>NC_141091.1:16220838-16970838 GCF_041138505.1 Cibotium barometz
GCAAGTTACGATGTTGCGCATCGAGGTGTCAACTCTTAAAGTCAATTTAAACAGACTGAATGCTATTATGATCAAAATGTGTCGCAAGTTGGATCGTCCTGCAACTCCTAGCATGTGATATGCTATAAAGACTTCTCTATTTTGGTTTTTTGTACCTCTCTGTTCTTCATTATTTTCTATTAAGAGAGGATATAGGACACTTGGCTATGTGCACATTAGAGTTTTGCCTACTCTTCACTCCCTGCTGGGATCTTTTAATCACTTTTTTTGTTTTTTCCATGCTCAATTGTGGAAACATGAGACTTACACCTGATATGCTATAAAGAGTCATCTATTTTGGCTTTTCGCACTTGGCCCATTATTACGTAAAGTAGTATGATATACAAGAGTTTTGTATATCCATACAAGAATATATTAAGCTTTCTATGTTATATCAAAATCACTTTATAAAGAGAGAGAGAGAGAGAGAGAGAGAGAGAGAGAGAGAGAGAGAGATATTTAATGACCTCAAATACTTTCGGACTAAGTTGTGCTTTTAAACAGAAGATGGTTGGATGGAGTCAAATAGAGTATTGGACTTGAGCAATGTTTTGCATTTAGCACGTGCTGACCGGATAAGACAATTGAATATAACGCGCAAAGAATGATGTAATGTTACTAGGCAAAGAACAATATTTTAAAAAAACAGCCAACTAGAAATGTAGAACAGAGGGAGCAATATCGAACACAAGAACGTGCTTACCACGAATGCAATGTGAACCAAGATATTTCTAGAGAAAGGAATGTGATAGACACTCCAATAAGAAGTAGAAGGGTTCAATTAGATGCAACCAGGGCTTCTCGCCGTTCAATTGCAGTAGAACAAACTTTAGGTAGCTAGGGTGCGATGATAAGTAGAGGGGGATACCTCTCTATTCTTCGTCAATTTCCGTTAAGAGAGGATATAAGACACCCGTCTATGTACCCATTAGTGTTTTGCACTCCAACTCTTCACTCCCTGGGATCTCTTAATCACTTTTGTAGTTTTTGCCATGCTCAATTGTGGAAAGATGAGACAAAAACAGCTCTACATCATGTTGTAAGAAGCCATTGCTGTAAATCAAGGCGTGTGCCATTATTGCCGTTAGAGGAGCCACCCAAGTTTCTAAGAATTCTATTGCATGGCAATGATTCTAGAAGTAAATTATTTAGAAAGAACATACAGGCATACAATAGTGTCCTAGCTTTTGTATCATTGGGTGCTGATATTAATGAAACGTTTTTCGGAAATAGGGCATATATGTGTTATAGCAACGTGCATGGTAGGACAAGGAAAGAGATCATTGTGTGCAATCATATGTACGCTAGGAAATGAACGCTTTATTTTTTGTGCTATGGTAAGAGAGAGAGAGAGAGAGAGAGAGTGGGGCAAGCTCCTATTAATCTAGGATTTGAAAAATACGAAGCTGGGAATTCTACTTTCAAACCTTTGACAACAGCTTCGTCCACTTCACTGACAACAAGTATATCTGTCCTATCACTTTGTCAATTTGTTCCATTAGCTACAACCAACACATACATGTCGAAACATTCAATTTATGACTTTTATATTTATATCTTTTTCTGTACTATCTATTTTAATCATCGAGAAGAGCAAGACACATGGCAAGACAAGAGAAGAGTGCAGTCATATGTACGCTAGGGAATGAATACTTTGCTTTTTTGTGCTACAGTGAGAGAGAGAGAGAGAGAGAGAGAGAGAGAGAGAGAGAGAGGTACGCTCTTATTACTCTGGGATTTGAAAAATATGGAGCTAGGATTCCTACTTCTAAACCTTTGACAATGACTTCATCCTATCACTTTGCCCATTGGTTCCATTTTCTGACAAAACCAATGATATACACACGAAGCATGAGTCACAAAAGAAAAGTTCCACGAAATTACCATGACATGGGAAGCACCGGTTAGGCCACTAAGTTTATGTTTATAAGAAAGCTTTAAAAGAAAGTATTTCCAGATATCTCTGCGAGTCTGACGTTTTCCAAAACAACAATGTTAATGCTAAACCGTCTTTAAACTAATCAATAAATACTCTGCAATTTCATATAGGCAATCCACACGAGGCCGTTAACAAGTGTTGCCTTCAAGAGTGAACTTGAAGCACTGCTTTGAATGAGCCAAGGGCCAAGGCCACAATCACCTCAGAAATGCAAGCCATGCTTATCTTTAGCACGTTTCCTTGGTGTCCTTACTGCTGTAAGATGTGTATGAGTTACATGGAGTACTAATATCTTGCATGTGTGTGGTTCTTTTATGTCATTACTCACACTACTACTTGCTTTCAGTAAGATACACTGAAAACAAACACTGTTCCAACCTTACTAATTCCTGGATGTCCCTGCACTTCTGCACTATCTTGCCTTCTAGGTCCTTCAGCCTCCTTGGATGAACCTTTTATGTAACTTCTCTGATTTCTTAATATAAATAGCCTTTTCCTTGAAAACAAACACTGTTAACCAGTGTCATTATGAAGGTGTATATTACCCTGACCTCAATACTAACCAGTGTAGCACTATGTATGTGTGTGTGCAGCATATGCACTCTACCGAAACATTAATTTAACTTTCTGTGGAAGTTTACGAAAGACATTTATCTGTCTACGGATGACCATAGCTCGTCCATCAACGATTCGATACTACCTTTTCCTTCAATGAAGCTCCAGGTACCTTCAGTGTACCGCTTTGTCTCCTGCCCAAATGATTAGAGGGTACTCTTCTGCCCTTGTTAGTTTGTGAAGAGCAACTTCCTTGTCTTGGTGAAGTTTTGGATGCTGGATTCTTCATTTCTTTTGAGCTTGTACGAGCATTGGACACACTATTTCCACGTCTTTTCAACTCTTCTGCATGAACAGATGAAACATTCCGGGAGCTAAGGCAGGTTCCATTGCCAAAGCATGGTCCTTTTACATTAGTGCTTCTATCTACCTTGCCTGCTGAAGCCTGCTGTGGAGAGGCTCTTAAGCCACTGGTACATTTGCCTGCTGAAGTAGCATTCTTTGCCTGCCTTAGCTCAGTGGTCTTTTGGACAAGACCAGGATCACAGTACGCTTTGACTCCTGAGGGTGGCTTTTGGCCAAGGCGCTTTGCAGAAGCAGAGCTGGAGGCTTTATCCTGTTTAAGCTGCCCTGAAGAAGCATTGCGGTTATGAGGTAAAGAAACAACTGCATCAGCATGAGTACCATGGGGTGTAGAGCTGGAAAACACAGACTTTCTGAGGTTTCCAGAGGAGGTGGTGCTACTATCTCTTCTGTGAAGTTTAGAGAGAACTTTTGCAGATGTTGGCAAGCCATCTTCTGGGAACAGAGTCCTCACAACATTTCCACATAATGTATCATTGACAGAAGGAATGGATGCAGAGGTTTCTTCAGATAAGTCACATTCAAGCTTCAGTGTGGACACCCTGGGGCTGCTAGAAACATCTGATCTAAGGGTTCTGATCCAATCAAATCTCTTTGAGCTTGCCACAGTGGTCCAGCTCTGAAGTTCTTGCTTGAAACTTGATGTGCTTTCAACTTGGACCTTTGGTTTGACAGTAGTGGCAGGTCCTTCAATGGAATGCTTTGCTGTTCTGATGCTTTTATGGCCACTATCAGGCAAAGGAAGGCATAAGTTGTTCTCTTTCGTGTGAGAGGCCCAACCAGAAGCTGTGGCTAGCTTTCTCCAGCTGGTCACCGGGGTGCTGGCATAGCTGAAGTGCACATCTTTGTCTATATGGCTGGTAACGGGCTGCTTCCTACTAGGGGCTAAGCTTGGGTGCATCAATGTCTTCTCCACTTGTGATAAAGTTTTGCCTTGCTCAACTGCAGCTCTTTTCTTCTGATTATTACTGAAGGGTATTTTTGGTAGAGCTTCTTTGATCACTTGTGTAATTGTGCGAGAATCATGTGCTTCAGAGCTTGACAGAAGGAGCCCTTCCTGCATAGCTTCTTTCCAATGGCTGCTTTGCTTCTGTCTTGAATACCTCCTGGCTTGTAACACATGCAGTTCCTCCAGTCTCTTGCTAAGCAGAAAGATTTTGGTCTTGATTTCTCGCTCCAGATCTCTCTCAATCTCCAGTTCAAGTTCAGCCCGGATCTTGACCTCATCAGCTTCCATCAAGGTGCCTTCTTTATGAAGCTTCGCATCTGAAAATGAGGAAAGATCGCTTCCAACACCTTGCTTGGCTTTCCCCATGCAGCTATCCTTCTCCTGCTCCTTTTCTTTTGCTGAATTCTTACTGTCTTTCACTTTCTCTTCTGCTGGCGTCTTGCAATCCGAAGCATCCATGTCCTGTGCAACATACTCTCCAAAATCTAGACAGCATCTCTGTGCTTCAAAATTCAGCAAGGATCTCTGTTCTGATGAGAAGTCTTCCGACGGATGTCCTTCTGGATGTCTAATCATCAAAGAATCATGAACAGAGAGCGTTGATCCAACACTGGACTCACGCTTCACACTTTCTGCAAAAGCTGCCTCGGACACTTCAGACCTACTGTGTGCCACTGCACTTGCCATTGTGGCAACACTGCACCTATCAGGCTTCATATTGTATTCGAGATTAAGAAGGCCATCTCTAAAAGGGGGGAGATGGTTAAGGTTTCTGCTTTGCTCGCAGTTCTTTGTGTGGCCTTCGTTGGTTTCTCTTGAGGATCTCTCGCTCTGTCTTGATCTCGTGTCGCAGCTTGTTAGATCCCTCGCCTCTGAGCCGCAGAAGACAGCGTTTCCCCACAGGATGAAGTCCTCCCTGCGCGGCGATTTGGACTCTGCACTGAAGGATGTAGAACACGATTCTGCACATAAATTCATTGAAAAAAGTGAAATTGTCACGTAATTTCATTAATTCTTGCCACTAAAGAAGGGCAAACCGAGGCATGAACTGCTAAACGAATGCATAATTCAGTCAAGAAAGGTAAATTTTTGTGTGCAACCCTGCCCCCCGTCCATTTGTGCCCTGCGTGCTTTTCTATGAGCTCGCAGTACAGAATCAACCAAATCATCAATTTTCTTGTACCTTCCTGTGCATCTTGCAGCAAACATTCTTGACTCTCTGCGCTTCGTTCCGTCTGCGTTTCCCCTTCACCTTCTGGAATAAAGAAACCATGGAATTTAAGGTTATGCTTCAATCGGAGATAGAACATTTCTTGAACAATCAGAAAACTCTAATCTACGAAACTCGCGGAAAATTAAAAGCCAATTTGAAGCGGCCAAGATACACACACACACACCTCCTCCGACCCCTCTTTCTCCTCTCTCTCAAGATTTCTGTGAAAAACAACACTTAAGCACGAAGCATTAGCAGACCTTTCTGATAGATTGGAGCTGACAAGAAGCAGCTCTCTTTGTCTGCCTGATCAGATACGCTGGACAGTTTCGTGGATTTTTTAGCAGGAGATGAGTCGGGCAGATGGGGGCAAAGGTCAAGCTTAGAGTTAAGATTGATAGGATGGAGCGCTGCAGGATGGAAATCGTTACTCTGTTTTTGTGTGGTAGGCGAAGCATGACGAAGAAGTGAATCTTTCATGGAGGATTTCTCTACGCTGGCCCCGTTCTCCACAGACTCAACGTTGTTGGTGATGATGATCGGCCGGGCACGCTCGTTCTTGCTGTGAATCCCTGCAGGTTTGGAGCTCGAAAAACGCTCTGCAAGGACCGGTGGTGAGGCTTTCTGTCCAGGCTGGAGAGTCTTGAGCTTGCTGGACATGCTTCTCGAACCTGTCTCTGCCTGCAAGAATAAAGCCTCGTTCACTCTCTGCGATGATTCGATTTTCTTCGTTGAGAAAGGGATGGAGAAGACGAAAGCTTGGGACAAAACACAGAGAGAGAGGGAGAGAGAATGGGGTGTCAACAGCGCTTAAAATTGCAAGTCGCGCGCGCGTATCCGGACAGCATGCCGTTGATAGTGCCACTTTTACCCTCACGTTCGACGGCCAAAATCTCGCCTTGCAGCCTTTCATCCACGGTCATTATTTGAAGTTTTCATTTTGCGGCCTTCACGTTTTATTATAGTAATTCGGAAACCTTTGTTCCCTAAAGCCAAATTGGTTAAACTAGTCTAAGCTTTTGCTTTATTCCAAAACATGCCCCCATCCTCAAATTAGCCTAGGTCCATTGTCCAGCTATTACCATTGCTAAGTATAATCGCATCTTTGTGTTAGAGAGCTCTCATCCACTCCAATGATGAGTAGCTCTACTATGTGAGTTTGATTTTGATATCTTTTAAGGTAGTCACGTACAAATTACATATAGACTACAATGGAGTGGATCTAGTTAGACATAGCATGCCCAGCCCACACCTTTTTTCAACAGACAATCTTGCAAAAGGGGGAGATCTCCCTTGCCCATGCCTTACAAATGCCTCCCCCGTCCATCCACTGCCCATTCCTAGTTCTCAGCTGACACACATGATGGGCGGGGGATGAGCCTATAACTAGTCTAAGCCTAGCCCAATATTGCACTTGTTTATCACATGTTCACACTTTTAAGGTCATCTAACTAACTTGTTCCTACATCATTTTATACATGTTCCTACATCACGCTATATACAATAATATCACATCCTTGTCAAGCAAGTAGGGAAGGGGGGACATCTACGTTGCTAATTAGGGATGCAGGAGCCATCTTACCTGCCCAAGGGTACTTCAATGGGTAAAAGTTGTCCTCTAACTACATATCACTTTTTGATGGGCAATCTAAAGAGCTAGATGGACGAGCATTATTGCCTATCTAACTTATTTTCCCCTCCCATTAGATTCCTCCCACGGACGTGCAACTTGGGTACATTTGTGCCTAGTTGACCGTGGCTCGAAAAACAAAATAAAAAACTTACAGGCAAGTAAAACACATCACTTTTTTATGTGAGATAAGAACTAGATAGCTTGCCCAAAATTTTATTCCCCTTCCCACCCATCATTTCACAAAAAAAAAAATGGACACTTGCATATGTGTGGTGCACTTCACCTACACCACGATGCATTGAAATTTGAGCTTTATGGTTTGGACTCACCTGAATTAGGTTGATCATTTTGAAATGTTCTAGTGAATGGGGTCCACAATAGGTTGAGTAATTTCAATGGACAAAATGTGTGAAAAGCACAAGAACTTGTGTCTCTCACATCTATGCTATAGTATAGGGTATCCCATTTATTCCCAACACTCAATCACTTTTTGTGGTCAAAGAGTAATGATGATCTCACTTGTCAAAACTTTACAAGTAAATCAACTCCATGTATACAAAAGTCTTATATTCAACAAATCGTGATGGCTACTAGAATGCCTAATATTTCCTCTATATGATAAAGTTTTCCCTCTTAATAAAAAACAACCGATCAAGAATGGAATGTTGATTGGTGGAGTTGCATGTATGGGAGCCTCGATTACAAAGAGAGAGAGAGAGAGAGAGAGAGAGAGAGAGAGAGAGAGAGGTACTCACTATAGCAAGAAATGCTAAGTGTGTTTTATGAAGGTATAGTGTCCTTTACATTCTCTCACAAAATTGATTTAGCATAAGAATTAGGACTTTAAATTTCAATTTTTCTTTATCCAAGATAGACCTTATGTATAATCACATGTGCATCTCAATCAACTATAATTTTTTTAAAGTTCTTTTGATCCTGTCTTTATTCATTCCACAAAGTATTTTAATGAGTTTCTTAACTAATTTTCTATCTTGTTGTGCTTGCAAATCCCCTAAGAATACATCACCTGGTAATTATGTTTAGTGTTCTTGAAATAGGATCCCTATGCTCTATAACTAGACCTCTCTTTTTCCTATATACTCTAGATATTGAGCAGATGATATGATTATATAAAAAAGCTTATGTGTAGCAAACAAGGAAAAACTATATGGGGTATTTTCAGTCCTATGGCTATTGTATGTGTGTCAAACAAGTAAAAAATAAGGGGCTATTTTTAGCCCAATGGCTATTTAACAAGGTCCTCCAAAAAGGGTTGTGCCATTTTATTTCACAAGGTTCTCCAAAAGTGTTGCACTTTTTTACAAGGAAAACTTATCACAAAAAAATTAAAGTCGCCCAAAATCGATAATTTTGAGTATGTTACGAAGATTAAATTTCCAAAAATACACTACATGTCATTACATTAGATAAAAATTTTGGAAGATTCAACCAAGGTTTCTATACTTTCTAATACATTGAAAAAACATCTACATCCATCTATATTTTTACCATGATAGAAATTTGAAAGATATACCCAGGGTTTCTATACTTTCAAATACATCCATTTATATTTTTACCATGATAGAAGTTTTGAAAGATATACCCAAGGTTTCTATACTTTCAAATACATAGAAGAAATAAATACATCCATCTATATTTTTACCATAGTGTTAGGCTCTTATTTTTTAGGTTGGTAGCAAATCTAACTGTTCAAAAAATGAATGATAAAAAAATAGCAAGTGTATATACCATTCAATGTGTAATGTGAGTTTTTCCCCATGTGTCCAAAAATCTTGGTAAAGTTTTTCATAGCCTTATTGAAATCCTCATAATCATTCCAAATGTATGTGTAATGTGAGTTTCACTTAGTGTGTCCGTCAATGCTTATGTAAAATATTTCATTGCCTTCATGATCATCCATCTTTTGCATAAGCCTCCAAGAAACTTAGCACTAAACTTTGTCTCATTCATTCTCAGTAGTTTGGTCTTATTCTTAATTTAGATTGCAGCACACAACTATTTTTCCTATCACCCCAAGATAGTTTCCTTTTGAGCGAGTCTTCAAATGCATTGCATTTCCACCTAGTGGTTGAGATTAGATAGTGAACATTTCAAGATTATATATCATCCTTGCGAATCTTTGCATTTCCCTATGGACTCTCATGCTCCTAAAATAGGCTTCTATTATTCCCAATGAACACCTTTCTTCTGGGTCCATCAATAAAGCGATGAAAAGAAAAGGGGTCATTCTTATCCCAATGGCTATTTTATTTTAAGAAAAACTAATGCCTCCTTTTATTTATGAAGATCCCAACTCTTATTTTTGTACATAGAATCTAAGCAAAACAAGAAATATCCATGGAAAATTCCTATATGGAACTTTTATTCAAAAGGTAAATGTGAACATAGATATAATTTAGTCTTGGCTATGAAGAGAGAGAGAGAGAGAGAGAGGGGGGGGCATGAGATGGAGGTCTCCAAGAGGGAGAGTATGGGAGTGAGGTAGAGGGATAAGAGAGAGAGAGGGAGAGTCAGAGATAGAAAGATAGAGAGAGACAGAGAGATAGCCATAGCTAGAATTTATATAAAAAGCTAAGGAGCTCTTTTTATAGAAAAAATTATTTTTAATAAGGTTAAGGGGCTTCTCAATTAAGATGTAATCTTAAGGATGGGAACATTTGTTTGAATTAAGGAAATTATTGAATCGTACCACCAATAACAAGGTCCTTTAAAAACTAGTGATATATGTGAATTTTTTTCCAAATATATTAGGTGAAAGTCAAGTGAAATCACAATATACTATCCATAGAGTATTGAGTTTTTTCCATGATTTCTAAGCTCTCATGCTTGTAAGAAGAATATTATTATCATTGTATAGGTATAGCTCCTTCTTATCATTGTATTGATATTTGTAGAATAGGTATAGATCCTTATCATTTACCTTCTTTGTAAGCATAATTAATGTGCAAGTGTAAAATTTTATCTCAATTTAGGATAAATGAAATTGAAGCCCTGATTCGAGCTACTAGAGCGAAAGAGGAAGAAACTCTATGTTTGAGCCCAACAAAGATTAGCAACCCAAACTCAACAAAGATTAGCAACCCAAACTGCACTAGCAGTAGCCTAGGCTACCTAAACTGAACATCATTACATGTTCCTAATAGCATAGAGGGTACAAGATATGGTGAATTCGTATCCAAAACACGAATCTAGGCATAAGATTCTCAGATACACTATTGCAAACTAAGAACCCTGACAAATCTGGCTATGGGCCTCATCTATGTTAAAAAGAATGCAGGGGAGAGGGAGAGCTTGAGTTCCTTGCAGGCACACACACACACACACACACACACACACACACACACACACACAAGAGAGAGAGATGGATGGCTAAACTTTCTTCTATCTTCTTCTCTTCTCTACAACCGTATAACTGAAAAGATAAGGGTGCACACTATAAGGGAAAGTACTCTCCTACAATAACATACAATGGTCGGTCCATAGTGTGAACTCGACTATATGAGATAGCGTTATAACTATGCCATAACTCTAGTACTCCAAAGTGGCTGTCACACGGCCTGTCATCCATTGGCGGCATATCAACCATAATCTCACCAACCATGCCAGTGGCGTAAGTGTGGAAGCTATCACCTAGACGGGTCATCAATGTTCGCAACACTAGTTGAGCTCGATATCTCAACACTCCCCCTCGATCTCAACTCCACACACTACACTCTAAGTAAGCTCGTAAACTTATGGAGCTTCTCTGTGCCCAATGCCTTCGTGAAGATATCAGCTACTTGATCCCTATGCTGACATATACTAGATCTACATCACCTACTAGAACCTTCTTCCTCACAAAGTGATAATGCACCTCAATGTGCACTTGGTTACTGGCCAATTGTATGCTACTCATGTTGTCATAATAAATGACAATTGCCCTATCAATAAGCTCACCTATATCACTAAGTAGCTTTTGAAACCAAGCTAGCTCACAAGTTACCATAGCAGCATCCCTGTACTTTGCCTTTTTACTTGACAAAGTAATTGTTGGTTGTTTCTTACTGCTCCAACTCATAGAAGCACTCCTAAACGAAAACATACAGCTATTGGTAGACCTCCTGTTTGCAACACTATTAGCCCAATTAGCACTTATGTACCCATGTAGTTATTTCTCTATACCAGCCTCATAGAAAAGTCCATAATCAACTGTGGACTCTATGTACTTGAGAATCCGTCTAGCCACATCTAAGTGTGGCTTCCTACAGGCCTGCATGTTGAAATATACAAGTGAATGGGTGTGTGCGAGAACAGAAAAGGTGCCCTCCCCCAGATGTAGGGGAGGTGGCACAAATCAAGGAGAAATTAGTGGGAATGGGTGCTTGGCACCTTGTGGATGTAAAAGCTATAAATTGAGGCATTGGCCTAATGAGAAATTGTTGGTTTTTGAGTATCCATGCCTACATTTATACTATTAGATTAATTGTGCAGCATTAATCTTACCTTAATCACCTTCTAATTACTTGTTAATCATGTTGATCCTTACATTTGATTCACCGTAGCTCATCATATTGCTGTAAATTTATCATGGTATCAGAGCCATAGCTTAGGATTTAGCTAATTTCTTAAGCCTAATCACCTTGCTAATCATGATTAGAAATTAATCCTTGTTTTAGTCCCTTTTCAACTAAACTTCTACACCCCCATCTTGTGGAGGGGCTTGATCTCCCTCCAGCCTTTACATTAGCTAAAAATCTCTTAGCCATACCTAGGCACAACCCCCATCCTCAGCCTATCGCATCAATGCGTCGAATCGTCGAGAAAAGCTGCTGATTTTCGTCGATTTGGAGGCACCGATTTTCTAAAGCAAACGGCAGATCTACTCTTCCACAAACGGAATCAATCTAATTCCTATTAGCCCCAAGGGTTTTCAAGGGTGCTCTACATGCCTATGATCTCAGATTTTAGAAATTTGTCAAGGAGAAGTGGCATCAAGCTCTGCATCAAATCTGCAAGTGACTTTGGTAAAACTAAGATTAAGCATTCAATATTTGGTCAAATCTTATGTTTTTGAGCTTGATCCTCTACTAGACTAACTGCTATTGATGCCCTTGAAAGGATTTGAGCTCATTTGAATTCTAAGGCACCAGATCTGGCCTCCCCGTACACTCTATTTTTTGCACACAAAACAGGAGATTAATCTCACTAGTAGTGATTAATTAGTAGTAATCACTATTTTTTGGTGCAATTGATGGTTCAAAATTACCATTGGGTATCTGATATAGATCTCTATCACTTTAGATTATAATTTGAAGTTGGTTTGATATCCCAACCATCCAGTAACAAACTAATTATCATTGACTTCATGTAATTTTTTGGTGTAATCATCATTAAACATCAATTGGAGTTGTAAAAGGGTAGACACTGCCCTTGAATCTTGAATTGGATCAAGAGGTAAGACCCCCTTCACATCATCATGAGCATTGCAGAAGAAATAGCTAAATTCAACGCGGGGAACAATTCCATACATGGCAAACAAAGACCATGTATTTTCTCATGAGGAAGAATCTATAGGGGCTAGTTGAGGGAAGAGATGAATGTCCAGTGGAGAATGGGGAGAATGAGTGGAAGAGTAGAAATGAGAAAGCATTAAGACTCATTGCGCTTAGCTTAAATGATGAAATCATTCACCACATTGTAGGGATACAACAAGCTAAAGATGCATGGGATGAACTTAACAAATTATTTGGCACTCAAGCAAAGAATTCAAAGATACATCTGCTAATGCAATTCTACAAACTTGACATGAAGGAAAGTGAACCTCTAACCACACACTTGAACAAATACAAAAGAATCAAACAATAACTTGCAGCCATTTGGGAATAAAGTAGAAGATGACGAGGCACTAGAAGTGCTTCTAAAGAGTGTGGACAAGGGAGAGTATGAGAACATTGTGGAAACCTTAAAGAATGTACCAGATTTGAAGCTACATGAGATGGAAGGAGCTTTATTAGAGCAAGAGAACAAGGTCAAAGAGAATAAAGGATTGGACCCAAAAACTGAAGAGGAGAAAGCACTCTACACCGAGGAGGCCTAGCACGAGGAAGAGCCAAGGGAGGAGCAAGGATCTTCACTTGCCACAGCTGTGGGAAGCTAGGACATATGGCTAGAGACTGCTCTATAGCAAACCAAATGAAGAAGGATCGGCATCGTCAAACTTCATGGAGACTCCTAAGGTAGAGGAGTCAGAATATCTTCTCTTAGAGAGGAAGAGAGAAACCCCACAACCCAATGTAACCTGTCCCAATAGAGTAAAACCACCTTTAAGCCACCGATGATGTAGGCCATGTGGTAGATGTATGTGTGAGAACTTTAGTCAAAGTTATGGGCACTTGTAGTAGCCTTGGACACATAGAGAGAGAGTGTCAAGGACTATAAGTTAGGGACTTGAGGCACTAGTCGTGGGCTACCAAATAAGAGGGAAACTTGGTATATGGTCCAGGTGTGCTTGAGTTATTCACTTGAGGGGAGGTGTTGAAATATACAAGTGAATGGGTGTGTGAAGGAACAAGCCCTTAGCTAGAGATCATAAAAGGGAGTCAGTAATTGAGTGGGTAGCAGTGAAAAGGTGAGAGGAATCCATTGGATGAGAGAATCAAGGGTAGCATGAGTGAATATAGGGGTGTGGAAAGATTTTAGGAAAATGTGCCCCTAGATGTAGGGGAGGTGGCACAAATCAAGGAGAAATCAGTGGGAATGGGTGCTTGGCACCTTGTGGATGTAAAAGCTATAAATTGCGGAATTGGCCTAATGAGAAATTGCTGGTGTTTGAGTATCCATGCATACATTATACTATTAGATTAATTATGCACTAATCTTACCTTAATCACCTTCTAATTACTTGCTAGTCATGTTGATCCTTGCATTTGATCCGCCATAGCTCATCACATTGCTGCAAATTTATCACTGCATAGCTCAGAAGTCCAACAATATAGCTCAAGTTTGGCCTAGTAATGGTCATGTAGATCAAGCTGCCCACGATACGCCTGTATGTAGTGAGGTCCTTGTTAACCACTCTGGCTAACATTACTTTTCAAGCGTAGCTACGCTTATTGTAACTTATCTTTTGTAACCACGCAAAGCACTTAACGATAAAAGAGACATGGGATGACCGAGAGCTTACGGCTTGTGTAATGCCGGCCCCATAGGAGTTGTACATAGAGCTAGGAAGACTAGTTTTGGGCCCCCAATTGTAAATGGGCGACCGGCCATTACAAACTAAGAGCTCTTGTATATAAGACATTTTATGAAATATGAAAAGGGGTAATCTCATTAGTATCATTTGAGCTTGCCTCTCTCTCTCTCTCTCTCTCTCTCTCTCTCTCTCTCTCTCTGTGTCTCTCTCTCACTCAGTCACTCTCATGAGCTTGTGGATGCATGCTTGCTTTATTGTTGCTTGCATGCTTGATTGTTGTGGTGTATGTTTGTAGGGATGGTGATGCTCTAGCCTCTCCTCTCCTCTCCCCTATCTTTGCTCTCTACCGAGGTCCCTCTTGCATACATGTGGCATGGAGTGAAGGTTGAGCTTTCCATAGCTCCCTCCTTCTTACATTCTACCTAGCTCTTGAATATCCACTTGGGTGAAGGTTGAGCTTTCCATAGCTCCCTCCTCCTTACATTCTACCTAGCTCTTGAATATCCACTTGGTTGAGCTTTCCATAGCTCTTGAATATCCACTTGGTTGAGCTTTCCATAGCTCCCTCCTTCTTACATTCTACCTAGCTCTTGAATATCTACCAAGGTCCCTCTTGCATACATGTGGCATGGAGTGAAGGTTGAGCTTTCCATAGCTCCCTCCTTCTTACATTCTACCTAGCTCTTGAATATCCACTTGGGTGACACAAGAGTGAGCCCCTAGCGGCCTCACAAAGGGGAGTTAGGGTTGGCTATGTGCACATCTCTGAACTCTACCCTTGTGTGGTGTTTCTCTTCTTCTCTCCCTCTCTCTTGTGTGCAAGGTTATATGTTAGGATTAACATCTTTGGCACCGCTACACCGGGGATAGCACTTAGCTTAGGGTCCTCCACTTATTTCATTTGCTAGAGTGTTCATTTGGCTTGGTTGAAGTGCAAATCCATTGCTTTTTTGCTTGTGTTTGAGTTTATGTTTGTTTGTTTAATGGTGTCCATGGAGCTATGGAGGTTAACTAGAGCATTGGAGCATTGAGGTATTCACCAAGTGCGGGAGAAGCAAGTAAGTGTTCAATATTTACCCTTGACATTCATGTAAATTTTTTATTTTTTCTTCATACGGCCGTACCATTCCAAAAAAAAGAGACTGCTTATAGGGGGGTTCTACACATTCATGCACCTATGTTCGGGTAAATTGGTACAAAACAACCCTCTTTTTGATGACATAAACTCTCTCGAATCTCCCTCGCTCATAAGATCAGACCCATTGGTCAATACCGTGTGGAGCCAAACGGTGCTCATCTTTGATAGCACCAGTGAGAGCGAAGACCATCCCAGCACGGGTTGAGAAACTCCTGACCTTGAGACAGAAGAACCCAAAGCTTAGTATATGGACAGATTACATGTCCAAGAGCAAGATCCTACCTCTCCCACACATTCACAGAGAAGCCTTGCAAGGCTCCGCAACTTTATCTTGGGAAGTCGGAAGAGTCGCAGCCCAGGGCGAGAGGTATGGAACATCAACAAGAAAGTGAGCCCACGCCGTCTCTAGATCCTAGAACAGAAATTGGGCAGAGCGAGAGCCATCAAACCCATACTCAACCTCCAGTCTAGAGAGCCATGTATGTGTCAGGAGTGGCTGATTCATACAGGGCCCAAAGACCCATACAAAACCTAGGGCCAAGTCCATCTTCCAAAGGATCGGGAACATCATACCAAAGAGAGAGGGCCTACCTGGCCTAGTCTCATTAGCCCACCTATATATCAACAAGACCCACCACAAGGTACCACATGGGACCACAAGGGGCAAACCTAAACCACCCATAAGACAAAGGGCCTCCAATGGTCCATTATCCGCCTGGCCCGCTCCTCCTCCAATCATTCCTCAACTAAAACCCGCTCCATGGCAGGGCTAACACTAGAAATGTTAAGATTAGCCATGGAAATAGGGAGGGGGTGGTTGCGGACATCATGCCCCTAGACTCAGCACAACCCATCACCAGGACCCAGAATAGAGCGGAATAAACCTGCAAACATCTCAAAGCTAATCACTAAATTTAATGGAACTGGAGACCCCATCCCACACTTAGATATGTTCAACCAAATTTGTGAAGCCTTTGGCCACGTGGAAGATCAAGTTAAGGTGAGTGCCTTTGGCCTCACCCTAGATAGTAAAGCAGGTCAATGGTTTAGGTCCTTGAAAGCTGAGGAAAAAGCCACCTTCAAAGCCTTGAAAGATGCCTTCAAGGTAGGATATTCTCACCAAGGTACCAGATGGAGTCTGGTGGAGTAGCTACACAACATTAGACAAAGGGATGGTGAAACTATCTGAGACTATATCAACTGAGTTAGATATCTCCACTCCCTCTGCAGTGCCAGAGACAAGTTCTCTGATGAAAGATTAATAGGGAGATTTTTGTGGAAGGCCTGGATGACGTACCCTTACACAATTCATTGTATGCCTTGGTCCATACCTCCTTTGATGAATGATGTAGGAGTGCTATGGACGTTGAGGACAACTTCAAGGGAACACCAAGAATTCCGAACGGCGAGCCGCCCGTGGGAGTGGATGGTGATTTACTAGATGCCATCCTATTCCAATTGTGCTTAATTCCTGAGTGGGGCGAGGAGGTAGCACACTTTCTAGCCAACAACTTACCAGTGGACCCCCTCCTAAATAAGGACCGTGCCTATTGCCTAATTAAACAAGCAGCCCCCTACCAAGTCATTGCAGGCCAACTCTACAGGTAGGGGGTAAAGACAAGATTCTTAGACCCTGTGTCCACCATGAGGAGGACAAATATGTCTTCCTTCTAGAACACGTTCACTCTGTCTATGCTGGTGGGAACTTTGCAATAGATATCACTGCATGCAAAGTCCTCACAGTCGGGTTATGGTGGCCCACCTTAATGGCGAATGTAGAAGAATATGTCAAGTAGTACGATGAATGCCAACGTGTGGCAATTTCCCGCTTTAAGGACAACATGCCCCTTAACCTTGTAGTGTCCTTGAAATGATTTGAAAAGTGGGGCATTGATTTCATTGGGCCCATTAGTACAGCAGCCAAGTACACTCAAGCCAGATATATAATCGTTGCTATACAGACTATTGCACCAAATGGGTTGAAGCTCGGGCTACTCGTAAAGCTGATGCGCTGCAAAATTCCTTTATGAGTTAGTCATCATACACTTTGCTTTTTCCCCTAGAGCTTGTGAGCGACAATGGAATGCATTTCATTAAAATGAGGCAATCCAATTCCTCTTACAAGAATTCCTTGTGACTCATAGAAAGTCCTCCCCCTCTTATCCCCAACGCGAATGGCCAAGTTGAAAGTACTAACAAGGTTTTGTGTGCCATTCTAACTAAAACTGTGGAGGCCATCCACAACAATTGGGAACAAAAATTGACGGCAGTACTCTGGACCTATAGAACTTCCTACAAGGCAGCTATCAATGCCACCCCCTTCAATTTAACCTATGGTAATGAAGCGGTTATGCCAATGGAGTTCTTCGTCCCCCCAGCTTACGCATTGCTACAAGAGAAAATCACAAGGAATGTCTTAGGCTGTCACCTTTTTGACCTTGAAAAGCTTGATGAAACGTGCCTATATACAATGATTGTCGAAAAGCTAAGGCATAAACAATGGTTTGATAACTAACTAAAAGACAAACAAATGAACGAGGGTGACATGGTCCTATTCAACACAAAAACACACAAAAATAAACTCAAGCTCAGAGGCTTATGACTCTTCCTAGTCACTGAGATAACCCTGCAAGGCGCTGTGCGCATAGAGACACTTGATAGTGTTGAAATGGCGGGATATTTCAATGGTAGCAAATTAAAATGCTACTATGGCCCACTTACCAAATAAGGGCCATTCATGACAAGAAACAATGAAAAGGGGACCATGAAGATATGAAACAAGCCGCCCATAAGAGGCTAAAGCGAGGCAAGCCAAATTTAAATGGAAATATATAGCGGTCAATATGACCCAAGTGGTAGACCTCAAAGAGGAAGAATGGGAGGTGAAGCCTGCTCAGTTGTCGTTAGTAATGATCAACCCAATGAGCTTCGCCCAAAAATTAGCTCTTGTAGACACAGGGGCTAATTATAGTTTGATGTCTCACGACACATGGCGTTCCCTGAAAGATACTCTTGCCACAGTCACAACAATGGCCTCTCAAGAAGTTCATTGCTTAGGCATAGTCACACTTTTGTTCCACATTAGAAATAATCCCTTGTAAGGGAAGTTCTATGTGATGCTTGCAAGAACAATGCGCAAAGAAATACTCCTTGGAAGGAGTTGGATGGGACACAATAGGTGCAACATCGATTGGGATGCAAGGACGACCACCTTACAGCCTCCAGCCAATTTATTGTCCTGATGATGGATGAAGAGCCTATACCTCTGCTGCTCCCCCATGCTAAGAAGTACTCCCCATCCTCAAATCCCCACAAATCCATCCCACTCAAAAAGAGGCTGCTTAACCTTCCAAAGACAACCTAGGTATCTTTTCAGTAAAATATGTTGGAAGTTCTAGCTCCTACAAGGTTTCTTCCTCCCGTAATAACAATTGTACATTGCCTGCAGGAGTGTTCAAGGTGACTGTTTGCATGGATTCATCTAGTGAATACAACGATTCATTTATCCAAGGTCCACTAAAGAAGACATCATACTCAAGGGAATCTAGGATAACATGGAATGTAAATTCCATATCGCCATCAATTGTTTGAGTAGTGTATCTATACGAAATACGTTCTCGGATCTGCAAGCGTTTAAAGAGAGAGGCTAGAAACCTTCTTTATCAATAGCATCCAAGCTTATGGGGTGAGGGATAGTATGGACAAGAGGATGAGTAAGACAATAGCATCAATTTTTTTCAAAGGTTTAAGCTTTCTGCCTCTCACACCCTCCCCACCACCACACTCGGTAGCATCCCACTCCCACATCTCAAAAACCACACAAGCTGCTAACCCACCACAACAAACTAACCACACTAACACTTTTAACCACACTAACACTTTTAACCACACTAACACATGCACAAAAGGCATGCCTCCTCCACATTGGGTGCCTAAGAAGCTTTTAACCGCGTAGGGCTATTATGAGGACTTTTCTACTTTGTGGATCCCCCGATGGTCCAAATCTCATCCTCATACACGGGCACCCCGAGCTTCTCGTTCCCCCTCATAGGCAACCAATTCGCCAACCACAAGCCCATAGGGTATAGGAAAAACGGCGGCCCAACGCTCTCCATATCCCCAACTATCCTCAATCACACTGTCAATCATGCCCAAAACCAACCTCCAGGTGGATCCCAAAACCTCTACTACAAGTCCAACATTTCTATGAGGGAAATCGCCACATTTGGATCCCCAATCACCACGACACCAATTCCTAACTCATGTCACTCCGCAGTCACCCACCCTTCAATGGAAACGTAAAGCATCCTCTACGACAAAGATTGCCCAAGAAAAAGGGAAGCAAAAGCTTCACAACGACACTCTGACCCCCATTCAACAGCAGCAGCAGCAGTCGATAGCCCTTACCAATGATATACCCTCAACGTCGATAACTCCTCCACTTGTTATTATTAGGCTACCTCGGAGTACTCCTAAGAAACCATCAACCTCTCTAGTTTTAGGTACTCCCTTGTCACAAGCCTCCTCTGAACCCCCCAAGGAATTGGACGTCTCAACCTTGCCATCACTTAATTGGAACCGACTCCTCACTTTAGCAAATTGGGCATGCAGTCAGTATAAAACCCACAATGGGGTGCTGGCAGCATAGTGCAAGGGTACAAAAACTGACTCGGGGTGCCCACAAAAAAAAACAACCAAGTGCCACGACCGTACCATTCACATCCCCCTTTGCCATAGTCAAACCCTTTAAAACTTTAGCTTTGCCATGGCCGTACCCAATTTTCCACGACCATACCATTCTCAGCATTCCAAATGCCACTGCCGTTCCGAATGTGCCATGATTGTTCCAACTTTTGTTCCAAATGTGGCCGTACCAACCCCCCACATGAAGTGCCACGGCCGGTACCATTTCCATTCAAGTTTCCACGGCCGTTCCATCATCAGCTCGAACTGCCATGCTCATACCATTCAGGTTGCCATGCCCATTCACTGGGAATGCCACGCCCGTACCATTCAGGTTACCACGGCCGTGTCCTGAAAAACTATATATATGGGCCCCACCCCTCATTTCCTCACTTTTAGCTTTCAGTGTGACATAACTCTTGCAAAAAAAATTCTCAAGCTTTCCCTTCTTCCATCCTCTCTCACCCATGGGTGACACCTTGGATTCCTCCATGGAGGTACTCCATGGAGGTACTCCCCCACCCTGAAGGAGAAGCGCCCGACGGGGGGACGCTTCGAGGAATACGGCCACCACCCCACTTAACTTTCACATTTGGGGGAGCCGCTGATGAAGTAGGTTAGCGGCCATACAGTGCACTCCTTGATGAAGAACAACCACAAAGTCGAGCACAAACTACTATATTTCACCGGGCCATGCTACAGGGCCATTGCAGCCAAATCAGCAGTGGTAACCCGCCTAGAGCAGCTGGGGCTTGGAGGCTTGCCGAAAATGGAGCCATGGGGGCCCGATCTTTATAACTGCTTATATTTTACAGAAACCTATGATGCCAACCTGCAACTAGGTGAGGTGCTCGACAATGAGGGGGGAGAGGCAGACAATGCAATTAAGTGTGAACCTCATCAGAGACACCCTACTCCCCCGACTTGACCAACCTTACATGCGGCTAACCGATGCCCCAAAGTTGGCCAAAGGCACTTACAGAGGCACCACAACAAAAGATGGAGTAGAATGGTGGGTGAATTTAACCCAGGAGGAGCTGGTGATGCCAGCAAGGGCACTTCAATTTATTTTGACCACCAAATGGACCGACAGCTTCAGCTGCCCAACACTGCAGCATGTCTACTTTAGCCAGAGTACACCAACAAGGGACGCCTCCATGAATTGGGCCAAATATCTACACAAGGAATTACATGTAGTTTGCTCAAACCCTCAGGGAAAGCTAGTAGTAGCCACACTCCTAACCGAAGTCCTCTACCATGTTGCTGGGTTGGAGGAGCTTCCCAGGGCCATCCAACTTAGTGGGCTAGATGCGGTCCCCATTTCTATGCCTCCACCCCCATCCTCTCTACAACCACAATCCGCAAAGCACTATTAACCAAAACGTAAAGGCAAAGAGCTTGTCCCCCACTGCCCAGCCAGGCCCTATCCTAGAGGAGTAGGAGGCTTAGGAAGCAAGAAGCAAGACTACTGAGGAGGGGAGGTAGACAGGCTTTCTTTGACTAGAATCTTTATGAAACCCCGCCTCTGGCAAGATTAGTAGATTTTCGTCCTCACTACATAGATGCAGGCCCCTCCTCTCCTCACTCTTCTCATTTCAACATGATGGAGACCCTTCATTGGGAAAGAACAGGTAGATTCATATCCAATGAGGCATATGCGGGCGGAAAGTGTACGCGGCAGTCCCAAACTTTGCCCTAGGATTCTCTCATATGGCCCGTGAGCTCATCACCCAAATGATAGGCTGTATTTACCGCCAATAGGAGGTTGCAGCATATATAGCACAACGGGAAATGTTGCTGGCCAAAGCTTAGGAGAGGCAGACCGCAGAAGATTTGTCCACCACTAACCTCAACAACCTCCATCTCTAGACAACAGTTGATGAGAAGGAGCAATAGCTGATCCAAGCCATCTACACCATCTCAGAGCTCTAGCACCAACTCCAGCAAGCGTACGAAGCCACACAAAGGGCCCACAATGACCTCTCCTTAGCCCAAGCTCTAGAGATTCCCAACACCACACTACTATCATGGAAGAGGTGCTCACAACAAGATAACTTAATTTCCAACGATACTGGGAAATCTCGGAGGAGACACTCCATGAGGAGGCCCAACTGGACGTAGTCAAGACATGAGAAACATAGCCCCCACCGACACCATCTGCCACCTCCTCCCCACAGAAAGGAAGGTGGATGCCCTCATGGACACTGCAACAAAGCTACCCCTCCTCCGCCATCCCCCCATAGAACCCCTTCTAGCTCCTTGACCTCTAGTACCGGAGTGTCCGCCTCAACTTGCTACAGCATGACATTTTTCTGGACAAGCCCCTCTCCCGCACGACATATAATTATAGCCTCACCAAGCTCCCACTCTCCAGCATCACCCTCCTTCCTGTATTCTTCTTCCAAGGGCACATTTCCTTCCCTTACCCCTGGATCTTCTTCGACCTCCCAACTCACCCTCTCCAAGCCACCCTCATCAGCTAGTGCCACACCTACTTTGCTTCGGCCAGCCCACCGAGCCAGCTGATCCCATTGATCTCTCGGTCTCAAATGGCTTGTGTCCATACCTTTACTCCTCTTAAAGGATAGAAGACGCTCTCCACTGTAAGGGTTGGCACATAGTCAATGCTGCCTATCACTCCCTCTGCCATGACAAACTCCCTCCGTACTCTGCACCTGGGCATACTAATCCTTTACCAAAGATGCCATGTACAAATGGAGGTAATGGAAGCCATGGGCATCATCCAATTTTATGACTCGCATGTGGCGTTCCTAATGGAGTTTACACCTAAGGAAGTTGAGGAGGAAAAAGCCTATTTCATATCACGTGGCCTCGAAGACTCAGATGATGAAGATCACGACAGCGACCATGATGGCCATGATGGAGGAGACAACAACCAAGGAGCACAACCACCTCCACCACCACTACCCTCATCTCCCCTAAATCAACCTCCACACCCCCATCCCCTCTCACCCAAGCACCACTGCCACCCCCACCACCATTTGGCACCTCAACCCTCCCCCTCTTCCCCTTCCAATCATCTCCCCCACCACCATTTGGCACCTCAACCCTCCCCCTCTTCCCCTTCCAATCATCTCCACCACTCCATTTTCCCACCCCACCCTCACCTTCATCCTTGTCTTTGAATTTAGGCAAGCAAACTTCCCTAACCAATTTACCTTCAACATCAACAAATCCCCCCCTCGTACTTCATAAACAACCTCGCCCACTGCCTCTTCATCGCCAACCTTGCCACACCCAGACACCCTTGCCCCCCATCCTTGGAGAAGCTAAAATTTCACCCGTTGCTGCCGTCGCTTAAGCGCGAGGAAGTTGACCCTTCGCTCAACCCACTCAACTAGCGGGACCCCCTCGGCTTAACAAAGTTCGAGCAAGCAATCAAGATCTTGCTTGGTCGACAACTCCAGGCAGTGCCTATCACATGCATCACAGATCGCATGGGCATCCATGTCCTACGTCTGTACATCACACAGCGAAGCATCACGCCTGACGGTGTGCGTCCCCCCGATAGCAAGGAGGCTACCATCGGCCACCCACTATGCTCACCCCATCACTTTCGATCTCATGGGTGAGCAACCGGTTTGGAGGTGCCCTTTTATATTGAAGCCATTCATTTGGGAGACCTACTGCAAGGCGTCGTGCCCCCTTCGCATCAACCCAGTATACTTGCCAATCCGAAGATGATGGGCTTGGAACCTCTTCCACGAGGAGCAGCAAAAGAACCCCAAGTTAGAATTCAACTTCCCATGGTTCACTCCTTTGATGCCCCAATAGCCTTGCACAGAGGAGAGCATGATCAAGTTCTCCCATGATCAAGTGCTCCCATGAATTCATCCGCAGATATGATCAGGTCTCTGACCCAACCGTGATTGCAATGATCAGATTCTTCAACTTGATCATCATGCTACTGGAGGCATTCCCCAATTAGGACCACTACCATAAAGGCACACAGGGATTGGCATCTGACATCAACAAAAGGGTCCACACTAAAGCAAATTTTTAGTTACTATGAGTGCATCATCATCTGGATTCCCACTTGGTGCCTCCAGATGTTCTAAGACATGATGGAGACTACCTCCTAGACAAGCTATTGAGTCTTACATTGAGCACCCCCAACTCCTACCTCGTGCTGACTTTATCCGCACCTATTCGATCTACTACCACTAGATCTGGCTAGCTCTGAGGATGGACCTAAATTAGGGAGGGGAGTATGTTAACCACTCTAGCTAACATTACTTTTCAAGCATGGCCATGCTCATTGTTGTAACTTATCTTTTGTAACCGCGCAAAGCACTTAATGATAAAACATACATGGGATGACTGAGCTTACGGCTTGTGTAATGCCGGTCATAGTAAGAAAGAGTTGTATATAGAGCTAGGAAGACTAGTTTTGGGCCCCCAATTGTAAATGGCCATTGTAAACTAAGAGCTCGTGTATGTAAGACATTTTATGAAATATGAAAAGGGACAATCCCATTAGTCTCATTTGAGCTTACCTCTCTCTCTCTCTCTCTCTCTCTCTCTCTCTCTCTCTCTCTCTCTCTCTCTCTCTCTATGAGCTTGTGAATGCATGCTTGCTTTGTTGTTACTTGCATGCTTGATTGTTGTGGTGGTGTATGTTTGTAGGGATGGTGATGATTTTGTAAGATTCCTTCCCAGCCCCTTAAGATGTCCAGTTTCTTCCCCTGTAATCAATCCCCTTTTCAAAATAATAAAAGATCTTGTTTCTACCTATTTTGGCCTAGAGAGATGGCTTCACACACCTGTCATCCCACTGGCCGCATATCACCCATAATCTCACCAACCATGCCAGTGGTGTAGATGCGCGGAAGCTATCACCCAGGCGGGTTATCAATGTCTGCCACCATAGCACTAGTTGAGCTCGATATCTTAACAAAAACCTGTGCCTATCTCCCCACCTTTCCTTGTCTCCCCACTTGTCTACTCTTAGATTTTTGTTATTTTTTCTTCTAGGTGGATCTACTCTTAGATTTTTGTTATTTTTTCTTATGTACTACTGTAACAAAAGCATCTAAAATCTATGCATTGTCTATCTCCCAAGATACATGTGCGCTCATTCTGACTTGATCTGGCTTGGATTTCTTCTAGGTGAATCTACTCTTAGATTTTTGTTATTTTTTCTTATGTACTACTGTAACAAAAGCATCTAAAATCTATGCATTGCTATAGTTATGGACATAATCATACTCAACCTTCCAGCCCCTCGCTATCATAGTATCATCTCCTGTGGATCTCATTCTTGCATGTTTGTAACATGTGGGATCCAACTGGGTACACCACCTGGTGTATGAACATTTAGGCAAGATACATTTTCCTTACCCACAACATCCGCTTACTCTAGTACAAAAACTTGTCCCACATCATTAAACTCTGATTCATGTAGATTTACAAATAAGTATATATGATATAGCTTTTGGAGATTGTTATTATAAAAATCTAGGTACCATTCCTTTGCATCTATAGACCCATCCACATATGACACATTTGTGACCTTTCTCTTTTCCTTCATCATTACAAACCATATTCACAAAATATCTACAAATCATATTCACATATGACACATCTGTGACCTTTCCCTTTTCCTTCATCGTATCTACAAATCATATTCTTCAAAAAATATAACTTCACAAAATGAACATTCACAAGGTCCTAATTACAATATAAAAGCTTCAATTAAAACAAATGATTCAAGAAAAAAATTATGATTCTCACTCTAACTCCATACACTATATAACCCCATGGGGGAGAATGGCACCAATGCCATTCTCCATAACCTCATGGGGAGAATAATACTATTGCCATTCTAAAAGATAGTATTGTCATTATCCCTAACCCAAAGCTGGAAATTGTACTAGTTTCATTGTCCATAGTATTGCCATTCTTCTCATTGGAGTTTTGGAGAATGGTAGTAGTGCCATTCTCTCCTACTACCCAAAAGGGAGAATGGTAATAGTGTCACTCTTCATAACCCATTATAAATAATGGCACCACTACCATTTCTCCTATGGAGTTTTGGAGAATGCCTCGTGTTATTCTTCACAATGACCCCTTTTTTCATTCCCAAGATGCCCTAAGACTTTCTTCATGGTCTCCATTTGATTATGGAGAATGGTAGTAGTGCCATTATACCTAACCCAATTGGGATAATGTCACTAGTTCCATTCTCCAAAACCAAATTGGGAGAATTATGGAGAATGACATTAGCGTCATTCTCCCTCATGGGGTTATTGAGAAAGAAAGTAGCACCATTGTTTATAACCCCATGGAGAACAATGGCACTGCTAGCATTTCTCCATGGACTTATGGTGGAGAATTAATGTAGTGCCATTCTTCATAGCAACAATGACCCTTTGTTTCATCCCCAATGATGACCTAAGACTTCCTTCATGGGACTATGGGTTATGGAGAATGTGAGTAACGCCATTCTACCCAAACCAATTGGGATAATGTCACTTGTACCATTATTTATAACTAAATGGAGAGAATTATGGAGAATGACAGTAGTGCCATTCTCCCCCATAGGGTTATTGAGAAAGACAATAGTATCATTGTCCATAACCCTATCGAAAATAATGGCACTCCTACCATTCTCCATTACCCATGATGGGGAATGGAATTAGTGCTATTCTCCACCTATGCAAAGCAAAGAATTCCACTAGTGCCATAACCCTTTTGCGGAGAATGCCACTAGTGCCATTATCCATATAACCCATTGTGGAGAAGGGCACTAGTGTCACTCTCCATAGTGGAGAAGGACACTAGTGTCACTCTCCATAACCCATGGTGGAGAATAGCACTGTGACACAAAATTGGGGGTTTATTTTGGTCACTTCTTATTAAGATCATGTGTTGAAGAAGGAAGAAGAGATTTTGGTGTTAAATGAGGAAAAGAGACAATCTCACTTCCTATCTCCCTAGAGTAAAACAAATATATAGACATCAAAAGTGAGGTTGTAATTCATAGATAGAAATAGAAATGGCTCAGGGGAAGCATTAATTTGGGCTAACCGATCAGCCCCAAAAGCAAGGGCAAGTCTCTGCTGGAAGAAAATCTTTCCGCTTAGCACTATGTGAATAGAGGTGAAAGGGGTGTATTGATATGGCTCATTTGGACGTATTGGGTGATTTGGACGCAGCATTGGGAAGAAGTAAATAGTAGTAGAAATAGGTTACAAATGATTTAAATACATGGGGTTTCACATGGGTAAGATGATTAAGAGGAAATAAATGTGATTAAGGAGAGAGATGACCAAATATGCAGAAAAAATAGAAAAATAGAGAATATCTGTTTGCAACCCTTATGTCTGCACTCAAATTAGACTACATAGATGTGTAGATCTTGAAGAGAGATTCGCGCCTATATAAAAACTTTTGAAAACGGATAACCGAGCGGAAAGTTATGGGCATTTTACTAACGGCATAGAAAGCTGAAAAAAAAGTGACTTTAAGCTAGCAATTTTGGGAGAGATTTTGATCATCATTTTAACATGAGATAGAATAATTGATTACACATATGGAAAGAGTATTGAAAGAGATTTCTAACTGTATAAACAATTTTAGAAAAGATCACCCAAGAAAAGAGTAATTACCAATAGAAGGCAGGGATTAAAACCACCAAAACTGCATTTCTCTTTGCATTTGAGACTCCAACTTAGCAAAGTCCTTGCTTTCATCTTGTTCATGATACAAACTAGAGAGTAAGGGTTAACATTGTGAATCAGAAGACGCAAATCTACCCAGGTTCCCAAAGTCTTTCCACATGCTCATTATCGCTAAAACCATTGGTACCTCCAAAGGAGGGCGGCAATAAGGCAAGGGTCATGTGAGGAGCGAGGAAGTGGACCCACAAAATCTTATCCCCACCTTTCAAATGGACCATATGCTGGAATGGAATTTAAGGGTCCAGGAGTCAATTGTTTTGCGACCATATGCTTGGCACATTTCACAGCTTCGACACCACTCATAGACATCTTTGCTAAGTCGAGGCCAGTAATACCCAGTGTTGAGGATCCTGCGAGTTGTGCTAGCTGAGGCAAAGTGACCTGAACATTCATGACATAATTCCATAATCCTTTTAGATTTTTCCAAGCTCACTACCCTTCTAAGAATCTTATCCTTACCTTGCTTGTAGAGAATGTCACCTAGAATCATGTAAAGATGAGCTTTCCTCATAAGCCTTTGCTTCTGTTGAGGGTTCAATCCAGGAGGAGAGTGGCCTTTGTCCAAGTAATGTTGAACATCTTGGAGCTCTGACCAACCTATATCCATCAATGCAAAAATAGCCACCTTTAAAGAAGCTAAAGTTTTAGTAGCCAACTCATCAGACTTTTGATTATCTTTCGTGTTAACATGTACAAATTTGCAAAACTCAAAAACTTCTTTTAACTCCATTTCCCTTTTGTACAATTCTTGCAAATTAGGATTCCTTGCTTTGTATTCTCCTTTTAATTGCCTAATGACTAGTTGGGAGTCCCCTTTAACCTCTACTTCCTTCACACCCTCCTTCAAGCAATCTTCCAATCCATAAATCAATGCATTATACTCAGCCACATTATTTGACATAGCTTCTGGAAATTCCTTACCTTTTTCCCATACCTCCTTTCCTTCTAGGTCAAATAAAATCATCCTCCCAGCCCTAGATTGCCTGGAGGGGCTAAAGGCTCCATCAAAATGCATAGTGAAAGAAGTTGGTGGTGTCTGTAAATCTTCACATACCTCTTCCCTTGTCCCTGTTCCTTCTTCCTCTTCCTTACCTGTAAGCAAATCTACAAGAGAGGCCCTAGTGGTGCTTTCTGTAATAAGACTGAAAGAGAATTCTTGAAGCTCGCAAAGCCACTTGGCAAACTTCCCTACAGGGTTGGGTTTACGAACCAAGAATTGTAAATAAGGTTGAGATGTAAGGAAAAAGAAAGGGAGAGGTAGTAAGTATGATCTAAACTTCTTCACTGTGCAAAAATAAGACAACCCTTCTTTTTCCATTTCACCATACCTCTCCTCAGCATTAGTGAGTTGTCGGCTTGCATAATACACCGGTTACATGCATCCTTGCTTCCCCTTTTGTAAGAGTATAGCTCCCACTGAATGTGATGAGACATTTGGATTCACATAAAAGCCCTCCCCCCACCTAGGAGGCTGCACAATTGGAGTTTGGCTCATGCATTCTTTAAGCAAACAAAAAGACTGAGTTTGTTTTGGCCCCCATTGGAAGGAAACAATTTTCTTTGTCAACAGGTTTATGGGATACAGAGAACATGTCAACAAAGCGCTGCTAGTACTTTGTCTTACCCAAAATCCTTCTTACCTCCCTTTTTCTATGCCTTCCTTTGAGATAACATGTCCTAAGAGAACCACTTTTTTACGAGCTAAGTGGCATTTTCCAGGATTAAGACACCCTTTTGCATCATCAACACTTTGCAACGCCAAACTGAATTTTTTCAAATGATCCATGTGGCTTGAATAAATGCAAAAATCATCCAGGAAGACCCTTATAAACTTTCCCAAGTAGGGTGCAAGAACCTGAATCATGAATCGTTCGAAAGTTGCTGGTGCATTGGTCAAGCCGAATGGTGTTACCCTATAGGCATACACTCCCCAAGGGGTGACAAATGAGGTTTTCCTTTGATCTTCTTCACAAATTTGGATTTGAAAGTATCTAGAGTATCCATCACATATACTAAATATAACTTATGGCCTGCAACCTGATCCAAAATCTTATCTTGAAAGGGTAAAGGAAAATAATCCCTCTTTGTGCATGCATTTAAAGGACAGAAGTCCACACATACACGCCACTTTCCACCCTTTTTTGGAGTGACCACAACTGGAGAAATCCATTCTGAATTCTCTACATGAAAAATGAACCTAGCTTCAAGTAAGTTAGTTACCTCTCTTTTAAGCACCTCTGCTTGCACCACTCCCAATCGCCTGAGTTGCTACACTACTGGCTTACTTTGGGATTTGAGGTCAATTTTGTACTCCACTAAGGTAACTTGGCATACTTGTGAGTAGCTATTTGGAAAAAGATTAGGAAATCCATCTGATATTTTCAAGTAATCCTCCCTTTCATTACCTGTTATGGACTTGTCAAGAAGAAGTTTACTTTGTTGGCAAAGACTAGTGAGGTCCACACTGTCTCTCAAGATCATGGTTGAAGAATCTTCTCCTTCCAAGGTTCTGTCTCTTTTAGTGTCCCCCCCCATCTATTTTGAGGCAAAGACCAAATGCAACTCCTTCCACCTCTCCTTTCTGAGATGGAAATCTCTGAGCTACCACTTTTCTCCTCATCGGATGACTCTGACTCTGAACTTTCAGAAGTTGAGGATTCATCTCTTACCATTCCTTTGCGCCGACTCTTGATGTTGTACCGTACCTTCTTGCTTCCCCCTTGAAGAATGAGATCACCTGTCTCCCATTTTTGAACTGCCTTCACTTTGCGGAGCCTGGCCTTCCCAAAATCAAAGGATAAGACCTAGCATCAGCTTGGTAGGAATCACCTGAAAAGTAGTAGGCACAGAAATTCCACAAACATCTACTTCCAAATCTCTTACTACTCCTAGGTTTTTCACCCTAGTGTTATCTGCAAGTTCGATGCAATATGGAGAATAAACAGAGGATAGCTTCGAATCCACATCCTTCATTGTCTTCTCACTCATCACATTGATAGAAGCACCCCCATCAATGTATGCATTAGATATGGATTGCCCATCTATGATGACATCGACCACTGGAACATCATCTCCTACATCAATGTCCACCTCCTGAGCTATAGGAGTCTCATTACCCTTGTTCTTCTTTCTCTTTCCTTATCTTGTGCTTGCTAATCTCCCCCACTCCTTTCTAAGCTTTGGGAAAAGTGCATGTAAGAATCGTCCCTCCAACTTTTGAGGTGTAAAGTTGTAAGAATCTCCCCTTTTGTTCTTGTAATTATTCCCCTCTCTCAAATAGAAGAAAGATCTTGTTTTACCCTGATTTGGCCTAGAGAGAGATAATCCAAAATTGAGATATCTTTGGATATAAAAATCCTCCTAGTATCTAAAATGGATTCCCCTGAAACAGAAGTTCAAAACGTGCATTAGGGATTAATTGAAAATGCTATAAGCGACCTTAACCTAAGGGTCTACATTTTTCAGAAATTTTTGGATTATGGTCGAATTAAGGTTCCAATGGGCCAATTGGATTAATCCAAGTGTTGGGATGAAATAAATCCAAAAGAATAAAAGAAAATACCCAAAAATGAGTAAATTCTCACATAAGATGAAGAGTTGACTAAGTACAAGGTTTATTAGTTAAAAATTATGAGATATTACTAAAAAATGAGATATTTTAGAATAATGATGCATTTTTGACACCTTGGTAAGGAAAGGGAGACTCTTGAGGTAGGAGCCTCTTTCACATATGTGGAAGGGTTTTTAATTCAAAAAAATTGTGATATTTTTATCTCTTCTCTCTCCTGGATCAAACCAAATAAAAAAGGGAGCCAAACTCTTGTCCAAATTGAGTCAAACTGAACCTGGAAAATTTTAGAACTCAGTTGCACTTGGTAAGTGGCCTCCCTCACCTATAACTAGACCCTCAGTCATTTGTAATTGAATATTGGAGCTATACTATGCCAGTATTATATTAAAATAATCATATTTTCTATTATCCCTTAAATTTTCCTCTCTATTGGGAGCTTGGAGCTCTCTCTCTCTACAACAACTCTTGGAGTTTCTCTTCTCCTCTTGGTGGACCAATTGATTGTCCTGGGCTTCATTACTGCAATTAGAGAATCAAGCCAAACTTGGAGGTAAAATCAAATTTTATGGTTTTTTTTCTAATTTTCTCATTAGCTTTCTTCTTCTCAATCCCTCTCAAGCTTGAGAAGCTTTCAAAATGATTGTTTTAATTCAAATCAAGCTTTCCCTTAAAGTCTTAATGCTTAATTAAGAGAAAGTTAATCTTTATGCTTATTTGTAATGCTTTCTTTAAGTAAATCTCTCTCTCTAAAAGAATAGCCATCTTTATGGCTAAATCCCTTGAAAAAGGATGCTTCTCAATGATAGTCTCTTAATTCAAAGCTAAACTGGCTTGATAAGCTAGAGATTAAGAAAATAGTATTTTTATGATTTTGTGTTAACAAAATAATGATTATTCTTTTAGATTATTTATAAGTACTTAAAAACTACTTTGATTGATTCTAAATGGGAAATAGATTATCCTATCAATTTGAAAAAAGAGAAATAATGAAATTAGCTTAATCTAGTGGGATAATCATAATTAAGTTTATGAATATGGTTAAAATTATGATTTAAATTCATAGTTTGATTTTAAGCATAAGAGGAACTACTATGATATTATCATTACTAGCTTTTATTCTTTAGAAAAAAATTAAGAATTATCAGTATTAGTAGAGAAGCCATGGTAAAATTTTTAGAAAATAATACATATCTTATTTTTATGCATAATGCTAAAAGAGGACTTCCTACCATATTCTAGGATTAGACATCCTATGCAAAAAGAATGATTTTCATCATATTCATGAGAAATATTTTTTTTTGTAATTATGCATAATTAGTTGATTACGAGAAAAGAGAAATTTTTGGTAAATTTATTTTTATACAAAAAGAGGAATTTCCATGATATTTGATATCCAAGTAATTAAATGGTAAAAGAGAAATTTTTGGCATAATTCAAATTATGAGTATTTATCAAAAGTGAAATTTTGAGCATTATTAATTTTATTAGGAAATATGGGTAGAATTGATTTTTGTAAATCCCATGAATTTCTTTTTGAATATCTGTTTCAGGGGAAACCATTTTAGACACTAGGAGGATTTTTATATCAAAAAATATCTCAATTTTGAATTACCTCCCTCTAGACATTTTCTCTCTCTAGGCCAAAACAGGGTAAAACAGGATCTTTCTTTTATTTCAGAGAGGGGAATAATTATAAGATGAGAAGGGGATGTTTTTACACCTGCACACCTCAAAAGCCGGAGGGAGGAATCTTACATCCTACCCCACTAAAAAAACGCGAGATATCCTCATCTCGCAAAATTAGAGGAGAACTCTTTTCCTTAAGATCCAACTGATTCCGGGGTTCCTTACAGTCTGGTGAACCCAACAGAATTCTGGGATAAAGATCCCTTATATAAAACTTATCATAAGATAATAATTCACTCAGATCATATCATTCAAATCCTTATCACAATAATGGTCCATTAGACCGAATTTTCTATCCTTCATGAAAATTTTCAATTATATAGATTTTTAATTTGGCATCCCTTAACTTGATCCACAGGGTCAAGTGTTAACAGCAGCAATCTGCCAGCACAATCCACTAATCTCATAGTGATTTGTTGAAGTCATTAACGTCATTCCAGCCTACGAACATCATCACAGGACTCGTCCCATTCATCCTCATTGTGGTTTTGCTTAGTTTATTACATTTCAACCAAAATTCAGGAATCTTTATTTTTCAATCAGAATCCAAATCAACTCATCAGTTCTCAACCAGTCACGGTCCTTAGAACTATAAGGTAAATACCATCATATCTAGGCCTCAAGCAAGTCAAGGATTCCATACAATTGCGGTACTTCCATCTGAAGACCCAATTACCAATTTACGAGTTTCACTTTGAATATCAATTCGTATGAAATTTTTTTCACACAATTACAACCTTTTACTGCTTCTTCATAAATTTTTGACATTTTTGGTTTCTCGGTTGATCCTCATTAGCCAATTCACTCTGATACCAGCTATGAGGTCCCTATCCCCACCGTGCAACGAATTCAGAGGTTCTAGCAGCCAAAGTAGCACTTCTTGTGTGGGGCAAGGTCTCACACTCGAGGCCTCGTCCACGGATATCCAGACAAGAGCCTAATCCATCGGTTCTTCCAAAACCGATCCTGGAAAAACTTCCCTTGCCTGGAAAGCACGGGCAATTCCTCCAGGATAACTTTTCTTTAACGTAGTCAAAAGCCTTAACTAACTAAACTGATCTGACCAAGCCCATAAGTCCCAAGTCAGATTAGGAAAAAGATTGCACTGGATCATAGAGACGAACGCTTTTTTCCTCATTGAGAGGCACAGCCGTTGATTCTTTTCCATAGAACAATTTTTGTTTGGGATTTACTTCATCTATCGTACCATAACAGAATTGAGTCTCAATGTAAGGATCCATTAGTCCAGCCTAGCCCTATCCAAAGTCCCGTGGGTTAGCCAACCACCCAACCACTATAGTGATGGGATCCAATTAAGAATTTGGTTAGGTTTTGTCCCGGGTAGCAGGGAAAAGAGTTCCCAGGCCCCCTAGCCAGATATTCATGCAAACTTAAAACTATCACACCACTTACACACCCAATATGAAATTGCCTTTTTCTCAGTATTAGCTATCTCTAAAACAATCATTTAATGAAACCATTGTGTCACTGATCACAATCCTCAAAATCTCCGATTGAATCCTTATTTCCAATCATTCCTTCATCGGTGTACCTATGGCATCATTGGCAACCAGAACGCTCACCACTTGTTCACTCAGGGGCCTTTTCGATAGTTCCTAGCTCATAGTAACCGGAAATATATTCACATATCAAAATGGAATCTCCATTGAAGATCAGTAAGATCAACCAACGGATCCATATAAAAGAGCCATGGACTCATCCATTGAGGACTAGTAAGGTCAACCAACCAGATCCATGCCCAAATTCAGAAAACAACTCTTACTCCTTGTTCCAATATCTTCCCTGACGTACGTGTGGTTATCTTCGGGGACCCAGAGCCCGAGCACGGTATGGTCAGCACCCTCTAGGATCCTTTGTAGGTCACCTAGTGCTTCACTCATAGGCCCCTTCATTTGTCCCTCATCCACTGTACCGTAAGCTCACCATTTAAATCAAACCGAGGCTGGCGACCTTGCTACGCGAGACATCCTCCGTTGACTCTCCGTCAGTAGTTGCAACTTTAACAGCCACGACCTCATTCACAAGACAGTCAAAATGCTTCCCTAGCATTCTTGACATAAAACAGTCATTTAAAAACAGATTTCACATACAAACAGATTTCATTTAAAAACAGATTTCACATACACATACAGTTCCAACAATATTACAATTTTTTCTCATCCTTTCACATTAGTCCCCATCTTTTCTCATCTTCCCACAATTTTTTTTTCTTCATCGATCCCTATCACATCATATCATTCCCAAATCAATTCACATCCAATCGCATCATCCACACATCAATCCACATCATCCATACATCCATCCACACCAATCCACATCATCCATACATCCATCCACATCAATCCACACTATCCACACATCCATCCACTTCTTCCATACATCCATCCACATCAATCCACATGTCAATCCACATCATCCATACATCCATCCACATCAATCCACATTATCCACACATCAATCCACATCATCCATACATCCATTCACGTCAATCCACATTACCCACACATCAATCCATATCATCCATACATCCATCAAAATCATCCACATCAATCCACATTATCCACTCATCCATCCACATCAATCCACATGTCAATCCACATTACCCACACATCAATCCACATCATCCATACATCTATCCACGTCATCCACATCAATCCACATTATCCACTCATCAGTCCACATGTCAATCCACATTACCCACACATCAATCCACATCATCCATACATCCATTCACGTCAATCCACATTACCCACACATCAATCCATATTCATTTCGTAAGTATTCCCATTCTCATCTAATCACATCTTTTTCTAACTCATCACTTATTTCCTCATTTATCCTCATCATCAGATCACATTTACTTGCATCTACCCATACATCTCATCACTTCATATACATTAACATCTATCCAGTTTACATCGCATCTTATCACATCCATTTCACATCACATCTCATCCATTCACATCCTGATTCACATGCTAACACATTCATTCACGTCCCTTATCATTCATTCACATCCCGATTCACATGTTATCACATTCATTCATGTCCCATCATTCATTCACATCCCGATTCACATGTTATCACATTCATTCACATCCTATATCATTCATTTACATCCTGATTCACATGACATCACATCTCATCTATTCATTCACATTTATCTAATTCGCATCACATATCATCACATCTATTTACTTTTCATTCTCATCACTTCTATTCTCATCACATCCATCCATTCTTTCCCATCTATCTGATTCGCATTACATCTCATCACATGTATTCACCTCACATTCTCGTCACTCCTATTCTTATTGCATCCATCCATCCATCCATTCCCATCTATCTCATTCGTATCACATATCATTACATCTATTTACCTCTCATCCTCATCACATCTCATCACATGTATTCACCTCACATTCTCGTCACTCCTATTCTTATTGCATCCATCCATCCATTCATTCCCATCTATCTCATTCGTATCACATATCATCACATCTATTTACCTCTCATTCTCATCACATACATCCATCCATTCTTTCCCATCTATCTGATTCGCATCCCATCTCATCACATCTATTTACCTCTCATTCTCATCACATCCATCCATCCATTCATTCCCATCTATCTGATTCGCATCCCATCTCATCACATCTATTTACCTCTCATTCTCATCACATCCATCCTCTATTCATTCTCATCTATTTGATTCATATCACATCTTATCACATCTATTTATAGAATGTAAGAGAATTCTTATTTTTGATATAAAGATTCTTTACGCATTTATTTATGCATAAGAACAACTTTAGTGGAAAATAACAGTTTTATAAAAATCCGTTTATGCATCTATTTATGCATAAATTCAATTTTAAGGAGAGTAACACTTTCAAAATAAAAATAAATCTTTTATGCATCTTTCTATGCATAAACTCAATTTTAATGAGAATAACTCTTTAATAAAAATAAATTTCTTTATGCATCTTTCTATGCATAAAATCAAAATTGATTAGAATAACTCTTTTGAAATAAAAATAAATTTCTTTATGCATCTTTCTATGCATAAAATCAAAATTGATGAGAATAACTCTTTTGAAATAAAAATAAATTTCTCTATGCATCTTTCTATGCATAGAAATGAAAATAACACTTTTATTATAAAAATATTTCTAATATGTATTTTTCGATGCATAGAATAAAAATAACACTTTTAGAATACACAAGCGGTGGGGATTACTCTTTTTGAATAATAAAAGATAAAACTTATTTCACAAAATTTAAGAAAATTTTGCCATAACCTCCTTTGTATGGCTGATGATTTTTCAATTTTTTTCATTCTCAAGTTACTTAGAAATTATCCCAAATGGTTTAAAGCATTCTAAACTAATCAAATTCTACTTTTTAAAGAGAAACAATATGAAAAGTTTAATTCTAACAATTTGATTACACATCTAGGATAAAGAAAGGCTGAATTCAAGAATGAAGAGAGGAGGGGGAAAGCCTTTCCAACAAGGCATAGCATCATTTTTCATTTTAAAGAAAACAAAAATTAGAAAACCATTAAAGTAGATCTCTAGCTTACATGAATTTTTGTGAGCTTTCCTTTGGCTTGATGGTTTGAGGGATCTACTCTTGTTTGCAACAAGAGTGGCCACCAATTCTTTTGAAGAGGAAATGGTCAAAAACTAATGAATTATCAATAAGTTCACTGTTTTTGGCTTTGGTGGGGAGGAGTAGAGTAACAGTGTGTAAAACACTATTAACCATTTACAAAGGGGGAGGCTTTATTTATAGGAAAAAGTGAGCCTCTAACCAAGCAAATTGATTCTAGAATTTTCTAGATCAATTTGGTCAATTTTTGACCATTTTTAGGTCAGTTTAGCTTACTTTTTGGATCTAGTTGAAGGAGGAGAGAGGAGAGATAAAAATATCTCATTATTTGTGAGTTTAAAACTCAACCACACATGTGAAATAGGTGCCTCCTTCATGAGGGGAATTCCCCCACACTGAGGTGTCAAAAATGCATCATTTCTTCTAAATATCTAGACATCTTTTTTAACTAATAACCTTGTCCTTAGTCAACTCTTCATCTTATGTGAGTATTTACTCATTTTTGGGGGGGGTTTCCTTTTATTCTTCAATTTATATCCTCCCTACATTTGGATTAATCTAATTGGTCCATAGGAACCTTAATTCAAAAAATTCAAAAAATTTGGACCCTTAGGCTAAGGTCCTTTTTACTTGATGTCAATTTATTCCAATTGCACATTGAAAATTTCTTTTTGAATATCTGTTTCAGGGGAAACCTTTTTAGACACTAGGAGGATTTTTATATCCAAAAATATCTCAATTTTAAATTACCTCCCTCTAGACATTTTCTCTCTCTAGGCCAAAACAGGGTAAAACAAGATCTTTCTTTTATTTCAGAGAGGGGAATAATTATAAGATCAGAAGGGGAGGTTTTTACACCTACACACCTCAAAATCCGGAGGGACGAATCTTACATCCTACCCCACTTAAAAAATGCGAGATGTCCTCATCTCGTAAAATTAGAGGAGAACTCTTTTTCTTAAGATCCAACTAATTCTGGGGTTCCTTATAGTCTGGTGAACCCAACAGAATCTTGGGATAAAGATCTCTTATATAAAACTCATCATGAGATAATAATTCACTCAGATCGTATCATTCAAATCCTTATCACAATAATGGTCCATTAGACCGAATTTTTTATCTGAACAGTCCTTCATGGAAATTTTTAATTATATAGATTTTTAATTTGTCATCCCTTAACTTGATCCACTGGGTCAAGTGTTAACAGCAGCAATCTGCCAGCACAATCCACTAATCTCATAGTGATTTGCTGAAGTCATTAACGTCATTCCAGCTACGAACATCATCACAGGGACTCGTCCCATTCATCCTCATTGTGGTTTTGCTTAGTTTATTACATTTCAACCAAAATTCAAGAATCTTCATTTTTCAATCAGAATCCAAATCAACTCATCAGTTCTCAACCAGAATTTAAAATCATATCAACCACATTTGAATTCATCATCTAGATAGTATTAATGCTTATAATTTCAAGTCTTAGATATACTCGTATATACTGCTAGTAAAGAGCTGCCGTTATACCCTCGGTATATATATGGGTAGTCACGGTCCTTGGAACTATAAGGTAAATACCATCATGTCTAGGCCTCAAGCAAGTCAGGGATTCCATACAATTTCGGTACTTCCATCTGAAGACCCAATTACCAATTTACGAGTTTCAATTTGAATATCAATTCGTATGAATTTTTTTTCACACAATTATAACCTTTTACTGCTTCATAAATTTTTGACATTTTTGGTTTCTCGGTTGATCCTTATTAGCCAATTCGCTCTGATACCAGCTATGAGGTCCCTATCCCCACCGTGCAATGAATTCAGGGGTTCTAGCAGCCGAAGTAGCACTTCTTACGCGGGGCAAGGTCTCACACTCGGGGCCTTGCCCACGAATATCCGGACAAGAGACTAATCCATCGGTTCTTCCAAAACCGATCTTGGAAAAAATTCCCTTGCTTGGAAAGCACGGGCGATTCCTCCAGGAATAACTTTTCTCTAACGTAGTCAAAAGCCTTAACTAAATGAACTGATCTGACCGAGCCCGTAAGTCCCAAGTCAGATCAGGGAAAAGATTGCACTAGATCATAGAGACCAACGCTTTTTTCCTCATTGAGAGGCACAGCCGTTGATTCTTTTCCATAGATAAATTTTTATCCGGGATTTACTCCATCTATCGTACCATAACAGAATTGAGTCTCAATTTAAGGATCCATCAGTCAAGCCTAACCCCATCCAAAGTCCTGTGGGTTAGCCAACCCCCCAACCACTGTAGTGATGGGATCCAATTAAGAATTTGGTTAGGTTTTCTCCCGGGTACCAAGGAAAAGAGTTCCCAGGCCCCCTAGCCAGATATTCATGCAAACTTAAAACTAGTCACACCACTTACACACCCAATATGAAATTGCCTTTTTCTCAGCATCAGCTATCTTTAAAACAATCATTTAATGAAACCATTGTGTCACTGATCACAATCCTCAAAATCTCCGGTTGAATACTTATTTCCAATTATTCCTTCATCGGTGTACCTATGGCATCATTGGCAACCAGAACGCTCACCACCTATTCACTCAGGGGCCTTTTCGATAGTTCCTAGCTCATAGTAGTAACCGGCAATATATTCACATATCAAAATGGAATCTCCGTTGAAGATCAGCAAGATCAACCAACGGATCCATATAAAAGAGCCATGGACTCATTCGTTGAGGACTAGCAAGGTCAACCAACCAGATCCATGCCCAAATTCAGAAAACAACTCTTACTCCTTGTTCCAATATCTTCCCCGACATATGTGTGGTTATCTTCGGGGACCCAGAACCCGAGCACGTATGGTCAGCATCCTCTAGGATCCTTCTTCGCAGGTCACCTAGCGCTTCACTCATAGGCCGCTTCCTTGGTCCCTCATCCACTGTACTGGAAGTTCACCATTTAAATCAAACCGAGGCTGGTCAAGACCTCGGCCAACTTTGCTACGCGAGACATCCTCTGTTGACTCTCCGTCTCAGCAATTGCAACTTTAACAGATAGGTCTCCATGACCTCATTCACAAGACGGTCAAAATGCTTCCCCAGCATTCTTAACATAAAACAGTCATTAAAAAATAGATTTCACATACAAATACAGTTCCAACAATATTTCCATTTTTTCTCATCACTCCACATCCTTTCACACTAGTCCCCATCTTTTCTCATCTTCCCACGATTTTTTTTTCTTCATCGATCCCTATCACATCATATCATTCCCACATCAATTCACATCCAATCGCATCATCCACACGTCAATCCACATCATCCATACATCCATCCATATCATCCACACCAATCCACATCATCCATACATCCATCCACATCAATCCACATTATCCACACATCCATCCACATCTTCCATACATCCATCCACATTATCCACACATCTATCCACATCTTCCATACATCCATCCACATCAATCCACACGTCAATCCACATCATCCATACATCCATCCACATCAATCCACATTATCCACACATCAATCCACATCATCCATACATCCATTCACGTCAATCCACATTACCCACACATCAATCCATATCATCTATAAATCCATCCACATCATCCACATCAATCCACATTATCCACTCATCCATCCATCCTTATCAATCCACATGTCAATCCACATTACCCACACATCAATCCACATCATCCATACATCTATCCACATCATCCACATCAATCCACATTATCCACTCATCCATCCACATCAATCCACATGTCAATCCACATTACCCACACATCAATCCACATCATCCATACATCCATTCACGTCAATCCACATTACCCACACATCAATCCATTTCATTTCATAAGTATTCCCATTCTCATCTAATCACATCTTTTTCTAACTCATCACTTATTTCCTCATTTATCCTCATCAGATCACATCTACTTGCATCTACCCATATATCTCATCACTTCACATACATTAACATCTATCCAGTTTACATCGCATCTTATCACATCCATTTCACATCACATATCATTCATTCACATCCCGATTCACATGCTAACACATTTATTCACATCCCTTATCATTCATTCACATCCCGATTCACATGTTATCACATTCATTCACGTCCCTTATCGTTCATTCACATCCCGATTCACATGTTATCACATTCATTCACATCCTATATCATTCATTTACATCCTGATTCACATGACATCACATCTCATCTATTCATTCACAGTTATCTGATTTGCATCACATATCATCACATCTATTTATTTTCATTCCCATCACTTCTATTCTCATCACATCCATCCATCCATTCTTTCCCATCTATCTGATTCACATTACATCTCATCACATCTATTCACCTCACATTCTCGTCACTCCTATTCTTATCGCATCCATCCATCCATTCATTCCCATCTATCTGATTCGCATCACATATCATCACATCTATTTACCTCTCATTCTCATCACATCCATCCATTCATTCTTTCCCATCTATCTGATTCGCATCCCATCTCATCATATCTATTTACCTAACATTCTCCCTCTCATTCTCATCACTTCTATTCTCATCACATCCATCCATCCATTCCCATCTATCTGATTCGCATCCCATCTTATCACATCTATTTACCTCTCATTCTCATCACTTCTATTCTCATCACATCCATCCTCTATTCATTCTCATCTATCTGATTCATATCACATCTTATCACATCTATCTGATTCATATCACATCTTATCACATCTATTTACAGAATGTAAGAGAATTCTTATTTTTGATATAAGGATTCTTTACGCATCTATTTATGTATAAGAACAGCTTCAGTGGGAAATAACACTTTTATAAAAATCCATTTATGCATCTATTTATGCATAAATTCAATTTTAAGGAGAATAACACTTTCGAAATAAAAATAAATCTTTTATGCATCTTTCTATGCATAAATTCAATTTTAATGAGAATAACTCTTTTGAAAAAAAAATCTTTTATGCATCTTTCTATGCATAAATTCAATTTTAATGAGAATAACTCTTTTGAAAAAAAAATTCTTTATGCATCTTTCTATGCATAAAATCAAAATTGATGAGAATAACTCTTTTGAAATAAAAATAAATTTCTTTATGCATCTTTCTATGCATAAAATCAAAATTGATGAGAATAACTCTTTTGAAATAAAAATAAATTTCTCTATGCATCTTTCTATGCATAGAAATTAATTCTAATGAAAATAATACTTTTATTATAAAAATATTTCTAATATGCATTTTTCTATGCATAGAATAAAAATAACACTTTTAGAATACACAAGCGGTGGGGGATTACTCTTTTTGAATAATAAAAGATAAAACTTATTTCACAAAATTTAAGAAAATTTTGCCATAACCTCCTTTGTATGGCTGATGATTTTTCAATTTTTTTCATTCTCAAGTTACTTAGAAATTATCCCCAATGGTTTAAAGCATTCTAAACTAATCAAATTCCACTTTTTAAAAAGAGAAACAATATGAAAAGTTTAATTCTAACAATTTGATTACACATCTAGGATAAAGAAAGGCTGAATTCAAGAATGAAGAGAGGGGGAAAGCCTTTCCAACAAGGCATAGCATCATTTTTCATTTTAAAGAAAATAAAAAATAGAAAACCATTAAATGGAATAAAGAAAAAGTAGGATTTCTAGCTTACATGAATTTTTGTGAGCTTTCCTTTGGCTTGATGGTTTGAGGGATCTACTCTTATTTGCAACAAGAGTGGCCACCAGTTCTTTTGAAGAGGAAATGGTCAAAAACTAATGAATTATCAATAAATTCATTGTTTTTGGCTCTGGGGAGGAGTAGAGTAACAGTGCATAAAACACTATTAACCATTTACAAAGGGGGAGGCTTCATTTATAGGAAAAAGTGATCCTCTAACCAAGCAAACTGATTCTAGAATTTTTCAGATCAATTTGGTCAATTTTTGACCATTTTTAGGTTATTTTAGCTTACTTTTTGGATCTAGTTGAAGCAGGAGAGAGGAGAGGTAAAAAAATCTCATTATTTGTGAGTTTAAAACTCAGCCACGCATGTGAAATGGGTGCCTCCTTCATAAGGAAAATTCCCCCACACTGAGGTGTCAAAAATGCATCATTTCTTCTTAATATCTCTTCTTTTTTAACTAATAACCTTGTCCTTAGTCAACTCTTCATCTTATGTGAGTATTTACTCATTTTTTGGGGGATTTCCTTTTATTCTTCAATTTATCTCCTCCCTACATTTGGATTAATCTAATTAGTCCATAGGAGCCTTAATTCAAAAATTTCAAAAAATCTGGACCCTTAGGCTAAGGTCCTTTTTACGTGATTTCAATTTATTCCAATTGCACATTGGAAATTTCTTTTTGAATATCTATTTTAGGGGAAACCATTTTAGACACTAGGAGGATTTTTATATCCAAAAATATCTCAATTTTGAATCCTCCCTCTAGACATTTTCTCTCTTCAGGCCAAAACATGGTAAAATAGGATCTTTCTTTTATTTCAGAGAGGGGAATAATTATAAGATCAGAAGGGGAGGTTTTTACACCTGCACACCTCAAAAGCCGGAGGGAGGAATCTTACACAAATTCTGGGGATCTTTTGACCTTTCGGATTCCGAAAACTTTTGACCTTTCACATTTTGATTTTTTTTGTCTTTTCATTTTCCCAAAATTGTTGGCCTTCTTTATTCCAGGAAGACCATTAGGATTCTGAAATTTTTGGACCTTTCATATTTTAATGCGTTCGAGGTAAATTTAAAATTTTAAAAAATTCTTAAAAATTAGTGGAAAATTAGACAAAGGTTAGTTTAATTTTTTTTGCAAAATTTGGTATTGGTGATTGGTGATTGGCATGTGGTGTGTCCATTCGGCCATCCGTGATCATTCAAATTCCTTTAAAAATCTGTTTTTTACCTAGAAAATTAAGAAATCCATTCAAATTATAAATTTTTATTGGATTTGAGAATTGTCAGGCGAAATTGAAAATTTCGTGAACGATGGGATTCTCATGAGAATTTAGGAATATTCTAGAAATTCTTTTTAGAAATCCTAGAAATTGGTATTTTTAAAATATCAATGGTATTTTGACAAATTTAATTGCTAAAAATTTTCTAGAAAAATATAGGTTGGAATGCCATAAGATAGGTTTTGTGGAATTTAAAATTAGCATATTTTGATGCCGTAGAAAATTAGGAAAAAATCATGCTAATTCCTTTTCTCAATAATTCTTATTTTCGAGGGTTATTTGGAGTTCATGGGTTAGTTGATCTAGTTGTTTTCGTGGATTCTATTGGATGGTTTCCAAGTTTTATATGGGCTCATCAGGTCATGCCTAGATCACTTGTGTGTAGGGGTTTTTAATGAGTGCTACACTAGTGTTTCACTTTCTTACTTTGGAGTTTTGCTTGAACAACACCACGTTCATATACTCCAGATTGATGAGTTGGACACCAATTTTAATGCTTCTTTTGGCATGATTAATGACCATTAGATGGCATGCATTGATTTTTTATGATCAATTATGGTTTTCCTGGATTCGAGGTGCTTTTATGCTTCTATCCATGTTTCTATGAGAATCTTTTGGATAATATCATGTGCTTTGAAGGTAGCAATTGCCTTCATTTTTGCACATAATTTTGGAGTATGTTCCTTGTACTCTTATACATATTCCAATTTAGATACCTAGTTGCTTACGTATCTAGGTGAATTGTTATTTTTCTACCCCAACTTTATTGTGTTAGTTATCATTAGAAAAGCGCCAATAATTCAAATTGTTTTCTAATGATGTACTCGGAAAGAGTTATTCCTTAATGTGGTCTCAGGTATATAGAGACATATTTTAGTATGTGAAAGTCTAGGATAAGGACACCTCATTCCTTTTATACGGGATTTTATTCATTTTTTCTAGACGACATACTAGGGAGTTCCAAATTGGTAAGGAATGTATGGGTTGGTATCATGGTGGTATGGGATGCTAGTGATTCCTCGCATATATTATCTTATCGGATAACTTAGGCTTAAGATTGTTGCCTTGCTAACATTACTTGGCATGTTGACCCCAACATTCAAAGACAATCTCATTTTTTGAATTCACTTGAAGTTGTAGTGTAGGCGTTCTTTAGATAAACTTCTTTTATCTATAGCCTGTATGTTTTGATGAGTGTAATATCGTTGGCATTTTCACTTGATGAAATCTCTTTTCTTTAGAGTTCAACGAGTTTATCTTGTTGTGTTTGGATTAATGAATTTTGGATTCTTCCTTTGTTGGCATTTCTTTCTCTAGTTCTATCATTTAGGTGATTTATACAATCCACCTAATGGTTTACGGATGTACATATGTGACTTATCGAGATGTTGATGACTCCCTATGTTAATATGGGTAACTCAAGATGCCAATAATTCCATGTGTAGAATCAGTTTGCTTGGTTAGAAGCTCACTTTTTCCTTTAAATAGAAGCCTCCCCCTTTGTTGAAGCTTAATAGTGTTTTATGCACTGTTACTCTACTCCTCCCAAGAGCCAAGAACTGTGAATTTCTTAATAATTCACTAGTTTTTAACCATTCCCTCTTCTAAAGATTTGGTGGCCACTCTTGTTGCAAACAAGAGTAGATACCTCAAACCATCAAGCCAAAGGAAAGCTCCCAGAATTTCATGTAAGAAATCTTACTTTTTCTTATTCTTTTAATGGTTTTCTAAATTGTTTGTTATCTTAAAATGATAAACAGATGCTATGCCTTGCTGGAAAGGCTTTCCCCCTCTCTCATTCTTAAATTCAGCCCTTCTTTATCCTAGTTAAGTAATCTAATTGTTGGAATTAAACTTTTCATATTGTTTCTCTTTTAAAAGTGAAATTTGATTAGTTTAGAATGCTTAAAATCAATTGGGGATAATTTTTAAGTAATTTTAAGTTAGAAAAAATTAAAAAATAGTCAGCCATACAAAGTAGGTTATGGCAAAATTTTCTAAAAATTGGTGAAATAAGTTTTATCTTTTATCATCCAAAAAAGAGTAATCCCCACCAATTGTGTATTCTAAAAGTGTAATTTTGATTTTATGCATAGAAAGATGCATAAAGAAATTTATTTTTATTTCAAAAGAGTTATATTCATCAATTTTTATTTTATGCATAGAAAGATGCATAAAGAAATTATTTTTATTTCAAAAGAGTTATTTTCATCAATTTTCATTTTATGCATAGAAAGATTCATAAAGAAATTTATTTTTATTTCAAAAGAGGTATTCTCATCAATTTTGATTTTATGCATAGAAAGATGCATAAAGAAATTTATTTTTATTTCAAACGAGTTATATTAATCAATTTTCATTTTATGCATAGAAAGATGCATAAAGAAAATATTTTTATTTCAAAAGAGTTATTTTTATCAATTTTCATTTTATGCATAGAAAGATGCATAAAGAAATTTATTTTTATTTCAAAAGAGTTATTCTCATCAATTTTGATTTTATGCATAGAAAGATGCATAAAGAAATTTATTTTTATTCCAAAAGAGTTATTCTCATCAATTTTGATTTTATGCATAAATAGGTTCATAAAGAATTTATTTTTATTTCAAAAGAGTTATTCTCATCAATTTTCATTTTATGCATAGAAAGATGCATAAAGAAATTTATTTTTATTTCAAAAGAGTTATTCTCATCAATTTTGATTTTATGCATAAATAGGTGCATAAAAATTTTATTTTTATTTCGAAAGAGTTATTCTCATCAATTTTGATTTTATTCATAGAATGATGCATAAAGAAATTTTTTTTTATTTCAAAAGAGTTATTCTCATCAATTTTGATTTTATGCATAAAAAGGTGCATAAAGAATTTATTTTTATTCCGAAAGAGTTATTCTCATCAATTTTGATTTTATGAATAGAAAGGTGCATAAAGAAATTTTTTTTTATTTCAAAAGACTTGTTCTCATCGATTTGATTTTATGCATAAATAGGTGCATAAAGAATTTATTTTTATTTCAAATAAGTTATTCTCATAAATTTTGATTTTATGCATAGAAAGATGCATAAAGAAATTTATTTTTATTTCAAAAGAGTTATATTCATCAATTTTCATTTTATGCATAGAAAGATGCATAAAGAAAGTATTTTTATTTCAAAAGAGTTATTTTTATCAATTTTCATTTTATGCATAGAAAGATGCATAAAGAAATATATTTTTATTCCAAAAGAGTAATTCTCATCAATCTTGATTTTATGCATAGAAAGACGCATAAAGAAATTTATTTTTATTTCAAAAGAGTTATTCTCATCAATTTTGATTTTATGCATAAATAGGTGCATAAAGATTTTTTTTTATTTCAAAAGAGTTATTCTCATCAATTTTGATTTTATGCATAGAAAGATGCATAAAGAAATTTATTTTTATTTCAAAAGAGTTATTCTCATCAATTTTGATTTTATGCATAAATAGGTGCATAAATTTTTTTTTATTTCAAAAGAGTTATTCTCATCAATTTTGATTTTATGCATAGAATGATGCATAAAGAAATTTATTTTTATTTCAAAAGAGTTATTCTCATCAATTTTGATTTTATGCGTAGAAAGGTGCATAAAGAAAAAAAAAATTATTCCAAAAGAGTTATTCTCATCAATTTTTATTTTATGCGTAGAAAGGTGCATCAAGAAATTTATTTTTATTTCAAAAGAGTTATTCTCATCAATTTGATTTTATGCATAAATAGGTGCATAAAGAATGTATTTTTATTTCAAAAGAGTTATTCTCATCAATTTTAATTTTATGCATAGAATGATGCATAAAGAAATTTATTTTTATTTCAAAAGAGTTATTCTCATTAAAATTGAATTTATGCATAGAAAGATGCATAAAAGATTTATTTTTATTTCCAAAGTGTTATTCTCCTTAAAAATTAAAATTATGCATAAATAGATGTGTAAAGAATCTTAAAAAAAAAACAAAATAAGGATTCTCTTGCATTCTAAGAATGGATGTGATGAGATGGGATGTGAATGAATAGAGAATAGATGTGATGAGAATGAATAGAGAATAGATGTGATGAAAATTGAAGTAATGAGAATGAGAGGTAGATAGATGTGATAATAGGTGATATGAATCAAATAGATGAGAATGAATGGATGGATAGATGTGATGAGAATGAGAGGTAAATAGATGTGATGAGATGGGATGCGAATCAGATAGATGGGAATGAATGGATGGATGGATGTGGATGTATGTGAAGAATAGAAGTGGATGTATGTTAAAGAATGGATGTGGATGGGTGTATGTGAAAGGATAGATGTGGATGTGTATGTGATAAGTATGGATGTGGATGTATGTGAAGAATAGAAGTGGATGTATGTTAAAGAATGGATGTGGATGAGTGTATGTGAAAGGATAGATGTGGATGTGTATGTGAAAGGATAGATGTGGATGTATGTGAAAGGATGTATGTGAAAGGATAGATGTGGATGTGTATGTGATAAGTATGGATGTGGATGTATGTGAAGAATAGAAGTGGATGTATGTGAATGGATGTGATGTGATGTGAATCGGGATGTGAATGAATGATAAGGGATGTGAATGGATATGATGTGATGTGAATCAGAATGTGAATGAACGATAAGGGACATGAATGAATGTGTTAGCATGTGAATCAGGATGTGAATGAATGAGATGTGATGTGAAACGAATGTGATAAGATGCGATGTAAATTGGATAGATGTTAATGTATGTGAAGTGATGAGATATATGCGTAGATGCAAGTGGGTGAGATCTGATGAGGAAAAATGAGGAAATAAGTGATGAGATAGAAAAAGATGTGGATTAGATGAGAATGGGAATGCTTATGAAATGAGGTGGATTGATGTGCATGGATGTTTGAATGATGTGGATTGACGTGTGGATTGATGTGGATGGATGTATGGAAGATATGGATGGATGCGTGGATAATGTGGATTGATACGGATTGGTGTGTGTATGATTGTTTCATTAGGGAAAAAGGGAGCTCATTTTGGGACCTTTTACGGTTTGGAAAAATAAGCTCTCAACCAATGAACAGAGGGCCAACGTAACGTTGGAAATTCACAAAAATAAAAGAAAATAGATAAAAGAAACAATATTTTATGTAGGTACAAGCGTGCTACATTAATGTGGAGATTGGTTTTTTATTCTCACAAGATCTTTGGACATGAAGATAGAATCTAGTCTAACATTTTCTCTGACAAGGGCCTTCCCGCTTCCACCTCCCTTTGAACTTTGAATTGTTGTGCTGCCTTTCCTTCGAAAGGTCTACCATTCTACACCACTACCTCATTGTGCAGCAACCTCTTCTTTTCCAAAACTGCTCCCTTGATCCAGTTTGGCTTAGAGTAAGATGTTTCTTGTCAACTATCTGTCTGCCTACTTTCTCTTTCTTGAAACTTCACTTTGTTATCTTGTTTACATTACTTTGCTGTGGTTACAGATTCACAAGGTATCCATGGTGAATAAAAACTATGGTCGTTCTTGTGGAAGACGCTCTGTGGATGATAATGCTATGAAGGCAGAATTATACCACACATCCTTACCCCGTCCACCTGCTTCTTCTATTTCTTCGGTAGAGAATTCAAGTACAGTCAAAACGGAAGGAACTTGGGAAAGGTTTACTGTTTCGAAAGGAGCATGGGTGCTCATGCAACCTAGTAAAAGAAAGAGACCCCAGACAAAAAATATTTTCTTGGCATCATGGAAGGGAAGAGTACGAGATTTTAAAATCACCAGAGGAAAGATATCGGTGAAAGAAGTTTTGATTCAGCATGTGTACATGCATAAAGAACTTGTCTTGCGAGACTATCCAAATGATCTTCCGCAACACAGGCCTAATTGTATATTTTTCTATTGTGGTTTTGTTCTTTATGAGGTGCATGGATTTTTAAGACAAAGCTTTCTTTCTTTGCTTATTGATATTCTTGTGTTATTTTATTTCAGATTTATACCCTTCATCGTATGAGACATGGCAAAACATCGATTGTATTCTGGGATTTATAGATGTTTTGCATGGATCGATAGGAGAACAACAATACGAAGGTCGATGTGCAACAGAGCTAGCTCAATCCGGTATATTTTTTACTGATCATTTTTATCAGTTGCTGGACAATGCAAACACACATGGTGTGTTATGAAAACAAGACCTTCCAGCATGGAATTCAGTGGATTGGCCTCTCCCACATTTTAGTGTTACAGAGGCATATAGAGCCAAGCTTTTCAAAGAAGTACAGAAAGCTCTGAGGCCCAATATTGCCACAAGGATAATAAAAATTTCTTTGTGCATGCCTCTCACAGTTTTTGTAGACTTGTTTAATACCTTTCCAGTGAAGGTTTCAAAAACAATGTTCACAGTTAAAGCAACAAGTCTGGTATGCATGCCACAATTTTTGGATAAAGGTTGGGATAAGAAGACATGTAGTTCAGTGTTTTGTGAGGTTGTCCAACCTTCTATGCAACTGAAGTACATGGTTGCATCACAAAATTTCATTTTTTCTTTTTATTATAAGCGCAGTCGAATGCTAGGTACAAAACTAGTCCCTATGGATCAAGATGAAGATTCTTTTGGTGCAGAAAATAAACTTCTTGATATTGATGTTGTTGAGAATGGTGATGTGCTAGTCAATATCACATTAAGACAATGTTGCTCCCTAGCTCAATTGCGCAATGACATTCTATTTGAGACAGAAGGTTCTATTTCAAAGGACTTTTTATTTATCTACAACAATAAGAAGGTATACCATGTGACTTATCCTAGTCTCATTAAGCACTGCTATTAGTTTACTTTACCCTATTGTTTCATATTGCTTTTTTGCAGGTGCTCAAAAGAAGGGAGAGATCAATAAAATGCAAAGACATTGAAAATTTTAAAATTGAGATAACACAGACTCCATAAACAAAGGTATTATATTCAGAAATGTAAAATTCTGTACAGAAGTGTTTAATTACATATGTAGAACATATTCTTGACAACAATTTTCTATTTATCCACAGGCTGATCTAGAGGCTGCTCTACATGGTCCAAGCTCACCGTATCATCTTTATTTGGAGAATCTACTTTCTGTTGCTCCATCTTGTCATGTACAGTCTCTTGGTGCTGCTCCATTGTCTCCTCTACTGCCCCTGGAGCATCTGTTTGCTGTTGCTCCATCATTTCCTCAATAACATCAGCAGCAGTAGGTCCTTGTTCTTGTGGCTTCTCCTCATCAGCACCAGGTCCTTGTTCTTGTGGCACCACATCTGCATCATCTGTGTCATCAAGGTGTATGACACCTTCTCGGACTTTAGAGCTCTCACCTAACTCGACAGTAGCTGGTACAATAGGTTTGGGGAAGGCATACTTCAAAAACTTCCAAATTATATCAGCTCTGAAACTATACACATAGCTCGAGTTGAAGCTATCTTCTCTCATCTGCAATGAGATATGATGATTTAGAACACTTTGTACCAATATCAAATTTTTTGAAGCTAAATGAAAATTATTTTTTCTTACAAGCTCTGGCTGTCCTATCTCAAAATAGCTTGAAAGTATATATTTGGCACTAATCAGCACTCTCGAGCCACAGCTACTTGAATCATCTTGTTGTGGTGTCTGGATAGTTGGAAAGATATGTTAGAAACTGTTAATGTCTGAACAAAATAAAATTATTCAATAAGTTCAAAGGCATAGCATGAAATAGACATCAGTAGAGGGAGCAACTTTCTACCTCTAAATCTATTGGCTCTATTGAATCCAAAAGATTGACATTAGGAGGACACTGATCCAATGCATCTAGAAGTCTTCTAATACAACTGCAATACATATAATTCAGTTAGTGTGCATTAAATCCAAATAATAAAGTTTAAAGTTAAAAATAGCACACAAACCACTTACAATTTAACCTCTCTGTGTGTGTTTCTAAGAGAGTTGAATAAAAAGCATTGCTTCTGCTGGATGTCAATAGAAGCAAAGCTCCAGTGATCACTGCATAAGGAAAAAAGCATTAAGAAATCAAAGGCTACAAGAGTACTCAATCTTGAAGGAAAATCCCAAAAGAAGCAGCCACACACATACTTGTTATGGTATGGAAGTAGCAAAATATCAACATGATCAAAATCACAGTGTCTGAACCAATTGGAAATATCCATGGGAGTTTCCTTTGGATCTCTTAACTTGAAGGAAATTGCAGGATCAATAATATAAACTGTATGCTGTACAGCATGGTTCAGCCAGCTTCTCATCATGCTACATTGGACAAAACAATAATTAAGGTAAGGTGTAAGGGAGGAGGTACAATAAGGATTGTTTTGCAAACAAATGTAAAATAAAAGACACTTACTAGAGCATTGCAAGAATGATAGTATCTGAGCAATACTCATTCTTATGAGCCAATGCTGCCAAGCATGCTCTTGTCAAGTCAAAATTATTCTCTGAAAAATCATCTTCAATATGGACAACTATGTTAGGGCCCAGCTCCTGCAACCTTCTCTGTATCTGTAGCTCCATCTGTACAGTCTCCACATTTATAGCAGATTTGGATTCCTCTATTTGCTGCTTCAGTGACTCCTCATAAGCAGCTTTCCCTCTAGTGCTCATTGAGTGGGTCACTTCAACAACCTTCACCTTGTCTGCCTTCAATTTCCTTGTAGGTGGAATTAATAATATGTCTCTCATTTTAATGTCCTGCCATTCCACAGGATGGACCAGCTTGTCATACCTCCACCTCACTCTGGACAATGTGTTGAAGTCCTTGGCCATCAGAGTTACCCTGTGAGCATGGGCTGCTACAAGCATTGCATCTTCAAAGTACTTCTCCAAGTAATCCTCTGCCATTTCCTATAAGGAAAGAATGGCAGTCCTGTTCCACCTGAAACCAAGGTGCCAGCTATCACAAATTTCTCTCACTAGCCTCTGAAAAGGTGCCTTGGGGATTGCAAAGCCTATAGCTTTTTGCTGTTTCCTGATCTCCTTTAGCACACCAGCAGAATGCTTTAACCTCTTGGACTTTTGCTGCAGCATGCTCATTGGCTTCCCCTTCCTGCCATGTGCAACTCTTCCTTTTGTAGGCACACTAGATTCCTTGACATCAGCCCCAGCTACTGCTGCTGCAAGCCCTGGCCCCTTGCCAGACCTCCTTGCAGTTGCCTTGGTTCTTGCCATCACTCTGAAAAGGTCCATACAAAGCAATAGTAAAAGATTAGAAACATGGAGAACATAGAATGATTAAAGAAGGTGATGACAAATTGGATAAAGCAAAATTAAACAATTTGCAACAAAATGCGATTATGATGATTTGAAATTTGTAACAGCTCAAAATCGCGTTTTTCTGCAAATACTTGAAACAACATGCTATTGCATTCCTATGATGAATTCTCTATCTTTCCAACTATAAACAATATGTATTGAGTTTATAGAAGAACTATGCAGCCTTGAAATGGGTGGATGAAGAAGCATTTTAAAATTTGCAACAAAATGCGATTTGGACTATTTTGAGATTTCTAAAATCCTCTTCTCGCGTTTTGCTGCAAATTCTAGAGACAACATACTTCAGCATGCCTTTAGTCATTTCAGTGTGTATGCAGCTTGGTGCAACATGGATTGAGCCTATGGACATCAAGAAGTGATCAAACTCTCATTCAACAGGCCCAAATAAAAAGTCTTCTTGCTTCTACATGCAGTGGAGAAAATCTAAAAAATGCATATAATATTTATCATAATATGTAACCTACATCACATCAATCAATTCCTTACCCTAATATACTATTAAACAAGAAGAAAAGGAAAAAGATTTTCTTACTAACCTGGAAGCTATCTGCAAGTGTGCTGTGCTGATGATGAGTATCCTGTGCTGGGTATGAACCTCTGCTGCTGGTCTGGATGCTGATGGTGTAGAGTAGGGAGGTAGAGATGCAAGAGAACTGAGTTAGGAGAGTAGATTATTACAAAATACAAATAATGGAGTTATTAAATACCACACGTGTGAGATATAGTCATTTTTTAACACGTGTGGGTCCCACCAGATCTTTTGGAATTTGAAATTTGTGGGTCACTTTTTGCCTTGGAAATTGTGCCAATCATGATTTCATAATTAGATCCATTAACACTTTTCCCTCCCCGTATTCCATCCCTGCCAGCACCCTCCCATCATCCTTTTCTTTCCCACTTTGACCACTTTCTACCCAACACACTCCATCCACTCTGCAACCTGTCTGAAGACTACTACCATTACCAGATCTCCAGGTTACCAGTGCTACAGCTCAGTTTTGGAAGAGAGCAGAAGAATCTCCAGGGCTATTCCAACAGTATGGAAGAGGAAAAGAAAGGTCAGAGATCTATACCCTTTCCAATGTTTTCTGATATATATTTCTTCCATCTGTAGAATTCTTAAATCTCAGTGCCTAGAAATCTAGCAGATCACCCTAGGATTTGATTAGAGATGGATATGAGTAGGATTTAGAATTTTGCAACAAAATGCGATTATAGAGGTTTACATTTCCCAAATGCTCCAAATCGCGTTTTCTTGCAAATTCTGATATTTGTTTTAGTTTTTATTTTTTCCTCCTTCTTTTAATCTCTTTTGCACTGGGGAATTCCTCCTGGCATCATTTACTGTCCTGAACATTGTGAGATATCCCTAGCATTTGATTGGAAATGGATGTCAGTAGAAATTTAGAATTTGCAACAAAATGCGAGGAGAGCACTTTACATTTTTCAAATGGATCTGCATCGCGTTTTGTTGCAAAGTCTTGTGTCTCTTTTGGTTTTTACTGTTTGCTCATTGTTTTGCTTTCTATGTCCATGGAGATGTCTTTCTTGATGATGAGAAATGTTTTTGCTTTGGAACAGTTGATCCTCAGGCCCCTCCTTTCAAGAGGAAGTTGGACTTTTCTGCTGCTATACTCAGACCACAGCAATCACCAGGTGATTCATGTGTGCTTATGAAGAGTTTTGTTTGGTGATATCCTATACATTATCTGATTGCATATGTGAGGATATAGAATTCATGTTATATAAATTTTGCTTCAGGCAAAAGCAAGAGACTAGAGCAGAAAGGTGAGTCTTCTCTTTCAAAACAAAGGGAACCAGAAGAGGACAAATCTCCAGATTTGCTCCTATTTGACTCTTCACAAGTGCAAGGCTCAAAGGAACTTCCACATATACCACAGTATTTTCAACAGGGAGTTCACTATGAGCTCTCTTTTGGACCATCACAGAGATTTCCTTTCAGACCATTGGGATACCTTCAAACAACTGACAGAGGCAGGAAGGATTGTGGAAGGTGAAAAGGTTTTTGTGCATTTAAATCATATTGTCTCCATTGACAAGCTGAGGTACCATGTGAATAGAAGGTTTGACAGCCTGCCTGAGGAATATAAATTCAGCTGTAACTTGCACACCAGAAAGTGTAGAGTGCTTGAGGAAAACATGGCATTCCTTATGTACATTGTCTTTCAACAGCAATCTCTAGAAGAGCAAGGGCAGGAGACTGAAGAAGAAGATATATCTGTAGCGGAGGTAAAAGAGGATATTCCTATGGCAACAGATATGGCAGAGCAGGAAGAAGATATCAACCTCTCGAGGATGAGGGGCTGCAAGTGGCTGCTCTTGACCTTGTTCAACTGAGGACTGAAACTCTTAGGGCAGCACAGCCAGTTGAAGATTTTGATGTTCAGAGCAGCAACTATGCAGTGCCCATGCTTCCAGGTGTCTTGATTGGTGGTAAATATTATGTTTTCCTCCATGATATAGAGTGTATGTTCAATTTGAGGGAGGACTATGCCATTTCCCTTATTGCCCAGGCTTCAAGGCTTGACAAGGAGGTTGGCATAGAGGATGACCATTCACTGCTAGCTTTGGAAACAACCTTTGATCCTACAGAGGCCCTTACTATTTGTTTCAAAGAGGCTGAAAGTTTCCAAGAGCCAAATGAAGCTGCCTTCCAGCTCACCCAGGAAGCTATGAATCTCTCATCACTTCATAAGGAAAAACTTAAAGAAGAGGCTGGACTGGAGGGGAGAGGAATAAATCTTTGGAAAGATGAACTTCTTGTTGCTGATGAAAATGAGAGGGTATGATATTATTACTTCAAATCAAATACTTTATGTTGTGTTTAAATGTTTTGTAGTTATGTATCATTGTCTCACTATAATCTTTTGATACATGGCAGCTACAAATTGAGGATGACACATTCCTCCAGAGATCAAGTGGAAGCAGGCCAGCTGGGTTTGGCAAAATGTCAAGCCTAGCTCATTATATTCATGATCTAGGCAGTGCTAAGATCTTGATTTACCATAGGCAGTTGAGCAACAATGGAGAAGCCATTGTTTACTTCTTTAAATGTTTGTCTAGGGTATTAGGTGGACATGATCTTCCATGGTAGAAGGAAAAGATCATTTTAATAGAGAGGTTGTCCGCCATAGATATATTTGGGGATTATGTGAATAAGCAGGCCTCTAGGGCCTCTTACTTTTTGTCTTACACTTCTTATGCATTAGCATGTGGTGTTAAGGAGCCCAAATGTCTAGAGGGCTATGGAAAACACAAGCTCATAAGGTTTCGAGAGCCACCCATGATTGCATCAGGCCACACAATCCAAGAAGAAGAACACGTGGAGATAGCTGAAGACAAGGATACCCCTCTCAGACAAGCAACAGAGGCAAGCATTGATAAACAGAAAGTCGACATCAAGCCAATAAGGAAGAAAAAGAGTCCAATCAAGTTCAAAAAGAGAGTTCCGACTCGCAAGCCTTGGGAGTAATAGGATTTAGTCATCAAATATAGCACAAACATTATGTTGAAGTTGAACTGATTTGTACAAAGTCTTTGATCCTCATCAGTTCCTTGTCCGTACGGACGATCAGTACCCTTTTGCATTTGTCGCATCACCGTACGACACTTCAGTACTCTTCCCACACTCAAAAGCTTCTAAAAGTGTTTGACACTCAGTATTTTATTGGTAAGGATCAACAGTATGTCTAGCATAATTAAGTAGTTTTGATTGAATTTTTTGTGTGTTAATATATGGATGTATTGATGCTTGTTAATATAGATCACATGTTTCACAAAAGACTTACTTTTGATGGAGTCTCAAAACATATAGGCATTACACCAAGAGTCACTTGTTCCACAGAATAAAAATCTATTGATTGAGTTTGAAAACATGTGGACATAACACCAATAAGTTACAAACTGCTATTCATGTTTACTTGTCCATTTATGGTTTCTAAATATCTTCGAATCCCTCCACTGTCTATGTCTCTCTGCTGCCATTGAATTGTCCAAAGTTTGTCTTCGTCTTTGCTTTTGGGCTAGAATAAAAGCAAGCTTGACTTTGGAGCTAGCAACTTTTCTTTTAGCATGCAGCCTTTGTAGAATGCCTCGGTAAAACCATTGGAAGACTTCCTTCAGACTATTTGCCTTTTGACACCCTCCATAGTGTTGTGTGTGTCTGAAAAATGCATTACGTGCCATGTAGTGAGACTTCTCCATGCCTTGGGTAGACCAAATTGCTGGGCATCCATACTTTTTGACAAAATAGGGAAGGTGGTTGTAGATGATATGCTGTTTTCACAAAGACATAAGAATGCATAGTAAGTTATAAAAGAAAAGAGGATCACACTTAAGTAAAAGAAGAAGACATCACTTTACCATGTAGTGAGTTATATTGCAGGCTGTCCATGCGTCTTTCATTGACTTCCCAAAATGTTTTTTGCCTCTTCAAAGTTCTTGTAATCACTCTTTGTCCATGTTACATTGTCACAGAACATGAAGAGTTGATCAAGAGACCTCCACACCTCTGCCTTCACATTTCGTGCTTCCCCATCTGCCTCATGATCTTTCACGGCATTATGGACTTGCTTCCACAATCCATAACTAATCCTTGAAACTGTTCTACCTTGCCTTACTTGCTTACTATTGTGTTTGGGTCGAGACAAGAATCTTCTTGCCTTAACACCACCAATAGAGGGCTTGATTGGTACCTCCTTGCCATTGCTAGACTTTTTAAAATCCTTTGTGATATGAACATCACCTCCATGCAGACCTATATCGGATAACACTTTTTCCAATGCATGAAGAGCATCCTTTCTATTTCTTTCGGGACGGAGTTTCCAAGCAAATCCAATATACAAAAATACCAATTTCTCAATAATTCGACATAGAGCATGCAATGTGTATATGTGAACATTACATAGTGGAATGTCAAGAATGGCCTTGAAGTCAGGGTCAACTTTATCTCTATTAGGTGCTCTCTTCCACCATTTAGAATCCATTACTTGCGCTGATTCTTTGCAGTAAAGACAAGGAGACTTTGAGTTACCTCCTTTACTAACGTTATACATGCACTTAAGTGTTTTAAGATCCCCCGCCATGTGCCACTCTACTTGAAAATCACCTTTTCCTGCAACATGGAGATTCTCTCCTTGCACCTGTCTTTTAATTATTCTTGGTATTTCCGTGTGGTGAAACACCCAATCTAGTGTTTCATGGTCTTCTGTCTTTACCTGTGATTATACAAAACAAAAGTCTTACTATAAAAGATTTGAAAACATTGACTAAAATCAAGTACGAAATAAAAAATGATCATACCTGGAATGAGCCCAACCACCATATGTGTTTCTCCGACTGCACACTAAAATACTTCGAACTCGCTTCATTCAATGATGTATCAAGTGCTCCATTCATCAATGTGATAGTAATCCTTTCCATTTTCTTTTCCTTTACAACCTCACACTCATCCAGTTTGATAACAAATTTCAAAATGCCTTTGCACTCTTCAAATGTTATTCCATAAAACTCGACCATTCTTCTTTGAAGTTGTTGTAGATCTACAAATATATTGTTCCAAGGGTCATACACAGTGGTTCCTTTAGCACCATGAAATATATCTTCAATATGGATATATGGTCCAATAAACTCATCTATACTTTCATTCAAATGACCTCTTATCTTCCACACTGTTGCTGGATTTGGCAGTAAAACTCGTTTAATCCTTTGATCTCTCAAAGTTGAGGATATCGCATGGAAAATCGAACTATATCCCTTCCTGCTAACTCCACTAACATCAAGAGCCTCTTGGATTGTAGTACCATCAACTTAATTATTGGATATAAAGTCCTCTACAACATTGCGTTTGATTGTTTTGTATTTTTTTTCTTCAATCAAACCTTTTGCTACACCACAAGAAAGCAATCCTTTCATTTGTTTAACTGGAAGAAGGTTGGGATCCATATTTTCTTTTGCAGGCTCCAATAATTTCCTATAGTAACAATGTAGTAACAACACAATATGCCTATATTATTCAACACTTCCAATCCTGTTTTGCATTAATGGACAAAATACATATAGTCATTTGAGAGTATTTTTGAGTTTAAAAAATAAAAAATTACAAACTAACCTTGCTTCCTGAATTCTTCGCTTGCATCCACCAGTCCCAGCCTTCAAATTTGCAATGTTTTTAATCTTCCTACTTCGTTGTCTGTCTCCAAGCATGGTTCTCTTCCTTCTTGATCTTGTTAACTCTTTTTTACTCTTTGAATGCTCCTCAATTTCATTCTGCAACTGCTGCTCCAATTTTGCACGAATAGCTATCTCTTGAATCCTGGCTCCCTTTTCTTGTAGGTACATTGTTTTATATGTTTCTGCAAATGCAGACTGTGCTGAAATATAACCAAGAAGTCCATTTTGTCCATCGCCCGCAAACCTCAATAGTGTGGTTGGATTGACAAATGGAGGTGTAGAGTTTTGTACTAGACATTTTGGATATATACTTCCATCACACCATAAGTCAATATGTTGGAGCCCTTCTCTTCTCATATTTTCCCGTCGTTGAGCATTTAGCACCGTATCCTTTCGTCTTTTTTGTGCTGGAGCATATTGTTCTTCTAAGTCGATGTGAAGATGATATAATCGCTTCTTCTGAGATTGTACTTCACTAGTATCGGCCATTTTTGTGCTTCTGAGGTTGCAAAGTTGGCTTGTCAATCTCATAGTCTTTTTGTAACATGAATTGTTGAAGTGTGGCGGTATCCATACAATCATTAAGTTCAGTGATGGATTCTTTATGAGAGGCCTGCACACGTCGTCAAAAGAGATGCGAAATCTTCGAGAAACAAAAAAAATTAAGGAGATATTTAATGCAAAATCGTGTTAGTTAGACAAAAGATTATCTTATTCTTTTCTGAACTGACAGTTCAGTGGTCCTTACTGACAGTTCTGAGCCACGTTTCCATATTTTATTATTTTTGAGATCTTTTAGGAGAGAAATAAATCGAAAAATAGTGAATTTCTTACAGGGCCCCAAAATGAGCTCCGTTTTTCCCTAATGATTGATGTGGATAATGTGGATGGATGTATGGATGATGTTTATTGATGTGGATGGATGTATGGATGAGGTGGATTGACGTGTGGATAATGTGGATTGATGTGCATGGATGTTTGAATGATGTGGATTGACGTGTGGATTGATGTCGATGGATGTATGGATGATGTGGATTGATGTGTGGATGATGCGATTGGATGTGATTTGATGTAGGAATGATGTGATGTGATAGGGATCGATGATGAAAATAAAATTGTGGTAAGATGAAAAACAGATGGGGTCTAATGTGAAAGGATACAGAGTAATGAGAAAAGATAGAAATATTGTTGGAACTGTAATTGTTTGTGAAATCTATTTTTAAATGACTGTTTTATGTCAAGAATGCTAGGAAAGCATTTTGACCATCTTGTGAATGAGGTCATGGAGACCTATCTGTTAAAGTTGCAACTGCTGACGGAGTCATCGGAGGACGTCTCGTGTTAGCAAGGTCGACCGAGTTCTTGACCACCAGCCTCGGTTTGATTAAATAGTGAGCTTCCGGTACAGTGGATGAGGGACCAAGGAAGCGGCCTATGAGTGAAGTGCTAGGTGACCTGCGAAGGATCCGAGAGGGTGCTGACCATACGATGCTCGGGCTCTGGGTCACCAAAGATACCCACGAGTACGTCCGGGAAGATATTGGAACAAGGAGTAAGAGTTATTTTCTGAATTCAGGCATGGATCTAGTTGATTGACCTTGTTGGTCCTCAACGCATGAGTCCATGGCTCTTTTATATGGATCTGTTGGTTGATCTTGCTGATCTTAAACGGAGATTCCATCTGGATATTTTTATGTGATTATATTGACGGGTACTATGAGCTAGGAACTATTGAAAAGGCCCCTGAGTGAATAGGTGGTGATTATATTTTTATGTGATTATATTGACGGGTACTATGAGCTAGGAACTATTGAAAAGGCCCCTAAGTGAACAGGTGGTGAGCGTTTTGGTTTGCCAATGATGCCATAGGTACACCGATGAGTTGGAAATTAGGATTCAACTGGATAATTAGAGGATTATGATCAATAACACTATGGTTTCATTAAATGATTGTTTTAAAGATTGTTGAATCTATGAAAAAGGCAAGTTTATATTGGGTGTGTAAGTGGTGTGACTAGTTTTATGTTTGCATGAATATCTAGCTAGGGGGTCTCGAAACTCTTTTCCCTGGTACTCGGGACAAAATCTAACCAAATTCCTAATTGGATCCCATCACTACAGTGGTTGGGCGGTTAGCTAACCCATGGAACTGGATGGGGTTAGGCTGGACTGATGGATCCGTAAATTGAGACTCAATTTCTGTATAGTACGATAGATGAGGTAAATCCTGGATAAAAATTGTTCTATGGAAAAGAATCAACGGCTGTGCCTCTCAATGAGGAAAAAAGCGTTGGTCTCTATGATCCAAGTACAATCTTTTCCCTGATCTGATCATGGGACTTACGGGTTCAATTAGATCAGTTCAGTTAGTTCAGGCTTTGACTACGTTAGAGAAAAGTTATCCTGGAGGAATCGCTCGTGCTTTCCAGGCAAGGGAAGTTTTTTTTTGTTCGATTTTGGAAGAACCGACGGTTTAGTCTCTTGTCTGGATATCCGTGGGTGAGGCCCGGAGTGTGGGACCCTGCCCCGTGCAAGAAGTGCCACTTCCGCTACTAGCACCCCCAAATTTGTTGCGCAGTGGGGTCAAGGATCTTACAGCTAGTATCAGAGTAAATTTGGCTAATGAGGATCAACTGAGAAGCCAAAAATGTCAAAAATTTATGAAGAAGCAGTAAAAGGTTGTAATTGTGTGATAAAATTCATACAAATTAATATTCAAACTGAAATTTGTAAATTGGTAATTGGATCTTCAAATGGAAGTACCGCAATTGTATGGAATCCCTGACTTGCTTGAGACCTAGACATGATGGTATTTACCTTATAGTTCCAAGGACCGTGACTACCCGTATATACCGAGGGTATAACTGCAGCTCTTTACTGCTGGCAGTATATACGAGTAAATCTAAGACTTGAAATTGTAAGCATTAATACTATCTAGATGATGAACTCGAATGTGGTTGATATGATTTTAAATTCTGATTGAGAGCTGATAAGTTGATTTGGATTCTGATTAAAAAATGAAGATTTCTGAATTCTGACTGAATTGTAATAACTAAGCAAAACCACAATAAGGATGAATGGGACGAGTCCCTGTGATAATGTTTGTAGCTGGAATGACGTTAATGACTTCAGCAAATCACTTTGAGATTAGTGAATTGTGCTAGCAGATTGCTGCTGTTAACACTTGACCTAGTGGATCAAGTTAAGGGGTGTCAAATTAAAATTCTATAAAATTGAAAACTTCCATGGCGGACTGTTCAGATAGAAATCTTGGTCTAATGGTCCATTATTGTGATAAGGATTGAATGTTACGATCTGAGTGAATTATTATCTGATGATGAGTTTTATATAAGGGATCTTTATCCCAAGATTCTGTTGGGTTCTCCAGACTATAAGGAACCCAGAATCAGTTGGATCTTAAGAAAAAGAATTCTCCTCTAGTTTTGCGAGATGAGGACATCTCGCGTTTTTTTAGTGCGGTAGAATGTAAGAGTCCTCCCTAGCCTCTTAGGATGTCAAGTATCTTCCCCTATAATCAAATCCCTCTTCAGAAATATAAAAGATCTTGTTTCTACCTGTTTTGACTTAGAGAGAGAAAATGTTCTAGAGAGAGGCTATTCAAATTTTGAATATTTTTGGATGGAAAAATACTTCTTATTAAAATAAGTTCCCTCGAAACAGAAGTTCAAAGAAGGTGCATTGGAAATCAAGTATAATCTGTCAAGAGGCCTTATCCTAGGGGTCCAGATTTTTAAAAAATTTTAAATTAAGGTTTTGAGGGGCCAATCAGATTCATCAAAATGTGTGGAGAAGACAAATAGAAGAAATAAAGAAAATCCCCCCAAAATGAGTAAATACTCACATAAGATGAAGAGTGGACTAAGGACCAAAGGAATTACTAAAAAAATGGATTTTTGACACCTCACAATGGGAATTCCCCTCTCATGAAGGAGGTGCCTACTTCACATGTGTGGTGGAGTTAAAAATTATCAAAAATTGAGATATTTCATCTTCTCCTAATTCAAGTCTAGTTCCAAAAAGTAAGCTAAACTGACCTAAAAATGGTCAAAAATTGACCAAACTGATCTGAAAAATTCTAGAATCAGTTTGCTTGGTTAGAAGCTCACTTTTTCCTTTAAATAGAAGCCTCCCCCTTTGTTGAAGCTTAATAGTGTTTTATGCACTGTTACTCTACTCCTCCCAAGAGCCAAGAACTGTGAATTTCTTAATAATTCACTAGTTTTTGACCATTCCCTCTTCTAAAGATTTGGTGGCCACTCTTGTTGCAAACAAGAGTAGATCCCTCAAACCATCAAGCCAAAGGAAAGCTCCCAGAATTTCATGCAAGTAAGAAATCTTACTTTTTCTTATTCTTTTAATGGTTTTCTAAATTGTTTGTTATCTTAAAATGATAAATAGATGCTATGCCTTGCTGGAAAGGCTTTCCCCCTCTCTCATTCTTAAATTCCGCCCTTCTTTATCCTAGTTAAGTAATCTAATTGTTGGAATTAAACTTTTCATATTGTTTCTCTTTTAAAAGTGAAATTTGATTAGTTTAGAATGCTTAAAACCAATTCGGGATAATTTTTAAGTAATTTTAAGTTAGGAAAATTTGAAAAATGGTCAACCATACAAAGGAGGTTATGGCAAAATTTTCTAAAAATTGGTGAAATAAGTTTTATCTTTTATTATCCAAAAAAGAGTAATCCCCACCAATTGTGTATTCTAAAAGTGTAATTTCGATTTTATGCGTAGAAAGATGCATAAAGAAATTATTTTTATTTCAAAAGAGTTATATTCATCAATTTTTATTTTATGCATACAAAGATGCATAAAGAAATTATTTTTATTTCAAAAGAGTTATTTTCATCAATTTTCATTTTATGCATAGAAAGATTCATAAAGAAATTTATTTTTATTTCAAAAGAGTTATTCTCATCAATTTTGATTTTATGCATAGAAAGATGCATAAAGAAATTTATTTTTATTTCAAAAGAGTTATATTCATCAATTTTTATTTTATGCATAGAAAGATGCATAAAGAAATTATTTTTATTTCAAAAGAGTTTATTTCATCAATTTTCATCTTATGCATAGAAAGATGCATAAAGAAATTTATTTTTATTCCAAAAGAGTTATTCTCATCAATTTTGATTTTATGCATAGAAAGATGTATAAAGAAATTTATTTTTATTTCAAAAGAGTTATTCTCATCAATTTTGATTTTATCCATAAATAGGTGCATAAAGAATTTATTTTTATTTCAAAAGAGTTATTCTTATCAATTTTAATTTTATGCATAGAAAGATGCATAAAGAAATTTATTTTTATTTCAAAAGAGTTATTCTCATCAATTTTGATTTTATGCATAAATAGATGCATTAAAAATTTATTTTTATTTCAAAAGAGTTATCCTCATCAATTTTGATTTTATGCATAGAATGATGCATAAAGAAATTTATTTTTAGTTCAGAAGAGTTATTCTCATCAATCTTGATTTTATGCATAAAAAAGTGCATAAAGAATTTATTTTTATTTCAAAAGAGTTATTCTCATCAATTTTGATTTTATGCATAGAAAGGTGCATAAAGAAATTTATTTTTATTTCAAAAGAGTTATTCTCATCAATTTGATTTTATGCATAAATAGGTGCATAAAGAATTTATTTTTATTTCAAAAGAGTTATTCTCATCAATTTTGATTTTATGCATAGAATGATGCATAAGAAAATTTATTTTTTATTTCAAAAGAGTTATTCTCATTAAAATTGAATTTATGCATAGAAAGATGCATAAAAGATTTATTTTTATTTCGAAAGTGTTATTCTCCTTAAAATGTGAAATTATGCATAAATAGATGTGTAAAGAATCTTTATAAAAAAAATAAGAATTCTCTTGCATTCTAAGAATGGATGTGATGAGATGGGATGTGAATGAATAGAGAATAGATGTGATAAGAATGAATAGAGAATAGATGTGATGAAAATTGAAGTAATGAGAGAGATAGATAGATGTGATGATATGTGATATAAATCAAATAGATGAGAATGAATGGATGGAAAGATGTGATGAGAATGAGAGGTAAATAGATGGGATGCGAATCAGATAGATGGGAATGAATGGATGGATAGATGTGATGAGAATGAGAGGTAAATAGATGGGATGCGAATCAGATAGATGGGAATGAATGGATGGATGGATGTGGATGTATGCAAAGAATAGAAGTGGATGTATGTTAAAGAATGGATGTGGATGGGTGTATGTGAAAGGATAGATGTGGATGTGTATGTGATAAGTATGGATGTGGATGTATGTGAAGAATAGAAGTGGATGTATGTTAAAGAATGGATGTGGATGTATGTAAAAGAATGGATGTGGATGAGTGTATGTGAAAGGATAGATGTGGATGTGTATGTGATAAATATGGATGTGGATGTATGTGAAAGGATACATGTGGATGTGTATGTGATAAGTATGGATGTGGATGTATGTGAAGAATAGAAGTGGATGTATGTTAAAGAATGGATGTGGATGTATGTTAAAGAATGGATGTGGATGAGTGTATGTGAAAGGATAGATGTGGATATGAAAGGATAGATGTGGATGTGTATGTGATAAATATGGATGTGGATGAGTGTATGTAAAAGGATAGATGTGGATGTGTATGTGATAAATATGGATGTGTATGTGATAAATATGGATGTGGATGTATGTGAAAGAATAGATGTGGATGTGTATGTGATAAGTATGGATGTAGATGTATGTGAAGAATAGAAGTGGATGTATGTTAAAGAATGGATGTGGATGTATGTGAAAGGATAGATGTGGATGTGTATGTGATAAGTATGGATGTGGATGTATGTGAAAGGATAGATGTGGATGTATATGTGATAAGTATGGATGTGGATGTATGTGGGAGAATATATGTGGATATAAATGTGATGGATATGAACGAGAATTGAAGCGATGAGATGTGAAGTAAATTGGACAGATATGAATGATAAGGAATGTGAATGAATGATATAGGATGTGAATGAATGTGATAGCATATGAATCGGGATGTGAATGAATGATATAGGATGTGAATGAATGATAAGGGATGTGAATGGATGTGATGTGATGTGAATCAAGATGTGAATGAATGATATAGGATGTGAATGAATGATAAGGGATGTGAATGGATGTGATGTGATGTGAATCGGGATGTGAATGAATGATAAGGGATGTGAATGGATGTGATGTGATGTGAATCGGAATGTGAATGAACGATAAGGGACATGAATGAATGTGTTAGCATGTGAATCAGGATGTGAATGAATGAGATGTGATATGAAATGAATGTGTTAACATGTGAATCAAGATGTGATATGAAATGAATGTGATAAGATGCGATGTAAACTGGATAGATGTTAATGTATGTGAAGTGATGAGATATATGGGTAGATGCAAGTGGGTGAGATGTGATGAGGAAAAATGAGGAAATAAGTGATGAGATAGAAAAAGATGTGATTAGATGAGAATGGGAATGCTTATGAAATGAGGTGGATTGATGTGCATGGATGTTTGAATGATGTGGATAGATGTTAATGTATGTGAAGTGATGAGATATATGGGTAGATGCAAGTGGGTGAGATCAAATGAGAAAATAAGTGATGAGATAGAAAAAGATATGATTAGATGAGAATGGGAATGCTTATGAAATGAGGTGGATTAATGTGCATGGATGTTTGAATGATGTGGATTGACGTGTGGATTGATGTGGAGGGATGTATGGAAGATATGGATGGATGTGTGGATAATGTGTGTTGATGTGGATTGGTCTTAACCAGCCTCGGTTTGATTAAATGGTGAGCTTCCGATACATTGGATGAGGGACCAAGGAAGCGGCCTATGAGTGAAGCGCTAGGTGACCTGCGAAGGATCCTACAGGGTGCTGATCATACGGTGCTCGGGCTCTGGGTCGTCGAAGATACCCACAAGTACGTCGCGGAAGATATTGGAACAAGGAGTAAGAGTTGTTTTCTGAATTGAGGCATGAATCTGGTTGATTGACCTTGCTGGTCCTCAACAGATGAGTCCATGGCTCTTTTATATGGATTTGTTGGTTGATCTTGCTGATCTTCAATGGAGATTCCATCTGGATATTTTTATGTGATTATATTGACAGGTACTATGAGCTAGGAACTATTGAAAAGGCCCCTGAGTGAACAGGTGGTTGCCAATGATGCCATAGGTACACCGATAAAGGAAGGAATTGGAAATTAGGATTCAACTGGATAATTAGAGGATTATGATCAGTAACACTATGGTTTCATTAAATGATTGTTTTAAAGATTGTTGAATCTGTGAAAAGGCAAGTTCATATTGGTTGTGTAAGTGATGTGACTAGTTTTATGTTTGCATGAATATCCGGCTAGGGGGCCTGGGAACTCTTTTCCCTGGTACCCGGGACAAAACCTAACCAAATTCCTAATTGGATCCCATCACTACAGTGGTTGGGCGGTTGGCTAACCCATGGGACTGGATGGGGTTAGGCTGGACTGATGGATCCGTAAATCGAGACTCAATTTCTGTATAGTACGATAGATGAGGTAAACCCTGGATAAAAATTGTTCTATGGAAAAGAATCAACAGCTATGCCTCTCAATGAGAAAAAAAAGCGTTGGTCTCTATGATCCAAGTACAATCTTTTTCCTGAGATGATTATGGGACTTACGGGTTCAGTCACATCAGTTCAGTTAGTTCAGGCTTTTGACTACGTTAGAGAAAAGTTATCCTAGAGGAATCGCCCGTGCTTTCCAGGCAAGGGAAGTTTTTTCGAGTTCGATTTTGGAAGAACCGATGGTTTAGTCTCTTGTCTGGATATCCGTGGGCGAGGCCTCGAGTGTGGGACCCTGCCCCGTGCAAGAAGTGCTACTTCCGCTGCTAGCACCCCCAAATTCATTGTGCAGTGGGGTTAGGGATCTTACAGTTCTTGCTGTTAATGCCATGTCTTTCTACTTTATTCCGAATGGTTTACAATGAGGAAACTACTTTAAGTATGAGTTTCTTTGATCATCCGCAATAGCTGATGAGCAAACACACGTGTGAATGAGATTGTAGAGGATATGCTTCGTGCATATGTCTCTAGAAATCCATCAAATTGGGGAAAGTATCTTCCAATGATGGAATTTTCCTATATCATTTCTAAACATACGGCTGCTGGTTTTAGTCCATTCATGCTTATGTATGGATATCAACCCAGGGCACCTATTGATGTCGGTCTTAAAAGGACATTCAGCTTGATGCATTGAGGGATTTCTTGCATGATATATGCAGGAAATGCTGACCGAAGGTCGGGATTCTATCAGGAGTGCTCATGATAGAACACGGTTTTATGCTGATAGAGGATGCTCACCTCGGTCTTTTGAACCAGGAGCATTGGTTTATTTAAAAGTTCCTAAAGACTTTAAGACTTTATCAATAAGAAAATGCTCGAAGTGGTCTATTTTGAGTTATACATCGGATTAGCACGGTTGCGTATGAACTAAAACTGCCTCCACATATTAGAGTTCATCCAGTCTTTCATGTTAATAGATTGAAAGAGAAACTGGGAGGTGAGGATAACACAGTTACTCCTCATTGAAGTCGAGGATTTATCCTATGTTCCACTTGAACTTGAAAAGGTACTTGAATTTAGGGAAAGGAAACTTCGTAGAGTCGACTAATCCTCCCTGAGGTTAAAATTATGTGGAAAGATAGGGAAATAGAGGATTCGACTTGGGAGTCGGTTGAGAATGTTCAGCGCAGATTTCCTTCTTTTCATTGCAAGAGTACAATGTTTTGAGAGAGGGAAAGTATGTTATGTGCACATTATATGTGCATATACTAAGAGGCTAACCCACATTAGGCTTGTGAGCATGGGAGCATGGGAACAAGCTCTAGTGTGGAGCATGGGTGAGGGCTAATCTTAAGGGTTGAGGTTAGGGTCAGGCATCCAAGGATCACACATGTAAATGGAGAGTCAAGAGTCACTTGAGGGCCCTCTTATATAATAGGGGCATGGGGCACACTCAAGGGAGGTTCTCTGGTGTAGAGGATTGTATCTACTCACCAACCATTTCACACTAGAGCTATATGCTGCTGGAATGAAGGCATATCTCTTGATGGTATGGGACATCAATGTTATGGTATGAGGTACTTCATTGTAATTCATGTGTGCATCCCTTGGGCTCGGGGGTGGTTGGGTGCATGAGTTTATGCTTGGTTTATGCATGTTTATGCATGATAATTATCTAGAGAGATCTTGGGTTTTAACAGTGGGAGATGAGAGATCTTTGCAGACTACGAGTTTTGATTGTATTGTGTTATCAATATTAAATTTATATCATTTAACATTATGTTTCATACAATCTATTTGGTAAAATGAACATTAGTTCTTTATAGTCATTTGGCAATTTGTAAGTGTCATTGTTAAGGTCTTTACCTTTAATGATCGGTCTATCTCCAAGTATATTTTTCTTGGATTTGCAAACATCATTTCTTTTATCTCCATTATTATCTTTGGTTGGCTTACAAAAAAATATGAAAGTTTATGCCATATTAGTTATATAACTGGACATAAGGATGTCATCAAGTTAACACACACAATGATGAATAATGTTCGTGGATCTAATGTTGAGTTCATGGAAGTAAATATATTTGTGAACTTTGAGTTTGGAGTAGGACATGTTATCCTTGCAAAGGGTTTGTCGTTAATCAATGACTTTGAATTGATCAAAAGTCATTTTTAATATTTTCTAATATATGGTTGACGCAACATGATGAGTGTGATCATAAAATTTATGGCAATATATTGTGCATTTGAATAAAGCTTTCTTATTAGATTGTCCTTAAATATAGTATACTTTGAGTATTTTAAGCCTCAATATCATAAATATGCAATTTGGAGAAAATAAGTTAATACATTTTATTGACCTATTATTGGCTAATTTGTCCTAAACATATTAAAATGGAAATTGGGATTTTTCAAATTTCCTAAATGAAGACTTGTGGTATGCAAATAGCTCCTCTCCTACACATATATCATCTATGGTTTCAACACATATGTGCCCATATTCTGCAATGTATACATTTTTCTTAGAGATAGAATAAATTGTTAACTCAAGGGAAAATATAAAACAAACATTTGGCTTTGCATTTGTATTTCTATTGCTGTTGATAAACTTTGCCACATTGCCATATCAAACATCACCAACAATGTACACATCTTTCACAGAGACCTTAGGGTCCTCATGGATGGAGTACTTCTTTATCCTTGGGTGGGCTCTGCATAATTGTTTCCAATATTTGTGTGGGTACTTATCACCTTCATAATGGAGAATAGTAGCCCCTCTTTGATAGAATCATGCACAAACAAGCCTAGGCTAGCACCTATAATGGTTGACTCTCACATCTCAAAAATCCGCTTCCAATCTAAAACACTTTTTTGATTGGTATAGGAAGCTTTGGTGTTCCAAGTGGATCACATTCTAATACATATCTACTCAAGCATGCTTTAAAAGTAGATTTGCACCCATCCATATCTACATGAAAAAGACAAACAAAGAGCACAGCTACGTCCAAAGCCGTGTAAATTTAAAAGAATCTATTAAATTATGGAAAAAAACTTTATGCGTTTATACACAGCTACGTCCAAAGCCGTGCAAATTTAAAAGAATCTATTAATTATGGAAAAAAACTTTATGCGTTTATACACAGCTATGAGCACACATCTATAGCCATGCATATAACCGTGTATATAACCACGTATGTAGCCGTATATAGCCATGCCTATAGTAGCGTGTATAGCTAGGTGTGGCTATAGCCAGGGACTGCCTATTAAAAAAAGGGGGACAGAATGGCAGAGAGATGTGTCCCCATATATCTCCCCCATTCTATCTCGATTTTTTTAAATCACATTATTCAAATACTACTTAATCATAGTTTTTTAAAAACAGAATCACTTAAAACATAAAAAATAATTGTAACACAATGTCATGGATTATATTGCAAATTACATAAGCTGTTCATGTCCAAAAATGGATAAAGATGAAGACATCAAAAACTAATTAAATTAATGCATCATCTTCATCTTCATCTTCATCTTCATCTTCATCTTCATCTTTGCTCGAGTCTTGCCCTTCTGGATATCTACATCGATGACCACTCGCTCGTGTTTGAGCCACTCATAAGTCTCAGTTTCATTGTAATGCTTGTGGTACCTATTCTTTTGAGCCATTGGGGGGTGACCTACTACCCTTTCCTACCATAGGTGAAGGTGATCGCACACCTCCCCCAAAGCATGTGTTTGACCCACCTCCCTTACTACTAGATCGCCGACATCTCTAAGAAGCCCTTGAACAGTCACATTGAGTGGCATCATGAGGATGTTGTGTGCTGGGGAGATGGCACCACGGATGGAACAAGAGTGCGTTGAGCACTAGGAGGAGCTGAAGGATAAGGAGTAGGGAAAGTGGAAGAGTGAGGGATAGACAAAGTAGAAGTGAGAGGGGTAGGGAAGGCGATGCAACACATGAAAACAGGTGACTATGGGATAGCTAAAGTGTATGGCACATAGAAATTGGGGTATATGTGCATGCGACTCAATTGCTCAACCATGTACCTAGAGTTCAGTTGGTTCCATGTGCCGCGCTTGTGCCTCAAAAACACATTACAATTTAGGGTCATGTACATGTATGGAAGGTGTACTAGAGGATTCCCCTCCATATATTAGATCTCGGTAGTTGTTGATGATCCCCATGATGGCCACATCTATATGCATAAAAACATGAAGACATAGCTCACATAGAGCATACATTACATAAAAATGAAAAACATTAAAACACTGCTCACATAGAGCATACATTACATAAACGTCTTTATGCATTAAAAAACATTACATAGCTCACATAGAGCATACATAGCTTACATATGCATACATAGCTTACATAGAGCATGTGTATGCTCTATACATAAGCATATGCATACATAGCTTATAATGCATAAGTTAATTCAATATTGCTCATAAGTTAATTTTCTTGCTACTGCCTCCACCCAGCTATGCAAGCACGAGAAGAGTTAGCTAAATAGGACCTGCAAATCCGAAATGAAACCAGCAAACATATCCATTGAAACTAGGAAAAACATTCTCTTCTTTTCAATAATTCATTGGCAATAAGAAAACAATGTCAAACAATGATGATCTTCTTAGCTACAATCCTTGTCAATAAGAAAGAAGAACCATAAAGTATTCCGGAGTAAGATTACTCACTCACAATTTCGCTTACTAGCCTTACTTTAGAGCATATACAAGGACAAAAGTGACAATTCTCCATGTTGGAGCCTTAATCTTTTTGGCTACTTAACTTAAAAGAGAGGTGTGATGCTTCTACAATACCAGCTGTAATCATTATAGGTTTCTCCAATAGGAATGTAATCTTGCTAAGCCGAAGAATCTTAAATTAATGACCCAAAAGGAAGATGTTGCCAAAATTTACGAAAATTAATAGTATGGTCAACTTGGTTGTCATTTTCATGACGATTTGTCACATGGGAGGGGCGAAGTCATTTGCATGGATGTGTACCTCCTCATTTCCGCCTTGAATGTCGAACATTTTTTAATTTGGCGGCATTTCGGTGCCATAGTAAGGTCCTTATTTGTGGAGAATATAAAGAGAGTGGATTGGATGTGAAATGGTAGAGATCACTAGGAGAGAGAGAGAGGATTCTAGTGGATTAAACGGATTTGGAAACGGACACCATTTGGGCTTCCAAAAGCTTACCTAGAATCCTAATGAGACTAAGCTCACCTTTAAGTCTCTTCGCATGGGGGAGGCTTTTAGAGAAAGTGTCCTTATCCTGAGTGATCACAAGAGCGAGGGAGGCTTGGGTACGTCTAGCCTTGGCTTGGAGAGGCTGGGAGGTGACTTTAAGTCTATTCACATGGGGGGAGAAGAGTGTAGGACATGTCCTAGGGCTAGAGCCTCTAGCCTCTATGTGAGTTCTTACCTCTCCCAGAGGGGAAGGGGAGTGGAGTGGGTTTATATAGGTGTAGGGAGGGGGTCCCTGGGCATGGAGGGAGTGCCAGTAGGGGACAAGTGTGTCTAGGTGGGGCACCATTTGGTCTAGATGCATGGACGGTAGGTGTTTCGGGGAGAGAGCACCACCTGTCTAGGAGGGGTCTGGAAGGGGTGTGTGTAGAGGGAAGAGATGGAATGGGGAGGGGGTGCATGCACCACCTATCCAAGAAGCCTCTAGAGGAGGCTGAAGGTGGTAAGGTGCACATGTCAGGAGGCGTGCCCTGGGGGAGGATGGTGAGCATTGTCCGGGTGGGTTGGTGGGCGACGTCTGTGGATATGGGGTGCTGGTGGCGATGCTCGTGTGTGCATAATTTGGATAGAAATAAGCTTCCATGTGTTTGGGGAAGGTTCATAGGCATCATATGTCACCCAAGCAGGGTCATGGGTGGGGCCCACCTTTCCTTTCTTTGCATAGAAGTAGCTTGGAGTGATGCATGCTTCAAGATCTGGTGGTGGTGGTGTTGCTATTCCACTGTTGCGCATCCATCCACGTGCCTTCATTGAAGGCAAGTTAAATGGCATAAGATATAATACTTAGAAGTTCAAAATCAACGTTCTTGATTCCTATGAGCTTCTAGTAGAGACCGTTCTAAGAACAAACCTAGAGCTGGTGCAAACCATTGATTGCCAAGATAACACGAGAATGATTCCACGAGATCCTGCTCTTCTTTGGGCGCATGGAAGGAGCGCAATGCAAATGAACTTTGCGCAGTAGCTTGGAGTGATGCATGCTTCAAGATCTGGTGGTGGTGGTGTTGCTATTCCACTGTTGCGCATCCATCCACATGCCTTCATTGAAGGCAAGTTAAATGGCATAAGATATAATACTTAGAAGTTCAAAATCAACGTTATCCTTGATTCCTATGAGCTTCTAGTAGAGACTGTTCTAAGAACAAACCTAGAGCTGGTGCAAACCATTGATTGCCAAGATAACACGAGAATGATTCCATGAGATGCTGCTCTTCTTTGGGCGCATGGAAGGAGCGCAATGCAAATGAACTTTGCGCCATTGTTACCAAGAAGAAGAGATGAAGAGAGAGAGAGAGAGAGAGAGAGAGCTTATACCTCTAGGAGTTTGGCAACACATAAATTGTGTGAAATATTCTTCTCCATGAGCTTGGCCCAAACAAAATATAAGAGAGATGACTTCTTCAATGTGTGTGTGTGTGTGTGTGTGTGTGTGTGTGAGAGAGAGAGAGAGAGAGAGAGAGAGAGAGAGAGAGGGAGACCAAACCAAGAATATTTTTATATATATAGAAAGAAATTAACTTATTTAAATTAATTAATTCATAATTAACTAACCAAATTATTAAATAGACCAATGAATTAACCAAAAACAAATAGAGAAACCTCACCCACAAAAACCTGAATAAAAGATTAAAAAATATTTTAATAAGTTGATTCAAAATTTAGTTTATTCAAACATTTAAAAAACCAAAATACAATTAAAAATCAATGAAAATAGAAAATAACAAACACGAAGGAAGTACTAAATAAATGATATTAACGATTTAGTTAATTAATCTAACAAGAAAAATATATTTTTTATTTAATTTCAAACTAGTTACAAAAAATTTAAAATGCATAAAATATATTACTTATTAATTAAGAAATACAAAGTATAAAAAATCCATTAGAAAGAAAAATACTATAATAAAATCAACAAAAGTAAAAATAAAATAATAATATTTTTCATCAAGAAAAAAGTTAATTAAGAAAAATTGACACATGGCTAAGCATGCGCTTGATTTGGCCCAAAACTTCGCTCGGCTACCTACGTAAAGACTTTAAAATTTCACGAATAAAAAAAAAGAAACACGCAAAGGGAAAATTAGAAAAAGTAAACAAAATTTACAATTTGAGAATGCGAGCTTTAGTGTCACACAACCAAAGATATGAAAGAAGTGTTGAAAATATGATTAGTTTATAAGAATTGGGGGGTTGGGATGGGAGCAACTGAACCTGTGAATATACGGAAGCTTTAGGTAGGGTTTCATCAGTAAATGTTTTCCCCTCTCATCACGCCTCTTCTGGCCTAGTTACAACCGAAGAAGCGGGAAGAGGCCCGAATGGGGTCCCTCCCGAAGAAGCCTGGCAGAGCCTACGTCCACCTGGACCCCAACATCACTAGATTGAAGGCGTTGGAAATGCTGAAAGAGAAGCTTCATCACACCGAAACGGTAAGCTCTCTATCATTCTCCCTACAAACTTAGTTCAAGAGGCAGCGAACTTACCCGACCAATGCTTTTATTGGTTTATGCTATGGTCCAAGACCCCTAGCAGAGGTATTGAAGTCCTAGATGGGGAATAATCAGTCCACCCGAGGCCTCATTGTCAATCACACACAATATTTACCCGATAATTATTTCTATTTTTCGTTTAGAGAGGAAGGGATGGCTCTTAATGCTCTACAATGGGTCCTTAGAAATTCTCCTCTATCTCTCTTCCCGTGGTCTCCTGACTTTTCCCCTATCCACACCTAAACTAACCCTTTGCCTTGTTTGGGTATAGCTTCCCAACCGGCCATGCAACTACATCCATTAATCAACTTTCTCCTTGAACTAGTTGGTAGGCTCCTGGGGCTTAGGGCTAATGTAGAGCTAAACCCCATATGACACCCTCAAGCCTTGGTAGAGATTTCCCTTAGTAAAATGCTCCCTAACTCTATTGTCATTCACATAGGCACAGATGTTGTCCTAGACGAACCTCTTGTTTTCAAAAATGTGCCTAATACTTGCTTTCATTGTGGCTCAAAGAACAATTTCATTATAAATTATCCAATCAAATTTTTTCCACCGCCTCGATCCTCGATCCCAGGAGAGGCAGACTCTAAAGAGGATAGCCAATAGTTCTAGCCTATGGGTAGGAGGGGAAAAGGGCAGGGTCACTCACAATCCTTCTAAAACCAACCAACCAAGAAGAAATAACGTTAATCGGTTCTTCCCTCTTCTGGATAACATTTTTAAGCCCACGCAAACTACTAAAGATTCCTCAAGTTAGAAAGAGGACGAGAAAGTCCCTAACGCCCAGATCCAAGATAGCGATTTGGAAAAGGAGGTCGAAGAAATGGACTTCTAGGCCCTCAAAGGAGATGTTCACCATTCTCAAAAAGAAGGTAGTGGCAGACCACATCCCTATGCTTAGAAATAGAAATGAAATCTGTGCACAGTTAGTAGCTGAGAACCTGGATATTATAAAGGAGCACTTTTCTTCTATCTTCACTATTAGAAAAGTTCCCACAGAAGAAAGACGTTTAGCTATGCAAGTCATAGCAGAATGTAAGAAAAAATGATTTCTCAGAGTCTTGCAAGAACTCTAGAAATTTATCTTACTTATGGAGAGCTAGAGAGAGGAAGAAATTATGGCTATGAAAAATGGTAAGAGCCCTGGCCTAGATGGCCTTCTGGTAAAGTTCTTCAAAACCTATAAGAACTTCTTGCTTAACCCCCTTCTTGAGGTGTGGAAAGAGTCAATAAGGTTACGTGTGCTACCCTTCTCCATAAACGAAGGGGTTATCAAACTCATGTATAAGAGAGGTTCTAAAGAGGAAATCTCCCACTAGAGACCAATAACTATGATTTTCATAGCCTACAAAATATATTCCAAAGCTCTTGCGAGATGGCTTTCTGGTCACCTGAGGACTGGATAGAACCTGAGCAAAAAGGGTTCATTAAGGGGAGATATATTCTTGATGCCATTATAGCCCTATGCAAGGGAGTGGAACATGCCAAATAGACCCATTAGGATTTTATTTCTTTAAAATAGACTTTAACAAAGCATATGACAGGTTAGAATGAAATTTGTCTTACAATCCCTCAAAGACATGGGGCTAGACCCATCTTTATAAAAATGGTAAAAATACTTTTTGGGAATGCCATGGCTAGGGTTATAGTCAATGGTAACCTTAGTGAACCATTTGAGTTGAGCAGATCTATTAGACATGGTTATCCATTAGCTCCATTGCTCTTTGCTTTTGCTCTGCTGATGCACTTGGTTGGTTGGTCGACAATGCTAATGAAAAAGAGCACATGCAGGGCATTCACCTACCAAACAACGATCAAACTTATCTTCAATAGTTTATAGATGATACTAATGGCCTTATACACAATGATTCTACATCAATACATACATTCTGGGAATGCCTTCACTTGTTTTGTCTGGCATCAGGATCTATCATCAATCACTCTAAAACTGGAATCAGAACAATGATGCCACTGTAGTGTGGCTGATGGACCAAAGATCCAAAATCCTGAAAGAAGGTCAAATCTTCAGACTTCTAGGGATCCCAATGGGTTTTGGGGTGTCTATGTATCAACGATGGTTATGGGTCCTTGATAAAGTGTAGAGTAAATTTAGACGTTGGAGTGGCATGCAACACAATCTTGTTGGTGTAATTGTGGTGCTAAAATATATTATGTTCCCAACTGCCATCTATTTTTTGTCATGCTAGCACCCTTTAAATTCTAACCTAAAGTAGCTAGAGAAGATATGCATGAATTTTCTATGGTCGGGAAATGATGATGAAGCGAAAATTCCCAAAGTGGCATGGAATGTATGTGGAAGGCCTAAAAAGCATGGTGGCTTGGAAATACGAAACATTATTGACTTTGGAGATCACATGGCTGCAAAATGGATAATCAGAAGCTTCATAATTGCTCAAGAAGATTGGGCAATTATTATTAAAAGCAACTTGGGAAACTTTAGTCTTATAGACTTCCCTTAGTGGAAAAAACTTCCAGTGTTGACACTCTTCTTCAATTTGATCAAAATAAAACCGCAAGGCGTCCTTTGGTCAAAACTATATGGCAAGCATGGAATAGATGCAAGCTTGAAATCAAGCTACATTGCAAAATAAGAAAACATGCACATATCTTACATTTGGACTCCATTTGGTTCTCCATGGGCGGTGACGAAAAATATCTCGAAAAAGATAATATTATATAAACATGCATTTAAACTCCATAAAAAGGGTATTCAAACTTGCGATGCTATATGGAGTAGGGAGAATTGTAGATGGAGATCTAAACAATGTACACATTGTTTGCTGAGGACCTTTAGCTCATCGAAGACAAGATGCAGTTATGGCCTGTTGATAGAGTGGGGCTGATCCAACTCAAAGGACCTCTTATGCATACAGCATTCTCATGGAAATGTAAACAGAACCTCTTGTGCCACTTCCCTGCCCCTCTTTAAGGCCCCACGCTCCACTATAAACTAAATAACAGGTGGAATCTACTTTGGGACAAAAAATAGTGGGGGTTTAAATTCTCAAAAATATGGTCGGCCAATCACTCTGCCAAAAAAATCTTGTTTGCTATGGCTCATTATGTGCAAAGCCCTATGGACCAATGCACAAGCTCAAAGCATCAGCTATGGAAATGGATTATTCCCAAGGTGTAGAAAAGCACTAGAAATGATTGAAAACTTGTAACTTTATAAGATGTGCCCATAACTTAGAATCCATTAAGTTTCTGAATCAGTGTATCTTCCCTATCCAAAAACTGGGATTTGTCATGGTAGGAAATTCTTCTAGGTCACCAAATCAAATGTTTTGCAAAATTATGGAATATTATACTTGTTTAATACTTTTGGGTTGTTTGGATAAGTAGAAATAACTGCTTGTTCAATCATGAAAATACCAATGTGATGCATGGTCCGAGAGGTGATTTGCATTTGCAGATGAAAACACCACACAAAACCAATTTGACAGCATGTGAAGTGCAGAACACGAAGAATGTTATGGAAGAGATGTTGTAGATGGACAAAGCCAAGGAAGATTTTCAAGAAAGAATGAGCCAAATCTAGAAAGAGTGCTTGGAACAAGACAACCAAGCGGCAATTGAAGAAGTGAAATTGTTGATTAAAGATTCTGAACTAAAAAATTACATCCTCAATCTCATAGCCAGTGGGAAATGAACTAGCCTAAAAGTGGAAGTTATGCTTCTTCAAAAAAAGCAAAGATGTAATTTGGTATTTTTTCTTGTCTTACCTTTTTCCTCCTTATTAATATAGTTCACACCTTAAAACAAAAAACAAATTGAGAATGCATATAACGTAATGTGAATAGGGGAAGCACTAGGCAAATTGATCCACCCACGGGAGGCACCTTTTTTGACATCATGCGTGTGTGTAGCCACCCATAGGCACCCATATTTTTGTAATAAGAAATACCATGAAAGGCACCTTTTTTGACATATGTGTGCGTAGCCAGCCACAGTCGCCCAAATTTTTGTAACAAGAAAACCCTTCATTCATTTTCCTCTTGGGCTCACAATAAGAGGTTGCGATGTGATCATCTATGCTTGTGGATTCTTGGCCCACTGAAAATCTCATGTTACATGCTACAACTGCCCTTGCTAATTGCTTGGGTTTTCCAATATTGGTATTTTAAGTGTCCCTCTCTCGGATACTTTGTGCAACCCTGGAAGCTTAAATTTTTTTAGGGTTTTCCACGTGACCGAAGGCACATCTACATACATAACTAAGTTATATGCAGCACATGAAACCAATTTTGGCTTCCAAACAAACATTCATAGGCCAATCCACTAGAATCACATGCATGCCTTGTGAAATCTTTGCACGATAACTTAACTACTTGGGCACTAAAGTGATCAAACAATTGGAACATGACCTAGACTACTCCAATTGTGATAACTTTGGCCTTGTCCAATCTTTCCATGATAACCTAAATGCTCGGGCACTAACTCGATCAAACTATTGAAAAGTGACCTCAACTACTCCAATTGATAAATCAACATTGCAATGGTATTTTGGTCAAGGGACCTAGATAATACTTTTGATTCGTACTCATACCTAGGTAAGGACGCATTCACGTCGTGTAGGCTAAAAGAATGTAAAACTATTATAAAATTGAGCCTCGAGGTACAAATTTGAGCATAACAACACTAACACAAGTACCATAGATAATCTCTTGAACTAGTAGAATGTCCATGGATAGTCTCTTGAACTAGTAGAATGTCCATGGATACTCTCTTGAGCTTATGGAATGTCCATTGAGTTTGTGCCTTAAGGAGGGACCCCATTCATATTACATACACATGAGGACACAAGATGAAGCGAGAGGTAAGTTGTTACTTCCCCAATACACATCATGCTTAGTTAGGTGGAATCCCTCTCAGCCTACCCCACTACCTCCTCTCCCCTCCTCCTCCTTCTGCCCACCCCCCTCCTTCAATGAGCCTCCTCCAATAGCTCTTCCCTTTCTACATTTTCCCTCTAGTCCCTTGCTCCCATGGATCCTCATGCCCTTTAGCCACCCCACCACATAGCTCTTGGATTTCTTCTCCTTCCCCAAGTTTGCACATGGTCCACTCTTTTAGGAGGACTCAATGGAAGTCGCTCCATCATCCCCTACCAATGCTACTCAAAGATGTACTTTTTCAGCCAAAAATTTTCAACTCCTTGCTTTTGGTAAGAAATCAAATTTATCCACACACAACCATAAATGCTCCATATATATGGATAATTATCAAATTTTCCCAAAAAATGACAAGCATATGTATAATCCATCTTGGGTATTGATTTTGCCAAAACCACTAGTCTTCATGATGCAATATGTGATAAAAAAGAAAAATGATTGAAGAAAATAATATTTCCACAAATAAAATATATACCAAATACCCTATTTGGGCAGCAATTAGGGCACCATAAATAGTTCAGGTGGCACCACATGCATCCACAACAAGTCGGCCACACTATGAGCAGCCAAAACAGGTCGAGCAACATGTACGAGGGCTAGTCCAATAGTAAACACTAGTACAAAAGGTACATGGGATGGTATAGCTACTGTAGTGGCTAGTCCAACAAGTACAAAGGCTAAACCACAAGTTTCACGATGAAATGGCAGAAACACTAAAGGTATCATAAACAAGCCAGGCAACACTATTAGCACAAAAGAGAGGCCTAACATCAAGTTTTCCATGATAGAATGGTTGTAGGAAACCTTGTATGAGGCCAAGAGCAAGAATAATAAGTAAGAGAAGGCATGGAGAGGGCTAATTTTCTACATTTTAGCATTTAGTGGAGTGTAGAGATCTCAAACATGGAGAGGGATCTCCTAAAAAGAAAGAAGAGTTGCCAATATATAGGAGTTACACACATGCATGCTCCATAATAATGCCACTTGTTGAGATAATGCATGCACACTTTCCCCATATATATGTGTCCACAACTCATAATTCCACTTGTTAAGTTGATGCATACACACTTGTGTAAAATATCCAAAATGTCTACCCTCCTGAGTAATGCATTTCATATCACATTAAAAATTGGGATGCCCATCTTATAAAAGAATGTGAATTCTTTTAAGTACAAAGTGCCCAATCAAAAACGTGTCCATAAACCATCATTAAATCTCCTAATTCCATACCAATTCCTTCCCCAAGACTTTAGGACTTGTGAGGTGCTCTTTCTACACGACATGACCATCTCTATCTCCCAAGGAGTGTTTTAGGCACCTTTATCAAATTATGGATGTCATGGTTGTTGCATTGCATTAATCCCCCATTCGCAAAGATTTCACATCGATAGTCTTTTGGGCATCCAAAGCTTCAACATATGAAACCTAGGAAAATGTTCAAGCTGGTGACACCCACGCAGTGTCCCCACCTCCCACTACCATCCACAATCATCTAGGCCTTTATTTGGACCTTATGATGTCTATAGGGAGTGTCCAAGACACTACAACAAAAAGAGAGAGTAGTGACATTTATAGGGTGGCTTTTATGAAGAGAACTAAAAAAATGTCGGGGTGTAAGTGTCGCTATTGTTTCAACACTATAAGTGCCGATATAACCGGTGCTATATGCACATTATAACCCACGCTATAAGTGTTATTATAACCCACACTATAAATGCTTGTATAACCCATGCTATAGGTGCCGTTTCATGGCTCTGGGAACAAAAAACAAACAATTGTATAAACACCGCTCAACTACACTGAGAATAAATTTTTTAAAAAGGGTATTTTGGGGCCAATCTGCCCCATTTTAATTCAATAAGTTGAAGAAAGATCCAATTTTTATACACAAACATATCGACACATCAAAATACATGTAAAAGATAATTTAAACACATAAGTAATTAAAACAAGTGAAAGTGAAATATATTAAAGCCTGAAAACTTATTTTGTATTAGATCCAAAATACCATGGAAGGCAAGTTACATCGAGTATGAAATGCAAAATGCCATAGAAAGTGAGTTACATCTTGTGTTAAAGCCAAAATGCCATAATAGGAAAGCTACACCGAGTCTCGAGTTACGTAACAGGGAATACAGAGAGATAAAGGTGAAACACATAATGATAAAGTAGGCCGGTAGAGCTACACATCCTCATCATCATCCTTGTCCTCCTCACCTATTGCCTCTTCTTCATCTTACTATATCACATAAGATTAAGTAATATTAAAATACAAATAAGGTAAATTTCTAAAAGCATCTAAAACCAAAAGAATGTGAATTTTTAAAACTTGTTCAAACAAGTAAAACTTATAGCAGGCATAGCATCATAGCTCAAAATGACACCTTGCTTTGACACAACCATTTAAGCTTAGTTGAGATCCCATTACGATATAAGCATAGTTTTACTCCTCAACGAGAAGGAGAGCGGCCTACCACATTTCCTACATTAAACATACATTAAAAAAGAACAATTTATATAAGTTTAAATTCTTTGAAAAACCAAAATTTTGAATACAAATTGTTAAGGGTTCAAATGTTAACAAACTGAGCAAGGAAAGAGGGCCTTCCATTCGATCCAAGATGAGAAGCCCCTCTTTTATGTTGTTGTACTCGGGCTACTTCTTTTTGTTGCTTGAATAGATTGGGGTTTTCTCGGTATGTCTTTTTTACCTTCTTCTAATCTTTATTTGTTTCTCTTGGCGGCTTTAGGCCACCACACTTGATGGCCTTAGAAATCAATTGTTTCTTATGACTCACTTGTCCTCACATACACTACAACACGTCGAGGGCATAGTAGTGTTTTCTACCAGCGTTCCAGTAGCATTGAGGCATTCGGGATGTTGGGGATTTTTGTTGCTACTCGACAATGAAATAACATTGTTTAGCGAAATTTTGCCTGTTGGGCAGCAAAAATGGCAACGAAATTTCTATGAAGCCTTGCCACATTTCGCAATCCCCTGGATGCCATGGAATGGTGTGGCATATTGTGTAACACTCTCCTATGGATCTCCTCTGTGTCATCATCCTTATTTGGGCATGACAACACCTCACGAAGTCCATGTGTACAGATATGCTCAATTGTTATACAAAGTTTCCATATATATTGGCCCTTGCATCGATCACACATACATTGTATCTTCTCTCTCAGCCATGCTTCAAAACCAAAATCCAGTCCTTGATCATTGTCAGACATTTGTAATCAAAACACAACTATATATATATTAGTATAAAAATACATGATATCCAGAACTGCTAAATGGTGGAAAGTGGCCCTAAATTTTGCTACCTACTAGCAGCGTTTATAGTAGTGAAATTTTGTTGAGCAGCAAAACTAGCAGCAAAATTTCATTGCTTAGCTACTCAACAATGAAATTCAAAAAAAGTATTCCTACCTAAATCTTTGCTTGTTTCCACGTTTCTACCTAACCCCAAAATAGCACATGGCTTGTACAACAGTCAATTGATTGGCAGCTCTTCCTTTCACCCATGTCACTTCCATCCCTTCCACCTCTTCTTCTCATCCAAAGGTCATCCTCTTCCAAGGTATGTGCTATTATCTCCCTCTCATATGCTCTCACGCTTTCATGGAAACCTTCCTCTCCTTCTCCTTTATTCTCCAATTTTCCATTAAATCTTCATTTACACTTTGAGGTGAGCTTTTCTCTTCCTTCTCCTATCTTTCCTTTCTCTTTCTCTTCTCTCCTTGCCTTACCTTAACCCTAACTTCTACATAGAAGTGCCAATATAGAGCTTTGATTGAGATCTCTCCCATCAATGCTATCTATTAGGCTTTCTATTTAGAAGCAAGGTATTAGGGGAAATTTGGACTATGAAATGGGCCCCATAAGAAATCCTAATTTTTAGTAATCTTTTGATTAAAAATGCTAATTTTGACCCCATAGTGGGAGACAAAGCAAATAATTCCCCTATTTTTTATAGACTTTTTAGGTCCTACCATCTACATTTTATCCACTTTCTCACTAGCATTTAGTACTTTTATAGTCTATAGTTTTGGAATATTTTAACCCACTACTTTTAGATGCAAGTTGCATCACCATTCCCAAGGTTTCACTTTTCGGCCATAAGGGGGCCCAAATTTTTTTTTTCCAAAATTTTTATTTTTTGAGTTTTTTCATCAAAAAGCTTTTCTTATACATATATAAACCCAAAAAGTGAATTTTTTATATCATTTCTACCTCATAACAATCTTGTCATATCTTTCTAACTTCTATGATATCTAATGATGCAAGGTGCATTCTAATATTTTATACCAAAAATAGAATGCAAGTTACATCACCATGCCCATAAAAGGGGGGGGGAGGGAAAATTTTTTTATTTTTTTAAAATTTTCATATTTTTGAGTTTTTCCATCAAAAAAACTTTCCTTATACATATATAAACCCAAAAAGTGAATTTTTTATATCATTTCTTAGTCATAACTACCACATAACAATCTTGTCATAATTTCCTCAGAATCTTCACTCTTGTTATATCTTCCTAACTTCTATGCTATCTAATGATTACAAGATGCATTCTAATATTTTATATCCCAAAATAGAAGGACGTTTTTTGAGGCCACGAAAATAATGACTTTTTAATACTTTTCACATTTTAGTGTATTTTCATTTAAAACTTTCCTCCCAAATATATATATTGAAAAGTTTATTTTTTAATATCATTTTCAAATCCTTATCTCATTTAATGTCATTTAATGCCACCCCACTCCTTTCATTCTTATCATATCTCCTAATCAGGACTAAAATATTTAATTTTAGAACATTAAAAATAACTTTTTTAGAGAGATATATTCTTAGTATATATTTCTCTAGGATCATTCCAAATGTTAGAATATTATTATCTAATATAAATCTCTTTTCTAATCTTCTATTAATCTTATTTTTTTGTCATCTTGAATTACACGTCTTTAGATGATATTACGAATGGTAGAAAGCGTAAAGTAGACACTCACATTCGTATAGATGAAGATTATGCACTAGCAAAACGTTAATATGTTAGGCAACCATTACGTAATTCAACCATGTCCACACTAAGAAATGAGGGGAATAAGAATGTTGATCTTTGGGTGGATGGGAATCTCTTCACTTATGATCCTTTGACCTTGTACAGTCCACCATTTTGTGATTTGACTAGTTTTGTTCGATATGTAGGTGATGGGAAAAATGGACTCTTTTGTTATTGTAAAAGACTTTTTGTTAAGTGGTGGTCTTTATAACCAATACTTACACTCAATTAATTCAAGTCTTCAATCAAATATTGAAGATTTGAAAAAACATTCACATGACCTAGACATGAAAAATAAGGAACAAGAAACACTCATAAATAATCAAAGAGATAAATTGTGTAAGTTGTTACAAAGAAAAATAAGGAGGTTGAAGCACACATCAATTGGTGCACGTGAGCGTAAACGAAATCTTTTTAATATTGAAAATCTTTCGGTGTGCAAGGCGGCGTAAGGAAACGGAGGGTCATGGCAACAAGGTATGTTTCCATGTAATTTTTTGTTTGTATTTTTTATGTATGTGTTAATTTAAAGGTTTTTCTTGATAGATTTAATGGTGGTTTTGTTATGTCCCAGGAATTTCTTAGCTAATGCATCTGGTGTAAGAGATACTATGCACGTTTTCAAAGCCTGTATAAAGAACAAAGAGATAACATCAATCATCCGTGATCCAAATTACAAGAGATTCGTTGAGGTGGTTACAAAGGACATTATGCAAGACATCAAGGGGCTTATTAGTGCAAGGGATGTACAAGATGCATGTGATGAAGCCGTCTCATCAGTCTCGCAAGGATTACGAGGGAATTTATGGAGTCATCAAAGGAGCTCTTTGTACCCGAGGGATTCGAGGGAACTTTCTTCCTCCTTCCTACAAAGTATCATTAGAAAAGAAGGCAAGCAATGCAGATGTTAAATCAATCCTTGGTGATTATATTCATGTAGAAGGAACAATGGTTTTAGATCCTAAGTCCAAGGATAGGCTTAAAGTACAGTACAACACATACAACAACCTCTTTGTGGACCTAAAGAACCTTCAACGACATATGATTCGACTCCATAAGGTTTCACATCAAGGTTGGGTTTGAGGATTTATCGTTTAACTTGCAAATTTACCTTATCAATGACATGAATTATGTGTTGTTTGGCTTGGTTTATGTGATATGTAGAATCGGAGGAGTCCTATTGCTTATACTAAAGTTGGATGAGGCTCAACTAGTAAAATGGAAAAGATTGGAGCAAATGGGAGTCACATATATGAATGAAGCAATGGCATATGCAAAGGACGAGGATAAAATCCCTTCTTTTAGTGTTCAATCTGACAAGGATAAAATCCCTTCTTTTAGTGTTCAATCTGAGAAGGATAATTGGTGGCTTGGAGCCTTTGAGGTTCCAAAGAAGAACACTGAGGTGTTGAATTGGATGCTTCAACGATGCCCTCAAATTGTAGAAGTCATCAAACAACAGATGAATGGGGAGGAGCTTGAGGTGGATGGTGTGGGCTCCTTTATGTGGATTGGCATCTAGGTGGTGATTTGAAGACCATAAAATGCATCTGTAATTGTGACAATAGTGCACAATGCCTCCATCCGTTTCCATTTTGCATGAAGCGATTAATTCTTAAGCCAAAGAGCGAGGATGAGCTCCGATGGGTGGAGGGGATCTTGTCTTCCGATTTAGATGCAACACCCAATAGGGACACAAAGGATCCAAATTGGGCACCAATTATTCATTTCCCAATGAAAAGCATACACTTTTGCACATTGCATGCCATGATGAGGATTTTTGATAGGTTGCTTAGGCTTGACATTGACTATGCATAGCCAGCCTCAACCCAAGCAATAAAGCAAGTGGAGGAGCTCCTCAACTCTCTGGGAGTGCATGGCGGGAATGTAAAGATTTTGAAAGATCTTAAGACGTCTTGGGAACATCATATTATTGCTCAACAAGTGTCAATGAGCGATACAAAGGCGAGGCAATTCTTGCATCCTATGAACGATCGAGGGAGGAGCCTACGATAGGAGCATTGGAAAGATCTTTGCAAGTGCACCACATATCTCAACAAGGATCCAACTCTACAAAACAAGAAAAATAAGGTGTGGGCTTACTTTGAAAAGGTTGTGACAACTATGTTAAAGAGCACAATAACTCAAGAAGAACAAAGTGTGTTCAAAATAGATGTGACAAAATTCATCAAGCTTGTTAGTGAGAGTTGGGGAGATACCTCCATTACATAATACATGGTAAGATATTCTCATATTAATTATCACCATTCATTAATTACCATTGCAATTGCTTACTAAAATTCCATAAATTAAACATTTGTCTTCATAATTTCTTACTTGGACATTTTTTCATAGCACATTATATATGCATATGGACCGTATTTTCTACAAAAATATGGGTCCTTGGATATGTTAAACACCCAAGGCATGGAAAAATCACATTATGTAGGCAAAGGAGTGTACTTCAAGAATACTCGACATGGTGGAGGGAAGACACGTAGCAATTATTTTGTGGAGATGTTTAATTGGTTCTATCGGGCAACAATTTTGCAAGAAATGTTACTAGTAGGGAAAAGGCTCGAATGTCAGCAATTGCTAAACCTGCACAACTCAAAAGGAAGGAGGCAAACATAGAGAAGTGAAATGGAAGTTCAAGAGCAGGCCACGTCGCATGGTATGCCAAAATGGCAAGACATGGCAGACATTGGGTTAAACGTGTCTAATTTGGTGGTTTTGTAAATTTTGGGCCAGTTTCAGACTATTTGAACACATTATAAATGACTTTATATAAAGGCGTAATAGTCTCATTCATTCTCATTTCTATATTTTGACTTCACTTTTTTCCATGGCTCGCATGAAAAACACTGCATATAAGCATCCACCATCACCTCATCGTCCTCCACCGCCGCCTCCACCTCCCTCTCCCCCTCATCCGGACACCACAGACCCGGCCACCACCACTCACCCGGATCGAGAGATAGGCAGTGATGTTGACCCTGATGGAGTGCCATGGGATGATATTCCTATCCCCCCAATATGTTCCACAACTAGCGGGGAGACCTTGCATCGAGGCATGGGGTACGAGAAGAGGTGGCAGCAAGAGCAACAACGGAAGCCGCGCAGCAACAATAGAAGCAGCAGCAACAAAAGCAGCAGCAGCTGAAGGAGCTCCATCATCCTCTCAATGTAAACGTGCACGAGATTGGAGTGCTCATGCACGTCCTCCTTGATCACCCGCAAGAAACCCTCCTCCTCGTGCCCCCAAGAGGAAACACCGCAGTGGCAGGGTAGCTCTAAAGGAGATTCGGAGTTTCCAGAAGAGTGTTGACCTCCTCATCCCGAGAGCTCCTTTTACACGTCTTATCAAAGAGATACTATACGATTTTGGGGGCCGAGACAAGAGGATGCAAAGCCTTGCCTTGGATGTGATCCAAGAAGCAGCAGAGGCATTTTTGGTCACCATGGTTGAAGATTCTAACCTATGTGCAATCCATGCAAAGAGGGTCACAATCATGTGTAAAGACATGAAGCTGGATGCACCATTCAACGTGATAACATCTGAATATTTTTCCTTATGATGTACATGATTGGACAATGTAAAACTTCATGGGAAGTTGGCCCAAATTAATCACTACTGATACCACATAATAAACATGCATGCAATCCAGTGTTATCCACAATGGCTCTCTCTCTCTCTCTCTCTCTCTCTCTCTCTCATATCATGGATGGATAGGACAAAACTACACACCCATTATGGTTAGAGAGGACATGGGACATCATGGGAAGTTGGCCTAAAATCATTTACTGATACCACAAACTAAACATGCATGCAATCCAGTGTTATCCACAATGGCTCTCTCTCTCTCTCTCTCTCTCTCTCTCTCTCTCTCTCTCTCTCATATCATGAAAACTTACATTATTCAAACTTTATGTAGATATTATGTATAAAAAACCCACTTGTATTAATAAAAAGGATTTACATTGATTGTCTATAACAAAGTAGTGTCGAACACAGTATCTACGATAATTTTTCAAGCTAACTCATAATGTTCTTGAGATGCCTAGCTATAGTCTTGTGCCTCTTCTTGCTAAGTTTAAGGGTCCTCGATAATATGGCATTGAGGACACAATATGGGTTCTTCTGAGACCAATACTCTCCGTAAATGTAGTGTGTGCGAGCACTTTAGAAAGCATAACCCCCTTGGAAGGCAACGTATGCTGCAGCCTTGTTGATGAGCACTATCTTGTCAGTGTTTCTTGGAATCGTTGACAAGCATAGGACCTTGCTAAGTACTTTGAGGACTAACATGTAGAAGCTTTCCATGGGGCTAAATGCATTGTGCACCACAACAAGGTGTTGAGGTGCAGTATGACCCATGTAATGGGCCAATGCAGCATCTCTTCCAAAACCCTCGCGTTGTGCCACCTTTACGTTGAGCCCAAGCATCTACAAAGACTATACGATGCACACAAGAAAGAGGATTAGTGGAATTCTAGTAGTATTATCAATTATATTTATTAGATTCATACATAATTTATCTTACTGTGTGTTTGAAGTTAGAGCTAACCACCTCAGGCTTACAAATGCCAATGGACGACTTGTGTTCCTCCAACGACACTAATGTAGCATCCTCAGACTCTCTGGTCGACGGAAATTGTTCTTGAGCTTTTCTAAACTCCTCCTCAGTCACACAAGGCTTTGATCAGCCTCTGAGTTGCTGATTTGAGGATCATCACCGACTCATGCACACCACCCTGCACTAGAACAAGTCCTTGTTGCAAAGCCTCAAAGCCCTTGTTTTGTCGATGGGAAATTCATCATTCACAGCTAACAAGGAGAGGCACTTGGCTTGGTTGAACTTGTAGACCTTTACTAGGTCATGTCAAAAGAGGAATTTCTCCCCTTCAATCACCACAAAGTTGAGCTTACTAAGCTCAAGCTCCGGCATCTCATGTGTAGCCTCCTTTCCCTTGCCCACAACATCTAGTACATCTAGGGTACCCTCTATAGGACCCTCCCCCACCTCTTCTCCACCCTCTGTTATGGCTGAGGCCCTTGTCTCTCCAGAGTATGGCACCAATGCCTTTGACGAGGATGCTTCACCAGATTGAGGTGCCTCAATTTGGAGGAGGATCTTTGGCCATAACGGCCTCAACAAGCTGGTTGAGGACCTCAAGTTTAGGATCCTCCTCCTTTCCTTATACCATGCCTCCAATTGAGACATCCTCCACCTCTACCTCTTCATCAGAGTCTTGATCACCACCAAGGTATATGAAGGTGGCAACCCAAGAGAGGAAATCAAGGCCAATCTTCCCCCTTTAAAGTGCAAGCATCTCCTCCTTGGTGATCTTCTTGTAGTGACCATCAAGGAGCACAATATCTTGTAATTTTTGCAACCTCCTGAGGGCATTTGTGTCATTCTTGTTGATATATCATAGGAGATTGCATGGCACCCAATCACCATCCTCCTGTGGTAGCTTGATAGTGCAGGGCCTCATTTACTTCTCCATGTAGTCAAGAGTACCTTTGTAGTCCTCTTTTGTAGTCAAGAGTACCTTTGTAGTCCTCTTTTGCCAAGAGGATGGTCGTTCCAAAGTTAATCTCGCAGGAGAAGATAAAGAAAAGTTCCTCTCTGTCAGGCCACTCGGTCCTCTTCAAGAACTCAAGAAACCTCTCGTATATGCCATGTTTGGGTCCATGCTGGAAGGGAGTGACGAATGCTAGAAATGGAGAGATGAGTGTTGAAAGAGAGAGGAAATTCAAAACAAAGTGTGAGAGAGGTCCTATATTTATAAACTTCACAATTAAACATTGGACATAAGTGACCAGTAAATAACCCCAAATTTATATTAAAATATAAATTAAATCAACAAGACATAACACAAGGAACCATCATTTTATAATAGGTTTGATACAAAACAATCTTAATTATTAAAAAAAGACAAATAACCCCTCGACGACTTGCGACACTAATTCTGAAGTTGAAATTTGCATCCACCCTTACTCTAGTCTTTGCAAACCTTTAAGCTCTTCTCCAAACATCTTCCAATCTAAACAAGGAAATTCAAGTGTAATAAATAAAACAACATATTCAAAAAACACAAAGCAACGCAAATTTACAAATATTAAAGCTCACCTTTCGTTGGCCAATCTTGATGCTTGCCTCTTGGACGTCTTGAAATCCTAGAATGAGCAAATGCTCCCGAACATCTCCTAAGTTCCATTCATTGCTTGCATTCACCACCTCAATTGAACCATCAAGAAGAGTCACATATAAATCTATGGGTGTATCCACACCCTCACTTGATTGCAAGGGAACCCACTCCCCATTCTTCTTCATCCCTCATTCATAGAAGAATCGAATGGATAAGCTTTGACGAGTCTTCAAGTATCGAAAGATCACACTTGAAGGCACCACTTTACACGAGTAGATGTCACCTTTGTGAAACCCCTCCACAATATTCCATCCGATATCCAAGACATATTCCATCCGATATCCAAGACATTATTAATTTGTTCAATTTGTAATTTCTTGCAAATGAACATTCACTACAAGAGAATCATTATTTTTTGACGCTTAGTGTCCATGCCTAGTCATGTCGTCGATATGTGCATCGAAATAGGTGTCGAAATATGCATGGAAAAATGCGTCAAAATAAGCATGGAAAAAGTCGTCGGAATAAATGTCGAAATAACAGTCAAAATTTTTCTTTTAAAAAAAAGTAATTTTATATATAATATTTGCTAGTTCCCATCCTGGGGTGTGTTTTAGCCTTCTCTTTCAACCTCTTTGCAAGCATATGTGTATATGAGAGAGAGAGAGAGAGAGAGAGAGAGAGGGAGCGAGCGAGAGAGAGATGATCAGAGAGAAAGAGATAGATAAAGAGAGAGAGAGAGAGGGGGGGGGAGCCGAGGGAGAGAGGAGGGTATAACTTCCATCATACTCTTTGAAGGAGAAAAAATGCTAGCTCCTCCTTCTCATCACACTAAGGTGCAATTAAGAAAGTGCTCTATTTTACAATGAAATTAAAGTTCATCATCAACTTCCTCATCCTCAACGAGATCCATGGCTCCAAATAAATCTATTTCTAGAAATACTCCATCATTGTTGTCAATTGGTGGAACTAGCTGTCTTATAGTAGTAGAAGGTAACTCATCCATGTCATCATCCTCTTCTAGCTCTAGTATGAGAGCTGTCAATGCATCATGATCATACTCAGCTTGAATCTCTTCTTCTTTTGGATTATCTCTAGTGTCTGTTTCTCGTTCAAGATGTATATGCTCAATGATTACACCTTCATCCAATCCTAATCCCATGTGAGCCTCAACTACTTCCTCAACTAGTATGTCTTCTTCTTGTTCTTCTTGTTGTTCAATAGGTGCTAGTGGTGTATGCTCAACCATCACATGATCTGGGGGGAGTTCCTCAGCATCTGGCAGACAGTTAATTGCTATTTTCACCTCTTCAAATATTTGTTTTCCATGTGGATTTATTTGGATCACAAACAACCATTTATGATCTGTCGGGTCTTCCACAAAGATGACTTGTTCATAGTGCTCTTGTAGCACAAATGTGTCCCTTTGGTCAATCCATATCTTTGTGCAGTCTACTTGAAGAAATCCACACTTATCTTTGCATACAGTAACTTGCGCCCCTTGAGTTACCAACTTGAACCATTTCACATCAAAAATGAACATATCAAACTTTCTGAATCCAACCTTGATAATATCTTGGATTGTTTCACAATAATCTAGCATGCCTACTTCAGTATTACCATCACTTGCACTTGAACAACTTTCTTGCATGAAATTAGCCTTCACACCACAATCAAATGTTGTTCTCTTTTTATCTATTCCTTCTACTTGAAAGTGACGTCCACGTGACCAAATTGCCCCAAACTTACGATCCTGCAAGCACAATAAATAAGTACTTTTATTGTATAAATTCACAAAAGCACAACATAAAAGACAATGCATAGATATCTCTAACTCACATACATGGAAATCACAACCATATGCAAGCTCCTCCTCCTCATCACTTATTGATTCCCCATTGTGTTTAGCTTGTAGTATGATTTGCTCAAGTCATTTATTAGAAGGAAAGTCTAGAAGAAGTGCAAGTTCTGTTGGTTACAGTAGTGTGCGGGTTGTTCGACTCCTTCTAAAACTCAAACGAGCTTGGTCCCTTTCAGCCTTCACTAAGTTATATCTCTCGATCCATTTCTCCATAGCATGTGAGTTTAAGATGCAAAATTTATTGATCTTCTCACGCAATGCTACATCCATTGTTCTCACAAGGCCTTTCCCTTGTGGCTCTTCCCCAACTAGTCAATCATCTTCTTCTTGTGTCCATAATCTTGGCATATCAGGATCAGACGTACTGAGATATTAAGTTATATATACAAGGCCTTTCCCTTGTGGCTCTTCCCCAACTAGTCGATCATCTTCTTCTTGTGTCCATAATCTTAGCATATCAGGATCAGACATACTGAGATATTAAGTTATATATACAAGTGATTCTTGAACAAGCCATCCCGTTGCCATACTACCTTCAGGACAAGCTCTTTGACGAACAAATCCTTTAAGTGTCTTCATAAATCTCTCCAAGAAAAACATCCATCGGCTATGGACAACCGTAAGTCAATCTTGGTGAAGAACTTAGCACCCTTCAAAAGATCATCAATTCTTGGGATTGGGTAGCTATTCTTGATGGTAATTTTGTTAACATTCCGATAATCAATGCACATTATAAAAGTCACATCCTTCTTCTTCACCAATAAAATGGGCGATGTAAATGGTGATTGACTCAGTTCCACCCAACCAATATCAATGAGCTCTTTAACTTGCTTTGCCACTTCATCCTTTTCCACTTTTGACAACCTATATGGAGCTTTGTTGACCGGCCTTGCATTTGGCTCCAACTCAATTGCATGATCAACCTCCCTCATTGGTGGCAAGCACTTGGGCATATGAAACACATCTTCATACTCTTCAAGTAACTTCTTTATGCCCTCGTGTGTAACTTTTCTCTCTTTTTCATTGTTTGTAAAATATACATATAGCCACTCTTCTTCCCTCTTGAGTTGTGTGCTATTGATCAAGGTCAACTTTGAGGTGCCAAAACTATGCAATGTAATGGTCTCCTTCCCATTCATAAACCTCAAAAAGCCTTGCTTCAAATTCATGGTTCAAATTCATGGAAAAGGTTTTAAGAGTTGATAGCCAATCACACCCCAAAAAACATATCAATGGGTCCCATATCAAGCACCAATAATTTATCTTTGCAAGTGTACTCTTTTGAGAGCATTAATTCCACATTTTTGCAAATCATTGTGCAATCCATGCTATCCCCGTTTGCTACTTCAACTTTTCTTTTCATTTCCAATGCATTCGGGTATAATTTCAGATTTCCCAATGACTTGTAGTTCACAAAACTATGCATTAGAGACTTGACCGCGATAAACTCACCCTCAACAACAACTGCAGTTGTTGAGAATTAAACCGTGAAGTTTTGTTGTCAAGGTCTTCCTGAGGGGATTCCTTGAGTTTTTGTATTTTCTTCTTATATATGTGTGCCCACGTTCCAGGGCTGTTGGGACACTGTTGTTTAGTCTTTTCGAAGAAATTTGAGAGTTTGGGTTATATCAACTTTGTATGGAAATAAAGTCTTTTTCTTTCATGTTCTAGCTATGGATAGTGTGTTGCTTGATTGAGTTCTTGGTGGTAGATCACCTGTGTGTGTCAGTCAGTTGACTGGTGAACTAGTTCTGAGTCAGTTGTGTGTCAGCCAGACATCAATATAGTTATCCCTGATGGTATAGAGGGCTTTCCAGAGAGGAGACATAGAGAGCATGATAATCTGTAGAGAAGTAGAGAGCGTGTAGAGAAGAGAAGAAGGGCACTTCATTTCAAGAGAAGAGTAGTGAAAGAAGTTGAGCTTCACATCGAATGTTTCCTCTCTCTTCAAGTTTTCTTTCCTCTTCATCATGCTAGTTTCCTTAGATTTCTATGCAAGGAGAGCTTCTTCTCCCATGATATCATTGTACGGGTTTCTCTTTGAGGTACAAGTGAGTAATGATTATAGTATTTTTTTCTCATCTCATGAGTATTGTTCACATTAGTATTTTTTTCTCATGAGTATTGTTCACATTAGATGATGCTATGCAATTTCATCTCTTTTCTCTTCATCTCCCTCATTCCATTCTCAGTCTACAATCTTGGTGTGCTTCATTGAGTATTCTTGAGTTTTTCTTGATGGGTTTGAGCTATGTATTGTGAGGTGAATCCTAAGCCACTCCTAAACACAATCTATAGATGAAAGAAGTGTACATGTGATGGTGTATGGTGAATCATAGGTGGCGAAAGCAATGTGGTTACCAAATAGATAAGGTGCAAGTGCACCAAATGAAAAAAGCAAGTGCGTGGTGGATCCAAGAAAGATGGGCAATGCTGTGTTCTAGAAGAATCAAAGGCGGGCAACATGGGTTTGAGAGGGAAAGAGAAGAGTATTTTGGATATGCAAGAGTGGTGGCTCTGAGGGTGACCACCAGAGAGAAGAATAGAGTAGAGACATCAGTTGAGTGGACTCCTACAGGTCTCATTTCTTGTTTAAAATTGAAGGCTAGAGGACCTCCATATTTTCAGGTTTGTAGAGGAGAAGCCTGCACGGGAGGATTTAATTGGATCAAATCAAAAGATTTGATTGGATCAGAGCAAAGGGAGGCTGAAGATCAGCGAATGGGCCATGAGGTGTGTCCCTTGGGTTCTCTGTGCAGTTACTATGTTGGGTTCTCTGTGCAGTTACTATCTTAGAGACTTGACCTCGATCAACTCATCCTCAACTGTCATGAGAATATATTTTAAGTCCTCTTTAAAAATATTATTTTCCCCTCTTGAGTAATTTGGGGACGCCTAGGTTACTCTTGCGTCATGCCGGCTAGGTTAATATCGTGGGTGACACCACTATAAATATTAATACGTGCGGTATATGACGTATGCTTGGGACCGTCTATGATTGTTTCAGTTAGGTTTGTATGGCAGGGTGATTCCTGGGGTACTTACGCCTGGTAGTCATGAGTTGGTGATGGTTTGTGCCTGTTTAATATTTGTGGGATTAATTTAATTATTAATTGGGCTTATATTTTCAGGTGATGAAGATTACGAGGATTGATGAATAATGTTGAGGAGAATGTTTCTTATGCGCATCATATTTATTTTTACAAGCATAGCTTGTAACCTTAGTAATTGATTTTTCCATTTTGATACATTGGGAAAAATACATTTATAATGATGAATTTATTAAAGCCTAAAGGCTTTACCCTAGCCCCAATTTTTGGGACACTCTATTTTTGTTGTGGAAGAGTGTCGTGCTCTCTAAAAGCACACTTTGTATATTTTTGGGGGCTATGGCCTATTTTTGGTTGAAAGCTAATAAAAATACTCTTGTGTGGGGAAGGCCACACACAAGGGGGGGGGGGAAGATTACCACCAGTGTGTTTGTCTTGGAGCTAAGTATTATGTTTGCTATGCTTTTGTTCAATTTATTTGATTTTGTTGAAACCTGCAAAGCATGTGTTTTCATGGTTGAATTTATGTGTTGAATTTCTCAAGTGTTCCACAAACTATCCTAGAGAACGATTCCGTTTTTAGTGGTATCAAAGCTTGGGCTAGGAGATTTATGGAAAGGTGGGAAAGGTCTTCATCAACACAACTCTCAAGAAAGTTGCAGGCTTTTAACCGGTGGGCAAAAGAAGGGTTTGTGGTCTTTAACCAAAAATTCAAATTCTCAAACTAGCTCTACTTTTCAAACCCACTTACCTCTTCCCAAAACCATTCTTCTTCATCAAAAAGTGGTTTTGCTCAAAGCTTCATGAATTTCAAATCCAACCATATAGATGGATTCCCCATAGCCAAAAACCTCATGTGATTTGCTCAGTTTTTACAAAGGTTCAAGGTAGAAGCAACCTATAATGGACGGACTGCATGCTGTGTGAGTTTTAGCCATGAATAATAAATAAAATCAAGCAAATATGAGGCGCCGATTCGCAGCCTCACGGGCGAAAAAATGTGAGAAGAAGACCACCAAAAATCAATTAAGTTACTAAATACTTAATCTCAATTAAGCCAAATCCTCAACTTAACCCAATTCTACTTTTTCCAAGCCCAATGCATGTCACATCAACTTTTGGAGCTTTCACACTATCTATTTTCCTATTTCAAGGGAAATTCCAAAGAATTGCAATTTTCAGATTTTTGGATGCAGAAAATTGATTTTTCAAGGCTCAAAGAGGCTTAAAAAGGCCAAATAAATGCCAGAAAATTCTAAAATAATTTCTAAAAAATTCTAAAAATTCTCAAAAATTATTACAGAGGTTTGGACAAGTTTTCAGAATTGTTTGAGCAGTGTTCAAGGTGCAAAAATTATTTCTTCAACATTTCGACTAGCCCAAGTCTCCGAAATCAATCGGAATTGCTCGGGACTTGTGCGAAACAAAGGGAATTCGACCCAACCATTGAACCAAAGTCTTTGATCAGTTTCAACACAAATCAAATTGCGGGAGAATTGAGATAAGTACAATCATTTGCTTTATTTACATACATCAAATAATATCAATTTTACTTATTTGCATTGTTTGCATGAGCACTATGGCAAATTTTCCTATTTTACCTTCAATTCAAGAGCAACTCCAATCTCCACAACAACAAATTGTAGAAGAGAGAGAGATGCGAATTGAATTGGAGCGACAGCTCACGAGTCGAAGGCGTAAGCGTGACTCTTTGCCATCTTATGATGACGAAGACGACATCATCCAAAGAGCTGTCAATACTACACTTCAAGCACAAAATTCACGGAAAGATTCTAAAATCAGTCGTAAAGCTTTTTCATTTCAGAATTATGATGGCAAGAAAGATGCTCGAGTCCTTTTGGCATGGCTTAGTCAATTGAATGACTACTTTTTGGGGGAGAAATTTTTCGAGAAGGACAAGATCAAATGTGCGGCTAATCACATGGTGGATAGCGCAGCTTTATGGTGGAGCGTCGTCAAGCAAGGACGTGACAAACCGGATTCAAAGGCTAGTGAAAAAGCATTTCTTACCTTCACAATTTAAATCTAAAGCTAGGCATCAATGGGATACATTGCATCAACTTGAAAAAGAAAGCATATCTCAGTATGTGGAGAAGTTTTGGAATACATTACTACAGGTACAGGTTGTGGAGAAAGTCAATGAGAAGGACCAAAAGAGGAAATTCATTTCGGGCCTTAAGTCTACAATTAGGGCCGATGTGAATATGTTTAGACCTCATTCACTTTCTACAGCTATATCTTTGGCAACAAATTCCGAACGCAAAAATGGTTTTCTTAGAGAGGCCAAGTCATTTGAGAGTAACCACTGTAAACCTTTTTCTAAACCTTTTCATGCTTCAAGAAATTTTCATAAGCCAGGGTTTGACAAAGGCAAGGAGATGGTTAAAGGTGAATCAAATTCAAAGAAAGTCAACGGTGGCAACCCAAAGGTCCTCCAATCAAATGTTTTCGATGTCATAAAGAAGGACATACAGCACCAAATTGCCCAGAACGTGCAAAGAATCCGACACTTGCGGCACGAGTCAATATGCTTGAAGGGGACGACAATGAAGATGAATCGCTCAAGCAAGAGGGTAACTCTGACCCTGACTATTCAGAAGCAGAAGGTAAGCCTCAAGCTCATTCGCTACTCAAAATAAAAGGAAAAATTAATGAGCATGAAGTTATTGTTTTGCATGACGATGGTAGCACTCATGACTTTATTTCTGAAAAGGCAATTAGAGCTTTAAACATTCAACCTTTACCTACACATTATAGAGTTAAAGCTGCATTTACTGGAACCAAGTATAATTGCATGCAAGAGGTGAAAGGTTTAACTTTAAGCATCAATTCCTTAACAGAAAAAAGGGATTTCTTAGTTGCACCTTTACAAGGCATAGATGTAATATTGGGTATGCCTTGGAGACATATGCACAATCCTATTATAGACTATGATACACATAGCATTTGTGTAAGGAAGGACAATGAAAATATTTTCCTCCAATGTCTAGTCAAAGGAGAGACGAGCCCTTTATTGAGTCATACTCAAGCAAAGCGAGCTCTTAGGAAAAGGGAGAAGACTTATATGGTTTGGGTTAACCAGCTTAGCGCGCGCTGAGTTTAACACATCCAAAAGTCCAAAACTTGATCCTTATATCTCCAAATTCAGGGATTGTTTTATGGAAGATTTACCTCCAGGATTACCTAAGTCTAGGCCTGAAGACCATAGTATTGATTTACCTCCAGGATTACCTAAGTCTAGGCCTGAAGACCATAGTATTGATTTATTGCCAGGCAACTCTCCACCTTGTAAATCTCCTTATAGAGTCAACAATTTAGAGCAAAAAGAAATCCAAAAACAAATCGAGGATTTGTTAGAAAGAGGCCTTATTAGACCTAGTAGTTCACCCTTTGGAGCTCCAGTCCTTCTTGTTAAGAAGAAGAATGGAACTTTCCGAATGTGTGTTGACTACCGAGCATTGAACAAAATCACTGTCAAGAACAGATACCCTATCCCTAGGGTAGATGACTTACTTGATAAGCTTAGAGGTTCAAAGGTCTTTAGCAAGATTGACTTAAAGTCTGGTTATCATCAAGTATGCATGACTGAGTCACACATATTCAAGACTGCATTTAGAACCCAGACTGGCCATTATGAGTTTTTGGTTATGCCATTTAGTTTGACCAATGCTCCAGCTACATTCAGTCGTATGATGAATCGCATTTTTCTAAAGTTTCAAAGCTTTGTTGTGGTGTTCTTTGATGATATTCTTGTTTTCAGAGCGAGAATCGTCAAGAGCATGAGCAACACTTGGAGCAAGTGTTTAACCTTTTGAGAGAAACTGAATTGTATGTCAATCCTGAAAAGAGTTCTTTCTTTCAAAAAGAGATTGAATACTTAGGCCATATAGTGTCAGCAGGGCTGAAGGAATCCGTGTGGATCCTAAGAAGATTGAGTGTATAGCCTCTTGGCCTACACCTCAAGACATTCATGACCTTAGATCTTTTCTAGGTCTATGTAGTTACTATAGGAAGTTTGTCAAGAATTTCGCTTATATTGCACATCCTTTGACGGAACTTCTCAAGAAAACTACATTTTTCCATTGGACCGAAAGTCAAGATAAATCTTTTCTAGTATTCAAGGATGCATTAACTCATGCACCAATTCCTACACTACCTGACTTTCAAAGACCATTCTTTGTGGTAGTAACTGATGCTAGTGGCAAAGGTTTTGGTGCTGTGCTTATGCAAGACAACCATCCTATTGCCTATGAAAGTCGAAAGCTAAAACCTGCTGAAACAAATTATAGTACATATGACAAGGAATTAGCAGCAGTTGTGCATGCCTTGAAGATTTGGAAGCATTACCTAATGGGTTCAGAATTTCTTATCAAGACTGATCAACAAAGCATTAGGCATTTGCTTTCGCAACCCCTTATTTCAGATAGGCACATCAAATGGGCATCTTTTATACAAAGTTTCCAACCCATGATTCAATACCAAACTGGAAAGGAAAATGTTGTTGCCGATGCTTTAAGTAGAAGACCACATATCAACAACATTTTCGCTATTGAAAGTGAACCATTTCTACTTATGAAAGAAACTTATGAAGTAGATCCAGATTTTTCTGAGATATGGATCAAATTGCGTGAAAACAATTGGACTTCTCAAGGAAATTATTCTCATAATGATGGCTATCTTTTCTTTGAGAAAAGATTATGTGTTACTCAACCCTATAGACAACTTGTCTTGGAAGAGATGCACCAACCACCATTCATGGGACATAGAGTTTCCGCAACACTTCAAGTAGTTTCTCGAGAATTCTTTTGGCCTCATTTGAAAAATGATGTAGCAAAATTTGTAGCTAAGTGTAACATTTGTCAAGCAATTAAAAGCTACAAAGGCAAAGCTTTGGGATTGCTTATGCCTTTACCCATTCCAGACCGACCATGGGAACAAGTGTCTATGGACTTCATTACAGGCTTTCCTACTACTTCCAGTCATCATGACATGATTTGGACAATAGTGGACAGGTTTAGTAAGCAAGCCTATTTCATTCCATGTAAAAAGACATTGACTTCTCAGCAAGCTGCGACCATATTTGTCAAGCAAATCTTTGTTCATCATGGTCTACCCAAAGTGATAGTTTTTGATAGAGATTCCAAATTTTGTAGTCACTTTTGGATTGCTCTTTTCTCAAACTTAGGCACTAAGTTAGATTTTTCTACGGCTTTTCATCCTGAATCAAATGGACAGACCAAAGTCACAAATAGCACTATCTTGGATATGCTTAGAGCCTATGTTTCCCAGCAACCTAGTTCATGGGATAAGTACATACATCTACTTCAATTTGCTTATAATAATACTCCTCATTCTGCTACTGGTCGAGCACCATTTGAGATTATCTATGGTAGAGCTTTGCCTATTCCGACTACTAGACTCTCCCATAAGATTGAAGCTGCTGACCAATATACTCGAGATTTTGATCGCATTTTATCTAAAGTGCGTGATTGTATTGCAAGAGCTCAAGAGAAGTATACATTTCAAGCAAATAGGAAGCGTAAAGATTTTTCATTCCAAGAAGGTGATTATGTACTTTTGAGAATTGAGAAGAGACGATTGAAGAGTGTGGAAAAATTCCCAGCAGTTAAACTTGCACCTAGATACTATGGACCATTTAAAATTATTGAAAAGATTAACGATGTGGCCCATAGACTAGAGTTGCCATCTAATTGGAATATCCACAACTCTTTCCATATTCATCTCTTGAAACCCTTTCGAGGAACACTTCCTTCTCACCCAATTTATGAGGAACCACCTCTTGTTGAAGGAGAGGAAGAAGTCTTAGTTCCTGATGCTATTATTGATCAAGAGACGACAACAACAAGAACTGGGAACCAATACATCAAATATCTTTTGACATTCAAAAACCATCCTCAAGAAGATGCAAAATGGATGCCCGAGAAATTTTTCCGAGCTTATCCTGAGATCCTTCATTCTTTTCAAACCCAGCAAACCTGCAATTGACGGCAATTGCAAACTCAAGCAAGAGGGATGTCATGAGAATATATTTTAAGTCCTCTTTAAAAATATTATTTTTCCCTCTTGAGTAATTTGGGGACGCCTAGGTTACTCTTGCATCATGTCGGCTAGGTTAATATCGTGGGTGACACCACTATAAATATTAATACGTGCGGTATATGACGTATGCTTGGGACCGTCTATGATTATTTCAGTTAGGTTTGTATGGGGCAGGGTGATTCCTGGGGTACTTACGCTTGGTAGTCATGAGTTGGTGATGGTTTGTACCTGTTTAATATTTGTGGGATTAATTTAATTATTAATTGAGCTTATATTTTCAAGTGATGAAGATTACGAGGATTGATGAATAATGTTGAGGAGAATGTTTCTTATGCGCATCATATTTATTTTTACAAGCGTAGCTTGTAACCTTAGTAATTGATTTTTCCATTTTAATACATTGGGAAAAATACATTTATAATGATGAATTTATTAAAGCCTAAAGGCTTTACCCTAGCCCCAATTTTTGGGACACTCTATTTTTGTTGTGGAAGAGTGTCGTGCTCTCTAAAAGCACACTTTGTATATTTTTGGGGGCTATGGCCTATTTTTGGTTGAAAGCTAATAAAAATACTCTTGTGTGGGGAAGGCCACACAAGGGGGGGAAGATTGCACCAGCGTGTTTGTCTTGAGCTAAGTATTATGTTTGCTATGCTTTTGTTCAATTTATTTGATTTTGTTGAAACCTGCAAAGCATGTGTTTTCATGGTTGAATTTATGTGTTGAATTTCTCAAGTGTTCCACAAACTATCCTAGAGAACGATTCCGTTTTCATCAACTGCAGTTGTTGAGGATTAAATCGTGAAGTGTTGTCATCAAGGTCTTCCCTTCTAAGGGGATTCCTTGAGTTTTTGTGTTTCCTTCTAATATATGTGTGCCCACATTTGAGGGCTCTTGAGACACTGTTATTTAGTCTATCCGAAGGAATGTGAGAGTTTGGGTTGTATCATCTGTGTATGGAAACAAAGTCTTTTGCTTTGATGTTCTAGCTATGGATAGTGTGTTGTTTGATTGAGTTCTTGGTGGTAGATCACCTGTGTGTGTCAGTCAGAGGACTGGTGAACTAGTTCTGAGTCACTTGTGTGTCAACCAAACATCAAAATAGTTAGCCCTGATGGTGTAGAGGGCTTGCCCTAACTTGTTTGGGTTTGGGAGAGTTATTTGTGAGTTTTTCAAAGTAGTCAACTCATAGTAGTCAGATGGGATAGTGGGCTAGGTGTTGATCCAAGGTCAGCTTTTGTGTAACTGGTGTCATGAGTGTCTATTGTGATGAATCCTTGATTGGTTTGAATGTTTTGTGGGTCTAGAGGTGCATCTAACACATAATAGAGGAAACTGGAGCCAACTGAGTTAGATTAGTGGGCTTTAAGAGGACAGTCAGTTCAGAGGCAGTTGTGCTAGCTTCTGCTGCAATCAGCAGAGAGATCAAAGTGTGATATCTCTTTGAGATTAGAGGTGCCTAAGGGTTGGAGAGTGTAGGAGGACACATGTGGAAAGGTTCTAATTCAATTAAGGCCTTTAAGTTAGCTGAATCTGTGTCAGATTACTGACATAGAAATTGGACAAGTTCAGTCAGAGAATGGTCAAAAGAGGGTCAACAAGGTTGCCAAGAAGGTCCTAGGGATGTGTGTGTGAGTCAGCTGACTAGAGGACATTTTAGAGGTCTAGAGGACAGGCTTTTTATTGGGGACTAGTGGTAGATTTTGGAGGCAGAATCAGATAGTTCTAAGATAGCTGGAAAGGTTTTTGGCCAACTATATGTCAAGTGAGGTTAGCTGGAAAGGTTTTTGGTCAGCTAGATGTCAGGTGAGGCTTGTAAGTGATTGATGAGTGCTTTTAGAGGTCAGTGCTGATCTGAGAGGATAGTTTTTGGAGGCAGCTCGACCAAATAGGGAGGTTGGGAGAGTGTTGAGGTGTCTGAAGGTGTTAGCTAGAGGGTTGAGGACAAGAGCCAGGTTGGCTGGTGCCCTTAGAGATGGGATTTTTGTGTCCCCAGGTCTAATCCCATTGTGTCTTCTTCTTGTGTGTCTAGTGGTGGTGTATTAGAGGCCATCACCCATACACCACACATGCTTTGGTGCCCCCATTGAGGGCTTTTGTTCAGGGATGTGGTTAGCAAATTGGAGTCCATTTGCTGAGCAACTCAGGACCAATGGTGGCTGATTTTAGATCTGATGTGTTCAGAGGTGAGAAGGGTGAGGATGTCATCCAATTTCTAAGGAAGATTAAGTTGGTGGCTTTAGGCAATAACAAGGATGATGATGCCTATAAGCTAAGGATGGTAGATGTTTTGTTAGAAGATGCAGCCAGAGAGTGGTTTGAATATGAGACCATGGATGCTGACAGGGAATGCTAGGATGGTTTGAAGGGAGCCTTGAAGAGAAAGTATGGGAAAGATGACAACCCAGAGGAATTGTGGATAAAACTTTGAAGGCTGAATTAGGGAGAGGATGAAGACATGTCAATTTTTGTTGGCAAGTTTGAAACTATTTACATAAGGCTTCTGAAAGCTTTGGGTGTGGATCAAGTACCACCTGATTTTTTGAAAAAGGGCAGGTTCATTGATGTGTTGCATGAGAGCATCAGGGGTGAAGGTGGAGTTGAAAGATCCAAGAGCCTTTGTTGAAGCTGTGAAGATGGCAACTGAACAACAGAAAAACAAGCTAAGGAAGCAGGAACCAGCTAGGAAAGAAAGGAAAGCAGACAGGTGTGAGGTGATAACCTTACTCATGAATATGCATGTACAGAGGGAAAATTGTGTGGAAACTCCCAGGTTTTTGAAGTCATGTAGAAGATAGAAGGGTATGCATCAAGATGTTGAGAAGCTAAGTAATCAAGTAGGAAGTCTAAATCTTGCTGTGTTGGAGATGACTGGAGTGGACTGGGATCAAATGCAAATCTAGAGTCAATTTGATGATGTGAATATGGTTGGAGCTATTATGGAAGTGACGGAGTCTTTGGATGGGTTAGATGAGGAAGTACATTTGGATAAATCTGCTAGAGTCAATAGTGGAAGATAATGGCACTGATGCGCATGGAGTTTTGGAGTTGAGCATTGATATGCTTTCAAAGGAAGTAGATACAGGTTTAAAGGATGTTGACTGTGTGTTTTTAGAAAGGGAACTTGAGCATGATGGCACTGTGGAGCAGATACTTGAGTGTGTACACAAGTGATGGGGGATTCATAAGATGTTATAGTTGATGAGTGTGTTTAAGATGAGTTGGAAGATGCTCCTCTATGTTTTTCTAGTACTTTCCTTGATGCTATTGATATTACCTATTTTGAAGTGGATGATGAGGGAATTGTTGCAGAGGTTGTTGAGCCTGTGGATGTAGGACATATGGGTATGTAGTCAGGTGACTGTGGCATTATGTCTAAGGGAAGTTGTTGCTTGCATAAGGTAGATTGTTTTGAAGAAGAGCCAAGGTTTGGGTGAAGTGGAGAGTGAGCAGGATGATGGTGTTAATGCAGCTGTTTTGCAGGGAAAAGAAAGTTGTAAGAAGTCTTGTGACTCCATGCTGGGAGATGAACATTTTATTCATGTGAATGTTTTTGGAGGTGATCTGGATGGGCCTTGTCTGGATGGGCCTTGTAGAAGAAGGATGTGTTTGAGGAAGAGAAAAAAGTTTTTCTTGTGGATACAAATGCATTTGGAAAGCGAGATGAATGCCTGATGGAGGCACATAGGCTAGAAAGAGGATATGGGTTGTATGATGGTACCAAGGTCTCTAGGATGGAGGAACTAAGAGGAGGGCTAGCAAGAGATCTTGCTGTATTGAGCCCTTTTATAAGGGCAAAGTGCTAAGGGGGTTTGTGAATTGTCTATAGATATTTGATCCAGGTGGGTGGGTCAGGTCAACCAAATGGTTGTGGAGAATGATGCTATACCCCTTTGATCCAGGTGGATGATAAAATGTTGGATCATACCTTTGATCCGGGTGGATGATAAAATGTTGGATCATACCTTTGTTAATGTATTTAGAACTGTATAGAGTGGTTTGTGAGAGTGAGTAGTTTAGAGCACAAAGAATGCAGTGAAACACTTGAAAGTGTTTCACCTAGGAGGGTGGGATATATGTGAGGTGAATCCTAACCCCCTCCTAAACACGATGTATAAATGAAAGAAGTGTACATGTGATGGTGTATGGTGAATCATAGGAGGCGAAAGCAACATCGCAACCAAATGGATAAGGTGTAGGTGCTCGAAATGAAAAAATCAAGTGCATGGTGGATCCAAGGAAGATGGGCAACACATTGTTTTGGAAGAATGAAAGGCGGTGACACGGGTTCAAGAGGAAAAGAGAAGAGTTTTTTGGGTATGCAAGAGTGGTGTGGCCAAAGGAGATCATCAAAGAGCAGAATAAACGAGAGACTGTAGTTGAGTGGACTCCTGTAGGTCTGATTTCTTGTTTAAAGTTGCAGGCTAGAGAACCTACATATTTTCAAGTTTTTAGAGGAGAAGCCAATGCAAGCAGGAGGATTTGATTGGATCGGAGCAGAGGGAGGATGAAGATTAGAGAATGGGCCAAGAGGTGTGTCCCTTGGGTTCTTTGTGCAATTACTTTGTTAGAGAATTGACCCCAATCAACTCATCCTTGATTACAACTACTGTTGAATATTAAACTATGAAGTGTTCTCGTCAAGGTCTTCCTGAGGGGGTTCTTTGAGTTTTTGTGTTTCCTTCTAGATATGTGTGCCCACGTTCTAGGGCTATTGGGACACTGTTGTTTATTCTATTCGAATAAATTTGAGATTTTGGGTTGTATCAACTATGTTTGGATACAAAGTCTTTTGCTTTGATGTTTTAGCTATGAATAGTGTGTTGTTTAATTGAGTTCTTAGTGGTAGATCACCTATGTGTGTCAATTGGATGACTTATGAACTGGTTGTGTGCCAGTTGGACATTAGAATAGTTAGTCCCAATGGTGTAGAGGGCTTGCCCTGACTTGTCTGAGTTTGGGAGAGTTATTTATGAGTCACAGCTGACTAATAGAAGTCTGTCTTGTCAGAGTAGTCAGCTAGACTATTAGAAGTCTATTAGAGTTATTTGTGAGTCACAGCAGCTGACTATTAGAAGTCTGTCAGAGTAGTCAGCTGGACAGATCAATCAGATGGGATAGTGGGCTAAGTGTTGATCCAGAGTCATATGTGTGTAGTTGGTATCAGATGAGTGTCTGTTTTGATGAATCCTTGCTGGTTTGAATGTTATGTGGGTCTAGAGGTGTCAACTAACACAGAAGAGAGGAAACTAGAGTCAGTAGAGTGAGATTAGTGGGCTTTAAAAGGATAGTCAGTTCATAGATAGCTACGTGTCAGCTGTAGTCTCAACAGAGATCTCAAAGTGTGGTATCTCTTTAAGACTAGAGGTGCTTGAGGGTCAAAGATTGTTAAGTACACATAATGAAAGGTTCTAATTCAATTAAGCTTATAAATCAGCTGGTTCTAGGTGAGATTGCTAAGGTAGATTTCAGATAGGTTTAATGAGAGAAAGGTCAAAACAAGGTCACCAAGGTGACCAAGAAGGTCATGGGGATGTGTGTGAAGTCAGTTGATGCTGGAGGACAGTTTTCTAATTGGGGACTAGTGGAGGATTTTAGAGGAACAATTAGATAGTTCGAGTCAATTGGAGAGGTTTTTGGTAAGCTAGATGTAAGTTGAGGCTTGTAGGTGATTGATCAATGATTTTGGAGGTCATTGCTAACCTGCGAGAGGATAGTTTAATAAGGAAGTTGGACCAGAGAGGGAGGTTGGGAGAGTGTTGAGGTGTCTAGTGGTGTCAAATTTGGAGGGTTAAGGACAAGATCCACATTGGTTGTTGCCCTTGTAGTTGGGATTTCTATGTCCCCCTCGGTTTTGATCCTATTGTGTCTTCTTCTTGTGTGTCTACTGAGGTGTAGTAGAGGCCATCACCCAACCACCACACAACGTGTTGAGAATTATGGTGAGAGTTGTTAAGATAATGTTGTTAGCATGCCTAGGATGAGCAAATGTTCAATAGAGCATAAGTAAAAAAAAGAATGGAAATTGAATGGTTGTAAAGGGGGTACAATAGCATTACGAGGGAAATGGGAGAAGCCAATGAGGAAAAAGATCAAGTCCAAGTGGCACCAATGGGTGCAAACTACTATGTAAGCAATGGCCTATATTATTGCATAAGAAATGGATTAAGGGAGTGATTTTTTGTGCAAATCCACAACTTGCCAACTCGTTTCTTCTCTTCCATTCATTATCTCTCTCATAACCAATATGAATGCTACACTCTCATAACCAATATGAATGCTACACTCTCTTCCATTCATTATCTCTCTCATAACCAATATGAATGCTACACTCTCATAACCAATATGAATGCTACACTCTCTTCCATTCATTATCTCTCTCATAACCAATATGAATGCTACACTCTCTCTACCTCCATAGCCTCTTGCATATGCATCAAAGAGATAGATCCTCTTTCTTTTCTTGGTATCAGAGCTTGGAGCTCTTAACAAGTAGCCACTCTAGGTCACATATGTTTCCATTAGCTTAATTACATTATTAAGCTCACTAATTTTAAGCTTTATCCACTCCTTCTTCAAGTGGATGAGATTGCAGAGATCAATGTTCTCTACTCCCTCAACCATTCATCTTCATATCATGGTAGAGGCTTTCTCACATCAAGGCTCATGCGCCCATTGGAGGAATTCCCAAAATTTAGCCCCAAAGCAGCTTGATTTATGTGCTGCAGGCCCTTTTTTTGCATAGCTTGGTGTTTGCACCCTACTTGGAATTGGGAAAAACTCCTTTGGGGTATTGTTACCCACACTATAAGGAGGCTAGCCATCAAATCTTGTGGCATTTGGCTCACTGAGCAAGCTGGGAGGAGTTGTGTTCCAGTCTCAATTTTTTGATAATTTGTGCCTCAAACTAAAGGCGTTTAGCTGCATTTCTTGGCTTGGAGAGTTCATCTTCATCAAGGGCAATAGGAATCTATCAAAATCCCCATAAAAATTGAAAGTGGTATGTGCAATTTCATCCTCCCTATAAGGTCCCTCCCAAGCCACGTATGTATGTGTCTCTTTTAATATAGATTTCAAGAAGGAAAGAGAGTGCACTTAGAGAAGAGTGAGACAATAAGGCTAAAAGTGTTAGAATAAAAATATTAGCTCCAAAAATCCTAAAAGAAATAAGAACATAAGAATAGTTCTATTAAGAGATAAGTATCCCCAAAAATAGAATTTCGAATTTAGGTGATAAGAGGTCATATTTAGAGTACTTTTACACATTTAGAGTCCATGCATACTAAAAATGTGGAAAAAAAATGCGTTTCTAAAGATGGCGCATTTGTGGCTATATACAGACGTTTTTGCCTATTCTGCTCGAGTTGGCTTGTAGACTAGATACCTTCTGATTTTTTTGACTGGCTATATGACCATATTCTGAGTTTTTATGAGAGAGTTATGGCCGAAACAATTTGCTGATTCTGTCAGGGTCTCTACACAGGGAAAACTGTAAGAAGGTAGCAAGTAGCCTCAAGGTAATCCTAGAGTCTGAGATGTATATATCCCTTCATTCTTATATAATATCTTAGAAAAGAAGCTTAGATTGCTATGGTCTTTCGGAGGAAGAGACCAAAACTCCAAACCTTTTCTTTTAGAGAAAGAATAGTATGCCGTAGCCCTGTAAGAGAAGGCTATTTTGCCATAGACCTTAGAAAGAGAGAAGAGTCAAAGTACGAGTAAGAGAAGATAAAGCTTGGGGATGATTGGATGATCTCAATCGTAAGAGAAGGTATTAGAAGACTCTATTCTCATATGTCAAGCTCTAAAGCTCTTGTTAACGAGCAAAGGCAACGATAAATGACAAATTTCTATAAGGTATATACATATTTTGTTTTTCAATTATATATCATTCTTAGGGGTTGAGGTATGGCCCCGGCTTCTCTATTAATTGTTAATATTGATCTATTTGATTGATTTACTATTTAAAGCTTGTATTCTTTTAAACAACAGCATATGCCTTAATAAAGAATGTCTTATCGCAATCTCGAGTTGAAATACTAAAATCTTTGTGAAAAGGATTGTTTTCTTAAGAAGGTGACATGGATTCTAGTCCTATGGTTTAGTGAGTAAATGGATTGTTATCTTGGTTAAATTAAGGTACAGGTACAACTCTCCCTGCCTTGACGCTGTCCCGTTCTTGTGCTTATATAGCCGGACGGCGGAGACGTTAGTAAGGCCCGGAGTTGGCCCATGGTATCCCTCATACCATTGGGAGAATGAGGTTTGCCGATTGAGGCGTGTAATGCTGCCTAGTTTTGAGGGCCCAGGCTAGTGCGGTGAATTAGCCCACCCTAGTGCGCAGACATCCCTCTGAGGGGCGGGAGGATCGAGCGATGGAGCCTGAGAGGATGACAGGCCGACTTGAGTCCTCGCCAGCGGGCCGACGATGAGGTGTATGGTCCCGTAGGGTTTTGCCTAGCATGTAGAGGCTGGAAGGCCGAATTCTAGATCATCGGCAGTATAAAGGAAAAGAATAAGAGAGCCAGTTTGGCTTGTATGGAATTGATTCATGTATAAACTTTTTTTATAAATCTTGTCTTTGGCATAATTGTATTGTGTAAAAGGCTGTTTTAACAAACCTTGTGAAAAGGGCCTTAATTAAAAAACATGTTTATTTATGTCAAACAGTGTGGTAGGATTAATTAGAAAACAAATTGACGTATGAGTAGGGTGGAAAGTGGGAGGATGGAATGCCCCGACGGCACCATCCTATGGACGGGTGGACCCGATTAGTCGGGTAGCTTTCCAACATATTAAGTGAAAGCCCTACATTAGATAAATAGGTTCTCGGGCAATTCTATTCTAGAAGACTAGGCCAGCGGCTGTGCCTTGCATGGATGAGGAAAAAAGCGTTGCCTCTAGAAATCAAGTCTTGTAGTTGCCCAATTTATGATCAATTACCCTATGGGTGATTTGATTTTTAGAAGACCATGCTCCCCCTGCGGGATAGAACTAGGTCTTACCTATGAATCGTATCCTTGAATCTCTGTATGGTCAAGGTGTCGATGAGTAGGAAATTTTCTCTAAGATAAGACTTAGTGGACTATCTTAAGTGTTTCTCTTATTTTTGGAAGGGGGGAACCTTACAAGTGGTATCAGAGCCGATCTTAGTTCCTAGGATTTGTTTTTTAAAGGTTAACTCTATCAAGGGATTAAAACAAGTGATTGTTTATCATATGAGGACGAATCAATCATCTCTACTGGCCATAGAAGTGATTTGAATATCCTCACATGTTGAGACAATCATCCTATGAAATTGTTCTTGTATCTTGGGGGTGCATACGCAAGATATTTGTACAATAAATTTAAGAAATAAGATTGGGGAGAAAATCTTTTGTGAGGAAAAATATAGGGTGATCAAATTAAGAAACTAGTGAGAGACTGAATGACTAGAAGGATGACCCAAACTTGTTTAGAGAAATTTTCAGGATATATCTCATTAATTTGCATATTATAAATTATTAAGATTATAACTCCATTAAAATTTGAATAGTTGATGTGAGAATGTCATCCATTGGATGCTTTACACTAGGACGATCATCCAAGATCTTGAACCCATCTAACTTCAGATGTAACTTTGGATGTGTACTTCCTAGAGAATCATGCTCGTAGATGTGTTAATCCCAAGATACTAGATGTGTAATTTTCAGAAAACTAATCATCTCATACGTGTTAATCCTAATAATCTTTGGATGTGCCAATCCCAAGGCACCAGATGTGTAATTCTCAAAAAATGAAGATCTCAGAATGATGTATTAATCCTGACTGCCTTCAAATGTGGTGCTATGATAAGTATTTGATAGTTTTGAACTTTTAATGGATACAATGAAAGAAGCAAGCTCACCCTTGCTCGCGTCTAAAAATCGTAAGAAATGCCAAATTAGTTAGAAGCATTGTTGTCAATCTAACCATTGGAGCTAGAATCAGTTATGGGATGCCATGAAAATACACCTTCGAGAAAGGTTTTGTCCTCCAGGATTTTGAGAGGATAAAATGAATGAATTTTTGGAGCTAACCCAAGAAAGGAAGACCCTAAAAAAATACCACCAAAGTTTTGTTAAACTTCTCCAATTTGCTCTAGAGATAGATGAGGTAACTCTTCTCCATTGATTCATTTGGAAGCTTAATCTACCTTTGAATAACCTCATCAAGAATGTAAAACTATCCTCTATTTCAGAAGCCATAATTATAGCCAGAGACTGTGATAAAGTTTTTTTTTTAGAAAGTGTCGAGAAGGACATGAGTCCTTCTCGACAAGAATGTAAAAATATCCTCTATTTCAGAAGCCATAATTATAGCCAGAGACTGTGATAAAGTTTTTTTTTAGAAAGTGTCGAGAAGGACATGAGTCCTTCCATGTTAATCTAGAAGAGGTCTCCTAATTCAAGAGGAACGTCAAGCCCGCTCTTGGCTACAAGGAATCATGAATGAGCACGTCAAGAAATAGGGATAGCTGGGTTAAAGATAACCGAATTCAACAAGTATTTCTATGAGTAAATAGAAGAGGATTGGTGCAAGATTCAGGTGAAGTAATGTGCATGATGAATAGAGGTATTCTACAAGACAATTCTAAGATTATGAAATTGCTATCATAGGTTAGATTGCATAAAGGATTGATTCCCTTACATTTTTCCATGACAATTTGTTCAGTACCAGGAATTCGAAGGTTCATAGCATCTGAGAGGTATATGGATGCATGAACTTAGGATAATAAGGCCAATTAACTTTAGAATAATAGACATTTTGGAGGCACAACAAAACGAGCTAAGCACATGAAATAAATGACTCTTTAAGAACAATATTTAGATAAAAGAAGATTTTTACCTAGTGGGGACACCACTTTGAAAGAGACAGGAGGATTTACTTAGATACTACCCTAGCTCGCGAGATGAGGACATCTCGAATCTTTTAAGTGGGGGAGATTGTAAGGTCCCTCCCAAGCCACGTATGTATGTGTCTCTTTTAATATAGATTTCAAGAAGGAAAGAGAGTGCACTTAGAGAAGAGTGAGACAATAAGGCTAAAAGTGTTAGAATAAAAATATTAGCTCCAAAAATCCTAAAAGAAATAAGAACATAAGAATAGTTCTATTAAGAGATAAGTATCCCCAAAAATAGAATTTCAAATTTAGGTGATAAGAGGTCATATTTAGAGTACTTTTACACATTTAGAGTCCATGCATACTAAAAATATGGAAAAACAATGCGTTTCTAAAGATGGCGCGTTTGTGGCTATATACTGACGTTTTTGCCTATTTTGCTCGAGCTGGCTTGTAGACTAGATACCTTCCGGTTTTTTTGACTGATTATATGACCATATTCTGAGTTTTTATGAGAGAGTTATGGCCAAAACAATTTGCTGATTCTGTCAGGGTCTCTACACAGGAAAAACTGTAAGAAGGTAGCAAGTAGCCTCAAGGTAATCCTAGAGTCTGAGATGTATATATCCCTTCATTCTTATCTAATATCTTAGAAAAGAAGCTTAGATTGCTATGGTCTTTCGGAGGAAGAGACCAAAACTCCATAGCTTTTCTTTTAGAGAAAGAATAGTATGCCGTAGCCCTGTAAGAGAAGGCTATTTTGCCATAGACCTTAGAAAGAGAGAAGAGTCAAAGTACGAGTAAGAGAAGATAAAGCTTGGGGATGATTGGATGATCTCAATCGTAAGAGAAGGTATTAGAAGACTCTATTCTCATATGTCAAGCTCTAAAGCTCTTGTTAACGAGCAAAGGCAACGATAAATGACAAATTTCTATAAGGTATATACATATTTTGTTTTTCAATTATATATCATTCTTAGGGGTTGAGGTATGGCCCCAGCTTCTCTATTAATTGTTAATATTGATCTATTTGATTGATTTACTATTTAAAGCTTGTATTCTTTTAAACAACAGCATATGCCTTAATAAAGAGTGTCTTATCGCAATCTCGAGTTGAAATACTAAAATCTTTGTGAAAAGGATTGTTTTCTTAAGAAGGTGACATGGATTCTAGTCCTATGGTTTAGTGAGTAAATGGATTGTTATCTTGGTTAAATTAAGGTACAGGTACAACTCTCCCTGCCTTGACGCTGTCCCGTTCTTGTGCTTATATAGCCGGACGGCGGAGACGTTAGTAAGGCCCGGAGTTGGCCCATGGTATCCCTCATACCATTGGGAGAATGAGGTTTGCCGATTGAGGCGTGTAATGCTGCCTAGTTTTGAGGGCCCAGTCTAGTGCGGTGAATTAGCCCACCCTAGTGCGCAGACATCCCTCTGAGGGGCGGGAGGATCGAGCGATGGAGCCTGAGAGGACGACAGGCCGGCTTGAGTCCTCGCCAGCAGCCGACGATGAGGTGTATGGTCCCGTAGGGTTTTGCCCAGCATGTAGAGGCTGGAAGGCCGAATTCTAGATCATTGGCAATATAAAGGAAAAGAATAAGAGAGCCAGTTTGACTTGTATGGAATTGTTTCATGTATAAACTTTTTTTATAAATCTTTTCTTTGGCATGATTGTATTGTGTAAAAGGCTGTTTTAACAAACCTTGTGAAAAGGGCCTTAATTAAGGAACATGTTTATTTATGTCAAACAGTGTGGTAGGATTAATTAGAAAACAAATTGACACGTGAGTAGGGTGGAAAGTGGGAGGATGGAATGCCCCGACGGCACCATCCTACGGACGGGTGGACCCGATTAGTCGGGTAGCTTTCCAACATATTAAGTGAAAGCCCTATGTTAGATAAATAGGTTTTCGGGCAATTCTATTCTAGAAGACTAGGCCAGCGGCGGCTGTGCCTTGCATGGATGAGGAAAAAAGCGTTGCCTCTAGAAATCAAGTCTTGTAGTTGCCCAATTTATGATCAATTACCCTATGGGTGATTTGATTTTTAGAAGACCACGCTCCCCCTGCGGGATAGAACTAGGTCTTACCTATGAATCGTATCCTTGAATCTCTGTATGGTCAAGGTGTCGATGAGTAGGAAATTTTCTCTAAGAAAAGACTTAGTGGACTATCTTAAGTGTTTCTCCTATTTTTGGAAGGGGGGAACCTTACGCTCCATGTTTAGCTTATGCTAATCAATATTTTAATCACTAATTATAATCATTAAATAAGTGATTAAGCAAAATCAAGGCTTATAGAGTTCAAAATTGAGAAATTAATGCTGCTCTTGGGATAGGAAAACCTTCATTTATACCCATTTCATCCTCCAAGTCTAGCTTATTCTAATCACTATTTTAATCACTAATCATAGTATTAAATAAATGATTAAGCAAAATTAGGGCTTATAGAGTTCAAAATTGAGAAATTAATGTTGCTCTTGGGAAAGGAAAACCTTCATTTTTACCCATTTCATCACCCCTTTCCATTATCACTTGAATAGCTGCATAAGTATCTCAAGATAATCCTCACACTAAATGTGCTTTGTATGCCTGATTTGTAAAGCAGTTAGACACTTGCCTCAAGAGTCTTGAGGTAAGGCCTTGCTAGTGCAACATCACCATGTCACCTACCATTGAAGTGGATAGACTTAATGGATTTGGGCTCCACACTTCGCAATCCAAGTTTATGTACGGACTTATGAGGAAAAACCTATGGGGGTTAGTAAAAGGAAGGCAAGTTGAGGAAAGATTAGGAGACCTTTGGATACAGAAAAATGAGAAAGCGTTAGGCACAATTGCAATAGAATTAGGTGATGAAGTCATATATAATATTACAAGAATCACTAATGATAAGGAAGCATGTGATGAGCTAGAGATGATATTTGGGACAAAGTCCAAGCACTCTAAGGTTAAGCTACTGATACAACTATATAATCTTAAGCTTAAACCTAGAGATGACATGATGAGCCACATAAATAAGTATAAGAGTATTTAGAAGCAATTCACTTCCATATAAATAAAGCTTGAAGAAAATGAAGCCAAATAAATTCTATTAGCTAGTTGCGACTTTGAAGGATATAGTGACCTTGTAGAGTACTTATCAAACATGGGAAATCTCTCAATGCATGACATAGAGTCTTCTCTACTTCAGAAGGAAACCAAGCTAAAGAATGCAAGTGAAGATTCTACATCAAATGTTGAGTGGGCCCTCTATTCAAGAGGAGGTAGATCATCAGCATTAAGAGGATGAGAACAAGGAAGAGGACAAGCACCACCAAGGACCACTTGTGACTATTGTGGTATGCAAGGCCTCCTAGAGATGTTTTGTCAGAAAAATGGTAAGCCTCAATGTAAGAACTATAATAGATTTGGTCATGATGAATCAAATATTTGGTCGGCAAATTATGTAAATTCCCAATCCAATGGTGTAACTTATGTACCCCAAAATGTGTTATTTTAAAGCTTAGGAGCTATATGACTTATAAGTCTATCTTGTAATTCTTTTTGTAATAATCCTACACCCGAAGTGACACCACAATGCTAAAGGCCTAAGAGAGCACTAAGGGGGGGATTTTCACCTCTCAAGTATGGTAATGACCATGAACACATCAAGGGGGGGTGTTGAGATAATGATGGTAGCATGCCTAGGATGAGCAAATGTGCAATAGAGCATAAGTAAAAAAAAGAATGGAAATTTAATGGTTGTAAAGGGGGTCCAATGGTATTACAAGGAAATGGGAGAAGCCAAGGAGGAAAAAGGGGGTCCAATGGTATTACAAGGAAATGGGAGAAGCCAATGAGGAAAAAGATCAAGTCCAAGTGGCACCAATGGGTGCAAGCTACTATGTAACAAATGTCCTATATTATTGCATAAGAAATTAATGAAGGGAGTGATTGTTTTGTGCAAAACTTCTTGTCCACAACTTGCCAACTCATGTCTTCTCTTCCATTCATTATCTCTCTCATATAACCAATATGAATGCTACACTCTCTCTACCTCCAATATGAATGCTACACTCTCTCTACCTCCATAGCCTCTTGCATATGCATTAAAGAGCTAGATTCTCTTTCTTTTCTAGAGTAGAGGGAGTGCTTCATTATTGCTCCAATTTTTTCCTTTCAGAGTGACGGAGTAGAGGGTCCTATAGAGCCTTGTTTCCCTTTCCTACCTTCAATGTACACACACACACACACACACACACACACATATATATATATATATAATGTATTTTTGCTATTTTGGTATATGGAATCATAACTAGAAATTAAAATGACATAATCTCACCTATATAAACCACCTATAGGATGTGATGTGTGTCAATATCATATATAGATTTAGACACCTAGGTAAATACTAAAGAAGTGGCATTGGATGGGAGAGGGTATGTAGACATGTAATGTTCATGAGGCAAATCATATTATATATAGATTTGGACAATTGGCCAAATGTATATTGAGTGGTATTAGATGCGGGGATATATATATATATATATATACACACACACACACAAATGGCTAGGTTCATAAAATTAGGATGTGATATAATTCCATATTAGAGACACATTTGGGCAGGTGACCATTTCTTTAGAGAGTTACAAAATTTTGGAAGTGGGGATGGGATATATACAAATATTTGGGTGATAATTCCACAAAAAAAGGAGTGGTCTATGTATTCGATGGAGTTGAAGGATTTGGACACCTAGCCATGACCTCAAAGATATTCATATTATATATAGATTTGGACAATTAACCAATTCTATATCAAGTGGTAATAACTAAAAGAAGATGATATTATATTCTAATGTATATTCTACTAATTGAGTTTGGACACTTGATCAAATTTTGAGTGTATTTTTCTATGTGTAGGGAGCATCTCAGGTTTCTCACAAAGAATGTGTCAAGTTGATGGTGGCTATAAGGAAGATACATGCAACCCATAAAAAAGATGTGTGCCATAGAGAGACACTTACTAAGGAAAGACCACGTCTCTATGAATATTTACAAATGTTTCAACCATTACATTGCAATATCATTCCCAACGTTAGATGTAAGAAAATTAGTTGATGCACTTGTTGGTAGAATTGCCAAGTGGTGTAAACATTCTCTAGAGAGCTTGGGTGTCGCCCCTAACATTTAAGAAGGTTTGGGTTCAACCATGGAGGGTGGTGATGATTTAAGAGTAGTGACATATGATGGAATTTTAGTCGGTGAGAGTTAGAGACAAAAATCTATGTTGTTGTGGTGAGAGACAAAAGAGAATGTGTTGGAAAAGGGGTCATATTATTGGTCTTTCCATATGAGGCTGTTGGTTTTGAAGTTTTAGGGGGGTAGTGGTGGTTGATCAAGCCATCTAATAAGTTCAATCAGCACTACATTCTTCACATAATGGTGTTAATCTCATTTGATGGCCTATTAAAAGACTCAAATTTGAGGATGGTTCAATGCTCCTCATTTTTGAAGAAGATTCCAATTGATATGGATCGATAAATGTGTTGATGCTCCAACTAAGAAGACGAGATACTATGTGGTGAAGAGGTAGTCCAAAGCGTTGGGCATAATAGGGAATTCAAAGAGGACAACACTAGATGTTGTTTTCCATGTATCTATAATTGATTGTTGGAGGAGAAAAATGTTGCCGATTGCTGATTGTAATGCAATGATAGAATTGCACAAAGGTTTTTAGGAGCATTGCTTACAATCTCATACTGATTATGTGTATGATTCCATGGAAATGACATGCTATGTGGATGGAGTGGAGACAACATAGTACAACTGCACATTCAATGGGGTGGAAGTATGTTCAAGGGCATGGTATGAGATGTATGGTATTCCAACTATAACATTTTACAAGTACAAGGGTTAGTTTGATAATGGTATTATACGAAGGTCAATGCATGGAAACAAGAAAATTATAAGAAAGACATAGGATACACTGAACTAAGAAGGGCAATAATTCAAGAATTTATACAAAACAATTCTAAGCAGATGCCTCACAAGATTAGGAAAATGATAGATGGTTCTAGGAAAACCCAACTAGTTATCCCCAGATGTCTACAAGTAGATAAAGATTTAACGAGGTTCATATGATGTTGAAGCATCTAAATCAAAAAGAAATTTAAATATCAACATTTGGTAGGATCTGGAATACAGAATTCAAACATAGTGTTACCAAAACAAGTAAGTTTTCAAAGTGCAATGTATGCAATGGTATACAAGATCAATTGGGAGCCGCTAAGTGCCAAGATGAATGCAATAGATTCATACATCAAAGAAAATCCTACATGTAGCAAATTAGTTGCAAGAACCTCAGTACTTATGCATAATAAAATAACGATCCCAAGATTGAAGGTGCATTCCAAAGAGACTAACAAGTCAACATAATTTCTAGTGTCACTAACAGGAATGATAACCCATGGACATGGACAAGGGCACTATGGATATTTTGCTATCATCTTATGGCTGTCTGATCCAAATTTCACAATACAATTCTCTTACCTTGTGTCAAAGAAACCTTGAGAGGTGTAATAAACATGAGTATGGAGATCTTGCCAATGATGGTAGGCCCAGATGTACTAGCATGTTGTTGAATGTTTCAACTCCAAAAAGGCTCTTGATCACCATTACTCACATGTTGGATACATGGGTGCTTCTTCAACTGCATTTAATGATGTTGGGGTAGCCATAAAAATATTGAACACAAATCCTAGTTCAGAATTCAAGAAGTTGCAAAAGAATTTAATGTTGCAATTGGACAATTATGCCTTAGAGAACAAGAATCAATATTTTTTTACCTATCTATCATTGTTGGTTGCCAAAGGAGTATTTAAGGTGGTCTAGTTAGGATTTTTTATGGTTGGTCATACACATGAGGATATTGATGCAATGTTTTAGTAGGAAAGAAGCTGAGGGCTACCGAGATATTCACCTTCCCACATTTAATGAAAATATTCAAGGATAGTGAAGTATTTGTTCCAATCCCATTCTTGATGATAAATATCCCAAAATTCAATAGATTCATTTGATGGGTACTTGTCTAATGGACAAGATGTGCTAGTGGGGCATTACAATTTAGGTTCTTTCATATAGGAAAAGGTTCTAGTCATGTAACATAAAGTTCATCCTAAATCCATTGATTAGTTTGAATTCCAAAGGATGGTGGTATTGAATATAGAAGAAGGAAAGTGATGGTAACACCATACTACAAGGGTTTCATGTGTTGTTCTAATGTTTTAAGTACAGTAAAGATCACTTAAAGGTGGTAAAAGGAATTAAGGATTACATACAACATTGGAAAAGATAGGTGATATTCAAGGATCTTATGTAGCTTTCACCTTGTACATATGCCCTGTGTGATTATTAGAAGACCATGGTTCAAGCACTAGAGAGACCAAGTGTTCAAGATGGAGGCTTCTATTAAAACTTTTGGCAAAGAACTCTAGGCACACATGTGGATGATATAACTATTGATATTGATGATGAGCTCTTAGGATTGGAGGAATTTGATGATGATCACTATTATAGAACACAAAGTAAAAGGCCAAAGCAAGATTTTCAGCCCATAGGGAGACTTTGTTCTTCGACATTAGAACCAATATATCCAATACAATATTGGGTACTTGTATGTAAAAAGAAAAATGTTAGTGATGCTGTCATTGTTGGAACAAATTATGGATGCGTAACAAGAAGGATTCTATGCGTTGGAAACTATTAGACACCATAGTTTTTGCATAGGTCACTAAGGGGCAAAAAGTGTCACAAAAGGTTAAGATTCTAGCAAATGTGTGTGCTAAGGGAAAGGAGAGTTTGGCAACATCTGAGGATTATGATGAAGGCTAGTGAGTTTAGATTAATAGAGTACTAGTTGAGATCTATGTTGGTAACTTTTTGTCTATGAGTTAGTGCATGTTAGTTCCATACTATTTAGAATTTGATTGTTTTTATATTTTTCTTTCAAATTTTATGGATCTTTTCTTGGCTACATTATAGCCTAAATGGTTTTTGTGAGCACCCCATATGTGTTATTATCAACCTTGAGTAGTAACACTTTCTCTTTCAAATTTAATGACATTACCAAAATCATCGAAATTACCAAAATTAATTTAAAGATGTCGATTTCATTTTTTCCAAAATACATGGATTTTTTCAAATTCCCTAATATGGAATTCTATGAGTTTGATTAAAGATAAACACTATCGTGAGAAAAATAGGTAACTGATGAGGGTTACCTAAAAAGATTCCCTCCAAAAATGCGTGAAATCTCAAAAATGGCTTAAAAACATAGTTTTTTGAAAACACATCTAGAAGTCCATGTATACATTGAAAAATTACATGAAGTTTGATATTTTTTTCAAGATTGAGAACACGTGTGACCTTCGTAGATTTATAAATTGCTTTTGTTTTGACATAAAAATAAACTCAACTTATAAAATGGCATAGGAATCTACACAACTTAAATAACTATCAATCTTTTTCAAATAAAAATTTATTTTATAAATTTCATGAATGTAAGATACTTTTTTTAATGGACTTTCTTTGGACAAATTCTACCACTATACATAAATATGCACATTATTTGAAAAGCACTCAAAAAATATTAGAATGCATAACATTATAAGCTCCATAATCTATGAAAAAAATCCTACAAACATCCTTGAGTCTATTTCTAGACCCAAATAGCAAAGCCTTGAGTATATACTTACCTTGATAGTTTTCATGACATAATTATTTACTCTATTGTTTATAATCAAGCAGTGGGCATGATATACAACCAATGCTAAGAGTTTAAAGAGGCAAGCTTATAGGTGTGCAAAGGTATACTTCTATTTATATATACGTAGAAGACGGTAACTATGGAGACTCTGAGTAAACCTAAGCATATTAAAAGAGTAGAAGATTGAAATATTTTTTTGGTAGGATAATTTTGGAGACAAACATCATATTGCTTATGGGTGTAAATTTCGACCCACGTAGGAATTTATTGTCATGAAGGAAATTCTTGTTATACAATATGGATAATGGTGGTGGGAAGAAATTGTAGCCTATATCATGTAGATATGTGGTGGACCTGGCAAAAATTCATAGTATGCATATGTTGATGTTTGATCCAAATAGCCAACCATTATCATGAACGTAGGTGATGGTATGTCTGAGAGTAGTGTAGGAATGAGCTCTAGTTACAATTATTTAGAGTACACATGAAAGATGTTAAGAGATGGTATGTCTGAGAGTAGTGTAGAATGAGCTATGGCTATAATTATTTGGAGGACATGCAAAGGATGCTGAGAGATGCAATCTTCGTCCCCCACGACATTGTCTTTGTGTACAAAGAGAAAAGAGAGGAGGTCTTCTTGAATGGTGGTGGGGAGGAGCTTGTAGCTTTCACTGACAGTAGATTAAAGGTCCCCTATGCTAGAGAGCATACTTTTGCACGTAGGCATGGCAGAGTCCAGGCTCACATGCACCCCCTCCCCAACATAGATGGTCCCACCACGTGCATTTTCTCTTAGTTCTTCAGCTTTAAAATTGAATTGTAGAAAAAAAATCAAGATTGGCGGCGGTCAGTCATCTCATGGCCTTTCGAATCAATGGAGCTTTACACATCTGGAGCAAAACCAATAGATTATAGGTCATCATCGATTATCTCATTTAGCTTTTCTCCTATCATGAATTTTTGGCATCTACTATGTAGCGATATTATTTATCATATAAAGGTTACATGGATACATATACAAGCATTTTTTTAATGACCTCTTAACAAATTTGTAGTCAAAGATTGCAACCATGTTTTTCAAGTCCTTAGCCCTAAACTAATGTCCTACCTATATCACCATATCCTAGGCATATTTTTTCTTTAATTATATGATTTTTAAGATTTTTTTTAAAAAATTGAGATTTTATTGGCTACTATCTACTATTAGGAATGAGTTTTTACAAATTTGTTGGTAATAAAAATAAAAATAATCTCATAAAAAATCTAAAATATTTCAAAGTTAAGAAAAATAGCCCCCTAAAAGTTGATTCTTTACATCAAAGTTGATTCAACACATCAACTTATAGGCTAAGAGTTGATGTTTTATATCAAATTTGATCCAAAATATCAACTCTACCACAAAACTTGATGTTTTGCATCAAGTTTTAGATGCTCTAGAGAAGAAAGTTGAACTATTGAAGGTCAATTTTTACAGACGGTCTGGTTTAGCAATTTGGCCATGCAAACATGCTCAAATAACCTATTCCACAAACTTTAAGTACCAACATGACTATGTTTTGATGCGATATGCAGACGTCATAAAGTAATTTCTTGATGGAGCAAATTGCTCTATAACGTTTGCATATTGCATCAAAACATAGTTCTATTGGTACTTAAAATTTGTGGAATAGGTTGTTTAAGTATGCTAAAGTGGCGGGAATCACTTAAACAAGCTGTTTGTGAAAATCTACCTTTAATCCTCCAACTTTCTTCTCTAGAGCATCTAAAACTTGATACAAAACATCAAGTTTTGTCGTACATAAAACCTAGAGTTTTACTACATAGTTTCCTTTAGATACTTTAAACCTTAGTCTTTTACCTAAGATTTTAGGCGACAACATTTGGAACTTATATATCAATGTAATCGTCTTGAATCATGCATTATGTGCAGTTAGAAATTGAATTCTGAGCATCTCTGCACTTGTCTTGCTGTTATGTAGGTTTACCTGGTCTTTCAAGAGTCTGCTTTCCTGATATAATGTAATGCTGAATTATGTATCCCGTGAGATGAAGATAGTTGGTTTATGCGTATCTTGGTAACTTGAAATGATGATGGTGATATGTGGAAAGTATTTGGAGCTTGTTTACTGTAATGTCAGATGTTTGTGTGTAATGATTATTCGGGGCTAAGTTTAGCCTCAACACTTTTGGCAATCCTACTGTTTCGCATGCCTAGTAGCTTTCTCTATGGGAAGGAGACAGGCCAATAGCGATTCTGGGAAAGGCTAAAGAAATTGATGCATGGCTCTAAGAATTTAGCAATTGGGTTACTGAGGAAGAGGAATATACAGCCTATGCAGAGGTATTTCTAAGGGAGCAATTTCCTTATTTGCCTATGGATGTGATTCAGCGTATACGGGAAATTGTTTGGAAAACATGAAGGACAAACTTTCTTCCCTTTGGAATAGTGAATGGTCTAAGTGAGTCCCAAAGGTTTGTAGAGAGCTGTTATTACCATCAGTTTCATCCACAAGTGTCGATATTGCGGGTGCAAATGTAGATGAGTGAGGAGGAACAACATTTTAGAAGACCTGTTCATGGGTATGGCATGCAGTTCAGAATTAAGTTGGGTGAAAGATTATCATCTCTGGCAAAGGATACAAATGAAGGAATCAATCCACCTAATTCACCAGTACTAGAGGACTTGGATGAGGACGTCAAATTGACCAACATGGCTCAAAGAAAGCTAACGCTGATAGCCATGTTGGTCAATTTGAAACAGATGGCAGGCTAGGGGTTTTGGGATGTACCCAGATGAAGTGAAGAAGGAACACTTTGCTACTACATTGGAAGGTCGTGCAGTGGGATGGTTTACTTAATATGGATTATAGCATTTCCCAAACTATAATGCTCTCAAAGAAGCTTTTTTTTGTGAGGTTTAGGAAGAAGAAAACCCCTAAAGATATCCTCAAGAAGCTTAGGGAGCTAAAACAGGGAAAGATAGGGGTGGAGGCCCAAAAATTTTAGAAATTTGTACAATAGGTTGGCAAATCAAAGGCCCAAACTCTTAAACAGTTGGGAGACTATTTTTGCAAGGGCCTAAGAACAAGACTTCAGAGTTCTATGGCAAGCAGAGACATTCTGAATGCAAATGACTTTAATGACCTGGTAAATACAGCACTCAGGGCAGAAAGGAGATTAGGACTACCTTCCAAGAAGAAGAAGCAGTTACAAGACTCTGATGGAGAGGATGAGGAAGATTCAGATGGGGAAAACAATGATTCAAAGGATGAGGACGATAACGCTCAAAACTCAGATGATGATGATTGGAGTGAGAAGAAAAAGAAAACAAAGAAGAACAAGAGGAAGCAAGAAATCAAGTAGAAAGACCAAGAAAATCAAAATAGTTAAGGAGGATGATTTGGAGAAGAAGATACTTGACAAGATTAAAGTCCTGGGAATGGCACCAGTGGGTGAGACATCCAGGCCATATTGTGAGATCTACCAAAAGCTAGGTCATATGTCAGCCAATTGTTGGTATAATCCATAGTATAGGGGGAGAGTTGCACCCCACATTGTTTAGATGAGCCAGCAAGCAACTCCTCAAGCCAACCAAGTTGGAGTTGAGCAGAATAGGAGGGCTTGCCAGGTCATAGGCAGGGTCCAAGCTGCTGTGAGCTTTGGTGTAAGCACATAAATGGAAGGGGAATTCCAATTGATAGGTACAATGAAAGGTAATAAGGGAATAAGAATCAGCCCCCTGCATAATTGAATGCAGTAATGTTGGGAGAAATTAATGAAGGACCAGCAGGACAAGAAAAACATGGGGAAAGTGACCAGAAAATACATTGGAAGTGTGATTATACACAATTCATGAAAATAGAAGATGTGCAGGATGTGGATTCGATGGCAATTACTAGGTCAAAAAATTAGGGTAGCAAGAAGTCCCCTAAAGTTTTAGCAAAAAAGGAAGATTCTAGAATGGGAAGCTTAGAAGGGAATTAGAATAGGAGTCATAAAGGAGTTGAAAAAAGTTCAGGGAAGACAGGAGGAGTAGCCTATTATACTAGTGTTACCCTCTCAGGATGTGGCTGCATTGCCAATATATCAAAAAAGTGGGTTGGAAATGAAGCAAGACTCTACCCTAGATGATGAAAGCTTATTTCAAGCTTTAATATGAAAGCTCAATTGCATTTAACTCTAGAACAAGTTTTGATCTTGGTCCCAGCATTTAAGGAAAAGCTTATGGCAAAGTGGAAGGTTAGCAATGTGTTAGCAGTTCAGAAAGATGGTGCAGGGGTTCCACCAAAACCATCCCAAGTGGAGGATGTTGATTACAGAGTCCCAATGCTAGATGTTAAACTTGGAAACGTCAATATTAAGGGAGCCTTATTGGATGGAGGTTCAGGTGTCAATATCCTTCTAGAATCAGTTTGTAGAAAATTGGGGATCTGTGAATTTGATGATGCACCCTTTTAGGTGAAAATGGCAGATTAGAGGAGGGTACAACCTCTGGGAATTGTCAGAGGGCAGAATTTGTAGGTTGCTAGACTAAATTTTGCAGTTAATTTTGTTGTCCTAAAACTTGAAGAATCAAAAAATCATTATCCCATGATTTTGGGAAGACCTTGGTTTGAGAGCTACCAAAGTGAAGCACGATTGGGGAGCTGATCAGATTGTGATAAGGAGAGGTAAGAAGAAGGTCAAGTTGGACATGGTTTCCAAGAAGACCATACCTAGGGCTTTCAGGCCATTGCTTGTGGAAACAATCAATATGATACCAGAACTATAGGAGGATGAGGAAGAAGAATTTTTAAAGAGCAATCCATCAGTGGTGCTTGTTTTTGAGGTGGATGTTGAGCAGATTGTGCAATAGTATGTGTTTCAAAAGGAGTACTAGCCAAGACAAACTCCAATTATGTCAGATTAGGAATTGGATCAGAGAATGCAAGAAGAGATTGCATCAAAGCAAGATGAGGAAAGAGTAGAAAATACATAGGAATGCATTGAAGTGGTAATACAAGCTGAAAAAGCTTTTGAAGAACATATGTCAAAGACATCAAGGGTCAAAGAAGATGATTTTCAAGGATTTAAATTTGGGTACATATAGGAGGATCCAAAAAATGGAAAAATTAGTATAAATCTGAAAGGACAGTTTAAGGAAGATCTTAAAAGCCTAGGGAGTGGATCCAAAATTTTGTCAGCACAAGATCAATTTGAAAAAGGATGCTATACTTGTAGTTCAACAAAGATACAAGATGAACCCAAATTTTGCCAAACAAGTAAAGGAGGAGATTGATAAGCTTTTGAGAGTGGGCTTTATATATCTTGTACATGCAGTTACTTGGTTGTCACCAATTGTGATGGTTCCTAAAAAGAATGGAAAGTTCAGGGTATGTGTGGATTATAGAAAGCTGAATGCAACAACCATTACAGATCCTTTTCCACTACCATTCTGTGACACTCTGCTTGATTTAGTTGCAGGACATGAGATATACAGTTTTCTTGATGGCTTTAGTGGGATACAATCAGATTTTGATGGCACCTGAAGACAGAGATAGGACAGCTTTTGTGTGATAGAATGGGGAGTCTTTGCTAGGTATATGATGACATTTGGCTTGAAAAATGGTCCTCCCTAGTCTGGCACTGCTCCCCCAGGCTCCAAGGGTCATTTCTGATGCTTTTACAAAGAAATTGAGTACACTAATTGTGAGAAACAGTAGTTTACAAGATGAAAACACCTTTAATCATGTGTTAAAATACATTATTTGTCATCCAATGCATCAGAATTGCTCCTAGAGGGCTGGGGAAGCTGTGCTAGAATAATGCAAATTTGGGCTCTATAGCAACGGTGCAGGCTAAAAATTTGCACTATTCTGGCACTGCTCCCCCAGGCCCCCAAGGTCATTTCTGATGCATTTACAAAGAAATTGATGGTATAAACTAGAAAAAACAATGATATACTTGATGAAAATAAGTTTGCAAAAATTGTATTGTATTCATAATAAGAAGTGATACATCATCTTCACAAAAGCTTTCTTACAATATTGAGCTTCCTCTTCTCTTGTTATCGGGCAGAGTGTGCTCAAGGAGTGATTGGACTATTTCTTGAGGATCCTCTATGCCTATGCTTTTGGCTATACCTATACGAGCAAGAATCTTACCCCTAAATCCATAACCAAAAACATCAAAGACAAGGGATCTTTTAATCAAAACTATACATTTGGTGCTCTGCGCCATAGAGGCTACACAGAGCACCTTAGAGAGGGCTTTCAAAAAGAAGAGAGTGAAGGTAGATTGAGGGGTGTAGTCCCTGTGGATGATGGTGATGTAATCCACAGGAAGCCGACCAAGATAGTGCGCCAACGCAGCATCATGTCCATGGACCTTGGCCTAGTCTCTGCTGCCGTTGCCTCTCCCAGCAAATATGTCAATTTCAACCACCCTCTGTAATCAAAGGAAAATTCAAAATATTTTCCTATACATAATTACAAATGTTTCTAAGTTGTTAAAGGTTGATATTACCTCTTTCTCAATTTCTTCTTTTGCCAAAGTGCTGGTGGGGGGCGGAAAGGTCAATCGAGGACTTAGCCTCATCCTTTCTAGGTGCTCTAGTCTCCTCCATTACTCCAACAGCAGGGGTATCCTTTTCAGCCTCTAGCTTGTCTTGTAAGGTTGTGAATTCCTCCTCTGGAACTAGGGCTTGCTCCTCTGCTGTCTCAACCACACTATCCTTGACCAAAGCAACTGTCTCCCGATAGATTCTCCAAGGGGTAATATGACACTATCTAGTTGAGGACCGAGGTTGGACATATGAAGGTCCACCTCGCGTGCATATAATGCCCAAGCATTCATCAATTTTCAAGCCAGCTGCCTTTTCAAGGTCATGATGAAGAAATAATTATTCTTCATCTTCCACCACAATGGTGCTCAAGAGATTGATCTCAATCTCTGGAAACACCTTGCTCTCTTCGTGTGGGGAAGATGGCCCCGCATCTTCCACTACAGCGGGCTGTTCAGCTCTGCAAATTGTGCACCCTCTGGAAAGTGCTCTTCCACATCAGCACTCGTACCTAGTGCCTTCACTTCCTTGTCATCCCTCAAATACCTTGCCAACTGCAAGCTGCTCTTCCACATCAGTAATCGTACCTAGTGCCTTCACTTCCTTGTCATCCCTCAAATACCTTGCCAACTGCAATGCAGGCATCTCTACCTCCTTATCTGAATCCTCATCGTTGATGATGAATGCAAAAGTGGCGAGCCACGAGAGGAACCTAGTTCTTGAATTGCCCCTCCCCAACCTCTTCACCTCTTGCTTATTGAAGGTACCATAAGCCCCTGCGGGGATGCAGATGTTGATGAAGCATTCAAGGCACTAAATGTACTTAAGCAGCTCAACATGCACCCATCGATCATTGGGGCAATGGGGAAAGGAGATGGAGTGGGGCAATGGGGAAAGGAGATGGAGTGGGGAGCCAAGTATTGTTCCATGTATACAATATGCGTCTCATAATGTTGGGAGATGGAGTGGGGAGCCAAGTATTGTTTCATGTATGCAATATGCGTCTCATAATGTTGGGACGCAAGGGCGAGCGACTTTTCAAAGTCAACTTCATGACAGAACATGGCAAAGAGCTCGCTCTTGCCCGCCCATGGGGTGGTGGAGAGGAACTTACAAAAGTCGTCAAAGTGGGTAGCCATGTGTGAATGCAAAGAGATAGTGTAAGCTCGTGCTTGGTTTCTATATTGCATGAAAATGAGAAAGAAGGCACCTTTGGCCTATTTATAGTTAAAATTTAAAGTTTGGCCTTTTCACACGATCGCTAGATTAAAAAATCACAGCTTGCAAAAATATTAAGATTTCAATTAAATAAAAAGGGGTTTAAAAAAAGCCTACTACAAAATTACAAGCATGTCATCTAATCCAAAATTGTTATAATGTCTTCATTTTTTTCCTCTTGTGACATTTACTTCAGGTTGATCTCCATCTCCTTGTTGACTTGAAAGCTCGTCATTGCCTTCACCTCGATCTTGAAACTCTTGCCCCTCACGTGCATCAGAACAGAGACTATTTTCCCATATACCCGGTTCATCTTCAAGCTCTTCCACATGCCTACTATGTGTTGGTAGGGCTATGCACAGCTGAAAATTCAAGATTCCCCATTTGCCATGATTTTGAGACCATGGTTATTCCCTCCTTATGCTTCCCAATCTATAAAAATATAGAAAGTGGCACAATAACCAGAAAATGTAAGGGTTAATTCTAGACATGTAGTGGAATCAGATATATCTTTCTTATCATCAACTTGAAACTTGACTCTTCCACATTGTCAAAGCCCATGATGCTAAAGTGTACGCAGGTCTGCTAAGCTCCAATGCTTTCTTGCTGCCACTTGCTTAATCCATCCATTTTGCATCATCACGGCTACCCCAATAGGCACAATTTCTTCTTCTGAGGCTTGAAGTGGGATCCATGTCCCGTGTTTTTTCATCCAGACACGTACCAAATAGAGCATGCCTTCAAGAACCTGAAAGACACTGTAGAATCTACTACATTACACTTGTACACATCACCTTGATGTGACCCCTCATTAACCTCCCAACCCTCTCCTAGTAATCCTTGAACAAGGTCAGACCGTACCTCCTTACAAATATACATTGTTTTTGTTTGGTGAATTGGCATGGAATTGAACATGTGCACAAAAACATGTAAAAGACAAAACCAATTTAGCCCTACTGACCTAGATGCCTTTGAAAACTTAAGTGATGTCTTGATATCACTTACCATCTTAAACTTTAAGCATAAGATGGTCCAAGCATCAGGTTTGGGCCATTCGGGATAGTTAAGAGGGGGGTTGGGGATCTCTTCTAGCTTGCCAAATAAACTTGGTTTTTTATCTACAAAATATGAGTGAGAAAAGAAAAATATATTGTTCTGTACAAGCTCAAACGAAAGGAATTTTTCTTTTAGAATAACCTAATGATAAACTTTAGTTCCACAAAATTAAATTTTTCCATAACCTCCTTTGTATGGCTCACCATTTCCCAATTTAACATTTAATTTATGACTTGAATTAATCCAAGTTTGAATTCTAATATCTCTAATCTACTCCATTTTCTAAAAATTAAGAGAGTAAACAATGAAAAGAGTTTAATCAATCATTCAATTAAACTTTCTAGGATTAAGAAGGGTTGAATTGTAAAGAAGAGAAGGGGGTGGCCTTTCCATCAAGGCATAACATCAGATTATAATTCAAACATTTTCAAAGCATAAAATTTAAGAAAACCATAGATTTAAAATTCACAATAAGTAAGAATTAAGCTTACATGGAGTTTGTAAGCTTTCCTTTGGCTTGAGGGATTGAGGGTTCTACTCTTGTTTGCAACAAGAGTGGCCACCAGTTCTTTTGGAGAGGATTTAGTAAAAAACAATTGAATTATCAAGTGAATTCAATGTATTTGACTCTGGGGAGAGGAGTAGAGTAACAATGCATAAACACTATTAACCTTTTACAAGGGAGGAGGCTTCTATTTATAGAAAAAAGTGAGCCTCTAACCAAGCAAACTGATTCTAGAATTTTTCAGATCAATTTGGTCACTTTTTGACCATTTTTAGGTTAGTTTAGCTTACTTTTTGGATCTAGTTGAAATAGGAGAGAGGAGAGATGAAAATATATTATTATTTGTGAGTTTAAAACTCATCCACACATGTGAAATAGGTGTCTCCTTCATGAGGGGAATTCCCCACACTAAGGTGTAAAAAATGCATCATTTCCTCTAAATATCTCTTCTTTTTTAACTAATAAACCTTGTCCTTATATAGTCAACTCTTTATCTTATGTGAGTATTTACTCATTTTTGGGAGATTTTTCTTTTATTCTTCAATTTATCTCCTCCCTATATTTGGATTAATCTTATTGGTCCATTTGGATAGAAGTGATGTGATATAATGTGGATAGAATGTATGTGATGGGATGGTTATGAGAACGTATGTGGTGGATACCAAGTATGTTCTATAAATTCTTGGTATGGTTGTATATGTGAGTGATGTTGAAAATAAAAGTGGGCCTAAATGTATGCATGGCTCACCTTTGTAATATTTAAATGCTATTTGCCACAAGCTAGCATGTGGAGAAGTGTGTGTAGGTGCATAATTAGGGAAGATTCTTCTAGAAATCCTACATGGATAAGGAGCCTTTTGACATTTGTAAAGTGAAAATGCCATATAGGTGCCAACCTAGCTACAACCTTATCTCATGCAAGTATCTTTAGTCAAAGATCTCCAACTTAAAAATTAGGAAAAGGACTTTGCCTAAAGAGACATTTCATGTGACCTCCTCATAGGTGTCATGGGGGAGGTGGAAGGATTCTACAATTGTAACTTGTAACAAGGTGAGAGGGGGTCACTTTTCCATCTATAAAAGAAGCCCTCCTCTCCCTTTCAAATCAATGAGTGAAGCCTCCACAATTGAGCTTTTGAGAATTCTTGTGTCATTATCACTCTCCCAATTCTCTTAATCCTCTTCCCCAGGATACTCTCTTTGCATATGTAGGCTTACTTAGCATTAGCTCCCAAGGCCTTACCCTAAGATTGGAACTCTTGATGATCCAAACTAAGGGAGATAAGAGTTATTATCTCGGTGGGCCTATGACTTCTCAAGGTAGCCCTTGCCTTATTGCCACCCTCTGTGGAGGTACCAATGGTTTTAGCGGTAAAGCATGTGGAAAGACTTTAGGAACCATGGGTAGATTTGTGTCGTCCACCACTGCATAATGTTAACCATTACTCTCTAGTTTGTATCATAAATGAGATGAAAGGCAAGGACTTTGCTAAGTTGGATTCTCAAATGCAAAGAGGAATGCAGTTTTGGTGGTTTTAATCCCTACCTAATTACTCTTTTCTTGGGTGATCTTTTCTAAAGATGTTTATACGGTTAGAAATCTCTTTCAATACTCTTTCCATATGTGTAATCAATTATTCTATCTCATGTTAAAGTGAATCAAAATCTCTCCCAAAATTGCTAGCTTAAAGTCGTTTTTTTATAGCTTTCTATGCCATTAGTAAAATGCCCATAACTTTCCGCTCGGTTATCCGTTTTCAAAAGTTTTTATATAGGCGCGAAGCTCTCTTCAAGCTCTATGCATCTATGTAGTCTAATTTGAGTGCAGCCATAAGGGTTGCAAATAGAAATTCTCTGTTTTTTCTTTTTTTTGGCATATTTGGTCATCCCTCTCCTTAATCAGAATTATTTCCTCTTAATCATCTTGCCCATGTGACCACCATTTACTTCCCAATGCTATGTCCAAATCGCCCAATACATCCAAATGAGCCATATCAATACACCCCTTTCACCTCTATTCACATAGTGTTAAGCCGAAAGATTTTCTTCCAGAGCAGAGACTTGCCCTTGCATTTGGGGTTGATCGGTTAGCCCAAATTAATGCTTCCCCTGAGCCATTTCTATTTCCATCTATGGATTACAACCTCAATTTCAATGTCTATATCTTTTTTTTACTCTAGGGAGATAGGAAGTGAGATTGTCTCTTTTCCTCATTTAACACCAAAATCTCTTCTTCCTTCTTCAACACATGATCTTAAGAAGTGACCAAAATAAACCCCCAATTTTGTGTCACATCTTTTGGTGGAGATGCAGGGTAGGTTTGGCTTTGGTTTTTTAACTCGCCTTACCTAACAGTCTTTGTGAATGGGTCAATAAAGACTTCATAATGGTGAGGACACCATTGGAGGAGATTGCCACCCGCCGGCTTTGAGAATTGGAAGAAAGTAAAGGAGATCATCAAGCAATTCGATTAGTAATCATATAATCATTACTTTCATGTTTTCCTTATTGCATACCCTCATGAGTCGTTGACACCGACAAAGTATACCATGATAGCATGGGGTTTGGTGACTACAATAGCTTCATGGTGTGCATAAAAGTTAAGTTGGTGTTCATGGTTTGGTGACTACAATAGCTTCATGGTGTGCATAAAAGTTAAGTTGGTGGATCAATGTTGATGATACCTTTGAGAATGTACATGTTGATGTTTTTTCCTTCTTTTGTAATGCAAATAAGGAGGAGTATCATGCTCTCAAGTTGCTATGTGCATTACCCGTTGTAAGAAGGATTCACTTGAATTGCATTCAAACCCAATGGATTCCTCATGCTTGTGGGTCATTTACGTTCAATGATATTTTCAAAGATCACATGGTGGAAAGAATTTGTAAATGGATTCATAGTCACAAGTTAGTATTGTGCTTGTTTGTAAATGGATTCATAGTCACAAGTTAGTATTGTGCTTGTTTGTAACAAAGTGCCATGGCTTGTGCATTTCTTTCCCAAGCAAAGATGCTTAACATTCCAGTATTCCATGGAAGTGAAGGAGAAGATCCAAGGGCCTACTTGCGAGAGTTTAGTCGAGCATGTAGGATAGCAAGTTGGTCATTGGAGCAGCGAGCAAAGATACTTCTTGATTTCTTGGAAGGTGCAGCTTTGGCATGGTATGAACGCTTGCCAGAAGATTCTCAAAAGGATTGGGAAGAGCTAACAAAGGCAATGAACGAGAGGTTTGGGTTAGTGGAGTCACCAAATGCTTTGCTTCTACAATTGGATCAGCTTTCTAAAAAAGAGGGGGAGTCGGTTTCTGCTTTCTCCATGAGGTATGAAGCCTTGTTCAACAAATACCTGCATGCCTCCTTACATGTTGTAGATGCTTCTTCTCCTTCTTCTTCCATGGTGGATTCTAAGAGATCCTTGGCAATGGAGCACCTAAAAATGAGCCGGTTTGTCATGCCCTTGGCTCCTTCTTTGCGAGGAAAGGTCTTAAGAAAAGACCCCAAAAGTTTTCAAGAAGCCCTTCGGATTGCTATGAAGAGGGAGGCTGGAGTCAAGAGGGAAAAGAAGCAAAGGAAGATGAGAGGATGGAGAAGGAAGAGAATCATAGGAAGAAGAAGAAGTCATCTAGGAGAAAATTTAGCCAATCTGATTTTCCTCTTGGACAAGGATCCCTTAGCTATGATCTTCTCAGCGACTTAAGGGATCAAAATGCTCATATCACATTTGGCCAACTCCTTGCACACACTGAAAGATCCCTGCTCCCTCCATGCAACGAATTCGGGGGTGCTAGCAGTGGAAGTAGCACTTCTTGCATAGGGCAGAGCCTCTCACTCGGGGCCTCGCCCACGGATATTCGGATAAGAGACTAAGCCCTCGATTCTTCCAGATTCGAACCCGAAAAAACTTTCCTCGCCCAGAAAGCACGGGCGATTCCTCCAGGAAAATCTATACTAACGTAGTCAAGAGCCTTAACTAACCAAACTGATCCGATCGAGCCTATAAGTCACATGGTCCAATCAAGGGAAGAGACTTGCACTTGGATCATAGAGACCAACATTTTTTTCCTCGTAAAGAGGCACAGCCGTTGATTCTTTTCCATAGAACAAGGACTATCCGAGATGTACTTCAACTATCGTAACTTAACAGAATTAAGTCTCATTTTAGGGATCCATCAGTCCAGCCTACCCGCATCCATCCCATGGGTTAGCCAACCGCCCAACCACTGTAGTGATAGGATCCATTTAGGAATTTGGTTACGTTTTGCCTCGAGCACCAGGGAAAAGAGTTCCCAGGCCCCCTAGCCAGCGCTTCAAGCAAACTTCAAGATAGTCACACCACTTACACACCCAATATGAAATTGCCTGTTTCACAGTATCAGCTGTCTTTAAAACAATCTTTTAATGAAACCATAGTATTATTGATCATAATCCTCAAAAATATCTAGCTTGAATTCTAATTTACAAAATCATTCCTTCATTGGTGTACCTATGGCATCATTGGTAACCAGAACGCTCACCACTTGTTCACTCAGGGCCTTTTCAATAGTTCCTAGCTCATAGTATCCGAAAATATAATCATATAAGAAAAATCCAGATGGACTCTCCATTGAAGATCAGCAAGATCAACCAACAGATCCATATAAAAGAGTCATGGACTCATCCGTAGGACCAGCAAGGCCAATCAACCAGATCCATACCTGAGTTCAGAAAACAACTCTAATTCCTTGTTCCATTTTCTTCCTCGATGCACGCGTGGGTATCTTTGGGACCCAGAGCCCGAGCATCGTATGGTCAGTACCCTCTAGGCTCCTTCGCAGGTCACCTAGCACTTCACTCATAGGAGGCCGCTTCCTTGGTCCCTCATCCACCGTACCGGAAGCTCACCATTTAAATCGAACCGAGGCTGGTCAAGAACTTGGCCGACCTTGCTACGCGAAACGTCCTCCATTGACTCTCCGCCAGCTGTTGTTGCAACTTTATCACTTAGGTCTCCACCACGATCTCATTCACAAGATTAACTTGAGGGGAGGAGTGCTAGACACTGGTCGTGCGGACTATCAAGTAAGAGGGAAACTTGGTATAGGGTCCAGGTGTTCTAGGAGTATTCACTTAAGGGGAGGTGTTGAAATATACAAGTGAATAGGGTGTGTGCGGGAACAAGCCCTTGGTTAGAGGCTGTAAAAGAGAATGTGTAAATGTGAAAGAACCTGTGAAAAGGTGAGAAGAATCTACTGGGAGAGAATAAAGGGTAGCATGAGAAGATTTAGGAAGTGTTGAGATATTCTGGGAGATATTCTGGGAAAAGTGAAGAGGTGGAGAGAATCAAGCAAAAGAGGTGGAGTGAATCAAGGGAAAATCAGTGGGATTAGATGCTTTGATGTAAACTCTATAAATTGAGGCATTGGCCTAATGAGAATTTGCTGGTTTTTGATTATCCATGCTTACATTAAGCTATTTGCTAATTACTCACTAATTCTATCTTAATTATTTGCTAACCACTTTGTTAATGATGTTGATTCTAGTATTTAATCCACCATAGCTCATCACATTGCTGTAATTTCAACAAATGCAAGGTGATAAGATGTAAATGCAATAATGTGATAAGATGTGAGCGGATGTGATGTGATGTAAATGGATGTAGATGTGGATATGATGAGATGTGGATGGGATGTGATGTGACATAAATGGATGTGGATGTGAATGAGATGTGAATAAGATGTGATGATATGTGAAAGGATGTGATGTGATGTAAATGGATGAGAATGAGATTTGATGTGATAGATATGCATGTGAATGAACGAATGGATGTGATGAGCTGTGAATGGATATGGCGTGATATGGATAGATGTGGATGGAATGAATGAGATATGATGTGGATGGATGTGAACGAGATGTGATAAGATGAGGATGGATGTGACGAGATGTGAATGAATATGGGATGTGAATGAGTGTGATGGATGTGAATAGATGTGATGAGATGTGAGTGGTTGTGGTGAGATGTGAATGTGATGTGAATGGATGTGACGTGATGTGGATCTAGTTAGATATAAATGGATGAGATATGATGTGGATAGATGAGATGTGATGTGATGTGGACTTGGGTAGATGTGAATGGATGTGAAGTGATGTAAATAGATGTGAATGTGATGTGATGATATGTGGATGTGATGTGGATCTAAATGAACGTAGATGGATGTGATGTGATATGAATGGATGAGATGTTATGTGGATATGTTGTGATGTGATGTGATGAGAGGATAGATGTGATGAGATGTAATATGATGTGATTGGATGAGAATAGATGTGATGAGATGTAATATGATGTGATTGGATGAGAATAGATAAAGGACAATGGGAATACATATGACTGGATGTGGAATAGGCAATGTGAATTGATGTAGAAGAATGTGGAATAATGAGAAATGATATGGAACAATGTGGAATAATGAGAAATGATATGGAACTGGAAAGATGAGAGTTCGTTAGAAACTGTATTATGAAACCTATTTTTAAATGACTGTTAAGAATGCTGGGGAAGCATTTTAGCACACCTCGACCCTGTACCAAGTTTCTCTCTTACTTGATAGTCCGCGACGACCAGTGCCTCAAGTCCCTAAACTCATAGTCCTTGACACTCTCTCTCTCTATGTGTCCAAGGCTTATACAAGTGCCCGCTAAAGTGCTCACACATACATCTATCTACCACGTGGCCTACATCATCGGGGTGGCTCAGAGGTGGTTTTACTTTGTTGGGGCAGGTTACATTGGGTTGTGGGTTCTCTCTCTCTCTCTCTCAGAGATTTTCACATGGCTCCTCACTCTTTGGAGCCTCACATCTTCTCTTGTCTTCAGTCTTCTTCTTGTGGCAGCTTCTCTTCATGCGTCCATGTCTTCCTCTTCTTTCAGTCTTCTTGTGGCAGCTTCTCTTCTCATGTCCATGTCTTCCTTCAATGCTTCCTTTAGATCTTCTTGGTGTGGATCTTCTTCTTGGAAAGAGATGTTCTTCTTCTTTCATGGTGGCTGGGGCCATGAGCTTGTCCGTCAGGTCTTCTTGCTCCATGTGAGCAACATGTTTAAATGTTTGTTTGACAGTTCTTTTGGGCTTTTTATGTTTATCTTGTGTCATTATGCAATGCAAACCCAAATTTATGTGGGAGGTCTTACCTCTTGCCTTATTCTGGACAAGGGCAGTGTCTGATCCCATTTTTACACTGATGCAATGTGCCCAATACATAATGCATATAGCATTCATTCTTATGCACATTCCCAAATGCAACTCTGGCTGTGAATAATCTTGAATTTGAGTGAGATTTACAGGCATTAACCAAAGGTTAAATGCAAAATGATGATTACCACAAATTTATCAGCACAATTTTACCAGAAATTACATTAAATCAAGGGTAACCAATTTGTACGGAATGGTTGGAGTATCAAACCAACTCCGAATTGCAATATGAAGTTATAGGGATCTGTATCAGATACCTAATGGTTAATTTGAACCCTCAATTGCACCAAAATATAGTGATTAGCTTGATTAGCAAATTAATCCACTGTTTTGTATGCAAAAAACAGAGTATATGCGGGGAGTCCAGATCTGGTGCCTTAGACTTCAAATGAGCTCAAATGCTTTCAAGGACATCAATAGCAATGAGTATAGTAGAGGATTAAGTCAATAAACACAAGATTTGACCAAATATTGAATGCTTAATCTCTGTTTTACCAAAGTCACCTGCAGATTTGACCAAATATTGAATGCTTAATCTCTGTTTTACCAAAGTCACCTGCAGATTTGATGAAGAGCTTGGATCTCACTGTAGACTTGATCAAATTCAATTCTGACTTCACCAGCTTGTAGAGCATGCTTGAAAACACTTGGGGCTAAGAGGAATTAGACCCATTTGATTTGTGGAAGTGAAGATCTCAAATTTTCTCCCAGAAATAGGCGCCTGCTAAATTCGCGATTTCTCCTTCGTCCGACGGCGGTTTGTTGCGTTGTTTCGACTGGCTGGGGCACAAGGGTTATGGCCAGCTAGGGTTAAAAAGGTTTGGCCTAATGTTGAGTGTGCAAGGAGCTAGAGCTCCTCCACCAGCTGGGGGTACAGAGGTGAGTTGAAAAATAACTAAAAATTTGATTAATTTTTAATTATCTACTAATCTTGATTAATTAGATAATGGGCTCATAAACCTGATGAATTCTAGGCATGGCTCTAATACCATGTTGAAATTATAGCAATGTGATGAGCTATGGTGGATCAAATACTAGAATCAACATCATTAACAAAGTGATTAGTAAATAATTAAGATGTAATTAGTGAGTAATTAGCAAATAGCTTAATGTAGGCATGGATAATCAAAAACCAGCAAATTCTCATTCGGCCAAATTTATAGAGTTTACATCAAAGCATCTAATCCCACTGATTTCTCCTTGATTCACTCCACCTCTTTTGCTTAATTCTCTCCACCTCTTCACTTTTCCCAGAATATCTCCACACTTCCTAAATCTTCTCATTCTACCCTTTATTCTCTCTCAGTAGATTCTTCTCACCTTTTTCACAGGTTCTTTCACATTTACACATTCTCTTTTCCAATGTGCAATTGGAATAAATTGAAATCAGGTAAAAAGGACCTTAGCCTAAGGATCCAGATTTTTTGAATTTTTTGAATTAAGGTTCCTATGGACCGACTAGATTAATCCAAATGTAAGTGTTGTTGGTGTCTACCTATAGATAATCTTGAGGTGAGAAATGGACAAGGATTCCAAGAAGAGTATGCCACTCTTTGTTCATGGTAAGCCATGCACACTCTTCAAGTGTGCATTGTCAAAAGCTAAAAGAGTCCAATGATCCCTACAATTAAACAAGATTAACATTCCTAGTTAAAATAACTAAAGCTAACTAAATCAACAAGCACACGTACCTATGGATTATTAGAAATAAAGCACACATGTGGTTTGCAAGATCTACAGTTCCAAGATAATTTATCAATGCAGAAATGTTATCAATGTGGGAGACCACATAATTGAACCACACGCTATCTAGAAACAAAACCCTCTCTAGGACTTTCCTTGGTAGGGTATTCTCCATCATCCTATAGCATAATATTAAGCACGATGTAAATAATATGTACATGCAAAGACATACTATCTCTAAGAAATATACTCATAAAATAATATATTTCACTCACATGGTAAAAAGGTTCATGATTTTTGTCGAGGCCTTGACTTCTAAAATATAGTCGACAAGATTTACATCCATCTTTGCAATCAACCCTCACTATGTAGATGTGAAATAAAAGGTTATTTTGACTTTCAATCTTATGTGGACATAAACCACATCATTACAAGGTGGGATGCAAATTAGAGAAGAAAAGTGAACATAAAGAATATGCATATATTCTATATCTTACCTCTCCCAATATGCTTGCTTGTCACCTTTGTGTAGACTTAAGCACTCAATCTTCCCATTGGTTGCCCTAAATGTCATTTCATTATTATTGTTGTAACTTTTGCAAGGTGAATTTATCACTATGGGTGTTGTTTCTTTCCCTATATCATCAAACTATGCGTACATTATAGACCCACATGTTAGTATTTCATTCAAAAAGTCCATAAAGCTATGATGGAATGTAATTTGGTGACGAATATGTAATCCAAGTACGTGACAACCTTTCGGCATACTCGCATCAAAGGTGATTTGTCTTTTTCATTATAATCCCCAACAATGAGTGTGAGTACGAAGCAAGTTTCTCCAAGCAGGCTTTGGAGCGGGTTTTTTTTTACTTCTCCCCTCCTCCCTACTCCCACCTCAGCGTAGCCACCTCCTCCCCCCTCCTCCCACTATTACCATACTCTCTCTCTCTCTCTCTCTCTCTCTCTCTCTCTCTCTCTCTCTCGCTGGCCCTCTCTGTTTCTCCCTCTCTCCACTTGTCTTATGCTCATTTCTTACTTTCTCACCACCTCCTCTCCCCTTCTCTCCATTTACAACCCACTACAACAACTCTGTCTCCCTCTCTATATGTGTCTCTATCCCTCTCTCTCCCTCAGCCTCTCCCTCAACACTCTTGCTCCCTCTCCCTCTACACTCTATCTCTCTCTCCCCCTCCCTCTACACTCTATCTCTCTCTCCCCCTCCCTCTACACTCTCTCTCTCTCTCTCTCTCTCTCTCTCTCTCTCTCTCTCTCTCTCTCTCTCTCTCTCTCTCTCTCTACCTCTTTCAATCAACACCCTCACGCATGATCTCTCTATCTCTGCCTATCCTTCTCCCTCTCTCTTTCTCCACCTCTCTCCACTTGTCTTATGCTCATTTCTCTGTTGTCCTACTCTCATGCCTCTTCTCCTCTATAATGCCTCTCTCGCCTACTCTCATGTCTCTATCTTCCCTATCCCTCTCTCTTTACACTCTCTCTCCCTCTCCCTCTCTCTTTCCCTCGCTATCTCTATCCCTCTCTCTCTCATTGCCACCAGATACTCTCTCTCTCTCTCTCTCTCTCTCTCTCTCTCTCTCTCTCTCTCTCACACATTGATGTGAAGAGGAAAGCACAGGGAAGTTGATTTTGATGGGTGGTAAGCTTTGAGTCTAATTGGCTGAAACCCTAATTCTTCCTATGAGATTCAAGAAATGGAAGAAATTGAAGAAACCTCATGAAATCTCATGCTTACTCAAACATTGAACCATTGGTGAGCAATAGCCAAGCATGATAGAGGGAATTATTGAAGAAATTTCTGAAAAAGTCCTAATTTCTTTATGAACCCCACATGCAAAAAATAGAGAAGAAAATGAAGCATTAATGGAGTTGAGGCTTTGGCTTACACTTTGTAGAAGCCTTGCTTAGTGTTTAAACTATGGATTGGTGAAGATTTTAGCGTCAAACTCCCACGAATAGGCACACACAGTCACTCATCTCACAGCCACCATTGGTTGAAACCTTTTGGGTCGGGATGGCTTGTAACAAAGTGGAATTTTCTCATATGAATAATGGGCCCAAGGCCAATTGACCATGCCTATGGATAACACTTATGATAGTGTGAAATGGGGATCATGTATATAGGTCACATACACCATATTTTTTGTACCTTTTGATAATAAAGATTACACAAGTCCTTTGCTTTATCTTCTTGTTCTAATCCTAGGCTAATCTCTCATGCTTTCCTTATTCCTAGGCTAATGAGGCTAAATCTAGGTTGCCACTTTCTTTCATGGATGGGGGATCTTGGTAAAGGAAGGGCCTCTTTTTGGGTGGCACTATTCTGTCCCTTTGCGGTCGGTACGGGAGTTGTGGTGGTTGGTGAAGAGGATTAGTTACCTTGTGGAGGTAAGATTGGCGACTCTGACTCTTTGTCTGTCACTCATAAGGACAGTAACTTGCCCTGAGGTGAGTTGTAGCATTGTCGTCCTTCCTTCCCAACAATCAATATGACATTGGTTGTGTCCCATCCATCCTCTTCCCAAAAGGATTTCTTCTTGCATCGTCACTACATGCATGACATAGAACATTCCTTCCAAGGGGTTATTTCTGATGTGATAAAATTTTAACACCTAAGCACTTAATAGAATGCAAAGCGATGATAGTGATGGTGACCGGGGTGTGGAGTAAGGTTGGCCTCCCGAGAGAGTTCCATGTGTCATAGGACATCAAATTCTAGTTAGAACTTATATCAACGACTACTAACTTTTGGGTGAAACTTGTTGGAGTGGTCATTCCTAACCACAAACAGGCTTCCCATTCATCTTCCTCAAGATGGTCTACCTAAGCCATGTTTACTATGATTTGTTAGCCTCTAAGTTTTGCTTGCCGCTTCTTGGCTTCTCGTGTGCTGTATTTTTCATCTCATTGTGTTTTTGTTTCTCCTCCTTTTTTAGGCGAATTGCCTTCAAGGTGTTCTGCGTGAGCAATCCATCGTAGCATCATAGTTTGCTACCATTAAAATAATCGGCCATCTCAACACTGTTTCAATGCACACTGTGTCTTTCAAGGTTATTTCAGTCACTATGAAGGGTCATAGTTTCTTGTGATTTTTAGTGCTATAGAGAAGGACCATATCCCCCCCCCCCCCCCCCCCGTTCATCTCCTTGTCCTTGAGCTGGTCTCATCAAACGACTACTTGCACCTTAGTTTCTCAAGCTCAAAGATCCGATCCCTCAGAACATTTCCAGTAGTGAGTATTTCCTGTATAGTTACCCTTAAGCTTGGCACCAAAAATTCCAAAGGCATAACAGCTTCAATTCTATACATTAAACTGAAGGGTGTCATATTAAAGGCCACTTTATATGTGGTTCAATAAGTCTAGAGTGCAGTCGGCAACTTCTCTTCCTAGTCGTTTAAGACTGGCCTCTACAGTCTTGGTCAAGATGGTGCATAGGGTCTTGTTCGTACTTTCTGCTTGGTCATTGTCTTAGGGTAATAGGGTGAAGATTTGCAATGCATAACCAAGAATTCTTGTATAGCAAGAATTGGATTACCTCATTTATAAAGTGGATGCCATTGTCACTCTGTGACAAGCTTAAGGGGACACCCAAAGCGAGTGATCACATGGTCGTAAAGTAATTTAGTCATGGACCTTGTATCTACTTTTCTTATGGCTCACACTTCAAGCCATTTTGTACAGTAGTCCAGCCGTTGTGATGTATCGGGCTTGGGTGTGTCAGGAACTTAAACTAATGGGTCCCACAAAATTGATGCCCCATTTCTCAAATGGTTTGTAAGGACATATGGGGTAGAGGGCATCATGTCCTTATTGTGCAGAATCGTTGTCCATTGGCATTCATCACATCATTTGACATATTCAATGACATCTCCAAACAAGGTTGACCACCATAAGCCTGCCAAAAGAATCTTGTAAGCAATGGTGTCTACCTATGACTCCAGAGTGGGCTTGTTCTAAAATAGAGATGTATTCATCCTCACAGACATCGTATCTCATTATTCCATATTTTTCTTGTTTGTAAAGTTTCCCTATAATCAATTGATAGGGGTTATTGATGGGGCATCTTGCCCAATCCTTGTTGATTGGTGCTTCGATGGGTAGGCCATTAGCTAGGAAGTATGCAAGTTTCTCTCCCCATTCAGGAATCAAGCATAGTTAGAATAGGAGGGAATATGGCAAGTCATCATCGACACCCACCGGGGTGGCTCTCGGAATGCGCGACATATGGTCGACGAATACATGTTGGGAGCTGTAATGTGGTAAGACTAAGGTCCAAAAATATGTAAATAATGGGCCATGGGCAAGCCTACTGTAAATAGGGCCTTGGATTCATTGTAGGGACTTTTTGTCATTTTTCATATCTTGGACATTACATGTACCTTGGCTCCTTTCTTGGAGGTGGCCTTCCATGGTCTAGGGCTCATGGCTAGCTTGATAGCCATCCTCATGGGGTGAGAGGTTAAATCACTTAGGTCTATGCACATATCTTCCTTTGCTACATGTGTATATGGATTTACTCTACTTTCTTGATAATTCCATGAATTTCTCATGTTTCTTGAATCTTGATCATATGCTCATGAATCTTGGTTTTAATCCATTTCAGGAGCCTTTAGGCACCATGATGGTAAAATCAAATTCTAGTAGAATTAGAAGCCATCTAGTGATCCTATGAGTGGGGCAAGGTTTATTCACCAGATAAAAATTAGCTTGATGGTCTACAAAGAAAATAAAATTGGTCGCCACCAAAAGGTAATGACAACTTTTTAACTATATAGACCATGGTCAACCCTTATCCTTTCATGGTGGTATAACTTTGTTCTACTTCATTTAATTGATGACAACTAGCAAAGATAATAGGTAAACCCCTGTTGTGCTCTCTAGGTTGAGCTAACACACAACCAATTACAAAGGCAAAAGCATCTATGTGGACATGGAATATGATTTCCCAATTAGGGGACCTGAAAATGAGAGTGATTTTGCCAGTGCTATTTTGAGTGTATATTACACTTATTGGCACTCCTCTATCTATTATACAATCACCAAGAGTCCATAAAGGGGATGAGCTATGTCAGCATACATAAAGATGAAACGCTAGTAATACCCTACATGCCCCATGAATCACTGGACTGCCTTGAAGTTGGTAGGGGTTGGCAGCTCAAGAATGAGTTTCACCTTGCTCTCATTTATGGAGATACCATGTTCTCAAAACAATGTGTCCAGCATTTCAAAGAGTTAACAGAGATCCTGTGGAGCCAGCATCTCTCTAGCACTTTACTCAAACACTACAAATGTGCTTTCCATGTAAAGTTGACACAAACGTCATCCATAAATACTTCAAGAAATTTTCATAAATACTCCTTGTAAGCTGTGCACATTAAGTGTTGGAGGGTGTCTAGGGCATTGTTCATCCCAAATGACATGACTTGATATCCATATGTGCCCCATTCAGTGTAGAAAATGTCATTTTATGTTGATCTTTTGGGTCGCAGCACTTGGTTTTAGCCAAAAAAACCCATCAAGGAAGCTGTAGGCTTCCTTCCATGTGACCTGCTTGAGCACATATTCTATGAAGGGCAATGGATAGTGATCTCGTATTATGGCAGCATTTATCTTTTTGAGGTCCACAAACACTCTCACTTTTCCATTCGTTTTGGGCACTATCACAATGGGTGAGACCCATTCAGTGTGCTCTATCTCGTAGATAAATCCGGCCATCTATGAGCCAATTCGTTTCTTCTCATACCATCTCGGAGTACTTGTGGTTCATGGGGTATGCTCCTTACTTCATTGGCCTTGCCCCCTCTTCCATGGGGATGGTGTGTTTAACCACTTCAGGAGGTACACCCTTCATATCTGTATATTTCCAAGAAAAGCAGTCTTAAAATTATGTGAGGAGGTCAGTAAGGTCTTTTTGTTCTTCTGTAGAGAGGTCTTCCCCAATGTAGATGGTCCTTGGATCTTCTGATGGACCTACCAGGTTGATCTCTTTGACTTTGGTGGACCATCATAAGACGTTCTCGACTTCCCTTCATGGTTCTTTGGGAAATTTTTTATTATACAAAACGGTCTCCTACCTTGTAGGCTCAAAGTGTTAGGAGACTTGTTAGGTCTCCTCAGCTTTGGCTTTCATCATCCATTCTTTTTTTGGCTTCCCGCTCTGCTATTGCTGCTAACTTTTTGTTTCGTGATTTTCGTACAGAGAGGCAAAGATTTTAGGGTTCGAATTCGGAATCGGTTGACTCTTCTTTTTTTGTGGTCATGGTATTAATTGGAATGGGGAACTTGTTGAGCTCCTTTTGCCAAACCTAGCAAAAGTAGGAATGCATGTTAATAGCTTCCACGTATCTCAGCCAATGTTCTTTCGATTCTATTGGGAACATGTAAACTTCCTTTCCTATGAAGTTGTTTGTTTTATGGGTCTTGCGAGAGGGTTTTTCTTGTAATGTTCTTTCCTCTTTGATGATCACAAGTTCATGGCTTCTAGCAACCGGCATACACACGGTGTTGAGCATGTAGAGGGATGTAATCTCTTGCCCATCAGCCATGGAAAATCTTATACCCATGCATTTTGGAAGTATATCCATGGTAGCAAAGATGTGCATCTAGTTCTCAGAGTCTTCCGGCTCTAAGAGAGGTGAAAATTCCATGCTATCCCGTTCATCGTCCAACATTTTATGGTGCGTTTGTCATAAGGGTACTACCGGGAATCTCATAGTGGTTACTGAGTCCTCTGCCAAGGGTCTCCCACTCATTGGATGGATCTTGTAAGTGCATAGATTGTGTTTGATCCTTTTTTCGAATATAAATGTGATCCGTGTCCTAGTCATGGATCATCCTAGTTTCTCTCATAAAGATTCATCCTAAGATGCAATCATATAGGAAACAGGATACTAGCCGAAGTTCACCACAAGAAAGGTGTGTCGGAAATTGTTTTTGAGAATCTTAATCTTGAAATCCCACAAAAGACCTATAGGCTTCACAGTGGCTCCATCAGCAAGTTTCACAATCAATGTGGTGTCATCCACATAAGAGGTTTTTTCCATTTTTCTAAGCATTTTTTGGTAACAATGCTCACTCCTAACGCACTGTCTAGGATGTTAGTGACTCGAAGTTTTAGGGGCAATGCTGCATTAAGTTTCTCTCCTTCAAAATATTACCCTAACTTGTTCACCCGGACCATGGGAACACTAGTAATTATGTTTAATTCTATGGATCCTTCCTCATCAGTCTCGTTGAAACTTCTGAGTTCCACCTATTCTTTTGTTCCTGATCCAAGTCTTCCTTCAAATCCTTCCATAGACTCCGGCTACCTTGGAGTAAGGTTCCAATGAGAATCTTGACTTGTGAAGACAAAAAGGAGGAAAGACCTGCAATCTCTTGAAACATGTGTGGGTTCTTGACTGCTCTCCACCTATAGCTGAGGATGCACGCCTCTACTTGTGCGCTACCCTACCAGGTGCACCGACCTATCTCTCTGTTGCACCTACGTTTTCTGCAAAACAACACTATCTGTGCCTCTTGCCATAGTCTCTCAATTGCATGATTGCCCATTGGTTCTATCTAATGCCCATGTCTCAAACGGGTGCCACCCTCTCTTGACTCGTCATGCTCTTGTATCTTAGCCACAATGTCATCAAGAAGAGATGCCTAAGCATGTTTACATGTCAACAAATTTTACTTTTCTTTCCTTTTTTGCTTTGTTTAAGCATCTCTAGATCATACTTTCCCTTGAGAACGGATACGTTTTGTACCAATACACATTTCTACATTGCGTGTTGTGTGTAGCATGTTATCAACAAATTGATAGTCAGGTGATAAAATTGATATTACTTTTAAACCCAATATAATTTGATGAAACTCTTACATGGGGTTAGCACATTATGTAAGAAAATAAATTTTCTTTGTATACAAAGTTGATCCAATGGTTGAATTTAAGCATACTTTGATATTAAGATAGGTAGGTATATGGAGTCCATGGGCATAGAAGAAGTTTATTGAAAGAAAAGATGTCTTTAAATTTAGATAGAAATCCAACGATCCAAATGGTCAAATTTTAGACGGTAGTGAGTACTATAATTTTTCCGTTTACCTTATTTTAATCTAATAGTTTAATTTATAGCTAGTCTTTGTAAAAACACAATTTTTGGCTTATAAAAGTTAGATTTTGAGCCATGAAAATGATAATAATCATCATTTTAAAAAATTGATGTGAATATTTGGATTCCAGAATTGACAAAGTGGATTCTGGAATCCGAATTTTCATTGAGACTAACATTTCTATCGTGACATCGAAATTTCCAACTAAAAAAAGAAAAAATTTGATCTATAATGAACAAAAATTTCACTTTTATTAAATAAAAAATTAAGTTCGTCAAAAAAATCTGGCGTGACGAAAAAAAATTTTGTCAAAAAATTTCATTGTAAAAAATTCCCGTTGAAAATTTCTATTGACAAAAAAATTTTCGTCGACGGATTGAACTTTTCGTCTCGATAGAAATTTTTTCCGTCGATAAAAAAATAGATTCCAGAATCCAAGTAGATTCTAGTATCCAAATTTTCATCAACAGAATTTTTTTCGTCAATCGAATTTTTTCATCAAGACAAAATTTTTTGACAAAATTTTTTTGGTCGATGGACTAAATTTCTCGTCCAATAAAAGAAAATTTTTTGTTTATTATGGACCAAAATCTCTCTTTTTTTGGACGAAAATTTCACTCTCACGCGATAGAAACGTCAATGTGTCTGAAATTTTGGATTCTAAAATCCATTTTGTCAACAAAGTGGATTCTGGAATCTAAATTTTCATCAATTTTTCAAAACAACAGATGTTATCATTTTCATGGCCCAAAATCTAACCGTTTATAAACTAAAAATTGTGTTTTTGCAAAGATAATAACTCTAAATCGAACTGTTAGATCAAAATAAAGTAAATTGATAAATTGTAGCACTCAATACCATCTAAAATTTGACCGTTTGGACCGTTGGTTTTCTCTCCGAATCTAGAGAAATCATTTCTTTCAATAAGCCTCTTCTATGGTTCAAGTGCAATATGCCCAAGTGAAATCACACCACACTCTTCCTACACCCCATCAAGATCTTCAATGCTTGAGACCCAAGTCTTTGGAGCCTTGGAAACGATGCCGCCAAAAAGATCGACATCATTTACATTAAGAGGAGAATCTACCTCAAAACTTTATGTGCTTGAAGTGGGTTCTCTACCTGTGGGATGTCCCCCAAAATAGGAGTAAATAATGTTTGTGTGGGGGGTACTCTTCCCGTATTAAATCCGAAACGAGATGTAATAATTAGTGTATGTGTGCTTTGAGTCAGTCTTCTCCCATAATTCTCTGCTATCCCTAATCAAAGAAAGGGGGGATTATTGTGTATAATACCAGTATAGGTCATGATTCAATAACTCCCAGAATTACCTCGGCCCCTGAGTCGAAGTTGGGGATAAGCTACATGAACCTCTGAGCCATGCTAGGATTGAGCCTCTAAGCCTATTGAGGACATGCTCACCAGCCCCTGAGCCAAGTTAGATGAGCCTCTGAGCTAGTAGCCATGAACATGCCAAGTTTAGACCAAAGATGGAGCATGTGTATTCCTGACTATTAGAAGTTCCTCATCACACTCCAACCTTTTTCTTCGAGGGTGGGTTTTTTGGAAAATCGTAACTTCATGTGTGTGTGTGTGTATACACTCTGTTATAGAGAGTTAAGAGTAAGTGTGTGTGTCCACATCTAAATCGCCTCTTAGGATGGATAAGCATGCATTAAATAAGGTCAAATGGTTTGGTATTAGGAAAGGCTTTTATATACATGGGCTTGTACTTCATTTTATAATTAATATAATCTTATTCATTGAGTCGTACAAATTTTCTCTCTCTTTTGAGCATTGTCTTTCTCACTCTCTCTCTCTTTCTATAAAGTATGGCGCATGTGTATAAGCCTTCATGGCTGTACCTAATACTAACCCTAGCCCCTCTTGGGCCATCAATAAAGCCATAATATAACTTTAACATTTTTATTAAATAAATCATAGTAATATATTTAGGAGCCATACATAGCCAAAGCATACCATAGCTCAAAATCATAACCATACTACACCATTTAGGATTTTTTATATGCATGCGAAAGGCCTGCATGCAACCACATCCGTAAGCGTGTCGGAATCTCCTGCTGGTGTCTAACCTGAAGAATGCGTCCAATTTTGACAGAATACTCAAAGAAAGATACAGACCCACACCACTGATGTCTGCATCTGGCCAACGCCACTCACCGGGATCCCAATATAGCTGTGAAAGTTGCCTGCCCTCCCAAATCCAAAGTGTCCACACATCTAGTATGACCCATCGATCCCACCACACGAATTGGAATCCCGTCCACATTGGGCATCTCGGAGCTGTCCTCATACCTCAGTGCAAACTTTATTCGTACATGCGGTAAGCTGTCCTACTGAGCATCAACTATGAAAGCCATCCTCCCATAAGCAGGCAACCACACGGAAGCCCGATATCATCAAAGGCTGCCCACCAACCCAAATGCTCAGGAAGAGAGGAAACTCCTATCACAATACTATTCCAATCATCAAGAATAGCACTCTGAATCTCTTTAATGTGAGCTCGCACACCTCTGCTAATGCCATAATGAGCCGCTAACAAATCAGCCCCCAATAGATGGGACTCTGTCCAAACACGCATGGAAGAGGCGGGGCCAGAATCCCAAACTACCCAATCTATATGCTACCTCTCCCCTAACTGCCTTTGCTCCGGATCCATAATAGAAGTATTCCAAATGAGGGGTTGCCTCTCAATTTCCTCTTTACAAGAAGGAGGAGAGCGAACCAAAGCGCGTTTGATAGACCTCGAGAATGCGTCCCTCCCTCCTGCGGCGCGCAGAGGACGTCTAAAACTGTAAACACAAAGAGACCAGAGAATGGTCTGAAAGAGCTGTCCCACGATCTATATCGACCCAAATCAGCAGCCCATTGGCCTCTACATAAAACCGGTCTAATCTCTCTAAAAGCCTGCCCTGCTGCTGTGACGATGAAAACCCCAAGAAAACTGTAGGGAATCTGGCCGCAATCCAAAGGATGGTAAGTGCCAAGCATCCATCACAGACAAATGAAACAAGAAGTCTTCCCAGGCATCAATCTCAAGAGGGAAAATAGAAGAGAGAGCCAGAGGGATATCTGCTCTTCTCCAATCCTCTCTTCCTTCGATATTGTTGAAATCTCCCCCAAGGATCCACGTGTCCACAGTTGGCAATACATCAACCGATTGAGACCAAAAAGGTCCTCTTGCTCTTGCATCTGTCGGTGCATATACACATAATGCCGACCAAAGTCTGCTCAAACTGCAAGTCTGATGGGTGTACCATGTTGAAGGAACCACGCCGGTATCCAGCACTCATAAGTTGTAAGATGAAATTCGTAGCACTGCACTCAAAAGCAACATGGGGTCCTGAGCTAAGCATCAACCAAGAAATGGAGCCCCATGTGAGAGTCCCCGTGTGTAACCCACATCGACTCAACAACAGAGAGAGTCCTCGCCACACTACCTGAGAAGGAGGACAAAGCTAGAAACAGTAACTAAGAGACTTTGGCACTCGAAGGGAGCAGCGTGAACAAGTGGGATCATGTCCAGTAACTGCATTCCAAGTCCCCACAAGAAGGCCAGCAGGGGCAAGCAACCACATAAAATATGGAATCCGTCTACTAATGCATAAATCCCAAAGAGTTGCCCAGAACTATCGTAAGTATGCATGCCAAAGGCCTGCATCATGCAACCACATCCGTAAGGGTGTCGGAATCTCCTGCTGGTGTCTAACCTGAAGAATGCATCCAATTTTGACGGAATACTCAAAGAAAGATACAGACCCACCACTGATGTCTGCATGTGGCTAGTGCCACTCATCGAGATCCCAATATAGCTGCTGTGAAAGTTGCCTGCCCTCCCAAATCCAAAGTCTCCACAAATGTGCCTTCTCAGGGGAGAAACCCGGATCAACACATCTAGTACGACCCATCGATCCCACCACACGAATTGGAATCCAGTCCACATTGGGCATCTCGGAGCTGTCCTCATAGCTCAGTGCAAACTTTATTCGTACATGCGGTAAGCTGTCCTGCTGAGCATCAACTATGAAAACCATCCTCCCATAAGCAGCCAACCACACGGAATCCCGGTATCATCAAAGGCTGCCCACCAACCCAAATGCTCAGGAAGAGAGGAAACTCCTGTCACAATACTATTCCAATCATCAGGAATAGCACTTTGAATCTCTATAATGCAAGCTCGCACACCTCTGCTAATGCCATCATGAGCCACCAACAAATTAGCCCCCAATAGATGGGACTCTGTCCAAACACGCATGGAAGAGGTGGGGCCAGAATCCCAAACTGCCCAATCTATATGCTACCTCTCTCCTAACTGCCTTTGCTTCGGATCCGTAACAGAAGTATTCCAAATGAGGGGTTGCCTCTCAATTTCCTCTTTACAAGAAGGAGGAGAGCGAACCAAAGCGCGTTTGATAGACCCCCAAATCTGTAGCAATGATCGCAAGAAGGGAGACAAGTGAGAGACAGCAAGCGGAGCATCCGTAAAGAGATCCTGTATCCAGGTTTCCAATGGTGCTGGTCACGCATCCCCAAGGTCGGGAGAACTGCTGCTAAAGCTGAAGACAAAAGAAGCTTCCAAGGTTCATTGCCAGGAAAAAGACCCCTAACAATTAACTTGGTAAGCAATGTGTGGCTCTGCATCTCAGGATCTATAATCCCCAAACCACCCTCTGCTCTAGGCATAATAATTGTTGACCACTTCACTCTAGCCCGTGTATCATGAGAGCCATCTGAATTCCCCCAGAGGAAATTCCGAACCAACCGTCTAAGCTGAGCCATCACGCCTGAATACATCATCCACCAAGAGGCTATGTACCAGGTTGAGGCCAAAATGACTTGGTTGACCACCATGGCTTGCCCGCCGCCAAGGACAAATCGACAAGTCTCCTAAGGTCGTAACCCTCAGCCATGCCCCAGTAGGGAATATCATCCGAACCAACCAGCAAGCCATGCGACTTATGCCAATTAACGTGCGCACTACTCGCTAAACAGAAAGTATCTAAGCAGTGTCTCAAGGCATCCAGCATGCCTGGCTCATACGCAACATAGAGCAAGGTATCATCAGCATACTCCTGATCCAAAAGATCTGCCTCCCCCACAATAGGCAAATGTAGACCACGTAAAGCGGGAACCTGGCCGCGGAGGAAATTTGACATCATCTCAGCCACAAACAAAAACAGATAGGGAGCCAAGGGGCAGCCCTGTCGAACCGAACGGCTTAGTGAAAAAGTTGTGCCTACATGGCCTACAATAGTGACTACTGCACTAGTAGTTGAACAGTAAAGAGCTGCTACTCCAGAAATCCAAGCTGTCGGGAAACCCACCTTGAGCAGTGACCCCTCCAGAAAATTCCAATCTACCCTATCATAAGCCTTCTCAAAGTCCAAAAAGAGGATGACAAGCAACTGTCCTGACACACGGGCCCACTCTACTAGTGCCTGCCGGTGAAAGCAAAAAATGTTGTCCAAGATACACCTATCTTGAACAAACCCTGTCGTCTGAGAGGAGTGAATCAAGTCCGGCAGAAAAGAACGCAAACGAGCACTGATCATTCTGGCCAAAATCTTATACATCGAGGAAAGAAGAGTAATAGGTCTCCACTGCTTAAGAGACGTGGGATCTCCTCCTTTAGGTATAAGAGAGATTAGCCCTGAAGAGAGAGGAGAAGGCATCTCTCCTGAAGAAAAGATGTCCTGACACCCACGTAAAAGCTATTGTTGCATAATCATCTCTAAAGCTATTGTACTCTCCCTAATCTCATCTTGCTTTCTCTTTACCAAACTTTAATCTTCTATTTCTGCATAATCATCTCTAAAGCTATTGTACTCTCCCTAATCTCATCTTGCTTTCTCTTGCTCACCCATACCAAACTTTAATCTTCTATTTCTTCATAATCTTCTATTTCTTTAATCATTTCTTAAGCTGTTGTGCCCTCTCTTTTCCTCCTCACTCTTCTTCACCCATACATCTCATTATGCCTACCTTTAGTAAGAGACCAACAAGTGATTCCATCTTTCAATACCTTCTCTACAACACTACAGATGATGAAGGTGAGTGGATCGGGTATCCATTTAGGGTGAAAGATTGGGTTTATATGCAGCCAAGTGCCATAGGTCCACATCGAGTTCTTAACCACCGTGGTGTTTTGGAACACCACGTTTGTAACACCGTTGGAAGGGAAGGATTCTTCATTTCAAGAAGGATAAGAATGGAGAAATCAAGGCAATAATACAACATGTCTACATGGCTGTAGACATGTATCTTCCTCCTTCCATGGAGAGGAATAGGCTCCCTTCTTGCAACTATAAGTATGTGGTTATATTTTTTTTAAATGGCTTGTTTTTTTTTATACTAATTCTGGTATGTGGGTTGCATACATTTTCCCATCAAGCTATATTATTGAAGAACAACCTTTGAGAAGCCTCACTGGTGTGTTTAGTTCTTTTCATAGTACAATAGGTGAGCTTATGTTTCTAGGTGAGAATCATAGAGCCCTCTTCAACAAGAATCATGGATCCTGAAACTAAGGGGAAGGTAGGGGTCCTCTACCACAAGATAGAGAAGCAACCCTACAGGGAGGGAGGCGTTACTTCCACGGGGCCGTGGAACCTAGCACCACCCTGGGGCCGTTGCATCCGATCCCTTAGCTGGAACATTGGAGGAGGGGAAAACCAAAACCTAGTACAAAGCTAGTAGTCAATGGCAGTAAGAGCCCCATAGTTGTATACTGCATTCACTGCATTGGGACGGGGCTCTTACTGCTGCTGCAAAACCTCTTCTACTGGCTCCTCATCATGATGTGATGCTCAATATCTGGAAACTTGGTGCTTATCATCATAAAGTACTTCTGGGCATCTTCTACCACCACGAGACTCAAGCGGCTGCATGCACTGAGCACACAAGAAATAGTGGCTACATTTGGAGAGAGGCCATCATGTTGCACATGTTTTTTGAAACACTTGAGTGCCTATGCAAGGAAAGCACGACCTTACCTTCATGTTTATTTCCATTCACTGTCCATCTACAAAATTCTCTCTCTCTCTCTCTCTCTCTCTCTCTCTCTCTCTCTCTCTCTCTGTGTCGCCCCCTCCACCACCTCACACACAGAGGTCCTTCTCTTTTAATGGGACTGCCATATCTAATGGATCAACCTTTTATAATGGGTTTGCCCCCCTTACATGGGCCCGCCGGGGTAGCAAAGCCCCAGTCAACATTTTTCTTCACATGGATATCTATGACAAAAGGTGCTTCATTGGATGGATACATAATTGTTATTTCCACCTACCCCACCATAAACCTCTTCTCCCCAGGTTAGTATCACTAACTTGAAACTCACTAGGAGTTGTCATTCTCTTTGGGAAGAATCCACTTCATCACATTGAGTGTAAGGAAAATAGAAATCTTTCAACATACACTTCACATGGCTTTCTGTCCATACTTTGTCCTTTAACTTCGATAGACCAACCTTAGTGAAGGAACCATGAGGTCTTATTCAAAGCTCTTCTTTTGTTGGTTCTCTCTCTCTCTCTCTCTCTCTCTCTCTCTCTCTCTCTCCCCCCGTGGAGTCTTACAAGTCCTCTCTACTCTACTCATTTCCATTAAATTATCCTTTTCTAATGTTAAGGTCACAAACTTTGTTCGATGATTTTGTCTTGGAGGAAGAAACTAACACCTCCTAAGTGCATTGCACCAATAAGCCCAACAAATCCATACAAGGGGACCAGGAGGGGTCCATCACCTTATACAATTAGTCCACCAACCCTATTGGGCAACCCCATAGAATGCGTCCACCCCATATAATGGTGATCCACCCCCCATACAATGGCAATTGGATGAGATTGTAGGTCAAAAAAAGGCAGGACCTAAGGAGGTCTCACAAGCTCTACCTATCAAAGATGGATCTATTAACTGGTATTTGATGTTTACAGTAGTAAAGTCCACCATTTAAAATGAGTCAACCTCATATAATGGGTTAACCCCATATAATGGGACAATCCCATATAATGGGTTAACCCCATATAATGGGTTTACCCCATATAACGGGGGGGCAACCCCATATAATGGGTCCACCCCTTATAACGAGTCAACCCCATATAATGGGTCCACACCTTATAACGAGTCAACCCCATATAATGGGTCCATCCCTTATAACGAGTCAACCCCATATAATGGGTCCATCCCTTATAACGAGTCAATCCCATACAATGGGTGCACTCATTATAATGGGCCCATCCCTTATAACGAGTCAATCCCATACAATGGGTGTACTCATTATATTGGGTCCGCCGCCCTTATAATGGGCCCTTCTCTTTTAATGGGCCTGCCATATCTAATGGATCAACCTTTTATAATGGGTTTGCCCCTTACATGGGTCCGCCCCTTATAATGGGTCCTTCTCTTTTTTAATGGGCCTGCCATATCTAATGGATCAACCTTTTATAATGGGTTTGCCCCTTACATGGGGTGGACTGATTATATGGGTCTAACCTATCTAATGTGTGCACCCTATATAATGGGTACACCCCTAATAATGGGTGCACCCATTATTAGGGGTTCACACACCCCTAATAATGGGTCCAACCCTGTGTGGAAGCCATTTCTAACTTAAGCTACCTTTTGACAATGGGTCCACCCTATTACGTCCACCCTATTGCGTTCACCCATGATACAATGAGTCCACCCTATTCAAACCACCACCACTTATACAACAGGTCCATCCTACTAGGAGTCTTGATACCAGTGGAAGGATCACACTTGATCCCCAAATCAATGTGCTCTTGAGAATGCCAAATCAAAAGCAGCTTGTGTGTCGCTAAAGTTCTTCCTAATCAACTCATACTCTTTCACCTTTAGGCCACTCTCTAGGAGCTGCATAGCCTTTGCTCCAAAAATAGCTACATATAGCAGGCAATATTTTCATTCCTCCTAATTCCAAACAACCTGATCGTGTTTGGGTAGGGGAGACCCACGTGTGTGTAGTGGTAAAGTTAAAGCCCATCTTATGGTGTAAGTACGACGAGAACGATTTATGGGTAGGAAAGACTCATGTGTGTAGCGGTGTGTTGAAAGACGAGACCTAAACAATCTATACATAAATGGGTGTACTGAAAGAAGAGACCTAAACAATCTATACATAAATGGGTCCACTATCTAAACATATGGATCCATGTTAATTATATAACAGTCTATTGAGGCATTATAAGTAGTGGACCCACTATATATAGGGTATACCCGTTATGAATGATGGAGCCATTTAATGGAGAGGACCCCCATATAATGGGGTAGGGGTTGACCCGCTATAAAGGGTGGCCCCTTTCTAGGGTAGACGCATTGTAGAGGGTGGACCCATTATTTGGGGTGGGCCCCTAGTAGATATGGGATAGGGCAACTGTAAGGGGTTCATCCATTATAAGGGGGGACCCATTATATAGAGTAAAACCATTATAAGGGGGGACCCATTATATAGAGTAAAACCATTATAAAGTGCACACATTATATGTAGCGGACCCGATATTAGGGGGACCCATTATATATAGGATAGCTAAAGAAGGGGGTGGGGCAAGTAGCATTATAATGGGTTTCCACATGGGTCCCCCCCTTATAATGGGCCAACCCCTTACAATTGCCCTACCCCATCTACTGGTGGGGGTCCGTCCAGCCCCGAATAATGGGTCTACCCTCTATAATGGGTCTACCCTATGTAATGGGTCCAACCCGTATAACGGATCAACTTCTATCCCATTATATGGGGGTCCTTTCCATATTATGGGTCCACCCTTTATAATGGATCTACTCTATATAATGGGTCCGCTCCTTATAATAACGAGTCAACCCCTTACAATTGCCCTACCCCACGTAATGGGGGTCCGTGCCATATAACGAGTCAACCCCTCTTACAATTCTCCTACCCCATGTAATGGGGGTCTGCGCCATATAATGGGTCCATGTCTCTTAATGGGTCAACCTCTTACAATGGCCCTACCCCATGTAGTGGGCATTCACCCCACATAATGAATCCACCTCTTATAACAGGTGCACTCTATATAATGGGTCCACCCCTTATAATGGTTCTACCCTATTATATGATTGTCCCACCCCATGTAATGGGGGTCCACGCCATATAAAGGACGATCGAGATTTCCATTCTCATAGCGTGCTTCCTATTGCCATAACACTCGCCCTAAGATGATATGCACAATGATAGTTTAGTTGGCGTTGAATCAGCTACCTCATCTCCTCTCAATCCTTCCTCTCAGGTCTGACGTCAAGCTTTTTCTTTTAAGAATTTATTCCAAATAATATTAAGCAGGTTATCAATCTCCTTCTCCTTATCAAGGTGCTTCATCTTGTCATTCTTCAGAGCAGCAACAACTTCATCGGCGGCTCGTATGAGAATAGCCTGTGGGTGAGAATAGCCTGTGGGCTGGTCACCAAACTTCTTGTTGTACGCGGTGGTCACAACTGCTATTGTATGAGCTTTCCCTCCTACAAATGCTTATGGCTGCGGTGGTCACAGAATTGCTATTGTATGAGCTTTCCCTGCTACCAATGCTTATGGCGCCAGCTTCTGTTTTAGGAGGAGTTTTCGATTTTTTTTCTCTCTCTTGTGCTTATGCCAGGCGTCTTTTTCTGATTGAGCTAGTTGGCCTCTTCTGCTTTCGACTTTCTTGAATCCCTGATCTAGTCTTCATACCTCGCAATTTGCCTCGAGTTTTGGAAACCTTTGTGTAAATCAAATAAAAATACGACCCAATAAACAAGAGTTTTTGCTTGTCCTCATTGAGCCGCCACACATGACTCAATGTACTATGTATATTCAATCTCATTGTTTTGGCATTGTATTAGATTGATCCATTTAGAACCATTATAAGAGGGGTGGACCCTTTATATAGAGTGCACCTGTTGTTATAAGAGGTGGATTCATTATGTGGGGTGGACCCCCACTACATGGGGTGGACCCTTTATATAGAGTGCACCTGTTGTTATAAGAGGTGGATTCATTATGTGGGGTGGACCCCCACTACATGGGGTAGGGCCATTCTAAGAGGTTGACCCATTAAGAGACATGGACCCATTATATGGCGCAGACCCCCATTACATGGGGTAGGGGAATTGTAAGGGGTTGACTCGTTATATGGCACACATTACATGGGATAGGGCAATTGTAAGGGGTTGACTCGTTATTATAAGGAGCGGACCCATTATATAGAGTAGACCCATTATAAAGGGTGGACCCATAATATGGAAAGGACCCCCATATAATATGGAAAGGACCCCCATATAATGGGATAGAAGTTGATCCGTTATACGGGTTTTGGACCCATTACATAGGGTAGACCCATTATAGAGGGTAGACCCATTATTCGGGGCTGGCGGACCCCCACTACTAGTAGATGGGGTAGGGCAATTGTAAGAGGGGTTGACCCACTATAAGGGGGGGACCCATGTGGAAACCCATTATAATGCTACTTGCCCCACCCCCTTCTTTAGCTATCCTATATAATGGGTCCCCCTAATATCGGGTTTGCCATATATAATGTGTGCACTTTATAATGGTTTTACTCTATATAATGGGTCCCCCCTTATAACGGATGAACTCCTTAAAGTTGCCCTATCCCATATCTACTAGGGGCCCACCCCAACTAATGGGTCCACCCTCTACAATAATGCGTCTACCCTATATAAAGGGGCCACCCTTTATAGCGGGTCAACCCCTACCCCCCATTATATGGGGGTCCTCTCCATTAAATGGCTCCATCATTCATAATGGAGAGGACCCCCATTATATGGGGGTCCTCTCCATTAAATGGCTCCATCATTCATAATGGGTATACCCTATATGGGGGTATATGGGGGTCCTCTCCATTAAATGGCTCCATCATTCATAATGGGTATACCCTATATATAGTGGGTCCACTACTTATAAAGCCTCAATAGACCGTTATATAATTAACATGGATCCATATGTATAGATAGTGGACCCATTTATGTATAGATTGTTTAGGTTTCTTCTTTCAGTACACCCTCTTATATATATATTGTTTAGGTCTCTTCTTTCAGCACACCGCTACTACACATGAGTCTTTCGTGGGAAGGGGGGGAGTGGACATTCTATCCACTAGCTTTAGCTATAAAATATAGGGTAGTTATTATATTTCTTAGCCTTGTCCCCCCAATCTTTCACCTCTCTCTAGAGATCACACCAAAGTTTAAGGCAAGGGTCAAATCTCCTTTTTGAAATGACATAGACCAACATTTTTAAATAAAAAAGTGCAGCTTGGCGAAAAAAACCCTAAAAATTTAAAATTTTGGTTTTCCCTCTCCAAAGAGGTGGTTTTACCTAAAAAAGGCTATCTAATCATATTCTATGGTGGGAAACCCATTTTTCAAGCTCATTTCAGCTCTCTAAGCTCTTAATCTCTCTCTAATTCTCTTCCACAAGCTTCTTTAATCTTCTATTATTGCATAATCATCTCTAGAGCTATTGTACTCTCCCTAATCTCATCTTGCTCTCTCTTGCTCACCCATACCAAACTTTAATCTTCTATTTCTTCATAATCTTCTATTTCTTTAATCATTTCTTAAGCTGTTGTTGTGCCCTCTCTTTTCCTCCTCACTCTTCTTCACCCATACATCTCATTATGCTGCCTACCTTTAGTAAGAGACCAACAAGTGATTCCATCTTTGAATACCTTCTCTACAACACTACACTACAGATGATGAAGGTGAGTGGATTGGGTATCCATTTAGGGTGAAAGATTGGGTTTATATGCAACCAAGTGCCATAGGCCCACATCGAGTTCTTAACCACTGTGGTGTTTTGGAATACCATTGGAAGGAAAGGATTCTTCATTTCAAGAAGGATAAGAATGGAGAAATCAAGGCAATAATACAACATGTCTACATGGCTGTAGACATGTATCTTCCTCCTTCCATGGAGAGGAATAGGCTCCCTTCTTGCAACTATAAGTATGTGGTATTTTTTTTTAATGGCTTGTTTTTTTTTAAATTAATTATGGTATGTGGGTTGCATACATTTTCCCATCAAGCTATATTATTGAAGAACAACCTTTGAGAAGCCTCACTGGTGTGTTTAGTGCTTTTCATAGTACAATAGGTGAGCTTATGTTTCCCGGTGAGAATCATAGAGCCCTCTTCAACAAAAATATATTCTTTTACACACACTCTTACAAATCTGTGGCTTCCTATAAGAATGCCACAATCTCCGCCAAAAAACCCTCTGAATGTCAGTCGAAATGCCGTAAGATTCCCAATGGGGTCTCAGAGTAGGGACACTCTGAATGTGTCCCAAGATAAGATGTTTGGCATTCCGCACCGTATAACTGGAAAAAGGCATGCTTTTCAATGGGTTACAAGCATCCTTCCACTCCCACTCACCAGGGTCCCAATGCAAATGTCTGATAGGGCAGGCAGCCACCATACAACCAAGGGCTAACACTCTATGATCATCCCTGGGGGGGGCGGGGGGGTCAACAAAGACGTGCTTCCCTAACCTGCCATTAACTCTGACTGGACGAATTTGGGAGCCCTCAATAAGGTCCTGTACGTCACATCTCTCCAATTGCCATCCACCCTGTATAGAAAAAAAGACCGGTACATCATCCTCCCTAGGCAAGGGGAGACCCATAACCTGAAGAGGAACACCTGTCCCAGAAAAAACCCCAAACCAAGAATGATGACGGTCTTCCAAAAAAGATCCAGTAATCCAGTGGTTGGGAATGGTTGCATCAATCTGCGCAATTCTCCGACTAGAGCCTCTCAAATGCTACGTGAGATCCAATCTTTGTACCTCAAGGAGGCTTTGAAATCTCTTCCAAGCCAACACTGTGGGGCAAAGGGTCGCCCAGCCAGCCCAAAGAATATGCATAGCTGCCCCAAGAGGCCTACCATGCACATCTAAGATTAAATCATTCCACAGAATGGGCTGTCGGTTAACTTCCTCCCCCCCGCCGCCGCTGAACGCGGGGGGACGTGTACCAAAAAACTCCTCAGGCAATCCCAGGCCCATAGGAGGGACCTAACCAGGGGGGATGAAGGGGAGGGTGAATTGCATCCGAAAAAATAAAGCATGAGCTGAGAGCACTCACCTCCGCGAACAGGGACACTTCGTGATCTGCTGCATGAGAAAGTCCTTCCACGGCTCATTGCGTGGAAGAAAGCCCCTAACAACCAGCTTACACAGCATAGCCTTACATTGCACCTCAGGGTCAATGATATTCAATCCCCCTTCCTGCTTAGGCCTGATAATGCTTTCCCAAGCAACTCTAGCCCTGGTGTGTGCATTTCCATCAAGCCCTGACCAAAGAAAGTTTCGAATAAGGCGACGAAGCTGGCTAATGCAGCCCTTATGAAAAATCTAGCACGAAGCGATAAACCAAGTCGTGGCTACTAGCAAAACTTGGTTAACCAACAAAGCTCTAGAGGCCAAGTCGAGCTTCCTCCTACTCCAGTGATGAAGTTTGCTTTTAATTTGCTTAAGAGCACTGGAGCAAACTGTTGTGCAGGGGAGATGTTAATGCCCACCTGACAACCAAGGTATCTGGCAGAGCATCCTCTCTCAATCCAAGTAAAACCAACATCTATACCCCAATCTGCAAGAGGAGAATCACTGATCCAAAAACCAAATGACTTATGCCAATTGATAGAAGCTCCTGCTGCCAAACAAAAGGCCTCCAAGGCTGTCCGAAAAGCACATAAACAAGCATGTGAAGCCTCAAGGAACAACGCCGTATCATTTGCTTACTCAAAGTCCAAAAACTTTTCCTCTGTACATAAAGGCAGCCTAAGACCCACAACACCAAGGGCAGCCCAAAGAAACCTGCTCATAGCCTCAACTACAATGAGGTACAGTGAAGGGGCGAGGGGACAGCCCTGCCTCACTGAACGGGAAATCTGAAAATGCTCACCGTCCCCCCCATAGGCTAAAACAGTGCTATGAGTCTCCCTGTATAGGCAAGACACACCTCTGATCCAGTTTTGGGAAAACCCCATGTATGCCATAGTGCCCTCCAAAAAATCCCAATCCACTCCGTCATAAGCTTTTTCAAAATCAAGCAAAAGAATGGCAAGAGGCTGCCACTAGACTTTGCCCACTCGACAGCTTCCCAGAAAGAAAAGATGTTATCAAATATACTCCTTCCTTGGAGGAACCCATTCTGGGTATCATGGATAGTCCTTTGGAGAATCGGCTGTAACCTTATACTCAACGCTTTAGCTAAGATTTTATATGCAGATCCAAGGAGAGTGATGGGCCTCCATTGCTTGATGTCAGTCTTGTCCCCACTCTTGGGGATAAGGTGAATCAGCCCCTCCGTGAGGTATGGACGCATCATACTCGACAACCACATTTCCTGAAGGGCAACAGTGATAGCATCTCCAATATGATCCCAAAAAAGAATAAAGAAGGCGGGAGAAAGACCATCATCCCTTGGGCATGAACCATTGGAAAGAGCATGCAGTGCATGAAGGAATTCATCCTTCGAGAAAGGGGCATCCAGGGAAGAACACATAGCATCCAGGGAAGAACACATAGCATCTGTAAAACGAGCCTGGGCATGCACTCCCAAACTTTCTACCGTGCCACATCTCTCTGAGGGGAGGGCACCTCTGCAATCAACAAAGACCGATAAAATTCTGAAGCAATACCCCTCACCTTATGAGGCTCAATCTAAACCTCACCCTGTGAATCCTGCAAGTACCTCACAAAATCCCTGCTATGGGAAGGCCTGTGTGCTGAAAAAAACTGTTTGTTGCATCTGCCACCCATCTGAGTCCAAAAGGCCTCGTTCGCATGAAAGGTGAACTCAGCCCTCCTGCCCATGGCCAACTGTAGCTCTAACTGTGGTCAAGAGGTCTGTAATCCAAGTCGCATGTGGATGCTTTTCATGTTCCCTCTGAAGAGTAGCAATCCTACGCCTAATAGCTCTCTCCTTGTCCAGAGCCTCCTCCTTCTTAGACAAGGCAGTGCTATGATAATGATGGCTAGTCCTTTCAAGAGCTAGCGCAATATTATGATGAGGATCAGGACCGTCACAAGATCTCCGTATCTCTCTGATCTCAAGGGAAATGTCAGCATCTAGATCAAGAAAGTCAGGGATACGGATACGGGGAGAGGCCGAGCGAGCCCCAGGCTCCCTTAGACAAAACGACGGGGCAATGATCGGATTTGGTGGTGCCTGGCATAATAGCAATGGTGCCTCCTCTGTCGCTCCAAAGGGTGTAAACCTCCTTCGCGTCCACCCTTCTTGTCAGAAGGTTGCTCAACCATATTAAAATATCCTCCCACTATCCAATGATCAACCTGGGGAATGACATTTGTAATGGTGTCCCAAAAGGCCACCCTTTCACCTCTCACGTTAGGTGCATAGATATTCAAGATTCCCAATTTCTGACCCTCATGCATGATCAAGATCCACTGCGCTCTAGCAGGGATGATAACACCGTGCCCAATAACATGAGGTATAATAGATGCTGCCGTTGAAATACAAACACCCCCTCTAGTCCCAACTGCCGAGGACCAGAAGGTGTGGCCAGAAAGCATCTTACCAGTTTTGCCACACTGAGATCTATCCAATTTGTGTTCCTACAACAAAAGCACATCCATAGACCCTCCTATAACAGCACGGTGAAGCTGGTCCTTCAGAAGGTGCTTCCTACCCCACGGGTGGGAAGCCCTCCAAGGCCCTGAACATTCCATGAGACGATTCTCATGGAAGAGAAGAGGGTTTGACCCCTGATCTAAAAAGACGATGGGCAGCCTGAGGATGCCTCTCATAATGCTGGAGGACGAGAAAATCCACGGGGCAAAGTCCATTGACATGCCCTTGTCCGAGGCCCTGCACCGTGCCTGCATATGTACGAGAAACCTGTTCGCCCTGCGGGGCATCAAGGGCAATGGCATCATGCTGAAAATCTTGCAATACATGATCCCCACTGTGCTGAACATCCCGCATATCGCCCCCTCCAAGTAGAGAGGACTCCACAAAGTCATCCTGATCTGAGATATCATCTCTTTGCAAAGATGCATCAGCTGACACATCCCTTTGACCAGAAACATCATCTATCTGTACATGATCCGAGGAAGCCTTCCCATCAATCGCACCAGGGGGCAGGCATGAGAAACAGCTCCCCACACCTGGCGGACTGAAGGACGGGAAGGAACCAAAGGAGGTAGCACCTGAGAGGCACGCTTACGACGAGGCCTCCTGTGACCTCGAGCCCGAGGACAATCTCGAGCAAAGTGACCCTGTTGGTGACAAATCCGGCACTGATCGGGTTTACCTGCAATCTCCATACGTTGCTTCAAAGGGCCACAAGGGCCCGGAAGCAAAACATAGTTCTCAAAGAGCTCAATGTCACGGGCAAGAACCATGACCCTGGGGACAGCATCCGCCAAGGCAGTGACCACCTGGGCAGAAGATGTCAGCAAGGCGTGAAGGGGGGACACTTGAAGAACAAGCCCAAAGGCAGACCCGATGGCCACTAACATAGGCCAATATGCGCGAGGAAGACCTGGGAATCTGAGAGTAATCGGGAAACGGTTCCAATCTTCCTCAACAGGGTCAAAATAGCTGGTGTAGGGAAGAAAGAATATCTTCCTCAGGCCCAATGGCAAAGGGCTGCCCTTCAAAACCTCTGAGGCTGCGTCCTTAGAATCAAAATCCACTTGGAAGAAACCTCTTCCAAGCAACCTGACATCTCGAAAGTGTAGAGCGAGGTCGGAGGGTAGAGCCGCCAGGACCCAATCCTGAGCCTGGAGACGGGACGGGTGAGATCCAAAGATTCTGGAAATGAGGGTTGTTTTGGAGTCTTTCTCTATTTCGGCGTAGAGGACTGCGAGCTTGGCTTTGAAAAATACAATGGTTTGCCCGGCCGAGGGAGAATGATTAGCCATGATGCTGATCGAAGAAAAAGGCCCTGGATGAGGAGCAATCCGAACCAAGGTGAAGAGGAAGGTGTTGAGGCGGAGGAAAGGAAAGGAGGGTGGAAAAGGGAAAAGCAAAAAGGAAAGGGAGGCAAGGGGGAGATGGCTGGACACAAAGGCGAAGAGGGGCGGGGGAAGGGCAGCACAACAGGGCTGCGCAGAGGGAAGAGGCGGAGCAAGGAGGGGAGGCGTTTAGAGGAGGGGAGGCAAAACAGGAGGGCGAAGAAGGGTGGGCATGTGTAGGGGCGAACATAGGGGAAGGAAGAGGCGAATTAGGGCGGGCAGAGGCAAGGAGGGGAGGCGGAGGAGGATGGGGGGCGGAGGAAGAGAGGTGGATGGGCACAGCGAAGGAGGAAGGAAACGAAGGAGGAAGGAGGGGCACAGTGATGGAGGAAGGAAGCGAAAGCAGAGGAACAGAGGTGGAGGAAGGATCAGAGGCGGAGGGGAGCGATTCAAGCAGCGAAGGAGGAAGGAAACGATGGAGGAAGGAGGGGCACAGCGACGGAGGAAGGAAGCGATGGTAGAGGAACAGAGGCGGAGGGGAGCGTTTCAGGGTTCGGGGAGCTCGCGGTGCGTGCTCGTCTTGGATTGTCCATTTTTGGATCTCACCCGCTCAAACACAGTGCCCCTATTCTCATGACAAGATTTTGGCTGGTGACATCTTGCCTCTTTATTGTTCGATGGAGGTCAATGCAGCAGACCTCTTCACGAAGTCTCTACCTCAGGCTATACTCCGGTGGCACTCTAGTTCACTGGGGTTGGTTCCATAGCCAGGAGCTGAGAGGGGGTGTTAGCAATCATCTCCTGTCTGTACATTACACCAGGCACCCAGTTTTAGTGTTCCCCCATTTTTTCCTCTGTCCATATATTTTTTTCCATTTTTTTCTAGGTGTGGGAGGGTTGTCAGCTGTTTCAGATGCTGGCCGACTCATCCCTTGCTACCCGACTTGTTGTGCAGTTGTGGCCGACTGTTGGAGTACCGAACCGACTGACATATTGCAGGTCGTAAGCACTCTTGTGTTGGTCATGAGCATCTGGCTGCTGTCGGCCTGTTTTGGGCTGGCCGACCAGCAACCTGGGGCCATATAAAATGGCCCCTTGCCCCCCACACTTGCCATTGTAGTATTCGGGATTTTCTTGTGTATATATAGCAGAGTTACATAGCTTCTCACAGAGCAGACAGAGCTGTATGATACTCAAGAGGCTATGTATCGGGAGATCACGGCAGAGGATGTAGGGTTGCAGAGATCAGCACATGATGACGGGGAGATTACAGATTATGGCAGGCATTTTCTCACACTCGGGAGTGCACATGGGTTGGTCATATACAATGGCTTATCGAGATGGCAAGGATTAGATGCTCTCACACATTGGAACTCTAAAGGGGGAGCGAGCACAGTGGACTACTTGATGGGATCTCCTTCATTGATACATGATGTGCGGGGTTTCATGAATTCCAGTAGGCCCATTGACATAGCAGCCGATCATGCATACCTGAGTTTCACACTAGTAGGTAGATCCCCGAGAGATGGGCCAGCCACTCATTTACCTAGGTACCCGAGATATCAATTTACACGTGAGACAGTTGGAGTTTACCGAGATGCAGTATCTGATGGCTTGTTCGCTTTAGATCCACATAGCCCTCTGGACGACATCACAAGAGGATTGGCAGGTGTACTAGATGCATTTGCCTCATATGCGTTTCCCGGCACTATGATCCCTTCCACCCACCCCCGTAGCACTACCCCACAGAACAGTTGGTATGATGATGAGTGTCCTGAGACACGAGCATAGCTACAGCGTGAGATTGCCATTGGGTCTCACACACATAGACAGGCCAGGATGATCTTTCGGTGCCTTGTGCGGAGGAAGAAACGAGCCTATCTGGCTAAGCTAGAGGAGGAGATCTACCAACTCTTCCTGGGGAAGGACAGCAAGAGGGCATGGGAGATGTTTCAGGAGAGACAGCTGGGTACTCTGATTACTGCACATGAGGCATGGTATACTTATGCTAGAGAGCTATATGATGCACCAGGACAGCCCCCCACCCCCCCTCCTCCACTGGGAGCTAGACCGACTAGCAGCACCTTTTTTACTATGCGGATGGTGCTAGATGCGATAGACAGGTTACAGAATGGAAAGGCACAGGATCATGATGGGCTAGTTGGAGAGCACTTCTCATATGCACGTGGTCATTGAGCACATGGACAGGCTGGCTTCAGGAGAGGATTTACTACCTTGGATCACATACTGACACTTCGGGCACTTATTGAAGAGGGCAGGGGCACAGAAGACAAGGATGGATATACTGCTACTTTGTGGACTTTCGCAAAGCCTTCGATACCGTACCACGTGCCAGGCTTATGCACAGATTGCATGACATTGAGGTACCCAAGGATACGCAGTGGGGGATATATGATTTGTATGAGTCTCTGACAGGTAGAGTCCGAGCTCCAAGCGGACTATCTGATAGGGTGACCAGCACGATAGGGGTGAAGCAGGGATGCCCGCTATCGCCCACCCTCTTTGGACTGTACATTGATGCGGTATCTAATTATGTAGACAGATTGGGAGGCCTAGGGGCATGCCTGGCAGGGGTGTTGATACCCATCTTGTTATATGTTGATGATATTGTTCTAATCTCAGTCTCTCCGAAAGGATTACAGAGACACCTACATGCACTACAGGCTTTCTGTGTGGATAGAGATCTAATAGTGAACCTTGGGAAAACCAAGGTTATGGTGTTTAACACCACACAGGCATGGGTGACGAGATCAGAGCCTTAGTTCACTTTCCAAGGGGAGCCAGTAGAGTACGTCAGGTCATATGTCTACTTGGGAGTTACTTTCACAGGAGGCAGCAGCAACTAGATTAGCTCAAGGGCATGCAGCTTTGGGGGCACTTGAGAGGCGTGTGCACACATACAGTTTTAGGAGCTACGCACCAAATTGTGGCTATTTGATACGCTTGTCACACCGACCCTCCTGTATGGAGCTCCAATTTGGGGGCCCAGTATACATCACAGATCTCAGAGAGGGGCAGATGAGGGATGGAGGCAAATGGAGAGACCACTAATTATGATGATTGCCCGCATGATTCGGAGCAAATCATCAGTACCACATGAGATTGTTCGGGCTGAGCTGGGTGCCCCACCAGTAGTAACTGAGGCCCTAGGCAGTTACCTTTTTACAGCGGCTATGGGAGCTCCCTCAACACAGGTACTCCCGATTGGCATTGACCTCATCCATACAGTTGGTAGAGGATGAAGATGCTCATTGCTGGTAGATGAGATCATGGTTTGACCTACATGGTTTGCAGATAGAGGCACTACCACCCTTTCAGTACAGTCTGGATTGTCCATTTTTGGATCTCACTCGCTCAGAGCAAAACCGCGTGATCAGGATGGATATCATCAGAGTGGACACAGAGAGGACATGGACTAGCCCCCTTGAGCCCTTAGGCATGAAAATGGCTCATTACAAGAGACATTTTCTACACCTCTCACCAGATGACTTTATCACCCGCTCGGTGTACATGGATGTACACCTATCACATGGGATACGTTGTGCCATTGGACACATCCGAACCTCATCACACCAGCTGCGGATTGAGACAGGGCGATATGTGCATCAGATCTTGGATGACCCCATTTGTCAGCTATGCTACCAAGAGGTAGAGAGAGAGGAACACTACATTTGCTGATGTACAGTCTATTATGAGATCCGAGGGAGATATCACTGCCTCTTCCGAGAGGGTTTTGGGCCTTTATGCAGGGTCTGGAGTTTGAGGGTCAGAGATGCTTGGGATTGTTTCTACTTGAGCTTAGGAGACACAGAGAGACCCTCTTGGTAGACAGGAGGCCGATCAGAGATGCTTGGGATTGTTTCTACTTGAGCTTAGGAGACACAGAGACACCCTCTTGGTAGACAGGAGGCCATGATGTACCTAGACAGAGGACCCTGACCGATTTCTTCGGCACCAGCACCAGCAACCTAGCCCACACACCTCATGATGGGCCATCACGGCATCGACCACGCTCCCAGCAGGGGATCACCACCATGGCCACGCCCACCAGGATCCCGACCACGGCATCCTCACCATTGCCAGATCAGAGCCATTATTTCTCAGCATCGGAGGTGCCTACCTCGCTTCTACGACCTCTCCATTCTAGACAGCCCCATGGCGGAGACACTTGATCTAAGGAGAGGGCAACACTTCAACAGATCCGCATACATGGATCTACCTGATATACATTTTTCAGTAGTTTCCAGTATTTTCTACTCAGTATCATCTCGGAGTCTTACAGTTCTGTTCTTATAACTGTAGGACAATCAGTTTATTGTACTTTTTAGTCTCATTTAGTTGTTCTCTTTGATGAGACACCAACTTCAGATGTACTCTCAGTTTTGGTCTCATAGGCCATTATGGTCTCTTAGAGACATTAATATATCATTTCATTTCTACAGCAGTTTTCATTTCCACTATGCATTTTGACAACTCTCCCCCTTGCTCTACTCATGTTGTACCCTTATACGTTGCTATTTCAACACATGTTGTACTAGATGTATTGATGAATGTACATATTATACCAGATGCACCTTGGTCCCGGTGGTGTTTTGGAGATCTTATTGGTTGCCTATCTCGCGGCCCGCTTCCCGAGCCTCGACAAAACTTAGTGAGGGTTTTGGGGATTATTCTTGTTTGCATGTACTCATGGCCCACCCACCCTTGACATAACTATGATGGAGTTTAAAGATCTGCTTGGTTACCTAGTTCTTGGCTGCCACCTGTACCTCAACAGTACATGTCCTCCATGGTGGAGATCAAAGACAGGATTTTATGCCATATGGATTTCTTGAATTCACAAGAATCCATGGATATGTGGACATTTTGTGACATTGAACTTGATAATCTCGATAACCTGGTGCTAGACTCATGAAGCACCCCCAAATCTTGGTGATATGACAAATTCCAATGAGGGGCTCATTCCGATCCCAGTGTGGTGTCCACCATTTAATTTGTGTCTATCGATTAAGTAGATAATGTGAGTGCCTTTCGATGCCCATGCAGCAACTGCCGCAGGTAGGACCAGCAGTAAACCCCTTCCACTATGAATGGGACCCACATTAATAGTAGTTTGTGAAAACCCCCAACCGGTTACATTGGTATCAAAGCTCAACTTTCCTTTCAACTAAGGAAAACGGTCTGGATCAGGGAATTCACAACGCTATTAGTTAGGTTAAGCCGAAGGCCTACCAAAGAGATTTCAACGAATGATTTGGGGAAAAGTTTCTCGCAAGTCATGTGCAAGCTATGCACAAATCTAGTTTGAGATCCATATGCTCATGAGAGAGGACCAGCTATGGGAAAAAATCCAGCTTTGGATCTCTAAATATTTGGCTTCGACAAGGAAAATTCGACTCCAACAAACAAAAAAAGCTAAGTATATTTTTTGTTTTTTGTAATTTTTCTTATGTAGTCGCAAGATTGTTATTGTTGTAAAGGGTTTATGTGCATCCTTGCCCTTGTAACTTTGCGAGGAGAATGTCGAATGTTTTTTTGCAAAATGTGATGAGGATCTAAAACTTGAGTCCACATTTCACCAAGGTACTTTTGGCCAACTTGGTGTGCAAGTGGTTTTGAATTTGTTTTGGCACTAGACTCAAGTGGTACTGTTCCCTAAGTCTATTCCTGGTTTGGACTCCATAATTACTATTCCCGGAGTTTGGGTTAAGTGGGTATTGTTCCTGCAATTTTTGTCATGTGCAAGCTATCCCTAAAGGGCCACAGATAAAGAACCAGATTTGGAGCTTGTGCTCCTAGGATTGGGCAGGAGAACCTTGTGGAGAGGATAAGAGGCTGTCGGCCAGATTTTGATGGAGTTTTCTATGTCCCCTGTAGCATATATGTGAATATTTATCCTGGACCTAGCCGACAGCAGGTCGGCTAGTCCATGAAGGGTTGTCCAGCCCTATAAAAGGGCACACTTGCTCATCATTTTGATCATTTAGCCTCTCATAAGGCTGAGTCACTAGAATAGGCTTAGAATAGGGTTTTCTACCTTTTTCAAGGCAGCCTATGGCTGCAAGACCCGTACTTCCTTTTTGTACATAATGAATATACCGAATACTCAGCTATCTCTCTCTCTTTTGTATGCGTTTTGCACCAAGCATGTTCCAGGATGGTGTTTAGGGCTGGAAGAAGACTCCCAGAGCTTCCGCTTGTAACATTGGTATCAAAGCATCAGGCTCAGTAAAGGCTAAACATTGATTCAATCCTAGATGAAGGTGCACAAGTCCAAGGTCAGGAAAGTGCACAGGTACGAGGCCCAAGGAGAGGAACATAAGACCCACGAGGTTGGTTGGTGGTTTTCCACAAGACCGAAGGGGAATGCCAAATGGCAATCATGTGAGTCGGGTGCCACTTGGGGCACACCAAGAAAGACTTTCAGGCAACAGTTCCAAGGGAGGATAGCCTGGACCCTATGGTCAAGTGGTACAACTCTTGGACCATGTTAGATGAGCTCATCGATCGAGCTCTTGAAGAGATCACGTGTGATACAAGACTAGGACCCTTGAACCACTTCACCATTGCGCATCTATGATGGGACAAGGGTCTGGCTGGGTACTAGAACGCTAGTCCAAGATGGGACTTGGTTGTGTGCAACTCACTACTATTTGGACTGAGTGTAGCTGGTAGAGTCGTGGAGACTTTTGGATAGAATTGTATCTATAGTTCACTGTTTCCCCACAATGATGAGGCATATTGATTCTAGAAGAGGGAATGTTGTATTTTCATTGGCTCTGGAAACAAAGTGTTGGACTTTTAGAGACCGTCATGGCTCGTTTGTCACATGCACCCTACATTGTGATGCTATGTGACACATCATGGCTCGTTGCCACATGCACCCTGCACTTTAGTGCTATGTGACACACTGGCTCAACATTTAATGTAGCATTACACATTATTAATAACCTTTTTAGGATTATTTATTTTTATGCCGTGGCCCTATTGTGAGCCCCACTCCAGGACATGTCAAGCAAGAGCTACGTAGGTCATTCTCCCAGCCTTAGGTGTCAGGGTCAATACCTTAACCCACTTGGAGGAACAAGCATGTAGAAGTCACCTGAGGCTATGCATGCATAAGTCAATCCTATAGTTGCATAACACAAGCATATAGAAGCATGTAAGATTTACATGCGCATGGACCAGCCATGAGGCAGCCATGGGGCAATCACAAGGCATGTTACATGCCTTGTGATTGATGCTAAGCATCATAGACTCTCCAACCTCATGTCGGCCAGCATTCAAGGCTATCAACAGTCCATTCTAGCATATACTACACTCGGCCAGCATCTAATGTTGGGCTAGCATTTAATGCCAACATTAAATGCTAAGCTATCACGTCCACACCCGTGCCATGGCTAATCCTCTACATGAACAGCCTTAATCCCTAATCTAAGTCAGCATTTAGGGCATCATTAGAAGCATTAACATCAGTAGCATCGATATCAAATCATTAGCATCATCATCAGTAGCAGCAGCACATCATCATCATCATCATCAGCGCATCATCATCACAATCAGCATTGACAGCATAGGAAGGGCATTGAAGACCTGCCGGTAGCCATCCAGACCCAGTCGGCTGGCAGTAGGCGGCTAAGCCTTAGGCAGTGGCCAGCGCATGGGACAGCATATAATAAGAAGCGCAAGAATTTATGCAACATATTTCATGAATATCAGCTCCAAAGCTGGCCGACAACTTCTGTTACTGCTGACCAATAACCTTCACACATATATAAGCATAAAGGCATAAGTTAGTTCATTCATTCATGATCCTTCTCAGTCTCATCAGTAGAAGCTATGTACGGCCCTTGGTCTACCTTTGTGGCTGACCAAGGGCTTGACCATGTACATACATTAACTCACCTTTTTGTACCATATGAAATACAAAGAAAACCTTGACATCGATCTCTCTTCTTCTCTCTCCTCTATCTTAATCATGTTTAAATTAGCATCTTGTTCTTAATCAAGCTTAGGGCTGTGGATCAATACAACAAGGCTTCCACACATGCAACATAAGCGATGACATTAAATTCTTATTTTCAGCAGTCGTGGGACTTTCTCTCCTAGCCGACAACAGCATCTATCCACCGACCAGTAGCAGGTGATAGTATATAAGCAACCCACACTCCTTTGCATAAATCACATCATTTCTCACAAGTTGTCATGTGCACACACATGTACATGCTTATCTCAGAGGCTAACCCTAAGGAGGCAACAAGATAAAGAAGAAAAGATCAAAACAGAACCAGATTTTTGGAGCATAAACTGTGGAGCATCTTGTGGAAGGACACAAGGGCTGTTGGCCAAGGAATATTCCTGTCGGCTACAGCATATATATGATTTATTTGTCCAGGCCGCCGACCAGCAATCAGCCAGTCCATGAGTTGTTCTCAAGCCTATATAAGGCTTATGTGTTCATCATTGTGACTCATTCAACTCCTTTTGAGTTGGGTCTAGACATAGGACTAGGGACAGGGTTTGTCTACCTTTTCCAGAAGGCAGCCCATGGCTGCAAGGGATTATGTACCTTTTTGTACCATAGAAATATTGAATTTCCAACTCTCTCTCTCTCTCTCTCTCTCTCTACTCTCCCTTCTGTCTGCGTTTTTGCATCAGCATGTTCTAGATGGTGTTTAGGACTGAAAGAAGACTCTCAAAGCTTCCTCATGTAACATTGGTATCAAAGCATCAGGCTCAGCAAGGCTAAACCCTGATTAAGTCCCGTATGAAGGTGTACAGGTCCAAGGTACAAGAAAGTGCACAGGTACGAGGCCCAAGGCAAGGAGCACAAGATTGGGAAGAGCTCCCAGGAGGTTGGTTGGTGGTGTTCCACAAATCCTAGAGGGGATGGCAGTCCTGTGAGCCAGGAAAGGCTTTCGGGAAACGGTTCCAAGGGAGGATGATCCTCCAAGGGGTGGAGTGAGAGTGCCATACTCATTTCTTAGGAATGAAGACCAAGACAGTGTTCAGAGATAGAGCATGAATGGAGTGGGGACTGGATGGAACAAATGCATAGATCTTAGTCAGAGTTAGAGTGGACTTGGAGACCGGGCCGGGCATTCAGTGAAAAGGTTGCCAGAGTAGGAAGGATGACAAAGGGACTCCAGGAATAGAATGGGATGATGACAGTCATCCAAGAAGCAGATTGGAATCTCGTCATGAAGTTTAGCAAAGGGGGATGTCATGTGCACACACATGTACATGCTTACCTCAAAGGCTAACCCTAAGGAGGCAACAAGATAAAGGAGAAAAGATCAGAACAGAACCAGATTTTTGGAGTATGAACTGTGGAGCATCTTGTGGAAGGACACAGGGGCTGTCGGCCAGGGAATATTCCTATCGGCTACAGCATATATATGATTTATTTGTCCAGGAGCTGGCCGACCAGCAGTCGGCCAGTCCATGAGTTGTTCTCAAGCCTATATAAGGCTTATGTGTTCATCATTGTGACTCATTCAACTCCTTTTGAGTTGGGTCTAGACATAGGACTAGGGATAGGGTTTGTCTACCTTTTCCAAAAGACAGCCCATGGTTGCAAGGGATTATGTACCTTTTTGTACCATATGAAATACTAAATTTCCAGCTCTCTCTCTCTCTCTCTACTCTCCCTTATGTCTGCGGTTTTGCATCAGCATGTTCTAGATGGTGTTAAGGGCTGAAAGAAGACTCTCATAGCGTCCGCATGTAACACAAGTATTCAGCAAAGCAATTAGAGAACATGTGTGCTTAAGTTCCCTCAAGGTTCTTGGAGCATACAAACAACCTCAAGCACTTCGTGCTTCTGTCATCCAAGGCAGCATAGAAGATTCTCTCATCTTCAACCAGCATATGTGCATATCCTCAGCAATTCTGGATTTGCATAAGTGGCTTCATAGATTCTTCTACAGAGCTATTGGATCAGCATATTATTCAAACTGCGTTCGGTCTTCGTCATCCTTGCGTTTGGCAATCCACAATCATCATTCTCATCATTGTACAAAGTTCTCCAAAGTAATACAAGAAAATTCTCCTACTTGCAAGGGAAGAGAGGGGGGGTGGTGGGATGGGGGTTCAGTGGGTAATTGGGACACAATCTAGTGTCGACTATCATCTTCTTACTCTTCTCTCTTAAAGTAAAGTGGATCACATAAACTCACAAGTTTAAAGAAGGCTTTGTTGTGTGTTACAACCGTCAACCTATTCCATGCTACATTGGTATCAAAGCTGCAGGTTGTGACCCAACTTAGCATCTCATGGATCGTAAAACCGTGGTCAAGAAAAACCACCCACGCCTCCATAATGTCATGAGAGACGTCTTCAAAAAGCTACAAAGAAGATATGGAAGGAGAGATCAACAAAGAAGATACCACCAAAGAAACGGTTCCACACTTCAATGACGGCTTTGTCAAAGCAATTTTGGAGCAAAACAGAATGCTTAGGCTCCAAATTGAGGCTACTGAAGACGCAACAGAAAAGGCTAAAGAGGAGGCTGAAAAAGCCAAGGAAGCAGTCAAAGAAGATAAAAAGCCAAAAGAACCTTCAGAGCTTGAAAGATTGTTCCTCATCATGGAGCAACAAAAAAAGAAGCAGCCAAAAGGGCTGAAGAACGATGGGCCAAAAAAGCCCGACGTGATGATGAACGGAAGGCAAGGATGCCAAACACAAGGTTGATGAAGACCAATGATGGGGAAATCAAGGAGCCCGAGAACACCAACAAAGGCTTGAACAAGACACTATGAAACTCCAAAACCGGCAATTGATAGCATCTATGCAAGCAAACAAGCAATCAATTCTCCCTACAATGGCACAACAAGATCTGAGTTCTCCACCGCCCCAATCACCACCATCATACGAGCTCAACCAAATTTTAGTAAGTATGATGGTAAGTGTGATCATGCCATAATTATGCAATTTATTCATCAATTTGTGGCATATTTTCTTTTGGCTAGGCTTTTAGATCCTCAACACAGAGTCCACCTGGCAACACCTCACCAGTCCTGTGAAGCAATTACCTGGTGGCAACATTGGTCCAATCTACATGTAGACCCGACCATAGAGGCTCCTCAATATGTATGGGGCACCTTTGTGTCCGACCTCAAAAATGGTTTCTTCCTTCCCAATATATGACTAATCTTAAAGATGATTTCTACAGACTCTTCCAAAATTTGTCTCCAGTATGTTTCTTCTACCACACTGTGGGGCATGCCAGCATGGTAAGAAAGATTGTACCAAGTGGCAAGCTGCACAAGCCTCCAAGACCTCTACCTCCACAATAGCCACCGTTCCAACTTCATCCACACCTCCAACATCGGCCACTAATGTTGTCCAACTCTTACCTGCCTTAAACTCAGTACCCATCATTGTATTTGACGATAAGCAAGCGGGTGAGATTCAGAAGCAAAAGAAAACCCTCATTCATGCTGTCACATGCAAAAGCTCTGGGGTCTTCTTTCAGAACATGCTTGATGCAAAACACAAGTAGAAGATGGAGAGAAGAGAGAGAGATAGCTGAGTTTCAATATATTCATAATGCACAAAAAGGGTATAAGTCTTTGGCAAGCCTGGCCTTGAAAAGGTGGTTACATGACTCAATCCCAAGAGGGGACTAAATGAGTCAACAAATACTTAGCTTAGCCTATTTATAGCCTCTCCTCATGCAAGAGACCTGGTCGACCTACTATCGGTCAGCAGATAATTCCACCCAACCTGTTGTCCAAATTCTCTGTCGGCGGCCAACTACAGTAGCTACAGGCCGATAGCCCTCTAGTCTTTCCAAGGTTCTCCTACACACTCTTGAGCTTGGCTCACCAATAAAGGAGCACCTCACCAAAGCGCAAGAAGCATACACTAAGCAAGCCAACAAATCTAGAAGAGATGTCAACTACAAAGAAGGGGATTGGGTGCATCCCTGGATCATGAGGCAGAGATTGAATCAAGTGGGCAAGGATTGTCCCAAGCTCTTGTCACATAAAAGTGTCATGTTACACTTTTATGGCCTGTCAACCAACAAAATTTAAGGGATTATTTTGACACATTGTTTTTATAATATGTATTTTCTTCTTTTATCATATAATCCAAGCATGTTGGAAAAAACTTTGGATTTTTAGGGGGTATAATTTACACTTCTAGGGTTTAAAATTCAATAACACTTTGAAGGTACAAATTTTAGGCTATTTATAATGCATAGAGTCACAAGGTTCACATTAGCCATTTGGTCATTGATTTTCAAAACTTTTAGAGGCCTTAGATTTCACAATCCACCATCTACCTAAACTTAAAGTGATTTTAGAATTATAACTTTGAAAGCATTTTATTTGTAAGTTTGGCTACAAAGACAAATGTTTTCATTTTAAAAAAAATTATAAAATAAGCACCAAATTAAACAAAGTATTACACATAGCATCTATATGATATTTAAATCATTTATAAGTTTTGGGAAAACCAACCATGTCTACAACTCCATTTTGAAGCATTTTTCTTTAGAGTGGGAGCATGAGGCACCAATTTGGACATATTTAAACATTTCAATGATACATACATTCATATTCAGGCAAGAAAAAGTTGGTTCCAATGTGAACTAGAATGATTTACAATGGGAGATCCAAATATCAGCAAGTCGATCTCTAACTAGCTTTATTACTCATATCAGTTTGGAGATTGAGACTATTACCTTGTGAGTTCCTTGAATTTTGACATTTTAAATGCTTTTTTGAGCTAATCTTTTGGTAGAAGTATGATAATGCACGTGTTATGATTTTGAATCATAACACGTGTTATGATTTTGAATCATCATATGAATACATAGCAATATGTCAAGCATATGTTGTATAATTACCATGCATAGAAGAATCCTCATATGTCTTACTTAGTGATTTAAAATTCTAGACTATAGATTTTTATTACATGTACGCTATTCATTCCATGGTTTATATCATATTATTAAATCTTCATATAAAAATACTAACATATTAGAAGTTCCTTTTTTCTTGTGTAAGACACAAAATTGTAAATTATAATCCTATCATGCCTGTAATAATGTACATACCTCTATTTTTAGGATGAACTCACCATAAGGAATGTTGTTAATTAATTACTTTTATATTTTTTCCATGTTTCCTTAATCATGTAGATCTATCCTATTGTTAATCCCATTTTGGATTAACAAAGATTCTTCTCCAATTGAGGACATTAATAAGTGTTATGAAAAGGCACTATAAAAGTTATACATTTTGAGATACTGGCCACCCAAGGCCTTAGTTAGTAAGTTTTAGGCGCCCAAGTGTGAATAAGGGCCAAATGTATAAAAGGCAATTTCTCATAATGAAATAACACAATCCCCCTTTGTGCTATGAGAGCTCTTGCTTTGTCTTGTGAGAGAGAGAGAGAGAGTGAGTGTGTACCCTAGTGCATGTTTCTCTCTATGCATGTGTGTGGGAGAGTGAGAGGTAGATTGCTTTGCACTATTGTGAGAGAAACTCCGCGGTGACAGCATGGAGGTGGAGATTGGTGGAGTGGAGCTTCCAAAAGCAAGCTCAGGGAGCCTCAAGGGACGTGAGCTCGAAGCGTTGGTGAGTACCTAATGATAGTTATTGTCTATGGCTTCTTCCGATTGTGAATAGGTAGAGTTCTCTCTTGGGAGGTGCGGTAGCCCATAACATTTTTGGTGCTGTTGGGGAAACACCATTGTTTTTTTCATCCTCTTAGAGCTCCAACCCCCGTTATGCAAGATTCACTACTATTGCCTTTGTATTTGGAAGATGCATTGTGAAGAAACTGTGTAGATAAGGTTTGAGTGGTAGAGAAGAAATTACAATAGTTCTAGAAAATCGTGTGTTGGAAGTGTGGGTGAGTACTTGGTAGTATACCTAAAGGAAAGCTACACTTAGTTTTACCTTCAATTTTATAGTTTTTCATCACCAATTCCTATAGTGTGAGCTATTAGTTGTTGGTGACACGTATTATATTGTTTTTTCTAAAAATCATGAAAACTACAAAAACAAGGAGTCATTGGTTGTGTTCATGACCTGCATTGTATTCCTAATCCTTGGCATCAAGGAATGCTCATCTCTACCCCCCAGAGAGAATTGATTTGGTGCTCAATTTGCAGACAAAATCACACGAGCACCAAATGCCCTCACTTAAGACCAAGGAAATTACTCTATTGTGCTCACTATATTAGAGATTGGGGAACCATGACACTGCCATGTGCAAATATCTGAGAGTTCAGCCCTTAGCACAACTGCCAGCACCTAGAGTGCCGCTAGCCTTACTAGCACCACCAATGCAAACCAATGTGGCTGTAGGGCAGCCAAATACCTACCCACCACAAGAGGGATGTTCCGAATGCATTACATATCACCTTTGTCGCCACCTGTTTTACCACCACAGCGACCACCACAAGCCAAAATCAATCAGGTATTGATTGACGAGTCCTTGGATGAAGGAGAAATCATGCACGAGGTAGAAGTCGATAATGACTACTACGAGGAGCCCACGGATATCACATCGGACATAAACTCAACTATGAGAAGGGGACCCATACAATGTTTTCGAGTGGCAGAGTGTCCTCTTAAGAATGTGGCTAATGCTAGCCAAGCTCAACCAATGGCAGCATAGACCAACGCCATGCCAACACTGTCATGTGTTAAGTGTGGGGTCGATCATTTGATCAAAGACTACCCATATTGCGCTAGTGGTTCTCTTTCTACTTCTAACCATGCCACGATCAGGAATATAAGTGTGGAACTTGGGAATTTCACGGAAACAAGTGGACAAAGGGAGAAACCCAAGAGGTGTTACAACCTCTAAGACTAGGAGAAGGAGAAGAGTGAAAGAAGTTGGGAAGTGTGATACCATGGTCATAATTTCGGATGGATCTGAAGAAGATACCATTGACACTTGATCCACCCAATCGAAGGAAGAAGGTGACCAAGTGCTAAAATAGGATGGACATGCCCAAGAAACTATGAGGGAGAGACCAGCAACCCCTAAGGGGATTGGAGAATATCCAAATGTTGAAGTAGGAATAAGGAAGCTTGAAGAAGCTAAGGCCTTGGTTAAGGAGTGTCAAAGTAATCATGAAGCCAAATTGGGGGCTAACCGGGCTAGGGATACAGTGTATCCAAGAACTGAGCTGTTAAAGGAAAGAAGATTGGAGGTGCCTACTCCAATTCCAGAAGAGTTCGAGGAAGGGACTCAAAGTGACCTCATGGCAAGAATTTTTGAGGAAGAAGATCAAGATTTGTTAATCCGTTCATTTCCTAGTATTGAATACGCGATAGACACATGTAAGGAGTCCTCATTTGCTTGGGAATCTAGAGATATAGACAGTCTCATAGCCATACTGTCCACAACTGTCAAAATGCCACAAGGACCATACGTAACATGCCGGCATTGTGGGCAGATATCAAGGACTGGGTAGAAGGAAGATTGAACCCAATGTCCACTACAGAGGAGAGCCAGTCACCTCTGGTAGAGAAAAACCTAGTGCATGAGGAAGAAGAAACACTCAGATTTGTCAAAATACCTATCAACTAATTGGGCCAGTATTATGAGAGTGATGTTACGAATGCCATAATTCCAATCCACCATAATGGGTACAAGTACTGGCTATCATGGATGGAGGTGCGGGTGTGAGCATTATTACTAAACAATGTTGGGAAAACTAGGGAAAACTAGAATTGGAAAGAGCAGATCTAATCATCAAGATGGCACATGGAACATCCTCAAGACCAATGGGGCTATTGAAAAATGTTAGGCTTAAGGTCTTTTCATTTCGCTACCATCATACATTTTTTATAATGGACTTTCTTTGCCAGTCGGATTCATATGACATTATCTTGGGGGCAGACCCTTCATGAGGGAAGCCAAATTGGTGCATGATTGGGCGTTAGATCAAGTGTATGTTCGAAAGGATTTGTAGATTTTGAAAATCAATCTACATACGTGGAAGGAACACCCCAACCAGGTAGAAACAAGATCTTTTATATTCCTGAAGAGGGATTTGACTAGAGGGGAAGATACTGGACATCCTGAGAGGCTGGGGAGGAATCTTACATTCTACCCCACTTAAAAAACGCGAGATGTCCTCATCTCGCAGGTGGAGAATGATCTCTTTCATCTTCTTCTTCTTCTTCAATCACTTCCAGCGTTACTGCCTTGGAAGTGGACGGCTGATTTGGGAACAACTCTCTTTGACTTCCTCTATTCTGCGGTGGAGGTCTTGCATTACCTTGGATTGAAATTGCAGGTTGGATAGAGGGTCTACCTCTGGGATTTCCCTGATTTTCCAGCCCTGAAAACCTTGATCCAAAAGGAGTTGGGCAATCCATGCTGCGATGTCCAAACCCTTGACAATTATAGCATTTCACTCTCTTGTTCAAGGGTGGAACTTCTGAAGTTGAAATCCAGGGGATTGAGTTTCGAGAAAAGGACATTTCTTCCATTCTGGAACTTCCCATATCTTGGGTTTGACCCTGATATCTCTTAGGCGGAGGAAGGTTGGAATCACCCTCTGGGAATAAAAACCTTTTGAAAGGTGATGGTGTTGGCTTTGGCGGGACTTTGACATCAAAGGCCTTGGCGAAATCCTTCGCCATCCGAACTGCTTCGGCCATGGAAACTGGCTTGGCATTCTTCACCAAGATATTCAAGGTTCGTTCAGTCCCTGAATGAACCTGGCCATCAGCTGTTCTTCATCTAGCGAAGGTGAGTATTTGAGGAGGAGGGCGAACGCTTGGTGATATGCTTCAATAGTTCTACTCCCCTGGGTTAACTCTAAGAATTCGTACATCTTTGTTTCTAAAAAGCCGGGAGAACAAAACCTCATCCTTAGGTAAATTTTGAGAGATCAGTCCAGGTTTGGGTATTTCGGTCGAGACGGTTTGTCTCGCAGTGGTTTCTCCATGCCACTCTAGCTGATTCCACTATCTTTAGCCTTGCAAGAGCCATTTTGCTCTTCTCATTATACCCGGTGACATCGAAGTATTCTTCCATTGATTCGATCCACTTCTTTATAGCCTCGCCCAAGTTTTCCCCTTCTCCCTTGAAAGGTCCAGGCTGCAAACTATGAAGAGTTTTATGAACATCCAGGTCGAGCTCTTCTTCATCGAGTTGGGGGTTAACATTTCTACCACGACGATCTCGATCCATGTTCCTATCACAAAAATTCTTGTTAAGTCTTTTTATTTATGATTCAATCCGATTTTTGATTCAACTGATTCCAGGGTTCTCTAAATAGGTCGGCTCCCCACAGACTCAAGGGATAAAGATACTCATATAGAACGCATTATCAGTTTATTAACAATTCATTCAGAATTATCTCATTCATATCTTTAACACAATAATGGTCCATCAGACTGAATTTTTCTATCTAAACAATCCTCCATGGGGATTTCAAATTTTCAGATTTTTAATTTATCAACCCTTAACTTGATCCACTGATCAAAAGTTAACAGTAGTAATCTGCCAGCACAATCCACTAATCTCATAGTAATTTGCTGAAGTCATTAACGTCATTCTAGCTACGAACATTATCACAGGGACTCGTCCCATTTATCCTCATTGTGGTTTTGCTCGGCTTATTACATTTCAACCAAATTTCAGGAATCATCATTTTTCAATCAAAATCCAATTCAATTCATCAGCTCACAACTAGAATTTAAAAATCATATCAACCACATTCGAATTCATCATCTGGATAGCATTAATGCTTTTAATTTCAAGTCTTAGATTTACTTGTATATACTGCCAGTAAAGAGCTGCAGTTATACCCTCGGTATAACTGCAGTTATACCGTCGATATATACGGTAGTCATGGTCCTTGAAATTATAGCATTAATGCTTATAATTTCAAGTCTTAGATTTACTCGTATATAATGCTAGTAAAGAGCTGCAGTTATACCCTCGGCATATACGGTAGTCATCGTCCTTGGAATTATAAGGTAAAGACCATCATGTCTAGGCCTCAAGCAAGTCAGGGATTCCATACAATTGTGGTACTTCCATCTGAAGACCCAATTAATAATTTATGAATTTCAGTTCAAATAACAATTTGTATGAATTTCATCACACAATTATGATCTTATACTGCTACTTCATAAATTTTTGACATTTTTGGCTTTTTGGTTGATCCTCATTAGTTAATTCGCTCTGATACCAACTGTAAGATCCCTGTCCCCCCCGCGCAATAATTTCAGGGGTGCTAGCAGCGGAAGTAGCACTTCTTGTGCGGGGCAGGGTCCCACACGCGGGGCCTCGCCCACGGATATCCGGACAAGAGACTAATCCATCGGTTTTTCCAAAACCGAACCTGGAAAAACTTCCTTTGCCCGGAAAGCGCACGGGAGATTCCACCAGGATAACTTTTCCCTAACATAGTCAAAAGCCTTAACTAACTGAGCTCATCTCACCGAACGCCTTAACTAACTGAGCTCATCTCACTGAACCCGTAAGTCCCATAGTCAGATCAGGGAAAAAGACTGTACTTGGATCATAGAGACCAACGCTTTTTTCCTCATTGAGAGGCACAACCGTTGATTCTTTTCCATAGAACAATTTTTGTTCGAGATTTACTTCATCTATCGAACTAAACAGAAATTGAATCTCGATTTACGGATCCATTAGTCCAGCCCATCCAGTCCCATAGGTTAGCCAACCACCCACTGTAGTGATGGGATCCAATTTAGAATTTGATTAGGTTTTGTCCTGGGTACCACGGAAAAGAGTTCCCAGGCCCCCTACCCGGATATTCATGCAAACATAAAACTAGTCACACCACTTACACACCCAATATGAAATTGCTTTTTTCTCAGCATCAGCTATCTTTAAAACAATCCTTTGATGAAACCATTGTGTCACTGATCACAATCCTCAAAATCTCTGGTTGAATCCTTATTTCCAATCATTCCTTCATCGGTGTACTTATGGCATCATTGGCAACCAGAACGCTCACCACCTGTTCACTTAGGGGCCTTTTCTATAGTTCCTAGCTCATAGTAACCGACAATATTTTCATATAACAAAATGGAATCTTCGAGGAAGATCAGCAAGATCAACCAACAGATCCATATAAAAGAGTCATGGACTCATCCGTTGGAGGACCAGCAAGGTCAATCAACCCGATCCATGCTCGGTTTCAGAAAACAACTCTTACTCCTTGATTCAATATCTTCCCCGACGTACTTGTGGGTATCTTCAGCAGCGACCCAGAGCCCGAGCACCGTATGGTCAGCACCCTCTAGGATCCTTCGCAGGTCACCTAGCGCTTCACTCATAGGCCGCTTCCTTGGTCCCTCATCCACTGTACCGGAAGCTCACCATTTAAATTGAGCCGAGACTGGTCAAGACCTCGGCCGACCTTGCTACGCGAGACGTCCTCCATTGACTCTCCATCACACAGCAATTGCAACTTTATCAGTTAGGTCTCCACGACCTTAATCAAATGACGGTCAAAATGCTTCCCCAGCATTCTTGACGTAAAACAGTCATTTACAAACAGGTCACAATTACAGTTTCTATATTGAACTCGTCTTTCCACATTATCCCTCATCAGTCCACATTACTTATTCCACATTCCATTCATATGTGTACTCATTCCCATCCAATCACATTATTTTCCATCTCATCACCTCAGATTCATTCACATCACATATCATATATTCACATCCCAATTCACATGTCATCACATCTCATCCATTCACTCATATTGCGACGACACATCATTTCACATACACATTCGCATTCATTATTCTACATACACATCCACATTCGTACATCCACATCATACATCCAATTCTATATCCGCATTCATACATACACATCCACATTCATACATCCATATCCACATCTACATCCATACATCCATTTCCACATCCACATTCATACATCCACATCCACATTCCATATCTACATCTATACATCCACATCCATACCCACATCCATACATCCACATTCACATTCACATCCATACATCCATATCCACATTCCACATTCAGACATCCACATCCACATTCCATATCTACATCTATACATCCACATTCACATTCACATCCAGACATCCATATCCACATTCCACATTCATACATCCATATCCACATTCCACATCCACATTCACATTCATACATCCATTTTCACATCCTCATTCATACATCCACATCCACGTACATACTTTCATACATCCACATCCACATCCATACATCCATATCCACATTCCACATTCATACATCCATATCCGCATTCACATTCATACATCCACATCCATATCTACATTCATACATCCACATCCACATCCACATCCACATCCATACATCCATATCCACATTCCACATTCATACATCCATATCCACATTCACATTCATACATCCACATCCATATCTACATTCATACATCCACATACAAATCCACATCCACATTCACATCCATACATCCATTTCCACATCTATCTGATTCCTATCACATCTTATCACATCTATTTATAGAATGTAGAAGAATTCTAAATTTTTGATATAAAGATTCTTTACGCATCTAATTAGGCATAAAGACAAGGAATAACACTTTTATAAAAATCCTTTTATGCATCTATTTAGGCATAAGTTCAATTTTAAGGAAAATAACACTTTCGAATTAAAAATAAACCTTTTATGCATTTTACTATGCATAAATTCCATTTTAATGAGAATAACACTTTCAAAATAAAAATAAATCTTTTATGCATCTAATTATGCATAAATTTAATTTTAATGAAAATAATACTTTCGGAATAAAAATAAATCTTTTATGCATCTTTCTATGCATAAAACCAATATTGATAAGAATAACTCTTTTGAATTAAAAATAAAATACTTTATACATCTTTCTATGCATAAAATTAGAATTGATGAGAATAACTCTTTTGGATTAAAATAAATTCTTTATGCATCTTTTCATGCATAAATCTAATTTAGTAGGAATTACACTTTTAGAATAAAAGAATTTCTCTTATGCATCTAATTTATGCATAAAATCTATTTATGATGAAAATCACACTTTTAATATAAAAAAAATCTTTTATGCATACAAATCATTTATGATGAAAATCACTCTTTTAATATAAAAGAATTTCTTTTATGCATCTATTTATGCATAAAAATCATCTATGATGAAAATCACACTTTTAATATAAAAAAAATATCTTTTATGCATATGTTTATGCATACAAATCATTTATGATGAAAATCACTCTTTTAATATAAAAGAATTTCTTTTATGCATCTATTTGTGCATAAAAATTATTTATGATGAAAATCACACTTTTAATATAAAAAAATATCTTTTATGCATATGTTTATGCATACAAATCATTTATGATGAAAATCAGTCTTTTAATATAAAAGAATTTCTTTTATGCATAAAAATCATTTATAATGAAAATCACACTTTTAATATAAAAAAATATCTTTTATGCATATGTTTATGCATACAAATCATTTATGATGAAAATCACTCTTTTAATATAAAAAAGTATCCGTTATGCATAAAAATCATTTATGATAAAAGTAACACTTTTATAATAAAAAAATATTCTTTTATGCATACTTTTATGCATAGAAATCAATAATGATAAAAGTAACACTTTTATAATAAAAAAAATATTCTATGCATACTTTTATGCATAGAAATCAATAATGATAAAAGTAACACTTTTATAATAAAAAAAATATTCTTTTATGCATACTTTTATGCATAGAAATCAATAATGATAAAAGTAACACTTTTATAATAAAAAAATATTCTTTTATGCATAAAAATCAATAATAAAGAAAGTAACACTTTCATAATAAAAAAATTATCAATATGTATCTTTCTATACATAGAATTTAATTCTATTGAAAATCATTCTTTTATAAAAATTAATCAATATGCATCTTTCTATGCAGGAATGAAAATGACACTTTTAGAATACTCTAACGATGGGGATTACTCTTTTTGATTAATAAAAGATGAAATTTATTTTACAAATTTTTAAAAATTTTTGCCATAACCTCCTTTGTATGGCTGACCATTTTTTAATTTTTAACTCACTAAAATTAATTAAAAGTTCACTAAGAGTATTTAAATCATTCTAGTGTAAACATTTTCTACTTATTTAAGAGAACATTATGAAAAACTTGATTTTATCCAATAATCAATCATCTAGGATAAAAAATGGTTGGATTTACTAAAGAAGAGAGGGGAATGCCTTTTTTCAATGAGGCATAACATCATTTCATTTTAGAGAAGATAAAAATCATAAAAAAACCATAAAAGAAATAGAAAAGAGAAGAATCTTCAACTTACATGGATAATTTGAGAGCTTTCCTTTGGCTTAATGGTTTGAGGGTTCTACTCTTGTTTGAAACAAGAGTGGCCACCAATCTTTTAGAAGAGGGAAGGTTAAAAACTAATGAATTATGAGTAAAATTCATAGTTTTTGGCACTTGGGAGAGGCAGGGTAACAGTGACAAATACTATTAAGTTTCAACAAATGGGAAGGCTTCTATTTATAGAAAAAAGTGACCTTCTAACCAAGTCAACTGATTCTAGAATTTTCCAGATTAGTTTGGTCAATTTTGACCATTTTTGGGTCAGTTTTGCTTACTTTTTGGATCTAGTTGAAACAGGAGAGAGGAGAGATAAAAATATCTCATTATTTAGGAGTTTAAAACTCATTCAAGCATGTGAAATAGGCGCCTCCTTCATGAGGAAAAATTCCCCATACTGAGGTGTCAAAAATACATCATTTCATCTAAATATCTCTCTTTTTTAACTATTAACCTTGTCCTTAGTCAACTCTTCATCTTATGTGAGTATTTACTCATTTTTGGGATATTTTCCTTTTATTCTTCTATTTATCTCCTCCCTACATTTGGATGAATCTTATTGGTCCATAGGAACCTTAATTTAAAATTTCAAAAAAATCTTGACCCTCAGGATAATGCCTCTTGAACAGATTATACTTAATTTCTAATGCACCTTCTGAAAATATTTTTGAGCTTCTGTTTCAGGGGAACTTATTTTACTAAGATGAGAAATTTTTCCATCTAAAAATATTTAAAATCTAAATACTCTCTCTCTAGAATATTTTCTCTCTCTAGGCCAAACCTGGTAGAAACAAGATCTTTTATATTTTTGAAGAGGGATTTGACTACAGGAGAAGATACTGGACATCCTGAGAGGTTGGGGAGGAATCTTACATATTGTATCTAGTAAACAAGCCTTGCACTATGGGAAGAATCACACACTGTTTGCTTCTACTCCTGGAATTTGACTTTATGGTCACGGTGATAAAAGGAACACAACATGTTTTGGTAAAACATATGTCTAGAGTTCCAAATGGAGAACCTACAACCAGCATTGATGAGATGACCTCCCAGATACTTGTCTGTTGTTTAAACTTGACATGATTGCCTGAATGGAGTGAGAAAATATCTGACTATCTAGCTCATGGTTTCCCACATGATCAACCCTTGAACAAGGATAAAATGCATCATCTTATTAAACTGGCTGCACCTTATCAATTGATTTTTGGAGAATTATATAAGCTAGGAAAGGATGATATCCTCAAGAGATGTGTGCGAGAGAATGAGTTTGTCACGATCTTAGAAGAAGCACATGCAGGAATAGCTAGAGGACATTTTGCTAGAGAAGTTACAGCTCGTAAAATGATTCAAGCGGAACTGTGGTGGCCTACATTATTCACAGGGACACCATAGAATTTGTGAAAAGATGCGAGGAATGTCAACCTTTTGCTATCCCACAACAAAAGGGTAGCATACCACTCACCCCTCTGATTGTGAGACAACCCTTTGAGAAATGAGGTATTGATTTTGTTGTACCCATTATTCCAGCAGTGCATCCATCACATAAGCCCGTTATGTGATCAGCCCACAGACTATTTCACTAAGTGGGCAGAGGTGAGAGCCTCTAAAAGAGTTGATGCTCTATGGCCAAGTTCCTATATGAAAAGATCATTTCCAGATTTGGCTGTCCACTTGAATTAGTCAGTGAGATCAGGGTTCACATTTCATTAAGGAGGTGATTATACAATTACTTATAGAATTCCTTGTAGTCCATCGCAAATCATCACCTTATTACCCATAGGCGAATGGCCAAGCAGAGAGCACAAACAAGATTTTATGTGCTATCCTGACTAAAACCTTAGAAGCCAGTCACACGGATTAGGAGCACAAGTTAACTGCAACACTATGGGCTTATTGGACATCATATCGATGGGGTACACTCCCTTTCGTCTAGCTTATGGCATTGATGAGGTAATGCCTATGAAATTTTTAGTTCCAAGCCTGCAAATTGCCGTACAGGAAAGGCTCACTGAAAAATGCATTAGCTGAGAGGTTGGTTGACTTGAAGAAACTCGACTGGTTGCATCGCATGGGATATGGTCAAAAAACTACGGAGAGTTGAAGAAACTCGATGAAACTCGATTGGTTGCATCGCATGGGCTTATGGTAAAAAAACTATGGAGAAAACACTGGTTTGACCATAACCTAAAACATAAAGAACTAGAAACAGGGGAACTCATCCTCATGAATGGTGTTGGGAGCACCAAGAAAAAGAAACTGAAATACAAAGGGTTAGGGCCTTTTAGAGTGTTCGAAATCACCCCTCAAGGGTCAATCCGAATTGAAACGATCGAGGGGGTAGAAATGGAAGGGTACATCAATGGGAGTAAACTCCAAAATTATTACGGACTCCTAACCTAAGAAATTCTTGCCTAAGAGCATCTTCTGAAACAAAAGAAAGAGCTAGTCAAGGAAAAAAATAGACAAGCTCAAGAAGAAGCCAAGGCAAGGGAAGCCAAAGCAAAACAGAGACTCTAAGGGAGAATGCTACATGTGAACGTGGCTTCACTCACCTTGCTTGATAAAGGATGACCTGGACATTGAGCCTATACACCTCAATGTAAAAGTCTCTACGAAAAATAGTCACACTAAGAGCATTACATTGATTGATATGGGATCAAGTCATAACTTGATCTCCTATGAAACATGGGTAGCTCTACACAAACCCCGCCTCGAGTCCATTAATGCATATGTTCGCAGTGTGCATTTATCAACTACGAAAACCATGGGATTTTTAAATGTTAATATCTCTATCACAAATAATCCTTGGTTGGAAAGGTATTTGTTATGCTTGCAAGATCCATGGAAGAGGACATGATTCTTGGATGATCTTGGATTTATGCCAGCAACTCACATCCAATGGGCCCCCCATCCCATATACAACCTATTCATTCGTGAACCATTACCGCTCCATTATGGAGTCCATTGAATAAGGGAAAAAAAGTAGTGACATGTGACATGACACCAGCAATGCTAAGAGAAGTAGAGGACTTAACCAAACAAGCGTCCATGTTAAAACCTCATCCCCATTCCAGAGAACCACAGAACAAGCAACAAAAGTATCCAGGCAAAAAATAGTGGGTTCCCAAATCCCAGCTTCAAGCACAAGGATACTATGATACAGACAAAACCTCATGGGTATCGAGGCAAAAAATCCATGCTATAGGCAAGAGACAAGGAAAGCCAACCAAGGACAACAAGATGTATTCCAAGCAAACCCACACACAACTTAACATTTAATAGCAGTGGGTCCAAAATGACTTACTTGCAGCACAAGGCTATTATCAAGGAAATGAAATGGTATGGGTGCCAAAAACCAATCCAAAACCCAATCTCAAATGTACCTCCATAAGAACATAAGAGAGCCATAAGCACAAACAGGACCAAGTCCCAACTAAATCAAGTGCTAAGGAAGCACCAAAATTGGTCTGGAGAAAGAAACTAGTTCAACCTAGTAAACAAGAGAGTGCGACACCGCCAATGTCATCCACCAATGAGAAAAAGCTGAACCAAGATGTGGACTAGGGGATAGAAGATGTGCACTCACATGCACATGAAGCAAAACAGGTTCACTAGGATTCGGTGAATGTACTCCTCCACTGGATGGGAGGGAAAATGAAAAGTTCTCACTCAAAACTTAATCAGTTACACAACAACAACACATACCCACCACAGGCTCTAAAGTATAACATTGGTTCCCATGGAAATAAAAGGAAGGAGGATGACAAGGGGAACCTCGCTCTAAGCAACTAGGTACAAGGTAAAGGGGTATGCTTTTCATGCCGTGAAACATGTTCATTCATTTCACGTGTAAACTTCTACTCCTCTGATTGAATGCATAACATGTGGCCTTAAAGTGTTTGCGCATATATAGGAAACCATAGGGTATCAATATTTTCATGCATAAGGGTACAAGCCGTTTCACATCATGAACAGGTTCAAGCTAGTGCACGCCGTGAAATGCTCAAGATTGTTTCACATCATGAAACACTTCAAAATAGTTCACGTCATGAACCAACTCATGCCACTTCACGCCGTGAAATGGTCGAAAAACTTCCATGAATCATAAACAAAAATGTGGAATACCCATTAAGATAGCCACTGGCACCGACAACTAGATCATAAATACATATTTTCCCCCTTTTTTGTGCATTTTTCATTGACCTGCTTCCATCGCTTCGTCTTGACATCATCATCTTCATCGTCTTTTGGAGTGCGTTCATCATTGGTGTTCATCCTCATTTGATTGCTTGTGACCATCGATTCTCAGGTAGGAGCTCCTCACACACTTTCGATTGTTTCATTCGTTTGCATAAAAGCATTGTTTGAGCTCTTAGGTGATACATTTGAACACATTTCTATAATTTATAACTCTTAATCGATTGCATCTATCCTTTTCCTTCTTGTTTTCATCATCCCTCCACTGTAAAAGGTGACACCTCCCACCAAATCCTCTCACATGACATAAAGAAATAAACCCGTGAAATAGCAGTTTGCTATTTCATGGAGTCCAAACTAAACTCTCGATTTGGATAACAATGCACTGATCACTTAAAATTGTTTGCTCAAGCACTAACCACTAGCACTCATTCCACACTGATAATCGTGACACCACAATATGTTATTTCATGAAATAACGGATTGATAGTTCACGGGTTAGCCTGTCATGGGTTAACACCTCACGTAATAACACTTCACACTTTAACCCTTCAACGGGTTAACATCTCATGTACTAACCCTTCATGGATTAAGCCTTTCACGGGTTAACCTTTCATGAGTTATCCTTTCACAATTTAACATCTCATGTACTAACCCTTCATGGGTTAAGCCTTTCACGGGTTAACCTTTCACGAGTTAGTTTTTCACGGGTTAACATTTCACGTACTAACCCTTCACGGGTTAAGCCTTTCATGGGTTAACCCTTCATGAGTTAACCTTTCACGGGTTAACATCTCACACGTACTAACCCTTCACGGGTAAAGCCTTTCATGGTTAACCCTTTCATGGGTTAACCTTTCACGAGTTAGCCTTTCATGGGTCAGCACTTCACGTGCTGATCCTTCATGGGTTAACACCTCACAGATTAACCTTTCACGCACACAGTACTTGACACTCGGCCATTTCATGGCCTGCTACTTCACAGATTAGGACTAATTCCCAAAAAAACACTAATACACACCCCTTATTGATTCATTGCTCATCCCACTAACACTCTTCCCATCAAACATCAATGTACACAAACACACACAAAAAAAAAAGAAACTGTGAGCTCCTACTGGTCATAATGACTGATCTTCTTTTCAAATGTTTATAGATGGCCTCCTTTGCTGCTTCCGAACCAGAAGTTGAGGGGAACCCAGCCATAACTCAGGCTGGTACCGTAGGGTCACTAGTAGAAAAGAGGAAAAGAGCACCACGCAACACCAAGCTCACTTACCTTGGGCCATATGCACAGAAATTACAAGGTACTGTGATCCACAAAGACATTCAGATAGCTCACGGGAAGATTATGTTCCATTATCATAGCCCGGAGTGTTTGAAGATCTTAGAAGATACCGATGTCATGAACAAGCTGGAGAAGTTAGGCCTAGCAAAATGGCAAAGGTCCTTCCCAGCACCATCAACCCACAATTATGTGTATAATTTTTAAAATCTTATGATATAAGTACTAAGTGAGGTACAATCACAAAGTCGGCGGATGGCTCCACTATGCGCAGGTCCTCATCACAGAGGAAATGATACAAGAATGTCTGCAGTTGCTTGCCCCCCCCATACTGGTACATGTCCATACAATCGATCAGATGCCCATGGAGGACATGCTGAAGAGGGTTTCCTTTCACTCAAATGGGGCGAAGTATGAAAATATAAAGGATGAAGCAGATGAGAAGTAATGGCAATGCTCATGCAAGTAAAGCTAGTGGACACATATAACAGGGTCCCTCTCAATTGCATAGCAAAGGTCCATGAGGAGAAATAGGAGGACTGGGCTTGGTATATACATTAAGAAATGGAGAATTACCTCAAATCACACCAATCCAAGATGTGTAATCCTTATCTCCTAACCAAAGTACTCAGCCATGCATCTAATCTTTCCATTCCCCAAGGTACTCATGGCAGAGGTACCTCAGGCAGCTGAAGGATCCATGGAGCCATCTACCCTCATTCCAAAAGAGTTGCAGCAGGGACAAGCGGTCCTGAAGGAGAATAAGGAGCTGATTCAAGAGCTGAAGGGTGGTAAGAAGTCAAAGAAAAGTAAAAAGATGCGGGGTAGCCTCCAACAAGTTGAATCAGAGATGCAGAGTCTAGAAGAAGATGTAGCCTAGGACATCGCATCCTTTCAATAGGTTCTGGAGTAACAAGAAGCAAAAGAAAGAGAAAATATAAGCTTGACAGCAAGTGTCATTCCAGAGTCAGCACTACACACACCGCCTTCAAGCCCTACCCAATTAGTCTTTGAAAACCTCTCCCCACTCTGCGATTTAGTAAATTTAGATCAGCCCACCTTAGCGGAGATCACCTCAGCACAGAGGCGATTCAAGAAGCTCAAGACGCTAAGAAGAGAAAGAGAGTCAACGCGACTCCAAGTCCCAGCAACAAGTGAAGGTGAGTGGACACAATAGGAGAAGATTCCTTCTTGCACAATCTCAAAGCTGATCTCTTCGTAGAAGAGACCATGGAAGGCCTCGACATGCTGTTGCAGCACCAAACAAAAGGCTCAGCCTCCACAAGTGTAAATAGTTGGTGGACCGAAGAGCAAAGGGTATGGCGATGTCATTTACTTATTGCTCATATGATGCATGATAGGAATGCCAAACTCTAGAAATAGGTCTTAGATTCCACTGACCAAGTGAATGCACTTAAGGAGCAATTAGCCACAGTGGATGCCACACATAGAGAAGTGATCCTTAAGAGTTTAAAGGCAGCCGAAGAACAGGAGGCAAGGCTCCAAACCTTGGAGGGCAGTAACATGTTATAATCAGCAAGACTATAGTTTGCATCACCAACCAAAGAAAATGAGGAGCTCAAGGCCAAATTAGAGCAAGCCAAGGCATAACTTCAAAAGGAAGTGGCACATACCTAGGAGAAAGAAGAACAACATCACCCAAGGCCTTAGTAAGTTTTGGGCACCCAAGTGTGAATAAGGGCCAAATGTATAAAAGGTAATTTCTCATAATGAAAGAACACAATCCCCTTTTGTAAGCTCTTGCTTTGTCTTATGAGAGAGAGAGAGTGAGAGTGTACTCTAGTGCATATTTCTCTTCTATGCATGTGTGTAGGAGAGTGAGAAGTAGATTGCCTTACATTGTGGTGAGAGCGACTCTGCGGTGATAGTGTGGAGGTGGAGATTGGAGGAGTGGAGCTTCCAAAAGCGAGCTTGGGGAGCCTCAAAGGATGTGAGCTCAAAGCATTGGTAAGTACCCACCACCAACGATAGTTGTTGTCTATTGCTTCTTCCGATTGTGAATGGGTATAGTTCTCTCTTAGGAGGTGCGATAGCCCATAAAACCTATATGAGTGCACTTAAGAGATAGTTTTTAAAAAACTATAAAATGCGACTTCTATATCCTATAGTGTTACCAAACAAGTACTAATTAGGAAAAAAGAAATAGAATGTGACCTTCAACTCACACTAACTAATGGCTTATTGAAAATACAGATAAGATACATGATATGCGGTGTAGATATTTTACAAGAAACACTACTAACTTAACCTCAATTTTTATATTCACTGAATTCAAAGTGCAAGAAGTTCTTATGGCTTCTCAATTTTTGGGCAAGGTTTATTATGGTATGCTTACTATTGCTTTGGCCACACCACATCATTTGAGATGTGGGTATACTTCTTCTTAATACAGAGGTGGGTGGTGAGGTTATTCTTCCTTTGATGATGTTTTGGTCACTTAAATGGTGGAATCACCATCATAATACCCTTGAGCAATGAGTAGATGTGTAGGCACCCATTTTGGGTGGACCACTCTATAAAGTGGGGGTTGATTCCTTTATTGTCGAGGTGCAAGTTGAGTTGCAGATTTCTTTGGAATCCACACATTTTCATTACCTTTATAATTGATGAGTTGGAAGAAGATCTTGTCGAGCTATTTTGGGTTTTACGAAAGAGTTTCTAGGTGTAAGATCCCTGTTCCCACCGAGCAACGGATTCAGGATACTGGCAGCGGAAGTAGCACTTCTCGCGCGAGACAGGGGTCCCACATTCGGGCCTCACCCACGGATATCTGGATAAGAGACTAATCCGTCGGTTGTTCCAAAACCGAACCCGGAAAAACTTCCTTTACCCGGAAAGCACGGGCGATTCCACCAGGAGAACTTTTTACTTTAACGTAGTCAAGATCATTTCTGATCAAGCTGATCCAATTGCATCTTCAAGATACTTGATCAGATCAAGGAAGAAACTTGCACTTGGATCATTGGGATCAACGCTTTTTTCCCCATTCAAGAGGCACAGCCGTTGATTCCTATCCATAGAACAATTACTGTCTGGGATTTACTTTATCTATCGTAATAACAAAAGTTGAGTCTCGATTTATGGATCCATCAGTCCAGCCTAACCCCATCCGATCCCATGGGTTAGCCAACCGCCCAACCACTGTAGTGATGGGATCTAAATAAGAATTTGGTTAGGTTTTGTCCCGGGTACCAAGGAAAAGAGTTCCAAGGCCGCCTAGCCGGAAGTTCATGCAAAATAAAACTAGTCACACCACTTACACACCCAATATGAAATTGCCTTTTCACAGATTCAACTAGTTTTAAAACAATCCTTTAATAAAGCCATAGTATCACTGATCACCATCTTCCAAATTATCCGGTTGATTCAATTTCCCATCATTCCTTCATCAGAGTATCTATGGCATCATTGGCAACTAGAACGCTCACCACCTATCCACTCAGGGGCCGTTTCAATAGTTCCTAGCCCATAATACTCGGCAATATAATCACTTATCAAGATGGACTCTCGTTGAAGATCAGCAAGATCAACCAACAGATCCATATAAAGAGCCATGGACTCATCCGTTGAGGACCAGCAAGGTCAGTCAACCAGATCCATGCCCGGTTTCAGAAAACAACTCTTACTCCTTGTTCCAATATCTTCCTCGACGCACGCGTGGGTATCCTGGGCGACCCAGAGCCAGAGCACCGTATGGTCAGCACCCTCTAGGATCCTTCGCAGGTGACCTAGCGCTTCACTCATAGGCCGCTTCCTTGGCCCCTCATCCACCGTACCGGAAGCTCACCATTCCTTGGTCAAGACCTCGGCCGACCTTGCTGCGCGAGACGTCCTCCATTGATTCTCCGTCACAGCAGTTGCAACTTTATCAGTTAGGTCTCCACGACCTTGATCACAAGACGGTCAAAATGCTTTCCCAGCATTCTTGACATAAAACAGTCATTTACAAACAGTCACAAAATACAGTTTCTATATCGAATTCCATCTTTCCACATTATCTCTTCTCAATCCACATTACTTATTCCACATACCTTTCATATGTACTCATTCTCATCCATTCATTCATATCAACGACACATTATTTCCCATACGCATTCACCTTCATTATTCTTCATACCCATCCATGCCTACATCCAGTTTCACATTCTTACTCATACATCCACATCCACATACATACATCCATACATACACATCTACATGCATACATCCACATCTACACGCATACATCCATACATACATCTATTTTTTTTCCTTCCCATTCATATAGCCCCATACGCCTTCACATCTAGTCTTTTACATCACATCCATTTTCACCTTATGACAACCCATATACATCTTATCTCATCACATACACTTCTTATCTCATTCCATACACATCTTATCATCTCTTAACTCATCTTATCACATCCTAACTCATCTCATATACATCTTATCTCATCTTATCACATCTCATATACCTCTTATCACATCTCATACACCTCTTATCACATCCTAACTCATCTCATATACATCTTATCTCATATTATCACATCTCATACACCTCTTATCACATCGTAACTCTTCTCATATACATCTTATCTCATCTTATCACATCTCATACACCTCTTATCACATCTCATACACCTCTTATCACATCTTAACTCATCTTATCACATCTCATACACCTCTTATCACATCTTAACTCATCTTATCACATCCTAACTCATCCTTTATGCATACCTCTACGCAAGAATTTCAATTGTGATAAAAGTAACACTTTTACAATAAAATAATCATTTTTTTCTGTAATATTTTTATAATAAAATAATATTTTTTTTTTCATTTCTATGCACGAAATTCAATATGATGAAAATAACTTTTTATAATAAAATAATCTTTTTTTTACAGTTTTATAATAAAATAATAAAATATTCATCTTTTATGCATACCTCTATGCATGAAATTCAATTAGGTTAAAAGTAACACTTTTATAATAAAATATTTATCTTTTATGCATACCTCTATGCATGAAATTCAATTATGTTAAAAGTAACACTTTTATAATAAAATATTTATCTTCTATGCATACCTCTATGCATGAAATTCAATTATGTTAAAAGTAACACTTTTATAATAAAATATTTATCTTCTATGCATACCTCTATGCATGAAATTCAATTATGTTAAAAGTAACACTTTTATAATAAAATATTTATCTTCTATGCATACCTCTATGCATGAAATTCAATTATGTTAAAAGTAACACTTTTATAATAAAATATTTATCTTCTATGCATACCTCTATGCATGAAATTCAATTATGTTAAAAGTAACACTTTTATAATAAAATATTTATCTTTTATGCATACCTCTATGCATGAAATTCAATTATGTTAAAAGTAACACTTTTATAATAAAATATTTATCTTTTATGCATACTTCTATGCATGAAATTCAATTATGTTAAAAGTAACACTTTTATAATAAAATATTTATCTTTTATGCATACCTCTATGCATGAAATTTAATTATGCTAAAAGTAACACTTTTGATATAAAATTTTATCCATTATGCATACTTCTATGCATGAAAATAAAAATGATAAAAGTAACACTTTTGATATAAAAATTTATCCATTATGCATACTTCTATGCATAAAATAAAAATGATAAAAGTAATACTTTTGATATAAAAATTTATTCTTTATGCATAATATAAAAATTCAATTTTCTCATGATTCTAATGAATTTCTTTCAATTAATCTAGGATGATAATTCCTAGAATATGGTAAGAAATCCTCTTTTCATGCTTTGAATGAAATTATTTTATGTGTAAAATTTTATAAAATTTTGCATAGCTCCGCTATTATAACTGATAAATCTCAATTATTTAAAAAAGATAAGGCTTATCTTTAAGGGAATGATTAGAATGATCCCTAATTGGATCATTAACCCTTAATGGATTAAATAAAAAATAATCATAAACTAAAAGCATAGAAAAACTATTAATTTATTCTCAAGCATAGATTAATCTTGGATTAAGAAAAAGCTTTATGAAAAGCTTCATTTGGATTGAGAATGGGTCATGAATATGACCATTTTATAAGTGAGAGAGGAAAAAATCATTAGAATTAAACATAAATGAAAATTTATGAAATTCTTTACTATCATTAGCCAATTAACTTCAATAACATTCAAAAACCATACCAATTAAGCTTCTCAAGCTTGAGAGGGGTTGAGAAGAGAGAAACATTGAGAAATTATAGAAAAATCAAAATTCACCATACTTACCTTACAATTTGCTTGATTCTTTGTTCACGGTAGAGGCCCCCAACCAATCAATTGGTTTAGTATGATGATGGAGCCACCAATGGGGATTAAAGAAAGAGGGAAGTGTCAAAAAACTAGTGAATTATTAAAGAATTCACAGTTCTTGGCTTAGGTGGAGTAGAGTAACAATGCATAAGACACTATATTTTTTTCAACAAGGGGAGGCTTCTATTTATAGGAAAATTTGAGCTCCTAACCAAACAAACTGATTCTAGAATTTTCTAGTCAGTTTGGTCACTTTTTGACCATTTTTAGGTCAGTTAAGTAACTTTTTAGAACTAGACTTGAATGAGGAGAGAGGAGAGATGAAATATCTCAACTTTTATGATTTTAAAACTCATTTAAGCATGTGTTTTAGGCACCTCATTGAAGGCCCTCCTTTTCCTTACTGGTGTGTCAAAAATGGAATCCTTACACTCAAAATATATCATATTTTTATATTGCTCATAGTTTTTTTTATTAAACCTTGTACATTTTCAACTCTTCATCTTATGTGAGCATTTAAGGGACTCCCCTTCCTTACATATGTGTCAAAATAAAATCATTATACCCAAAATATCTCATATTTTTAATATTACTCATAGTTTTTTACTAATAAACCTTGTACATTTTCAACTCTTCATCTTATGTGAAATATGCACCTCATTGAAGGCCCTCCTTTTCCTTACATATGTGTCAAAATGGAATCATTATACCCAAAATATCTCATATTTTTAATATTGCTCATAGTTTTTTTACTAATAAACCTTGTACATTTTCAACTCTTCATCTTATGTGAGCATTTACTCATTTTTGGGTATCTTCTTTTTACAAATTGGATTTATCTCCTCCCTACACATGGATTGATGCTATTGGCCCATAGGAACCTTAATTGGACCATAATCCAAAGATTTATGAAAATCTAGACCCTTAGACTAAGGTTCTTTATACCTATTTCTAATTAATTCCAATTGCACATTGAAAAATTCTTTTTGAATTTCTGTTTCAGGGGAATTCTTCTTAATTATATGAGATATTTTTCTATCCAAAAATATTCAAAATCTGAATATTCTCTCTCTAGAATATTCTCTCTCTCTAGGTTAAAACAGTTAGAAACAAGGTCTTTATATTTCTGAAGAGCGATTGATTACAGGGGAAGATACTAGACATCAAAAAGGGGTTGGGAGAGGAATCTTACACTAGGCTAAACATTGTTGCGAGCAAAATAGGTAACTGACATGGTTACCTAAAAAGATTCCCTCCCAAAATGCGTGAAATCTTAAAAATGTCTTAAAAACATAGTTTTTTGAAAACACATTTGGAATTCCATGTATACATTTAAAAATTACATGAACTTTGATATTTTTTTCAAGATTAACATGTGTGATCTTCGTAGATTTATAAACTGCTATTGTTTGTGACATAAAAATAAACTTGACTTACAAAATTGCATAGGAGTCGACATAACTTAAAGAAATATGAATCTTTTTCAAATAAAAATTTATTTTCTAAATTTCATGAATGTAAGACACTTTTTTTAATGGACTTTCTTGGGATAAATTCTATCATTATGCATAAATATTCACATTATTTGACAAGCACTCAAAAAATATTAGAACACAACATTATAAGCTCCATGATTTATGAAAAATTCTTACAAATATCCTTAAGTCTATTTCTAGACCCAAATAGTAAAGCTTTGAGTATATACTTACCTTGCCAGTTTGCATGACATAATTATTTGCTCTATTATTTATTAGCAGGTAGTGGGCATGATATACAACCAATGCTAAGAGTTTAAAGAGGTCAGCTTATAGGTGTGTAAAGGTAGACTTCTATTCATATACATGTAGAAGATTGTAACTATGGATGCTCATGGCTGCCAATAGCCTTAACATGGATCTTATTGAGGAGATGATCGAGAAGGATGTGGGTTATGCTTCAGATGCCTCGAAGCAACAAAAACGTTAAAGGCTTGATGTTGATGCAAGCTACACTCCGGTGAATGTTGGAGAGAATGCAGGGGAAAGAGTAAAAAATTGAAATATTTTTTTTGGCACGATAATTTCAAAGGCAGACATCATATAGCCTATGGGTGTAAATTTTGACTCACGTAGGCATTTGTTGTTCATGAAGGAAATTATTGTTATGCAATATGGATAACGGTGGCGGGAAGAAATTGTAGCCTATGTCATGTAAATATGTGGTGGTGGAAAAAATTCATAGTATGTATATGTTGATGTTTGATCTAGATAGCCATTATCATGAATGTAGGTGATGGTATATCTAAGAGTAGTGTAGGAATGAGCTCTAGTTACAATTATTTAGAGTACATGTGAAGGATGTTGAGAGATGGTATGTCTAAGGGTAGTGTATAATGAGCTCTAGTTATAATTATTTGGAAGACATGTGGAGGATGCTGAGAGATGCAATCGTCGCCCCCCCCCTGCGGGCGACATTGTCTTTGTACACAAAGAGAAAAGAGAGGAGCTTGGGGCTTCTTGAATGGTGGTAGAGAGGAGCTTGGAGCGTTCACGATGACGGTAGATTCAAGGTCCCCTATGCTGGAGAGCATACTATAACATATAAGCATGGTAGAGTCCACGCTCACATGCATCCCCCTCTCCAATGTAGATGGTTCCACCATGTGCATTTAAAATTGAATTATACAACAAAATTGAGGATTTGCGAGTCAATCAACGCATGGTCTTCCAATCAATGGAGCCTTGCACATCTGGATCAAAAAAAATAGATTACATGTCATTATGGATTATCTCATCTAGCTCTTCTATTATCATGAATTTCTAGCATCTACTACGTAGCGATATTATTTATGATACAAAGGTTACGTGGATACATAGAGTAACATTTTTTTAAATAGCCTCCTCCCAAATTTGTAGTCAAAGGTTGCAACCATGTGTGTTTTTCAGGTCCTTAGCCCCCTAAACCTATGTCCTACCTATATCACCTTATCGTAGGCATATTTTTTCTTTAATTCTATGATTTATAGGATTTTTTTAAAATTTTGAGATTTTATTGGCTACTATCTACTATTTGGAATGAGTTTTTATAGATTTGTTGGTGATAAAAATTAAAAACATTCTTATAAAAATCTAAAAATATTTCAAAGTTAAGAAAAATAGCCTTTAAAAGTTGATGTTTTACATCAAAGTTGATGCAAAACATCAACTTTTCCACACAACTTGATGTTTTGCATCAAAGTTGATGCAAAACATCAACTTTTCCACAAAACTTAATGTTTTGCATCAAAGTTGATGCATCATTAAGTTTTTCATGCTTTCTAAAGTCTTTTAACAACTAAAATTGCCATTTTAATTAATGTTTTACATCAAAGTTTATGCATCATCAAGTTTTTCATGCTTTCTAAAGTCTTTTATAACAACTAAAATTACCATTTTAACCCCTTTTTCTCACATCAAGGACACATCTTCTTTAAAAATGAGTGTGTAATTATTTTTCAAAATTAAACAACTTTTAAGTAGCTTATTCATGATATTTTAAAATTCATATATACATAATGAACTCTTTTAAAAAAAGCGTATATTATGAATTAAGAAAGTGTGATACTCAAGAGATTCAAGTCATTGTCCTTATGGCAAACAAAGAGCTGGAGCTACCAATCTCGCCTCCCCAAGGTAACCAATCCTCTCCACCCACCAACAACCCCCCTACTTACCACCAAAGATAGAATCATGCCACCTAAAAACAGGCCCTTCGTGTTACCAAGACCACCCACCCCACAACACCTCCTCCACAACAAACTCTTCTAAGAACCAAAGATAGAACCATGCCACCTAAAAAGAATCCCTTCCTTTACCAAGATCGCCCATCCCACAACACCTCCTTCACAACACCTCCTTCATAACAACCTCTACAGCATGTTACTATTAAGGAAAGCCTACCCTAACTGTGTCGTGGTGGTAAGTTACCTATCCGCCGAGCTTGATCATGGCTCAAGAGCTCCACCATAGTTGTTCATCATTGCCATCCTCCTGCACTCGTTGTTACACCGAGGCAGTTGCTCTAATCCAACAGGTGGTGTAAGCTCTCTTTGCGCAAAGATCGTGTGGGATCTCCACGGAAGATAATCATGTTGGTTAGCTTAATCGAGAGAGAGAGAGAGAGAGAGAGAGAGAGAGAGAAAACAAGAGAGGGAATAAGTGATTAGCACTAATCACTAACCCTAACCCTAAGCACACCACATATGCTAGATTAGAGTTGCCAGAGAGAGAACACTCCACTTCTATTGCACAAATGAGAGAACCCATTACAAATAAGAGAAATTGGCTTTTATAGTTCCAAGTGTTTTCCCATTAGGCTGCCCGAGAGTAAGTGACCCGGGGCACCCAAAACATAGTTACAAGGCTTTTCTATATGGTTTCGCCAAATGACCAAGATCCACCTTTGAAGCTTAATACTTGGGAGCATCTTTAGGGCGTTTTCCTCATCAAATGATGAGATTTACAATATAGCACGGGAACCCATTACATAAGTGTGCGAACATAGTTGTCATAGGAATGTGTTAACCAATATGTGGTTATACTCCCCTTCTTGAAGTCGTTTGTGTCCTTGTGATTGGTGACGGGTTGTCTAGGCACACGTGGAAGTATCGCACTTGGTTGGTTCTCCTGTCTCTTTGGAGATTAGAGGGGATGGGGGAGTTAGTAAGATGGAAAGAAGTTAGTGGAGTACCGGACGATTAAGTATCTAGCTAGTTGGATGGACTCTTTTGAGTTTTCTTTTTTGTATATTCCCAATAGTACTCTTTATTCTGTTTTTGGTAATTTTTGGGTACTTTTGCATTTTTGGTCACCCTTGCAGCGGAACATCCTCATTAGAGGAGTTAGAGTACTTGAATGAGTAGAGGAGTTAGAGTACTTGAATGAGTATACTAGCATGGAATGCTTAATGACTAGTACTCTAGTGGTAGGCTAGTGGTAGGTGGTATGATTAAAGAGGAGTTAGTAAAACAATGGGGTTAGTAAGAAAGTGGCGAGAGGGGGGAATTCTGGAGGGACAAGGAGGCAACATGCATGGAGATCGCTTATGCTTCGAGATGCTATGTTGATGGGTGATGTTCATGAAGCTCTAGCATCTTTGTCAAGACACCGTGATGGGTATCTTGGCTCCCGTGATGTTGAGACATTAGGTTGCGGTGTTCGCTCTTTTCTTTTTATGCTTTGTCTTCTTTTGCATTGGAGCTTTGGGATCCTATGGTGCTGATACGAGTGGTAGTCAGGGATTTAATATTCACGTGATCACAAGATTTTTTGTGATAATAACACATGTGAACAAGTTATTCACATGTTCTCATGTTACCGTTCACAAAATAACAGGTCACTTGCCATTTGGGAACCCCTTAAAAGCTTGGCTACACATGGGAATAAGGTATTCACATGTTCTTATGTTACCATCTTCACATAATAGCAGGTTAGTGGCCACCTAAGAAGATTTTTTATGCCCGACAAAGATAATTTTTTTAGGCCCTTGTGAAAGCTTTGTGAATATAACATGTGATCACAAGATTTTTTGTGTTATTAACATATGTTATCAACATGTTCACATGTTCTAATTTACGTCAGTGAAATCCCTGGTGGTAGTTGATGGAGAGGATCCATAGGTGTTGAGCTGAAGAAGAAGTTTTGGATAGGATTGATTAGACATGAAGTGTAATTATTCAGGTGCAATAGGGGTGATTAAGAAGATCTAGGCGATGGGTCATACCATGGACTAGGCTTGTGCCCACCATGGTAACCCCATCTAGAGATGTACTTGGATGGTTGTCGATGATGAAGCTTTATGCGGTGTGTACGTATAGGACAGAGCCTAGTGAGATTTGTAGGTGTTGTGCATGGGCAAGGGCAAAAGGTGTGCCTATGGTCTTAATCACCTAGAGACTCTCTCTCTCTTTATTTTATTTTTTGCGTGTTTAGTGGTCAACATCCCTAAAAAGTGTTTTGTAATGAGTGGCCTGGCTAGAGTTGTGAGCTTACCTTTGGGTTTATCTTTGAGTGGTTGGATAAGCTCAGCCATGTGTAGAACTGCCCCTTAGTTTGGTGACAAAGTCGAGGGGTAGGGTGGAAGACCCAACACTCCTTAAACGCATTTTATGTGAAATTTGAATATAAGTGTTTTCTTTTGTTAGTGTGGGTTGTCCAAGAGAAAATACATGGTGTGACTCACAACAAAAGGAGCATAAATGATTATGTATAGGAGATCAAAGAATGTGATGATGCATTAGCATCCATTGGTGCCCCCATGGATGATGATGATTTGGTAGCCATTACATTGAATGGCTTGGGTAAAGAGTACAAGGCATTTGAAACCTCTATCAGGGTTAGAGGTGGAGATTCCCCAGATTTTACTGAGCTGATTTCATTGCTTATTGTGGAAGAGATGAAACTTGGTTTCGGTGCCTCATCTAGCACGAATGAAAATGCAAGAGATCAAGCATTTTATACTTATCAAGGTAATAGAGGCAAGGGGAGATTCAGTCCACGAGGACGTGAAGGTGGACGTGCTTAGAAGAATAGGTCACCACAGTCTCAACAGAATTTTCAGCCATCATTTAGTGCTAGAGGTGGTCGTGGTTATTCATCTCAAAGAGGTCAAGGTAATACTCATGGAAGAGGTCGTTGGTAAGGCCAACAATCATCTGTGCAGCATGTGGATTGTCACAATTGTGGAAAGTTTGGTCACATGGCACGTGATTGTTATCGCAAACTACATGATTTAAGAGGGGGTAGAGCACATGGAGGAAATTATGCACATGGTGGTAATTTTGCATCCAGTAGTCATGATGGTACCGGAGACGCCGAAGAGAAGCCATGTCTCTGGGCATGATGGTAACACGATGAGCGTGTGCCGAAGGACATAGCTATCTTGAAAGAACTCCACAAGGAAGTATTCCATGGACTTTTGGAGGCTTCCCAAGGCAAAATCATATGAGCCAGTGCATATCTAAGTCATAATCCACATAGATACCCCTGACTAACCTCTCGAAGGGAAGTCTTGGTAATGGCAACGGATAGGATTTATAATAATCAACTTAGACATGCACATACATACATAAACCTTAGTACCAATGTTGTCCGAACAGCCCACAATTTTTATGGCGATAACTTCTTGGACTCAAAAACACCGTTTGCAAATGCTAAAAGCAACCTGGCGCCACTCACAAATTCTGAGAAATGTATTTGAAACAGTCCTCTGCTTTTCAAAAACCTTTAATTTTCTCGTATTATGCATACAAGATCATCCACATAGCATTTGAGCTCAACAATGTACGAATAGTCCACTTTGCTGTGTTGTGACGGCTTTTTCGAGCCTTCCAATCTTCCAAAAAATTGGGAAATGATCAAATCAAGTGTGGACGATATGTATTGACATCCATACATCCTCCATGTAGCATATAAACATTATCTGAGCTCACACAGTGCTAAGTACATGCCAAAAATAGCCCTCTGTTTTGGTTGGGAACCTGTAAATTGTTAATTATCGATACTAATCTGCTTCCAATTCACTCGATATACATCCGAACCTTAGGCCTAGACATTCATTGGCTTTGTATCAATGTGCTCTAACTCCATATGCAAGGAAGTAGTTCAATTTTGAAACAGGAGAGTAATTTAGTGAAGCTTTGTTCACTAATCTTAGCTACGTGCTGAAGTGACCTGAACCTGTGCTACTACCCCCGCCTGCCCTTTGTTGCCTCCGCCTACTTCTTTGTTGCTCCCGCTTGCCTCTGCTGCCTTTGCTGCCTCTGCTGCTGCCTTCGCTTGCCCGATTGCTGCCTTCGCAACCCCCCTTCGCCTGCCCAACTTCTGCTCTTCGCTAGCGCTTCAGTCCCCGCCTACCCTTAAGCTGCCCCCGCTAGCCCCTCTGTTGCCCCCACCTACCTTCGCCTACCCCTACCAGCCCCCCTTTTACTGCCCCGCCTGCTCTTCAGCTGCCCCCATCAGCCCCTCTGCTGCCTTCGCCTGCCCCTTTTGCTGCCCTCGCCAGCCCCCTTTTGATGCCGCGCCTCCCCCTTTGCTGCCCGCCCCTTGCCTTCTTCAGTCCCCGCATGCCCCTTGGCTGCCCCCACTTGCCCTTTTGCCCTTGCTTCCCTAGCTGCTCCCCGCCTTTGCCCCCTTCCTCTGCTCCCATTTTCCCAGTAGCTATTTTATTTGGATTCAAGTCGGCCGCCCACTTTTTTTGATTGGTCTGATGGCTTTTTCTGCCACAGCCAATCTCTCATCACCCCCACTGGCCGGGAGAATCATCAATTTTTCACAAGATAAGCTCACCTCTCTTCAGCACGACATTGACCTTGAGGTCTAGACTACCCTTGTTGTGAGAGTTTATGGTTCCCACCCCTCTCGTTCATAGGCCCGTGAATGGCTTCTAGCAGCTCTCCCTTCGGAGCTGATTGTGCACTTTCAGGATACTTGTTTACTTGGTCGAGACTTCTTCCAGGTGGACTTTCATTCTTCAGAAGCTACTTCTTAGGCTTTGGCTAGCAGCCCCTTTCCTCTTGGTCCTAGGAAGATTTTTTTCTTTTAGTACCAGGTGGGCTTTGATCCAGTGGTGGAGGATCAGCGCCTTAGCTCGGTATCACTACGGTTCCCTGCTCTTCCTCGGTCCTATTGGAAGCTTTAAGCTTCCATAGGGGCATCCTTTGGCCAGGTTCTAGAGGTACCAATCCTCCTGAGCTCTCCCACCTCAGCTTCCACGGCCGTTACAGCCACTCTTGATGGTGTACCCCGGGTCCTTGTGCTTGCTCCTGATCCATTGATTACTAATGATCATGTTATGCTTCAGAGACCTAACGGATCTCATTTCCGCCAGAGGATGGAGATTGCAGGTAGACCTGACCAGTGTCGGATTTGTCGTCGGTCACATTGCTAGAGATTGTCCTAGATCGAGGGGCCATGCTAGGAGGCGACGTGGTCCTACCCATCAGAGGCCTTCTGCAGATGCCGAGACTCAGTTGCTCCTTTTCCACAGCAGACCACACAGTGTTGGGTTGTGGTTAGGGATGGCAGGCACCCTCGGACCCCCGTTTACCTGCCCCTTCACCCACACCCCCTTGTGGAGCACCCTAACAACTATGCAACTCTTGCCTCTCATAGGATGTTGATCCTTTTTTGGAGGATGAGGCCTTGCAGGCACATGATCTCCCTCACAAGAGGATGCTGCATTACGGTTACAGGATGATTGTACCCTTGAGGATGATGTTGCACATTCGCATTGTCAAGGTACCTCTCCAGTTCTGAGGACTAGCCCTGGCTTTTCCCCAGAGTGGGAGAGAGAGGTAAGGTTTACATCGTCAACTTTTCCCTCCCTTACCTATGCGAGATCTGGTCCTTCCTACTCTGAGTCTTTATGAGGATTGTCTCTTGGAACATTCAAGGTCTTGGGGGTTTTTTTCCGTGTCACGGAAACAAATTGTAAAAACCCACCTTCATTGTGTAGTCACAGGTGGACCTATGGATATATTGCTCTTGCAAGAGCATAAACTAGATGATAGTCAGCATGGGAGATCAGGCAACCTTCTCTCGAGACACACCTTTTGGTAACCAACTGTTGGTACCAAGGGTGGTGTTTGTATCTCTGTTTCAGCTTTGATCTTGCCTGCATCATTGGACATGGTGTCATTTTGCCTGCGAGAGCGCAGTGGATCCTTCTTATGCTGCAGGGTACTACACGCATTGGTATTCTCAACCCCTATGCTCCTAACCATAGAGGTGAGAGGATTGCCTTTTGGAAATCTCTCACTACATTGATGCCTCTTGGTCGACCATTGGAGATGCCAATGGATAAAAGAGGTGGACATCAGGGCTTGGTGCATCCTCTTGAAATTGCATCTTGGGAGAGGTTTATACTCTCCATTCATGGTAGAGATTGTTGGCATGAGGATGACATTTTGAGGAGTCCATCCACTCTTCTTTATTTATGGTCTAACAGGAGAAGAGATGTAGGATGTATCTATGCACGGTTAGTCAGATTTTATGTGGATGATTGGGTGCTTGACAGAGGTGGACATGCTTTGATTGCTGAGGCACCTCCAAATCGGATCATTGCCCAGTGGTTTTATGTATATTAGCGAATTGCCATGGATCAGCACCCCATGTACGCATCCCTGATCATTTGTTTTCAGATGCAGAACTATCGCGTCGTATGCTTGATATTTGGAGATCTCATGACTTCTTACAGGCCTCTCAAAGCGTGTGATATTAGTGACTTTTATCACACATGTGCCCTATCTAAGAGACAAGAGGCCTTGGACTTAGAAAGAGCTATTAGATGTAGATTGGCTGCCTTGCAGAAAGAGCACGAGAAACATCCTCATGCTCAATGGGTTGTAGATTCTTTATGTACTGTTAGAGCATAACTTCATCACTCTCTTGAGTAGCATGCGGAGTACTGTTGCCCAGGAATCCTTTTGGACACGGATGGGTGGCAGATGTAACAAACATTTCTTTGCTTCTCACAGCCCATCTCATGCCAGAGATAGTGTCAGGCAGTTATGCAGGATGGCACTCTTCACTCAGATCCTCTTATGCTTAGACAGATTGCCACCGATTTCTATTGCCAGCTTCTTAGTGCTGAGCCGCATTCTGATCTGAGACACAGTGCACAGAGGAAGGTTTGGAATGCATTGCCACATTTGATCATCGAGGATATGTGTGCCGCTATGGATGCCCATTTTTCTATGTAGGAGTTCAGTCATGCTCTTCATGCCTTACCTCATGGTAAGTGGCCAGGGGGGAGGATGGCCTCTCCCCTGTTTTTTTCACTACTTTTTGGGATGAGATAACATCGGCTTTGTAGGAGATGTGGGACACAGGTTCTATGCCTTCTTCTCTCACTGAGGGGCTTATTTATCTTATTCCTAAGAGCGAGGATAAGACATTGATTGGCCGGAGACCTATCACACCTTACTTGGGACTGCCTATAAGATTCTTGCTAAGGCAGTGAGCATCAGGTTGTTGCAGCCAATTTTGCAGGATGTTATTCATGATACCCAGAATGGATTCTTACACGGCAGGAGCATCTTTGATAACATTTTCTCCTTTTGGGAGGCCGTCGAATGGGCTAAAGCAAGCAATTAGCCCTTAGCCATTTTGCTCTTGGATTTTGAGAAGGCCTATGATAGAGTGGATTGGGACTTCCTTGAGGGTACTCTTAGTCATATGGGCTTCTCTCAGAGATGGATCAAGGGAGTTTCATGCATGTATCGCGATGCCCACAATAGAGTTCTTGCTTGCGGTGATAGAGAAGAGCGGTTTCAGATTTCTCGCTCAGTACGACAGGGCTGCCCATTAGCCCCTTTATTATATATCATAGTTGTAGAGGCCATGAGCATCTTTCTCCGCTCCATTGCTGGTATATGTTTTTGGAGGCTTCACATGTATGCTTATGTTCCTTCCGGGTAGCAGTAGAGGAGTTCTGTTTGGCAGCAGGGGCACTCATTAATTGGCACAAATTTGTTGGTTTTTGGGTTAGTGATTCACTGAGAGTTGATTGGGGTGCAGAGCTTGGTTTTACTTAGATCAGCAGAGGATGCACTGCTAGATATTTGGGATGCCAAGTTGGGATTGATATTTCTCCTACACAGCAATTTGCTCCGGTACTTATGAGTATCCGGAAGAAGCTCCTCCATTGGAGATCCAAGAGATTAGATTTAGCCTCCAGAGCTTTGGTGGCTAATCAGGTTTTGCTTGCCTCAGCTTGGTTTATTGCCTCTTATTGGTGCTTCTCTCGTGCGTGCATTGGCCAATTGCAGAGATTGATCCGCAATTTTCTTTGGTCGGGCTTGGATGGCACCTCAACACTCGTGCCAGGGTAGCTTGGCTCACAGTTATTCAGCCCAAAAGAGAGGGGGGCTTGAGTATTATTGATCCGGATGTTCAGTGTAGGGCGTTGCTTTGCAAACTTGTGGTCAGAGGTTTCCTACTAGGAACCGAGCCCTGGAAGGATTTTTTTTGTCTCAGATTTCTAGATGTACACCCAAGTCGGGAGAGACTAGATGCCCAACACACGTTTTTTGTTCACAGAGGAGGCTGATATTAGGGCACCATCTTCCCCTCTTATTGCAGTCATTATCAGATCATGGAGAAGCATGAGATATTTTTTGCGACAAAGGCTTCCTAGGTCTTTGGACGAGGTTGACCGACAACCTATTATGTGGAATGAGTTCATTAGGGATGAGGCTTGGCCACTTGGTCCATCTCATTATATGTAATGGTCAGGATGGGAGAGATGTGCATACACAGTTCTTGCTTGGAAGACCTTTAAGAGTCTTCCAGAGGATCGGAGAGTTGCATCCACTCAGCATCTTAGAGGCTCTCACGTTTGTATTGATCAGATTGATGCATCTATTCTGCATGAGTGGCTTTCTGGGACTTTTCACGGAGACTATCATCCAAGTTGGCTGGGAGTTTTTTTGAGGATAGGCATACCTCTGCAGGTCACTGCTCTGCCAGGGTAGGAGGATACAGATTTCCTCATTTATTCTATCATGCCTAGTGGGAGATTGAGGAGATGTAGTATGGAGGAGATCATACCAAATACTAGGCATAGTCCAATGAGGATTGTTGGTCGCTCGGGGAAGCACTGGTTCATTGACCCTTCTCCTTAGATATAGTGACTCATGGCTCTTGGTGTTTGTGGCTATATGGTGGCATTCCTATTAGATATCTTCAGTGGGATCCATGAGAGTGGGAGTGGATTGATGCCTTAGATCCTTTGAAAAGCCTTCCTTTTTTTAGTTTCACTGTTCGGAATGCCAGGCTTCTCCTCACTCGAGAGATGCATAGGATCCCTACTCTCAGGCCTCATTGGGAGAGCTATGATATTTCTCCAGTGATACAGCGCAGATATTGGTTGGCACTCATACAGAAGGAGCCAGATCTCTCATTTCTTTTGGTTATTCTTACATGGTGGTCTCCCCACCATCAGTGGAGATCAGTTTTTGGTGTAGCACCTTCCTGTCCTAGATGTGCGGTAGATTCTGAGTCCGTACAACATTGTCTATGGGGATGCAGCATTGCACAGTAGATTTGGGGTCCTGTAGCCCAACTTATGGGCAAATTGAGTGGCCGAGCCATGCATGTGACTTGGGGGGCAGTTGCTTGGCTCTCCAAGTCCGCCGGTCCGTAACTTTTTTATGAGGGCAATGGTACGGATTCTGTTTTTTTCATTCGTAGAGGTATTGCCCAGCATGGTTTATTGTAGGATGTTCCGTGATGCCTCCACTTTTGGATGCTCCCAAATGGGATAATCAAGCCATAAGGACAATACCTTTTCTCCCAAACATTTATGCTTCGATCATGCATCCATGAGGGGAACATATAGGAGTCTTGGTCCATGTATGTCCACTCTTAAGCTACGTCTAGGCGTTCCTCCTCAATGACATGCTCATCGCATAACTTTTCTAGACAACTTGAACATAAAAGCAAAAAGTGATTAAGAAACCATTCCTGCAAATGCCTAAAGACTCTCTACAAAGGGTGTGCTCACTTATCGATAGAGGACAATCTTTGAGCTCTCCACATGCTTGGGATGGCCACTTTCATCTCCCATATTCTTCGTTTTTCTCCATGGCTCGCTAAATGCCATATGAATGTGCTGTTTCTGTGCTCGGCCAAACCAGGTTTCAAATCCCTCTGGCAACCCATCTCCATGATCCTCTTTTAATGTATGAGATTGCGCATGCACACTACACCAATACACCTCCTTTTTAATGTCCCCTAAACTTTTGTGCATTAGAGTATCTTTTGGAGATAGGATCCTTGAGCTTCGTAGTAGCCATGGCATGTAGTATCTCTTTCTTCCTACATATTCAAGCTCAACCCAAAAGATACTAGTCCAATGCAAAGTTCTCACAAATCATTCATTAACAATGTAGGGAGAGCATACCTCTCAGGTGGTATGTGCACAGAAACTAAGGAGTACAGCTTGCCTTTGGTAAGACCTACTAAGTCCTTATCCATCCAATCATAATTTTAGAGGATTGAAAAAAATCCTTGATCGTTTTTCGAATTGGCAATGACCAACATCTACACCCATTGAAGCAACAATAAGTCTACACAGTTTTATAACTACCCTAGCAATCAAGAAACTACCTTGTAGGACTTTTGGGTGTATAAAGCCTCAACATTTGCCACAGCCAAGTCATGTCATGCATTGGGGTCCTCAAGATCCTTAATTCTCTTTTCTTCGCCAATCACAACAATATCAAATTTTCCTTACCTAAAATGACCATACACAAGATTTACAAAGTGAACAACATTTCAAATTTGACGAAGAAATGGAAAGAGATCAACATAAGTACCTTCCAGACCCTTTGAGACAAGGTGGTTGCAGATGGATTGTACCACCCTTCCTCCTGACAAGCCAATTTCACCTCAATCCAATCAAAATCCCGCTATCGATAGCCCATTAAGGAGTGACTCTTTATTTGCCAATCCAAACTTTTGGAACATAATACTTCTGTGAAAAGTTTGTAGCAACATTTGTCCGGGAAACACTACAAGAATCACAACACTATTGAGAAATCATAGATCATTTAAAAACCTTTTATTTCATCTATCCAAAGAAATCAATCCCAAGACAACTCACTCATTTTGTGATTGCAAAGCTAGGATCAACTCTCCCTCTGATGCATGATCCACCTTGAAAAATTGCCATTTTACACTGCAATGCCTCCACCTCACCATAGAGAACTCTGAAATAAAGAGAGAATTATGGCGATGGTGGACTCTCCATATTACACAAAACTAATAAGAAATGGAACATACCTCCTTGAATCATCGGCCACCATGTCTTTAATCTATGGTGCCATCCCACAAAAGAAAAAAAATCGCCCATAAATCTTCCCACTCTTGTGGCAAGTTGGCTTCAAACTCTTCATTGATTTCTCTCCATAGTGGACCCCACTCCACCTGTGACTTTAAAAAGTACTCTTCTCTTCTTCTTCTTCTTCTTCTTTTCTCTCTCTCTCTCTCTCTCTCTCTCTCTCTCTCTCTATCTATATATATATATATATCCCGACCCCTCTCTCTCCCTCTTCCAACCCCTCTCTCTCTTTTGGCCATAATGGGTCGCTCAAGGGGTTTCTCAAGGGGCCATAGGCCATGTAATGATTGGAGAGTAAGACACCTGCCAACCTGCGTGCGTGCAGGCAGCTGGGAGGTGTTTTAGTGGCCACCCCCATAAGACACAAGACTGGAGGGTTACCTGCTGTCGACACCATCATCCAAGAGCAAATGGCATGTACAATCTCTCTCTCTCTCTCTCTCTCTCTCTCACTCACCATAATGGGTTGCTCAAGGGGTTTCTCAAGGGGCCACAAACCATGCAATGATTAGAGAGTTAAACTCCTCCCCCAACAGCGTGCGCGCGCAGGCTCCTGAGGTGTCTTAGAGGCCGTCCCTATAAGACACAGGACTGGAGGGTTACCTACAGCAGCCTAGCTCAACAAAGAAAAAGAACAAGACTGGAGGGTTCGCCATCTTCCCTTACTTTTGTGGAGGCAAAACGTTTGCAGCAGCAGACTAGTAGGGGCCCTTGGTCTTTTAAGTTTACATATATATAAACTTATATATATTTAAATATATATATTAAAAAGTAGTATATTACTATAAGTAGGGCCCTTGACCTTTTAGGGTTACATATATATAAACTTATATATATTTAAATATATATATTAAAAAGTAGTTTTATAATATAACATATAAATATTAAAATTACGTTATTTGTTTATAGAATATATATATACATATATATAAATATATTAATAAGTAGGTTTTATAATATAGTAAACAAGTTAAAAATATGTAAGTGTTCAAATTAAGGTTTTACAAATTTACAATATAATATAAAATATGTTTTATGGTGCAAAGTCCAAGTCGAGTTTTTGAGGAATTATTGGGTTGATTTGAGGACATTAAGTTTAAAGATTTTTGGCCCCACAAAAGTTATTCTTGCAATAACTGCTCCTTAATTGCAATTGATTGAGAATAATTTGGAGATACTAGTAGTTTATTATAAATTAAATAACATAATGTTTTTTTGTTATATTCAAATTGAGCACCATGCTTCTTTCTTTTGTGTAATAGCTGTTATGAGCACCATCTCTCTTTTATGTCTCACACATCCTTAGTTCTACAAAATCTTGCTCTCTACCTCTATCACCTTTATTCCTCGCCTAGTGTACTGCTTCATGGGATCTGTAGCTAGATTTAGGTGAAAGTGTGGAGAAGTCTTGCATGAGTTAGGGATCCCTCTTGAGTCTGGAAAGGTATTAGTAAGCCAAGAGTTTCTTGAGCAACAAGTTGCTTTGGTGTTTAGCTTTCAGAGCTTCCATGTAGTCATATAGTGTACCATTGCTAGGTCAGATGGATGTGATGAAAAAAGTTTTCATTGTGCTTGATAGTACATTGTCCATGGATTATATTGTCATGTTGAATAGGAAGACAGAGAGTGCCTCCGTGGTGCCAATTGTAGAGGTGATAGTACCAGCTTGATTTTGTGGATACGAAAGCTGATGGTGTAAAACTCTCCAAAACCATTGCATGTGAAGAACACGAAAGCTCCAAAGTAGAGGGATACCGAGAGGATCATAATCCCTTTCCTGCTGCACTGCAAAAGCCATCTTGTGTGCTAAGAGAATACATAACAAACTTCCCTGCTAGAGAGAGGGTGGAGCAGTTCCCTAGGTTTCACGATGGAAATCTTTTTCTTGAGTTTCCACCACCTACAAAAGAAAATGACAAAAAATGGACACCATGGGAGAAAAGTATGATGGACATGTTTGTAAAAAACCACATACTACCAAAACATGGCCGTTATAATTTTAAAAGTGTTACTTCTATTAAATTTGAATTTATGCATAAATAGATGCATAAAAGGATTTTTTTTAAAGTGTTATTCCCATTGAAGATGATTTTTATGCATAAATAGATGCATAAAGAATTTTTATATCAAAATTAGAATTCTCTTAAATTCTATGTTTAAATTCTATAAGTATTTGATAAATGAATAATTAAATACTCTAAGAGAGAAATTTCTATCATTTTATATTCACGCGGATTGTAAAAAGAAAATTTAAGAAATCTATCGAGATTGAAATATTCAGATAAATGATTAATTTATTCCTCATTGAAATTTGTAACTAATTTAGAAATCAGTTAAGTGAATATTCAATTCGAGAAAGATAGTTCTGAAAAAATCTCGAACCTTGAATCAGACTATGATTAATACCAAACTCTATCGTCAGTTTTTCGAGGAAAGAAGGTGTGACCAGTTTAGAAAAATACCCTCAAAACTCTCTCGTAGGGCCTATGCCTAGATCCCATGGCCATCTGAGACCATGTGGACCCTTAAACATGCCCCACAATATCCTTGCTTTACTGTTTATGGCACTCACTAATGCAATAACATAGCCCCCAGAATCAAGTATCCTACTTGGTAGAGTACCAAGTCTACATAAGCTATGTCCAAACCATCCAACCACACTTAGACACCCACCATCCAATCTATATAAGCCATCTCCTAGCTATTTACCATACTTAGCTACCATCCATTCTTGGTTGAGGAAGTTATGCACGACTCTTGAATGTGCATGCTTCTTCTTCTTTTTCTCTCTCTTGGTTGGCACAACTCTTGCTCTTGTTTCTTTGTTTTTGTTGTTCTTCTATCAATGCAAGAAGAAGGAGAAAGTGAGGATGGTGAGGAAGATGATATTTTAGGTGTGCCTTTGTTCTTGTGAATGTGTGGGCTATTTTCTTGGTTATGGAAGAGCAATTTGTAGGTTTCATGTTGAGGGGCTAAGCCCTAGGCATAGACTTTACTGCCTTGAACCTTTGTTTTGTGTCTATTTTGAGTGATGAGTGAGAGCGATTTAGAAGCTCTATGTCCTTGGGAAAATACAAGAGGCTAAATGCTAGTTACTTTGGACCGTCCTACCATCTCTAGATTTGAAACGCATCTCAAAACCCTTGCTAACACAAGGTAAAAAGTGCCCGTATGTAGGGCTATTCACACCAGGGCCTTCCAAGCTAACACTGTAATTGTTGTGGGGCATGCTTTTTCCCTTGGACAGAGAGGTGGAGGCTCATTTAATCTAATACTTGAGCTGTTATCAGCTTCGGTTGCATTGCTGGCTCTTCACCTTGTTTAGGCTCTCTTCTTAGTTCTTTCTTTGGGAGAGGTTTTAATACACCCTTTGCTTATTCCTCTTTCTTTTTCTCTCTCTTTGTCATTGTTTTTCGTGTAGATAAGTTGTAGCCTCACAAAAACAAGCATGTCAACACCAAGGAGTACAACCCGTCTAGAGTCATGAGAGTGCATTAATCGCTGAGAATGGAAACCTCAAGGGTGGTCAATGAAACATTGGGGTGCCCACCAAGACATGTTCTCTTTACATTGGGGTGGGCTTTGCCTAACATTGGGGTGCCCACTAAAACATGTTCTCTTTACATATACATGTTCTCTTTACATATACAAGCCTATATGGTCGACATTCATTACAAAGGTGGGCCTTTCACCATATTCAATAATGTGAAATATCTAGCTAGGGAGGGGACTACAAGCCTATATGGTTTAATTTCATTACAAAGGTGGTCCTTTCACCATATTCAATAATGTGAAATATCTAGCTAGGGTGGGGATTACAAAAAAACATATGAAAAAAGAGCAACAACCCCTTACCTAGTCTAGCTTCTGTCCTTAGAAGTGTTACTAAAAAAGTAACTAGAAGTGAGAAGTTTCGAACAGTGTCATGTCAAAGTAGAGGATTGACTAAAAAAGGTTAGAAAATCTTTGACATGCTGCACACTACATAAAGTTAATCATAAAAAACTTCTCAAACGTCCTTTGATGATGGGACGGTAGGTATCGAATGTGCTCATAGTAGTCGTTGTATTTTCCTTAGAGTTGGGCCAAGTTGGGCCGATTGCGAAATCGAAGGCTGATTTTTTGCACTTCACTTTCATGATAAATGTGCCACCTCCCTAGAGATATTTACTTTGTTAAATCCTCGGAATCTTTGTACTCTCCCATGAACATGCTCATCACCTCGATTGGCAAGGCACTAATGGATGTGTCTAAAACATCCCCACCTCTCCAAACTTTGCTACCTAAAAAGATTTTGAGGGTACAACATAGCTCACGAAGGGAGGAGTCAAACCATGCTTCAACATCAAAAATCCATGGACCTCCTTGCCAAGAGGCTTCTTCACCCATCAACACTCAAAAGCTCAATTCACCCAGCACACTTACATAGATGTCAATATCGCTCCTTCGAGCTCAACACTACATGTCACCATTATCAATGATTTCTACATCCTTTTTAGAAACATTTTGACACTTAACTTTGTCCCAATCACTCTACCATTTTTTATACACTTTATAGGTCTCTTGGTCATTAATGAGTGTTACAATATCAGCATAAGTGTTACAAGGCTATCACCGTTATGGCGATATCCTTGTAACACTTATGGCATAAACATGCAATGTCTACACACCAAATTTACTGTTACTGTACTATAAAAAACCTAAAATCAAATAAATATATTTTTAATTGACACCCCTAAGATGTCTGCACAAATCTTACATTATGCGAACATGCTCCGGAATATGTCTACACCAAAACGTCTCAAAAATTGTAAAAACTTCGATAACTTCATTTAACAACACACTATAGAGTATGCCTTCTCCACCTAACAGGATATATCAATCGAAGTCAATGAGAAGAGCATCTCGAGGAGATGATGATGAGAGTGAATAGTGGAGGTGAGAGCCAAGACAAACTCTTAATATCAATTATTGGAGTGGTGTTAACCTATGGCGGACATTGAGATATATTACTTTTTACGTCATATAATTATTTTACGTATTCTGAGTCATGGGCCGGGCTTGTCGGCACCACATGTAAAGGGTAAGGGAATTGGGTGATCACCGATGAGAGGCGCACCTCGAATTTCATCAGGATAAGGGTTAGGATCGGCCGGCCATGTGTGGGCGCCCATGTGTGAACGGCCAGGTCACATATAAAAGTCAAATGTAACCTAAAACCTCTCATTCTCTGAGTGTTGAATACAAGGAGTGCTCTTGCTTCATCTTCTCCATCTCCTTCTCCAGCGTGTGTGTGTGTGTGTGAGAGAGAGAGAGAGAGAGAGAGTGTGTGTAGTGATCGAGCATTGCGTGGCGGCACGGTGGCGGCTCCTTCTTCATCACGGCGCGAGAATCCTTCATGAGACGGCGGTCTGAGCGGTGAGTGACATACAATTGCTCCCTATTTTGAGCTTGCTAGTTTCCTGGTTGTGTGCTTGCAGCCATTTGTGGCTCGCACACGGTGCTTGGCAAGTCCCTAGCTCCGACACGTGCTTGGCAAGTCTCTAGCTCCGACACGTGCGGCAAGAGCGCACATTTTTGGTGCCACTGCCGGGGACATTGAGATGCACCAAGCTCCAAATGCAGCTCGGGATGTTGTTTGAAGTCTATTTTATCTTGCAGGAAAGGCAAAGAGAGGCGTGTTTGTGTGTATGCTGCTGTGTGCAGGTTTGTGGAGCTGTGTGTGTGTTTGCTGCTGTTCTTCACAGTCATTTTTCAGTTCTGTGTTAGCTGTTAGTGTGTGCATGCGCGCATGTAGACAGAGGGTAGAAGAGCTGCTGCGCACTGTGCTGTTGTGTTGGCAGCCGCCCCGTAGAGAGCACCGCAGTGGCAAGCGGCCCATGAGCTTTTTTAAAATAATAATAATAATAATAATAATAAATAAAAAATAAAAAAATTCAATCAACCCAACCTGCGTGGAAAGAAATTTTTTATTAAAAAAAAAATTAAAAAAGAAAAAACCCCCAATCGAGACCTCGGTCTTTTGATATATATATATATATATATATATATAGAAGAGTGAGCCTCCACAGCTTTCTCTCAAGTGAAAGCTTAAGGGGAGTGAAGCTCTATATATATAGAAGAGTGAGTCTCCACAGCTTTCTCTCAAGTGAAAGCTTAAGGGGAGTGAAGCTCTATATATAGTCTAACCCCCCAAGGAGTGGAGTGGGCATGTGGGACAAAGCCTTCACCTTTCCCCCCACCACAGGCACCCTTGGACTTTCTAATTTAAGCCTCACACCTAGGCACAAATAGAGTGTTCTGAGGGCCACGAAAGCTCCAGATAGGCGAACACTGTGCTGTAAAGCACGCTAGGATCCCTTGAACGATACACTTGTCTTGAGCTATCACACGCCTTAGTCCAATTTCGACCATAAGTAAGGGGGTAAAAACGGGTTGAAAACAAGACAAAAACAAGTAAAAACGGGGTGCGACACACGTGAGAAACCACTTGTGTGGGCTTCAAGTGTAGTTACCAATGCCCGTAGGATACCCACGTCACATGCATCTACGCTCTGGTCGGGGGTGCTAGAGTCTGAGCAACTAGAAAGCGTTTCAGTTTACGTAGGCTCACACCATCCCTCCACGTTAGCATCTTGGCCTTCAGTTGGAACCCAAGGAAGTGCAAACCCAAGATCCACGAATAGCGGGCCGCGGCTAGTGACTCGTCCTCCAACTCTGAAGTCATGGAAGGTCATCCTACTCAGAACTCTGAGGAAGTAAGCCAAAACGTGCCAGTTTGGGCCCCACAACCCAGATCTAGCATGTTTAGTTGTCTAATAGAGACTTTTAGTAGAGCTACGCGCTCTGAACCGGACAAGTGAAGTAAACAAAGGAGGTGGGGAAGTAGATTCGCCATTCACATCTCATGTAGACCCTATCCTCCCAAAGAGTGTCCATGTGAATATTCTACCCACCTCATGTAATGAAGGCCCTACTGAGCTACCACCTTCTGACGCTCTTCCTAAAGTAGAGGCCCCTAGAAGTCAAACCACAAGAAGTGACATTGCATCCACTTCGAGAGAACCTTTTGGCATGCCAAGTTTAGATGGGATATTTCTCAATGAAAATTGGGAATATGACCTACACACGAAGACTCTGACTGACCTATACACGGGTTACACATACCATGTAGGTTAGTTAGAAGTTATACGATCTACATCTAGTGCCACCAATCTAGATGAACAACAACAAATGATATGTGAAGTTATCCATAGAATTATCCAATTCGAGAGGCAGAATAGGGCAGTGAACCTAGTTTCAACTGGCCCTATGAGATTTTTGAATATGAGCAGAATAGGGGAGTGAACCTAGTTTCAACTGGCCCTATGATATTTTTGGATACGGGAAGAATAGGGGAGTGAACCTAGTTTCAACTGGCCCTATGAGATTTTTGGATACGGGCAGAATAGGGGAGTGCAACTGGCCCTATGAGATTTTTGGATACGGGCAAGGCTAAACAACCAACCTTGTCGCAATTGGAGACTCCCTCGGTGAGTCCCGTAGATCCTTCGTATGTTGTTTCGCCTAGAGTCTCAATGCAGATTGAGCCCACAAGGAGTAACTTTAGCTTTCCAACTTTGGCTCAACTTTCCATTAGGGAATCCACAATGCCTACTCCGATGATGAGCATGATGGAAAATGCACCCGTTTATACCACTGTAGCTAGTACAACACTATTACCTAGTGGTATAGTACCTACAACAGTGCGTACCAGTGCATATCAACCATATGTACCTATCGCTACTCATGCTCATGTAGCTCCTACGCCTCCTGTTGTTATGCCAATGGCATATGCTCCACGAATGCCTTATCAGAACCCTTATCCAAGAGGAGCTATGCCTAGTCACATATTATATCCTACGTCAGCTGCATACATACCAAGACCAATGCCAACTCCTGTCAACCAGGCCATCTCAGAAGTGCCTCCACTAGCTTTGCCTACTCACTTAGGTGATCTAGCAATGTTTGCTCAAACGATCGGACGATCTATTGCGAAAAACATGCGTGGCATACCTGAGAGAGAGCCTAGACGCAAGGCGGTACAAGCTGCCAAGCTCACTCAAAACTTCAATGCTGGTAACAAAGATGTTAGGAAGCATATTGAAGTTTTTGAACATGTGTGTGATTCCTTGGAAGAGCACAATGAGCTACATAAGTGTAAAAGCCAGAGATTGGTATCGAACTTTAAGAGTTGAAGAGCGTACTCACTATCCCACTCTCAAGAGATTGTTCTCTTGAAAGAATACATACGTGAGGGTGTGCTTTGGGGTGTAGCATCTCAACTCCAAAAAGATGAACGCGAGGAAGGAGAGTCAGTGAGAGACTTTATTAGTCGACTAAAGCATCTAAATTCTCGCTGTACTCCCGATATGAGTGCTTCAATAACAACCAGCTTCTTGATAGATTCATCCGAGGATTACGCCACGAGGACATATACAATGGCCTAGTCATTAGAGGTCTTACGATGTGGAAAGTAGTCACTGCCAATGCAATCCAGTTAGAAGACAACTTGATGATTGCAGGTAAAAAGGTGTCTTCGGAGACAAAGTCTGTTAGTTCGCAAGCATCTGGGCACGAGCCAATGACTGTAAAACCTATTGCCAAGGAGCCCAGGATATCCGAAATGTCTATAGCTGACCTTATTAAGGCTCTCCAAGAATACTTTAGGGATAATCGAGCTCCTCAAAATAGCCATATGTATCCAAGAAGAGCAACAATGGTGTTTGGTTTGCTTAGGACCACATAGTACGAGTGAATGTCCCATATTCAGAGTTAAATTCAATGGGACTTGCAATACATGTGGTAAGTATGGCTATCAATCTAAGGATTGCCTAGTACTTATGCATATGTTAGCAAATCAGGCACCACTAGCCTGGTCAAACACACCTCAAGTACCCGCACTGATGCCTGCGCACCACCTATCGAGCAACCGTCACAACACATAGTTCCAAGGAACCCAAATTTAGTCCAGTCTGTGCCGTTACCACCGCCAGTGCTAGGACCACAACCTCTGCATCTGAGGGTTACCCCTATAAACGAGATGGGTTGTGAGTCACATAGTGCGTGTGGGGATTATGAAGAGGATATAGACTCCACTGTTCCATATGGGATTGATATGTTTGAAATGACTCCCCAAGTACTACATGGAGGATCATTTCAGTCAAATCAAGCCTGTATATCAAGCAGCTGCTCTCGCCCACAAGAGGGCAGAGGTCAGTCGTTGGTCAATAGAGGCAAATTAGCCATTCTAATTCCTCAACATTTCCCTCGCTGTGGCTAGTACATCTATATGACCCGATTCGATTTTAATTACAGGATAGCACTTGTGAAATAACTGAGAAAGGTACAGATGATACCTCTCACCAAAGGTGGGAGTGGATGAAGTGTGTGATGCTCATGCATCTGCCATATCTGCAAACACAGATATAGCATCAGTAGGTTCATGAAGACAGGTCAATCTTGTTTCTAATTGTGTGCGGATAACTCTCCTCTTAATGTGCTCTTGCTCTTTTTACTATTTTCTTTTCTTTTCTTTTTTGTGTATGAAGCTATATATATACATTCCCTCTAATTTGGGAGTTACATAGTCAGGGGAGAAGGTTAGGGAGGAAGCAATAGAATGTCGAACGTGAGTACATGCTCCCCCCTTCCTTGGGTAGATCATTTTTTTTGAAATGATATTGTAGCCCCTTGGAACCAATTTGTCCAGTGGGTTATAGGTGGTGATGTGGGCAAATAGCTTTTTATGACCCTTATGTGGCCACATTAAGTTGCAAAGATGGTAGTGTCTGCTCCCATGAACGAACGGAGGATATGGCTTCCGACGATACATTTACAAGGGGAGACGTAGACTCATTGGTTTCTTGGTGGGTATTGACAAGGGTAGGTATAGAGCGTGCAGAAACTTCTATATCAACGTGTGAATGGCATGAGGAACTAGAAGCTTCCTGTGACTCCCCCCTTCCTGAGCTAGGTGGTGGTATCGATCGATATCGTTTGGAAATCCAAACTAGCTCTGGAAGAAGTGGTGTGGAGTACTCCGTTACCTTTCCCTTACCACGGTCTTAAATTATCGTTGGGGTGGCAACATTTGGCTTACAAGATTTTACAGGCGATGCAGAGGAATTCAACTTATGTTCAGGGACCCAAATCTGGTCATTCCCTTCGTAGTACCCTTGGGCTGCTAATAATATTTTAGGAATCCAACGTGATGCTACCTTGCCTTTTCTAGGGCGGGTAGTTGCTTTCCTACTATGAGGCTTCTTGTCTGAACGAGATTGAGCAGTAGAGGTAGCCGTTAACAAAGCTTTTGGGACCCATTTGTATGTACTCTTCGAGAAAGTAAGCAGAGCCCTGGGGACCACATTGCCTGTCTCCACTCTTGGCGTTAAGCGTTAGAGGGGTGGCAAACAATCAAAGATGGTGTAGCCACTTGACTTTGTGATTTTTCCTTATCTAGCGTTTTGTCCAGAGTTGATAGCTTAAGTGCGGGACCCTGAGTGGTCAGGCTGAGAGCTGGTTCTTGCGTTGTAACTCACCTGGTTGCCCAATCAATATTACACTTGGTGGCTAACATCCATTTGCGCCCTAAGTTTACAGTTCCCTCCATGGTACCAGCAGGCATAACGAAAAAGCTTTGAACCACAGTCCCCTTGTCATACGCAACAGGAGTGTGCAGAATCCGAGATAGTGGTTTTCTTCTTATTGATACCCTTAACTTTGATGGTACTCTTGGATAAGTGTGGTTTTCCAAGTTGACACCACACTCCATATGACAACAAATTGTGTTGAGCTCCCGTATCCAACAATGCATTATATAGCACCTTCCCGTAAGGGCTCTGTAGCTCAATTGGGTATCGTAGAGGCGAGTCAGATTCTAGTGAATCCTCCTCTGCCTCCTCAAAAAATGCTTGCGTAACCGTTGGCACCTAACACGCTGCTGACGTTCTTTAGCTTCAACTCTTGCTTGTATCTTCTTAAGCAGCTTGTTCTTTAGCTGCCTTCTTCTGATGGATTGCATGTAATTCCTCTTGGCTTAGGGGTCATAGTATCTTTTGAATTTACTCCCATTGAGGAATATAACGGTTTCAACTCCGTCGAGAGTCTCCACTCGGATGGTACCTTGCGGGGTAATTTCACATACTCTGTACGGTCCCTTACAAGCATATTTTAGCTTCAGCTTCTTTTCGTTACGCACTCCATACATCAGGACTTTATCCCCAACTTTGATGTCCTTGTTTTTCAAGTGGCGATCAAACCATTTCTTCCTTCTATCCTTCTCTACAAGGGCATTGTACACCACAAATTGTCTTTCTTCATCAAACTGCCCAAGGATATACAAATGCTCTACTAAGGGATTACCATCCCAGCCCTCTCTTGAGTAGCAACACAAAGATTAGGAATGACAAATTCCCATGGCATGACTGCTTCTTGGCCATATACCATCTTGAATGGTGTGCAATTAATAGCCACTTTGTACGTAGTATGATAGGCCCATAAAGCTGACGTAAGCTTTAGATCCCAATCCGTGCGATGAGCCTCAACTGTCTTTGCCAGAATAGAGATTGTCTTGTTGGTACTCTCGGCTTGGCCATTCGCTTGCGGATAATAAGGAGTAGATTTATAATGGGATATCATGACATTTGTTGTGAGCTCCTTAATCACTTCATTTATAAAATGCGTACCATTGTCACTCACAAGTTCAAAAGGACAACCGAAGCATGTGATTATATTTTCAAAGAGGAACTTGGCTATTGTCCTTGCATCTGCCTTACGTGTCGCTTTCACTTCATCCCATTTGGTCGTCACATAGTCAGTGGCCACAAGAATATAGCGAGATTGTGTGTTATGGGGCCGCTGGGCTAATTGGACCTACAAAGTCTAAACCCCACTTTTCAAATGGTAATTTTACTTTAATTGGATGTAGGGGCATCTGATCTTTCCGCTCGGGTTTCTTGTAGCATTGGCATTCATCACAACCCTTCACAAAAAGTGATGTATCTTGGAACATAGTGGGCGACCAATACCCTAATTGCAATATCTTTCACGCAGTTAAGTCTCTTGAAAAGTGACCACCAGCTATGCCCATATGTGCCTCTTGCAAAATATATAGATACTTGTCCTCTCGAGCACAACACCTAAGAACATCATCCTTTCCTCTTTTATAAAGAGTCCTGGCCATTAGGCAATAGGGTTCACATTCCTTGATCAGCTTTTGAGCTAGATCTTTACAAAGCTCTTTGGGTGGAAAACCATTAACCAAGAAGTTAACAATCTTCTCACTCCATTCAGGCATTGTCTCCACCATGAACAAGGAAGTGTCAGGTAAGTTAACAATCTTCTCACTCCATTCAGGCATTGTCTCCACCATGAACAAGGAAGTGTCAGGTAAGTCATCACATCAACTCCCGTAGGAGTTTCACCATTAGGTATGCGAGACAAATGATCAGCCATGACATGTTTTTTGCTAGGTTTCACAACAACAGTGAAATCAAACTCAAGAAGAATCAACAACCATCGTGTGATTCTTCGTGTGGAGCATGGTTTGTTCACCAGATACAACAATGCTTGATGATCTACATAGAAAACAAACTTGGTGGCAAGAAGGTAATACGAAATTTCTTTACTGCATATATCATTGCCAACCCTTCTCGTACTGTAGTGGTGTAGTTCATTGCAGCATCATTCAACTGGCGACTAGCAAAGCTAATGGGGTAGTCTAGTTTATGTTCTCCAAGTTGAGTTAGCACACACCCAATAGCAAACTTTGATGCATCAATATGCACATGGAAGATTAAATCCCAGTTAGGCATTCGCAAGATTGGAGCACTTGCCAGGGCCTTCTTTAATAACTCATATACATGGTCACAATCTTAGGTCCAAATAAACTCGATGAGAAGCTTGTACAATGGTCGAGCTATCTCACTGACGAAGAATAAAATAAACCTTCGATAATAACCAACATGGCCCATAAATGCGTTGGACTCCCTTATAGTTGGTGGGTGGGGGCAATTCCAGAATGACCTTGATTTTACTTTTGTTGGTGGCCATTTTTGGACACTATATGCCCTAGAATAACTCAGTGTTTAACCTAGAATTGGCATTTGAAAGGATTCAATGAGATGAGATATAATCTACACCTTTCAAATACTTTTCATCGTAAACACATCAAGTGCTCGTCCCCAAGAGGAATGGACACAAAGATCATCTAAGAAGGCTTCACAAAAGTCCCTTAGATATTCCTTAAAGGCTGTGTTTATCAATCGTTGGAATGTTGCAGGTGCATTGGTTAAGCCAAACATGACGCGAAAGGCAAACACTCCAAACTCCGTTATAAAAGTTGTTTTAGCTTGGTCCTCTACTACAATTGTGATGATTTGATTATTACCAGAGTACCTGTCTAAAAGCTATAAGCCTCCTTGCCTCTACAACTCTTTCCAGCACATGTTCCGAATACGGCAAGGGGTAATGATCTCTTCTGGTGGCTACATTAACCTTTTTGAGATCAACGCACACTCTAGTTTCCCATTCTTCTTTGGTACAATGACTATCGGAGAAACCCATTCTGAGTGCTCAATAGGGTATATGAATCCACATTTTATAAGCTTTTCAATTTCCTCTTGTACAATCTTTGCATACTTAGGATTCATTGGGTAGGGACGTTGCTGGACTGGTTTAGCAGTGCTAATCATTGGAATTGTGTGTTGTACCACAGAGGAGGGAACACCCTTCATATCATGGTATGTCCAAGCAAATATGTCCTTGAATTCTTTAAGAAGCATCTTAAGTGTAGCTTCTTCCGTCTTCGTGAGGTCCTGAGCAATAAAAACTGGTTTAGACTTCTCACCTGGATCTGCTAGTTCTATCTCCTTAACTACTGCCGGGCCATTGTAGACACCGCTACTTCCATTGGTAGGTGTTTGTTGGGCTTGTGTGTAGACGACTTTACGTTCCCTCGTGGTAAAAGATTTGAAATGTTCGGGTGCGGGGTGTAAGTCTATCGGTTCTTGTTGTGCTATGCTTTTTTCTTTAAATTCCACTTCCTTTTGTTGCTGAGCTAACTCTCGGTTCTTTTGACGCCTTCTCACGTAGTATAACTTAGTTTCGGATTCTCTTCGATTTCTAATTGGGCGATGTCATGAGGTTGCAGACTACACCACATGACACTTTGGAGGTATTCTTCCCAATTATCCACTAACTTCCGATGAGCGTCATATGCTCCTACATAACTAAGCCATTCTGCACTGGATCTCTTTTAGTTTATTCTAGCTCGTACATCAGCTCGATAGCGTTGTCGCTTATGTCTCGTCTTCTTCTTACCTAGTTTCTAATTTTTGTTTATATCAAATTCAGACTCACTTGATCGGTCTTCACTTGTGTCCCCCCCTCACTCTCGGATGCACTGCAAGAGGTTAGTGTCCTAGGCCTTGAGCACGTGGCTTCCACACGGGTGAATATTCAATTTATACCCCCTATTAGGCTCAGAGCCAGTTTCTTCTTGAGATTCAGACTCGGAGTCGCATTGGTCAGAGTCTTCGCTACTTTCAGTGTCAAGGGAGTTTGCCACTTTCTTGCCATCAGAAGTCAAGTGCATAACACCTATCATTTTTACTGGCACTAATGGTGGCATATCTTGCCCCTCAGGTGTTACCCAACTTGTGCCTCTATTTCCCCATGTGTCTATGGTTGCCGCTAGGTGTACCTAATCTATGTTATCTGACTCAGTCATGCCCGGGAGGACATCCATATAAGGAGAATCTTCCCCATAATCGGTCTCTTTTTTGCATGTATAGCAATACTTTAATGGGGCTGAGTGAATAGTGGTATCCGATCAATTATCAATGATAACCTTGCTTCCTAAAGGATGCGCGCGACCATTCTCAAGATCAACTCGAATGACAGAGTCCTAGAATTGTAAGTAGACATGGTTTTTCGACCAATCATGCACCATTTGGCTTCCCTTATGATGAAAGGACGTCCTAAGATCATTTGATATGACATAGGATGCTCAGAGAAATCCATTACAATGAAGGTATGCCTTACCTTGTATCCCAGAACCTTGATCTTAAGGTCCCTTAGCATTCCAATAGGTTTAGCTATAGTTCTGTTTGCCATCTTAACCACTATGTGACTTCTAGGTGAGGTCTTCCCATAGATTCCCAGCAGTTTTTAGTCACAATGCTCACTCCAGCACCACCATCAAGGATTCCCTTAGAGTTAATCCCTTGGTAGTAATGGGGAGGGTTGCATTAGATTCGTCACCTTCAAAGTACTGTCCCAACTTGTTAACAGGTATTTCAACGATCGAGTCTTCATCTAGGTTGGGCTGTAGATCCAAATGTTCCTCCACATCTTGAAGCATGTCCGGTCTATCCATATTTGCAAATTGTGGTAACCCCACCTCCTGTTCTCCATTGAGAAATGCCCGAAGAGCTAAGAATAGCTCAGGATCTCCGTATAACTTGGATATGATCGTGGTTCTGATTTCAGAGCACATGAAATCCATTAGTTTGGACACATTCAACGGTACTTTTTGAGATATCGGCCCTTGACTAGGGACTGGTGAAGATGGAATCACTTCCTCTTCGATGGGGTCAGGCATTCCCTCTCACTAAACATTCTTTCAAGCAAGAAGGGTGTCTTCCCACTTCTTGATTTCCTATCCTCACTTTCTTCCCAAATGATACTAGGTATAGCTAATAGTTTATGGCTCCTATGAGGCTAAACTTGTGTAGGGAACACTGTGTCTGGGATCTTGATTTTTCTAGGTTCTGGCTCCAATTCTCTTTGTGTTTCTTCCACCAAACCCCTTAAGTGTTGCACTCGTTCAATCTCCTCTACTCGGTTTGGGTAAGTCCCAATCTTTTTCTTGAGGGTTTTTGGCCCACCTGGCTTGTCTTTGAGAGTCTCAGTCAGTCGGGGGTAGCTGAGAGGGCATTAGCTGACTTGGTTGTGGGGCAGGAGGAGTTTCCTTTTGTTTCCCCCCGATTTATGTCTTTGCTTGATTCTCCTTCGTTGTGCTCCCGAGTGGGTTCCTCCATTAAAGTAGTGGCTTTGGTCTCCATGGTTTCTATTGAATCAGAATCATCTTCAGAATCATTCATATACACAGGGTCATCTCCTGTCCCTATATTAGTCTTTGAGCTAGGTTTGGAGCTTGTGGCATTAAGCGATCTCTTCCATCGCGTTTTCTTTTTCTTTGCTCGAGTAATTGATGCAGTATCCCTCTCTTCAAGAATGTAGTTTTGATTTTGAAGCATTGACCGTGTGACTACATTTGCGGGTACAATAGGTGTGCCTCATTGGTGACCTCAACCAAATTCAATGGCGTAATCTTGGGTGCACTTGGATTATGTGGACATAGCAATCAAATGATCTATGCCCACAACGATTACATGTAAGTGCCGGCATTCCCAACGTGCTCCCTTGATTTGGTTGCATTTGAGTAGCGATCTTCTGTAGAGGATGTATCCCCGGATAGCCCAAGTCTTTACTTTTCCATAGGATGACTATCCTCACATAGTTACATTCTTGACGAGTCTATGTGGATGGGAGGACGATGAAGATATATCTGACGATGATGGACGGATGAGACTCATGGCACTACCGAGGCTGATTTTATTTATTTGGATGATGTGGATAGAGGCTTAGCCTTAGGGCTACAGCCAGAACTCTACAACATCCTCTTACCTTGATCCTCAGTATTAGTGTGGTGACTGGTAGGTAGGCTAGTGTTTTCAAGTTGTTTCTAGTTTTGTGTCCTTAAATGAGATTATTTTTTCCCACTGATGTGCCTCTCGAAGTATAGTGCTTGTTAGTTAATTGTGTAGGTTGAAAAGTTTGAGGTGGGTTTGCTTTCATAGTCCTAGGACTGCCACAATGTTCATACATGGATATCTACATCAAATTACGGGCATCGAATCAAGGAGATCTCCAAAATACAGGTGTAATTCTTCCCTGCCCACTCTCTTTCATTTTTACTGTTCAATTAATTGCATGAACTATAATGCATGACCACATGGAATTTGTCAAGCACTACTTAGTTTTTGAAGTTGCATAAGGTGTTAGTGTAAATCATTAATTGAGTTTAACCTTATTTTAGATATTCTTGGGAATGCATGATGTCTTTAGTTAACCTTGGAATATGGTTGTCTTAGGTCTAGGGTTAAAACCATCTTAGTGCTTGAACAACCTGGCCATGTGTGTTGACCTCTAAGACATAGCTTCTACCCTTTTGTCGAAAGGATGTAAGAACGCATGATAATTTGGGAGCAAAAATCCAAAGAGATAAATAAAAAATAAAAAGAAAGGCCTACAAAAAATGGCAATGTATGTCTGTTATGTGCTTTCATGTCGGCCTATCGCCCTATTGACACTTGGTAGGCGAGGAGTATTCCACTCCAGAGACCGATGCCCTGGGTTGGTAGGGGGTAGCCTTGCCTAAGGGGTGAGCTAGTAGATTCCTGGAGAAGGCCTTGCGGTAAACATGGCACTAGGGTTGATGCTAGTTTTGCTTTAGGGAGGTCGCCATTGTTTGTAAAAATTGTCACGTGCATAAAAGAAATAAAGGCAAAAGACTCCTATGACTCTGATGTTTCTTGTGTCCTTAGGCTCTTGGGATTAGCTTATTCTTAGAATAGACACATTGTGGTCATCTGTTTATTTATTAAGCTTGGTAATTTTCCTTGACTTAGGCTAGTTGTAGACCTTGATTAACCTTCGACACCTTGCTAACTCTTGAATTACTTTCAATAGTTTTAAACTCCTGTTAATTTGCTACGCTAGCTCCTTAATGTGATCTCTTAAACTAGGTTCTCATGGCATACTTCCATTGTGGTCTAACATGCTTGATTTTATTTTTGATACACTCTATATCTTTTGAAGACCAAGCATGCTTTCACTCTACTTCCCTGTTTTGCAGATACAGTCTACCACAACAAACCCTATCGAGCTTATCATACCATAGCTTCCAAGGATGGAATCTACATTAGGAAGGGGGGCATGTTAACCTATGGCGGACATTGAGACGTAATACTTTTTACGTCATATAATTATTTTATGTATTCTGAGTCATGGGTCGGGCTTGTCTTCGCACCATATGTAAAGGGTAAGGGGATTGGGTGATTGCCGATGAGAGGGGCAGCTCGAATTTCATCAGGATAAAGGGTTAGGATCGACCGGCCATGTGTGGGCGCCCATGTGTAAACGGCCAGGTCACATATAAAAGTCTAATGTAACCTAAAACCTCTCATTCTGTGAGTGTTGAATACAAGGAGTGCTCTTGCTTCATCTTCTCCATCTCCTTCTCCAGTGTGTGTGTGTGTGTGTGTGTGTGTGTGTGTGTAAGAGAGAGAGAGAGTGTAGCGATCGAGCATTGCATGGTGGCATGTCGGTAGAGCAGCGGCGACGGCTCCTTCTTCATCGCGGTGCGAGAATTCTTCACGACGGCGGTCTGAGCGGTGAGTGACATACCATTGCTCCCTATTTTGAGCTTGCTGGTTTCTTGGTTGTGTGCTTACATCCATTCGTGGCTGCAAGCACACGGTGCTTGGCAAGTCCCTAGCTCCGACATGTGCGACAAGAGCGCACATTTTGGGCGCCGCCGGGGACATTGAGACGTATTACTTTTTACGTCATAATATAATTATTTTACGTATTCTGAGTCATGGGCCGGGCTTGTCGGCACCACATGTAAAGGGGTAGGGAGATTGGGTGATCGCCGATGAGAGGTGCACCTCAATTTTCATCAGAATAAGGGTTAGGATCGACCGGCCATGTGTGGGCGCCCATGTGTGAACGGCCAGGTCACATATAAAAGTCAAATGTAACCTAAAACCTCTCATTCTCTGAGTGTTTCTCTGAGTGTTGAATACAAGGAGTGCTATTGCTTCATCTTCTCCATCTCCTTCTCCAGTGTGTGTGTGTGTGTGTGTGTGTGTGTGTGTGAGAGAGAGAGAGAGAGAGAGAGAGTAGCGATCGAGCATTGTGTGGCGGCATGGTGGTGCAGCGGTGGCTCCTTCTTCAAGCAGCGCGAGAATCCCTTACGACGGCGGTCTGAGCGGTGAGTGACACACCATTGCTCCCTGTTTTGAGCTTGCTGGTTTCTTGGTCGTGTGCTTGCAGCCATTCGTGGCTCCTTCTTCAAGCAGCGCGAGAATCCCTTACGATGGCGGTCTGAGCGGTGAGTGACACACCATTGCTCCCTGTTTTGAGCTTGCTGGTTTCCTGGTCGTGTGCTTGCAGCCATTCGTGGCTCGCACATGGTACTTGCAAGTCCCTAGCTCCGACACGTGCGGCAAGAGCACACAAGTGGAGACAAAGGTAGCAACACACACACACAAATGCAGCAAAATAAGCATAAATACACACAAAAGCACAACACTGACACATAGAAGCACAACATCCAAAGTAGAAACAAAAAAAGTAGATTGGTGAGAATGAGTGAATTATAAGAGGAGTGACATGATAAGATAACTTACACACTCACTCATAAGAATCATAAGTGTGTGTACACACTCAGGGGAAAAAACCTTAAAAATCATTTCTCTCTCTCTATCTTGATCTCTTTTATCCTTTGTAGTGGCTATAAAATTAGAAATTCATCAATACACCCTAACATGCATAAACTCTAGAGGAATCAATGGTGCGACCATGTTTACGAACTCACATTTATGCACCTTGATCTTCGTAGTGTAAGGAGATACACATGCAAGGCACATGTGGGTAAAATTTATATAAGCTATCACAAGATTTATGTATAGTTCTACTTCCCCCCTTAGAGAAATTAAATCATTTAATAGAATAATCCAAGATGAACTAGAGACACCCATATGATGTATTGTATAAGGATATACATAAATTCTTTTATAAATTTAACTAGTAGGGAGTCTCTATTCACACGTAGAAGATATTAGAGAGAGTCACATGTTAGACACAAATACTAGATGTAAAAGGATGCATTCATTCTTGTTACAAACCTTGAAATAGGAAATTTTAGATCAACTATTAACTATTAATTTTATTTCAAGGAAAAATCTAAGCTTTAGATATGTAGTTAATTTTATTAACTAGTAAGGAATCTCAATGCACACATAGAAGATATTAGAGAGATTCACAAACTTTATTAACTAGTAGGGAATCTTACTTTATTAACTAGTAGGGAATCTTCTATGCACACATAGAAGATATTACAGAGACTCACATGTGATACACAAATACTAGATGTAAAAGGATGCATTCATTCTTGTGAGAAACCTTGAAATAGGAAAATTTAGATCAATTGTTAATTTTATTTCAAGGAAAAATATAAACTCTAGATGTGTTTTTATTTAAAAAAAAGGCTTAAAATTATATAATATAAATGGATTTTACATAAAGTTGGAGTTAAAGCAGCTAACTCACACTCTTTCAAAATTATAATGAAAACACTCACTAAGTCCTGCATGGTCCAAAAAATTGCTAAATTGGACCATGATTAGACATTTAATAGGCATCTATGGAGCCTCACCATTATACTTCTCTTAAACAAACTATTAATAGAGTGTTAGGTTTAATTCATTAGTTTACTTTACTTTAATTTATCATGAGATCTAGTAGTTTAATGAGGGCTCAATAATGGGACAAACTAACAACATATAAATTCTCTTAAACTATGCTTTCATATATTATTCTACTAGTTTTTTCTTTTTGATTGCTTGAAAATTTTACAACTAAGTAGTAATTTTTTATATAATTGTGATCGTTGGTGTCAATGGAAACATGCACTCTTAATGATTAAGGTCCTTATACATTTATGCATTTTTTCTAAAAATGGAATGCAACAAGTTTTATAATTTAAATCAAAATGTTGGAGACATAAACCACCTATGGAGATTCAAACATGTTTTCCCTTTCCATGATTTTTCTCTTTATACGCCCTTACCTGGGGTTAAGCACACTCATTTATGTGAAAGAGAATAAAGTAGGATGTGAACTATTTCCTTCTTGGTGGACTATAAAAGGTGTTTACTTTAAAATTATTATAAGATTGATATCGTTTTAGATTTTCAAAACAATATAAAGGCATGTCTTATTCTATCTCATCTACAATTATCTAAGGAACCTCCTCCAAAACATTGGAGATAATTATTGTTTCTTAGTTTAAGTTTGGCCACAAAGGTCTAAATGTACAAACTCATTCACATTAATAAGATAATATTGTACTTACTATGAAACTCTTGTGACAAGACATATAAAATACTTAAGCACGTATTTTCAGCCCATATAACTATGAAACTCTTATGATAAGACATATAAAGTACTTAAGCATGTATTTTCAGCCCATATAACTGTGTGGATTTTGGCCTAGGCATAATTAATGTGGTCCTTTAGAGCTTACCCATCAAAGAAAAAAAAATCTAAGTTAAGTCACCATCCTTTAAATGTAAAATAGGATGTGTGGAGTGTACAATTTCAAAGACTTTATGGGGAAAAAGAAAGATGAAATATGACTTATCATCTACAACTCTAATCTTATCTAGATCACATGCATGTCCATTGATACGATCATGAGTTCTTGTTAATAAATAGGAACATCAAAAGATATTTAAATCATCAAGTTCATTGATGTAGAAGATTTAAGTGAAGAGCCAACATGAAGAAATTAAGGATCTTGGAATGACCAAAGTGTGACTTTATTTTATGATATCTAATAAGTCAACATAATACACACAATTTATGGAGAAATTCATGATAAAGACTTGACTTAAATTTAAAACAAGTAGCAAAGATTCAAAAACGATATCAAGTTGTAAACGCTGAAAACGAGTGCAATGTGCGACCCAATAACTATTAATCTGATAGCTACTTAGGACTCACATGAAGTAAGTGATTGATAGCACACACCATCTTAGTTTTCTTTTTCCTTGGAAATCTTGTTTCTTGATTTCTAGTATGTGACGACTCCATTCAGGGACTTTATCTACTAGTATCTTCTATGCTACTCGAGTGACTTCCTTCCTCATGTCATTTTGTCTTAATCTTTTAAGGCCTCTCTCTCTCTCTCTCTCTCTCTCTCTCTCTCTCTCTCATGTGTACACACATGTGTGCGCGCGAACACACACACGTTTATGGGGGCTTACTTTATACATATCTACTAGTTTTTTAAATTTTTGGGGAAATTAAAACCCCATCTATGAGGGTATACTATATTAAATCCCCAAGTAGCCACAAGTGTACATAGGGTAATTTACAATTCTCTCGTTTAAAGAAAATGATACGCTTCTTTCTAAACTTTATTTCTTCGTGATCCACAAACTGGACATATCATTAAGTGGACATACACCTCTTTGGGTTCTGATCGATCGCTCTCATCGATCACCACTGGTATGGACTTGGTGGCACAAAGGCGGTTCTCTCACTCTCTCTCTCTCTCTCTCACACACACACGCGCTCACTCTCTCTCTCTCTCTCTCTCTCTCTCTCTCTCACACACACACACACACACACACACACATACACGCACGCACACACACAGAGATAAATCTTTTGCGCTTGTATATTATTGGCAAGAAATTGAACATCAAAATCCAGAGATATAGATCTCAAACCTAGAATTTTCATAGTAACTCCGACTATGACTTGCCTCGAGCTGATGCATAGATCTTGGCACGAGCCACGTTATAGTCTGTGTAAAGGAGCCATGGTTAGTAGAGCTTCGCCAGGCGGTTTTTCACCAGTGTTTAAGGAGGTAATGTGATGTGGGGGCTTCAGGTTTAACCTATATTATATAGCTGCAAGCGATTGTGCTTAGATGACTAGTCCCACAAAGGGAGGACCCATGGGTCTGTATCTTGATTTGCATTCATATCGTCTACTGACCAATCTTGGAGTGGAGGGGGCGATACAAGCATTGCAAGCGCCATCTCTTTAAGAACTCTTGGACTGTTGAAGAGAAGCTCCTCATCTAGAGAGGCAGCTTCTTTAGACACGCTGATTGCATTCGGAGACAGCAGCATGGCAAGCACCATCTCATTCACGTGAGGATCAAACATATCGTCCCGCAGATCGACCTCCGGATCGCTATTGCATTGCAAACTGCAATCATTAATCATGCTGTTCGTGTGCATGGCCTTGAGCTCGACGCCATTGTTGAACCTCGGGAGTGCAGAGACTAAGGTCGGAACCTTTGCAGATACTATGGTTTGAACCTTAGGTCGGCTTCTTTTAATCGTGTTCATGAAGCTTGAGCCGACGCCGGCGACTTGATCACAGCTTTGCTGCGATTTGAGCATCCTCATTGTGCTCTTCTTCTGCGCCGCGCCCATTGTTGCAGAGAGGTTAATTGGATTCTCTTTTTGAAGGAAGTTTGGCGATCCTTCATGAAGAGCTGCGAGGCTATTGTTGATGGAGCTTGGATGCAATGCAGCTGCTTCTTCAAAGGCCGATGCAGCAGCAGATGCAGCTTTTTGGATGTCTCTTGGGTCCAAGGTGATGGGGCAAGGAAGGCTATCAGCAAGATAAGGGAAATTCAACAAGGCAGCATCTCCCTTCAGACACAACGCAGCTACATCGTAGGCCCTAGCTGCCATCTCCGGAGTAGAAAAGGAGCCCAGCCATATGCGAGATTGCTTCTTTGGCTCCCTGATCTCAGACACCCACTTGCCCCATCTCCTCTTCCTAACCCCTCTGTACACAGGATGGCTCCCTTGGATGATCCTCCCTTCTTGAGCCACAATCTTGCTCACCCTCTTCTTCCTAATAACCACCTCTTGATGATGAAGCACGCCTGTGTTTGCATGACTTGTTACTTGAAGTTGAGGTTTCTCCTTCTTCATCGCCCTACAGCTTCTTGAGCAGCTGCAACAACTTGAAGATGGCAGCCAATTAGCAGGTTAGGGTATTATAATGGAGGAGGGCTTGCAAGATCCAAGTGATTAGAAAAGAGAGCTCAAAACCTGTACACAATGGTAGGATGAGTGATGAAGGCTGCGAATGTAGACAATAAAAAGGAACAAAATAGTAAAGCTATGGGCAAGTTGATATCTATGTGTATATAAGTACTAAAAAACGAGAAAGGAGTGTGAATGCAGAAGATATGGGATGCGAGGCTCAAGATGAGCTATGGACAAAGGGTGATAAAGGAGAGAAGGAGGGAGGGGGTGATGGGGGCAATAATATTGGCTCAAAGGCAGAGGGGGGGGGGAGCAAAATCAAAGGGGGATGTGAGCTAATTGTGAAATGATAGCAAAGCTAGAGGGGGTGGTGATAGGAGTGTGGCAAGTGAGTAGAGTGCATGATAAGAGGTAGAGCTTGCTTAGGACAGCAATATGTAGGGTGAAGTAGAGAGAACGCGGATCCGTGCACTGCCTGGAGCGCATATGCAGTAAATGTGAAAGCGGTAGTACCTTTTGTGGGGGTCCCGTCCTCCTCCTTCAAATCTCACATTTTACTAAAATACTCTCCCCAAGCGCCAATACCCATACACGGGTAGCTTTTGCATGGCTGTCTGTCTTGCCAAATTAACCCCCCCCCCCCAACAACCATTTGACCATAGTGATCGCCCATGTACCCAGCCTTAGAGATCCTAGAGAGACCCTATCATGATGGATTTTGTCTCTTGCACCCCGTCTTTCTTTACTTTGTTTCTGCAGAGCATCATGCTCGCACTTTTCCTTGTGGTGACACAAGGCCTGTATATTCGCTTCCATTGGATCGCCAAGGACTAGTATAATTTGTGTGCATAGCATCTCCTACAGTGATCAACTCGTGTTGTTGTTGTGCATAAACATGGCCCAAAACATCAGAGTGGCTCCTTACTTGCTTGAACTTTGATGTAAGTCTGATTTGCAATGGCTACAATACCAACACCTCTCCAATAACAAAGGAGAATTCATTTATTCTAACTTGCTTGACTTTACCCACTTAGAGACTTTTGATTTGCAATGGCTACAAAGGCTACAATACCCAACACCTCTCCAATAACAAGGGAGGGAAAAAATCATAATCCTTTGTAAATATACGAGTCATTTAAGTCTAGCAAGGAGACTCTTACCTTTCTATACTATGGCACCTCTAATGCCTTGATGTCATGATCTTCATCATGCACAATCATGTTGCTTTCTTGCAACACTTTGCCATGCTATGACTCCATAGTCACCCTACATGCACACATGCATGCACATTCATGTGTATGTGCATGCATTGGGGGCGAGTAGGGCTTATGTAATGTGTACATTTAACACATAGGTGCACAATATGAGTTTTCTTAAGCTTTGGAAGAACATTGCACACACAATGAGTTGTACAAACCTACATGCCCACTGTGACTTTACCACACACACACACACCATGCATGTGTGTTAAAAATGACACTTATATTAAAGTGTTCCTACATCCAAGGGGTTAACAAGTCCTTAATGGCTTATATTACAAGGTTATTCTTAAAGGTATTGTGCATGCACCTCGCATCCCACAAAGAGAGAGAGAGAGAGAGAGAGAGAGAGAGAGAGAGAGAGAGAGAGAGAGAGAGAGAGAGAGAGAGAGAGAGAGAGAGAGAGAGAGAGAGGACCCTAAACCAAGAGAAAAAGGAAAACCAGATATATTTATGTGTGCGTAGGTGTGTTGGGAAGGGGACCTATGAGTAGGATAGGGGCCAAGCCTATGCTCAAAGCTACCACAAGGAAGAAGCAAGTAGTGGATACAAGCCACATGGATGTTATTTGGCTTGATAGTATAAAATGTGAATACTAAAGGACATGTCTAAACCGTACATAATGTTACTTGGCTTGTATAAAATGTGAATACTAAAGGACATGTCTAAACCGTATAAAATGTTACTTGGCTTGTATAAAATGTGAATACTAAAGGACATGTTAAAACCGTACATAATGTACTAGAAATTAGGTGTTATAGTATGTTGCGTTTTCATTGAAGGTTTTAAATAGAAGAGGTTTTAGTAGCATTCAACTTTTGAAATTATTTAAAACCACTTGCACTATTCCAAATGAAAGCTGTCAACCCATAACAAAACACGTGTTTGAAAACATCGATTATAAGTCCAACACTCTTCTTCTATTGATTCACCCAAGCTTTCCAATTCATGACTAATCATTCCCTACCATTTCCCACCATAACTCTTCTTCTATTGATTCACCCAAGCTTTCCAATTCATGACTAATCATCCCCTCATATTTTGAAGTGCATGTAATATAACATGAAGATAACTTCTTTTTAAACATGGAGTGACTAGAGACAAAGTCCAAATGTAGGGTCTTCATCATGCCAATAGAGGGTCTTCACTCTGCCACCACTAGTAGAAAGGACCATTCCAGTATAGGGTCTTCACTATGCCACTAGGTGGAGGGTTTAATCAGTGTAAGAGAAGACATTAGCACAACTTTTATAAAGGGAGGGTTCAAGCCATTCTTTTGGAAAAATTAGTCGACCAAGGCAATGAAAGTTTGACTTTGCATGGCATAGCCATCGGTCACATGCCTCTAGCACTCTCCTTACACCATGAAATGAGAAGGACAAGTTGATTCCAAATTTGAGATCATGCCAAATATTGTAAGCCTAGCCTCCAAAAAGCATTAACACTAAAGGGAGGTTCAATTGTGCCCCACAACATCATAACCCATGCAACTCTTTGTGTAAAAGTAGGTGCTTGAGGATATGAAATGAATATGTAGAATAATCCATGCCACTCTGTGTAAAAGTGGGTGTTTAAGGATATGAAATTAATTAGTAGTGGTCCTTATATAACCTCATGGTTCTTGTTCTTATGAGATAATTCCCTTGAAATAGGCAACAAGCCTTCACAAAGATGACACCTCTGAGATCTCTCTATCTCGGTCTCTATCTCTTTCTCTCTCACACACACATTGCATGCACACATCGCATGCATACACACTTCCTCTCACATGTGATTTTGTTACCTTTACACGCATCACATGTATGCACACTTCCTCTCACATGTGTGATTTTGTTACTTGTGACCACCTCCCATCTCTCTCTCTCTCTCTCTCTCTCTCTCTCTCTCTCTCTCACACACACACACACACACACATTCCATGCAACATTCATGTGCACAGTGCACATACAATTCCTCTCACATGTGATTTTGTTACCTTTGGCCACCTCCCCTCTTCCCAGCCCACACCAACCCTTTGGGCATGTTGTAGCATGCTGTGTTGCCCCATAGCTAAGCCTCCATCTCATGTTGTTCCTTTTTTCTCATTTGTTCAATATCAAGCATCCAATTTTGCATCACACTTCCTCTTGTCAATTATGCCTTGATAAAGTTATGCACCCCAAGGACTCATCAGCACACCATCATGCAGAAAACATATCCTTTCTAGGGGAAGAGTTGTTCATAGTTTTTTTGCATATATTGTAGTGGTCACTTAATTGTCGGTCTCACAAAGAGCTACAAAGAGGAGATGTCATCAAGGAACGAAAATAAAGGAGATGTCATCAAGGAACGAAAATAAAGGAAGGCAAGTATATGGCATATCATTGTTAGAGGCCATCCTTATAATATCTATTTATGAAGGGGCTAAGGGTTGGTGACGTAGAGGTGGTTTGGTGACGTAGGGGTAGTTTGGGTGGTTGTAAGTTTGAAAAAGGTGTAGGTGAATGTGACACTATGTGGTGGTGTCAAATGTATAAATATGGAACTATGTAGTGGTGTCAAATGTATAAATAGGGAACTATGTAGTGAATGTGAAACTATGTAATGTAAAATTTGATGATGGGGGGCATGCATTGTGGTGAATGATGTGGGGGGTTTTAGGAACATTGGTGGATGGTGATGAGAGTACTTTTCACAGGGATCACATACAGCTATTTCCAACTCTTGCAGGGGACTCCTCTCTGTCTGTCTCTCTCTCTCGCTCTCCCTGTGTCTCCTCTCAACGTGGGTTGTTACGTATTTCTAGTGTTTGGTTCTTGACTTTCTATACGCATTTCCAAACTAAGTACTTCCCTTTGCAGCTGGCGGCTTCCTCTGATATTATTATGATGGACATCAAAAAATTCAACAATAATAAGTCCCTGCGAGGCTGGAGACAGCTTCGATGTGCGGACACGCGTCTAGGGATTATTATTATTATTATTATTATTATTATTATTTCCTCCCAGAAAAAACAAATAGTACTTCTCCCTGCGGAGCTAATTGTTATCAACTGAAACACATACACCGTGCTCGTCAGCAGGCGGCCATTCTAATGTCAGCATTAGTTTAATATTTGTATATAAAATGCAGCACCATGTCCTATATATTAAACGCAGTTTTTATTTTATCCTTCGAGCTGCCAAACACTGTGCAGACGCGCTTCATGATGCACACGCCTTTACGAGCAAAGGGGGCCTCCTCCTCCTCCTCTTCTTCTCTCAGAAGGAATTATAGTACCTCCCCCCCCCTCTGCTACAGCACACCATCCCAAAAAGAAGCACTAACGAGATAAAAAAGCACACCCCCCTATATTGCAACCCACGTCAACCAATCTCTCACATTTCCATGCATAAAGAGAGATTTTGCCTAGACATTATTCCACCTTCATTCTTCTTTTTCCTATCCTTTTGCTTTTTCCTTGCTTGGCTTCCACTGCTCCTCCCCTTTGTATTCTTGCACCCATCTAATCCTTATAGTAATCATCATCTCACCCAACTCGCCCATCTAGTCGCAACATCCCAAAGTCTCCTTTTGGAGTACCTTTGAAATTCTCCCTATCACCCTTTGCTATCCTACTCCTTAGCCTTTTCAGAACCCTCCTTCATGGAGATGCCCACTTCCTAACAGTATGTGGATTAGAAACATGAGCCCATATGAGATAGCCTTGCATTCAAACCTCCCAAGAGTCATTCTCTTTAGGCTCCCTTCCCTATTCCTCCGTGGCTCTATGATCACTTGAACTTCACATCATGTAGAAAGTGTCACTCAAATGAACTTTCCCAAGTGCCATACTCTAAAAGAAAAGGAATCGAATTTCACATTGTCCAAATGTTTGCAAAAGCATAACCACATGAACTTAAACTCATTACACTAGTTCAAGCACAAGTTGCTCTAGCATCATCTTAAAATCATGCCTTGATCAATGCAGAATCCGCATTGAAATTCCCAAAATGACATCGTACCGATAATATCTCGATGCACGAAAAGTCATGCAAGTGGTTTCTTGGAAACTCATCCTTCACACTTAAGGGCAAGAAAGGATGGAAAATGTGTAAATGATTAACGTTTTGCTATTACTCATGTAAAAGAAAAAGTTTATGCTAGTACTTATTAAAATGGTTATAAAAATATAATTACTTGCTTCTTGACTAACTAGCATACTTTTTTAATACTAACTAGCATACTTGCTTCTTGACTAACTAGCATATTTTTTTAATACATAGGCATCTAAAGCACGAATAGCTTTCATGGATTACAAACTGCAAGGTAATTCAAACATTGTCACTTTTGTAGAAAACAAAGGGAAAATATCCAGCAACTATGGGGTAAAGGCAATGAATGCTATAGTTTTGGATTTAATAAAATTTGCAAACAGTTTGTTTAAATTTGATCATGACTCATTGAGGCCATCAATAGTAATGTAAACGATAAAATTCATAGATACAAGAATGCCCTATTGATACTAATCAAAATAGTATAAACCCTATTGATACTAATCAAAATAGTATAAACTACTTACTCTATTTGATTAACTTTTATTTGCTACTATATAGGTTTATGAGCTTACTAGAATGTATAATCACTTTCCTTCAAGTCATAGTCATGATTGTTTCAATTTTATTAAGATATTCCCAGTACATAATTGTTCAATCGATGTCAGGCTTTGGCACTGCATAACAACTTACACCTTGTGTAAACTTATCAATGTATGGAATCAAGTAACAAATAATTAGCTTGTCATGCCTTGCATCTACCTTTATAAATAGTACACTTATTATTGTGAGCACCCTTACAAGAGACATATCATGTACGCATGCTCGATGCTTTTGAAACAAAACATTTAAAAAGGTTGAACTCTTCATTTTTATTGATCTACAAATAATCATGTTTGCATATGAAAACACAAGTGTTAACCATAATGATCACAAGCACAAAATTAGGCAAAGTTCTTGTGCAAGCCTAAGGAAGCCAATGTTTGAAAAATCCCTTTGGTATTCACTAGGGAACATGGGCTCATAATTTGGGTTTTCGTAGCCCTAAAATATACAAAAATTATAGGATCAAAAGTACCTAAGCATTTCCCTTTTCAAAACTTTCTATCATTTTACAAACCAATGAGAAGAAACCATGTAGATGGTCTACATATCATGTGGCTTGAGTCACTCCACATATGTTGTTTTTGAGCTATTTACATCATCTTAGTCACAACGTTAATTAATAAAAGGTCACTAATTGATCATGGGTCGAGAAGGACCACACTGAACCCATTATTTTTTTAGATGGTAGTTCTTGAAACCTTTGAGAATATGGCTTATAGTTTAATAATCCTACTTCTATTTCAAAAAACTAGATATCATATATAATCTTGAATATTCTTCCTATTACTAGGAAGTTGAGTTCTAGAATTATTGATTGTTTTTCTACAAAGGTAATGCTCTCATTGTTGTTTGAAATCTTATTAGTATCACATGTTTTCACAAACTTGAATGCCTTTAGGCCATAAATATTATCCAATCTTAGCTCTTAGTTTATTTCAAATGGAAATAGGGATCACAATTTTTAAGATCTAAAATTTGATTGCCAACAAAGGATCACAAAGCCCAACTTTGTTTATGTCAAATGGAAATAGGGATCATGTTTTCTAGGGTCTAAAATTTGATTACCAACTAATTATAGGATCACAAAGACCACATGAGACTGATTGGCATTATTAATGTAAATTCTTCCCATGCTCTTTATAATTATGGTTCTCGAGCACGCTTATCTTTTAACAGACTTCTTATTTTGATATTATCTACAATCTTGAATATTCTCTTCCTTACTATGGTTCTTTATGTAGAACGATAATTATCTCATTGTGATGATAAAGCATACAATGTATCTATATCATAAGGCGCCCCTTTTGGAAATCTAATTCAACATTTCTTTTTTCTAAATGGGGATGATACAAATAATAAAGTTATTAATTGAATAAAGTTATTTGTATTATTTTTAGATTATCGAGTATGTGTATCCCTTAATTGTAAGTCAAGATTGTAGATGATATTTAGCTAACAAGCAGGTTGTTCCAAATTCAATTTTAGAGTTAAGAGGAGTGGGAGGATTATCAATTATACTCTTTAAGAGTTGAGTTCCAGCATTATTGGTTGCTTTTCTAGAAAGGTAAGTCTTAGTATCACGTTTCCCATGAATTTGATTTAGACCAAAATTATTATTAAACCTGAGCCCTTAGTTAATTTCAAATGGAACTAGGGCTCGCATTTTCTAGGGTCTAAAATCTAATTACCAATGAATCGTAGGATCACAAAGACCACATGAAATGATTTGCATTTTAAATGGAAATTCTTCCATGCTCTATAAGATTATAGTTCACAAGCCTACTAATCTAGAATCTAAAAATTATTTCTACCTAGCTTCTTATGTAGATATCATCTATAATCTCAAATATTTTTTTTGTAGCTATCACCTTTTTAGCTAGCACCCTATGTACATATCATCTATAATATCTATTTCTATGGTACTTTCTCTAGAAAGATAATGCTATCATTGTTATTAAAAATCATATGGTGTATCTATCCTCAAGATACTCCTTTGGAAAGCCTATTCTTATATTATTATTTTTGTTTATGGGCAGGATTGAGCTATCAAAAGTTGTTGATTGAATATGGATACGTTTATAATTTTTAGATCATGGAGTATGTGTATCCTTATTTATAAGCATTGCATGGGAATGCCATTATATAAATTCTATTTTTAGAACTTAAAACTAGTCTTATTGTTAAGTCATAAAAGGGGATTTAGCAAGAAAAAACACTTAAGGCTAATTCAATTTTTTGAAGGAATGGAAAGATAAATGACATAAAAAAATAATGTAACTACTTCATTATGTTTATTTAGTATACATATGTACATGGTAAGAGTTTTGAATGGAAAATGGGCACGATTACCTTGAAATTTTCTTATTTTTCAAATATAAAAATAATTAAAAACTTCCCTACATTTATGGAGAAGTACCATTTTTTTTATTTCTTTGTAGATGATAGATACAAATGTTTTATATACAAATACAAAGAAAAAAAACTTTATGACAACATGCTTTAAAAAAAATTTGGAGGTGTTTTAAAAAAACTCAAAATTTGAACTTTTTTATAAAATGTTGCCTAGACATGGAAAATATACATTTTGAGTCATGAAGGTACTACAACCAATACATAAAAGCCTGCCTTAAAGTGTATACATAAGGCCTCCTTAATGTGTATACATAAAGTCTGCTTAATTTATATACATATAAACAAAATACATAAAGCCTCATTAATGTGTATATAGTAAGAGAATACAACATGCGATAATGTATATAAGAGAGCACTCATAAGAAGTATAATCTTTCATAGTACAAAACTTGAAAAGTCAATTTTCACAATAACAGAGATAGAAAAAAAATTGTGTTTTTTGAAGTGATACAATAGATGGAAAATCCATGCACCCGTGTGCTCCTATGAAGGGAGCTTCGATGGTTGCTCTCTGAAAACTACTAAGATGGAAGTTGTATGCTAGTAGAAGCTAGGCAGTAAACTCATGGGGGTGGTGATGACTGATAAACTGTGTGGACAGGGAGCTAACCGTGTATCTATATAAGCCTATATACACGGGGGGACCACCGACTATGACCGCATAGGTCCGCAGTCATAGTCGGTGCCACCATTCATGGTGTGGACTTGACCCATAAAGTTTTACTAGGACACTGTGTGTAGTAGTATCCCCAACTCCCGGGATCATCTTGGGTTCTGTTCAAGCCTCAAAATATCAAGACAGGGTGTCCAAGAGTAAAGTCTACCTACTCCATGTGTGGACCTCTATAAGATAACGGTCTAATGGTGTCCAAGAGTAAAGTCTACCTACTCCATGTGTGGGCCTCTACGAGATAACGATCTAATGTAGCAGGTAGCCTATTTAACAGTGTCACCAAATCTAATCCAAGCTATCTCGAAACCATCTAGCCTCTTAGGCCCTGATGGGTGCCTGAGCTACCCAACCATGGCTACTCCTCATAATGGGGGCCGTAAAAGCATGAGCTAGTCGGTGCGTGGAAAGTACAATATAAGGGTGGAGCATTGATATTATCTAGCACCCCCTCTCAATGTCCACCTGAAGGTGAACTACCTCTATGGTGTGTGGTATGATATCCAACACCCAAACATGAACCACCTTTATGGTCTAATGCCAAGTTGATGAAGATGCTGCTCCATTTGATCCTTGTTGCTAAGAGTCTTTATAAAGATGTTTGTATAATTCTTTGTCATCAGGTAGTAGACCATCTCAGCCTCTTTAAACATTATGAGCTCGTGCACAACGTGATAATGAATCTTAATTTGTTTCCTACTATGAGCATGAAAGAAATGGCCATGCAACTCCGGTTGTCACATTGTAGCATTGTACGCTACTTTTTCTGCACACTCCCATATCCTATAGAATCATTTTTGGCCCACAATGCCTCACATGATGTAAAGTATGTAGATTTATACTCAACTTTTATCAACAAGAGTGTAACAGCGGAATGTTTATTCTCATGGCATCCAAACTTTGCAAGCATGTGGGGCATTGACATGCTCTCTCCACTCTCTCTTTCTCTCATGAGCACTCCTTTTCCTCTCCTCCTCTTAAGCTTGGTGGATAGGAGGAAGTCTAGTCCTATCACATTTTCAACCCCTACAACTTTAAGACGGAAGCTAAGAGACAAAAACCTATGAGGGATCAATGTGACGGCATAGTACTAGAGATATGTGCTTATATAGGAAAATTAGCTTATCCACTTCACATTTCATTGGATTTCCTATCTAACTAGTACATAATTGATTGGATAACTAACATAACCATATAGATAAATAGAAATCTATTGGTAGAATAATTATTTATAAATCTATATATTTATCATATCTAAATACAATTTAGAAAAAATATTTTATCTTTTCTTTGATAATATAACTACATTCTCTTCCATAAAGTTTTTTTCTAAATTTAATTCAATGGTTTTCTTACAAAAACTAATATTTTAATAGAATAATATTTTCAAAAGATTGACTTTTTATAATGAAATAACATAAAATTTAAAAAATTTACTACATTAATAATTTAAGAATATACTCTTTTCTTTGATAATATAACTACATTCTCTTCCATAAAGTTTTTTTCTAAATTTAATTCAATGGTTTTTCTTACAAAAAATAATATTTTCATAAAATAATATTTTCAAAAGATTGACTTTTTAAAATGAAATAACATAAAATTTTAAAAAAATTACTACTTTTATAATTTAAAAATATACTCTTTTGAAGTTAATTATTTTATTTTTTTAATTTATAAACTAGATATTTTATTCTTTAAAATTTTATATGTATTTTTATTTTTAGGTATGTTTCTCATGTATGATATTATCCTCAAATGAAAAATATATATTAAATTAAATTTTTTTAAAGTAAAAAATTAAATTTAAATATTAATAAGAAAAGGGGAAGCTGCTACATGGCAGACATGTCCTGCCAAATGGCATCTACCCTTCTACATTGGACTTGTATGGCTACTGCTGATGTGGCTACTTTGCATGTCTACATGGGTTGACATGTGGAGGGATAATGTGGAAGCATACATATGACATGGCATTCCATGATGTGGTGTGCCATATCACCGAGTGTGAGGTGGCATGCAAAGATGGCAAGATGATGTGTTACGTATGGCTATTGATGTGGCTGCTTTGCATGTCTACATGGGTTGACATGTGGAAGCACACATATGACATGGCATTCCATGATGTGGTGTGCCATGTCATTGAGTGTGAGGTAGCATGCAAAGATGGCAAGATGATGTGTTAATAATGATGACTAGGATGATGAGTTGAAAAGTCAACTAGGTTAACCATGTTGATATATGGAGGGTGGAGGTGGAATGGTGCTTACATGGATCCTTCCCAAGGTGATGTGGACACGAAGTGGCATGTACATATTGTAGGATTTGTGCCCACCCAAGGCTCACACATGGCATGTAGGATTTGTGCCTATATGTACACGCAGGATTTGTGCCCAACCAAGACTCACACATGGGATGATCTCTCTAGGCTTTATAGATTACTAAGCCTAGATTTCCAAACCTAACTAGGATTGGTTTTAGATTTGAAAAAGCGAGATTGGACACAATAGGGGGATTTTCACTTGAGAGGAGTCAAAATGGGCCTTCCCATACTCAAATAAAGCTATTTTAAAAAATAAATTCATGGCAAGTATGGGAATCCCTAAAGATAAAACAATTCAATATTTGATTCTCTAGATTAGATTAATGGATCTCTAAGTGTCACAAAACAAATTTTACAAATTACATGTACAAAAATCCAACCGTTCTCTAATGATTAGATTTTTAATTTGATCAAATTAGATTACATTTGCTTTATTGGGTCTCTAACACTCAGAACAAATTTTATAAATTATATCTACAAAAATCCAACCATTAGATTTGTAATTTTACCTTACATCCACATTCTAGTAACCTTCCCCAATCTAATGATCACTAGATCCATACAAATTGAATATTTTAAATGGTAGTTATGGTGGAAGGACGAAATTGTACATTTTTTAACAATTCTAATACATTTTAGATAATATTAAAAATAAAAAAGCACATCAAAATACTCAATAAATCAAGTTAAGCTCTATGTTATGTAAATTTGTAATATACAAAGTGGGAACATTATATGAGTAATGATGTAAAATTTATACGTAATTTATTCTCGTTTAGTCTACCTATCTAAACTTGGCATGAAAAAAGATTTTGTACCTGAACAAAAGAGGCTTTGCAATTATTGGATACTTGATCGAAATATAGTTTTAGGTGCCTAACTTTACATGATTTTCTCAAAAGAAGTCCCCACTTCTCTTGGCCTTGAAATTTTATGCTCTAGGTCCATATTAGATGAGAAAACTCTCCCTACCTAGACCTTTTTGTACCTCTTTCTTCTTTGGTCAAGCTTGGGATGTATCTATTACCATCCTCATATCCACATACATAATTTTATCACTAGTTGGATGATTATGCCTACTGACTAGGTGCATCAAGAAACTTATGCTTTCCAACTACATCCCTCTTTTTTACACAGTAGCACTTGAAGTGAAGAGGTTGTCTCATATAGTCCTATATTGCCTTGATTGGCTTCTTACTCCCATTTAGTTGTGTGCTTGCACTCTCACTCCTAAGGCACATACCAACAATTGCTAATCAGAGCCCTTGCTATTTCTGTTGTGCAGATCTACTCTGCCAGTAGACCTACCTAGCTACTGCTGCCAATAGACTTGTGTGTGTAGAGCTAGTTGCTCTACCACCATTGAGCCACCATTCCACATCCAAAAGAGCCAAGTGAACCTCCATCGATTCAAAACCCGCTTTGCCACCCAATTATGACACCTTAATGAGCACTGCTAGTGCATAGCTAACCACACTAGCTGATCGTTTGGTGAAGGTGGTTAGCCTACCTCCACCACCACTAGTCCAAACCTCACGACTCAAAGACCGCCACTTCGACCTGAGCTCTACCCATGCCTGGATCTAAGATCACTTATCTAAGATCACTTCTACCACCCTGCAACTTTCTATATACACTGAAGGCCATCAAAGTGGTCACATAGTGATTTCTGTACCTTTGTACACTGAAGGCCATCAAAGTGGTCACATAGTGATTTTTGTACCTTTGTACTTTAATGAAAAGAGAGAAGAAGTGGATGAACTCACAGTAGCATCTTGTTCATAGAGGTACATGTAGTTTGGGGATCTTTTTTATACACCTTTTTAAAAAAATTCAAAGCTTTTGTGCTGTATATTTAGGGATTCTTGTTCATGATGAGGGAAAGATTTGTAAAGTGGAAGCATCCATAGGCACTCTTGTACTTGTGTATATCATCTAGGCACTCATGTTCCTGTGCAACACTCTCAGAGTCTTACATTAATAATGCTGATGTGTCGGGGAGACTTGCCTCTATAGCCCGTCCGAAACACACCACTGTGAGGAGAGAACTACCATCAACACCACAACACCGACAAACAACACCAAATCAAGGCACCAATACACTCAGCTAGTGTCCCTTGATCTTTAGCTCACACCAGCGAGACACTTGAGCACACTTCAAATTTCTCAGCCAGTACAACTAACTCTTTCAGACGTCCTCCTAGGTCAACTCTAACCTCCAATGGCCCTGATCTTCCCTCATAACCCTTCAACCAACCTTAGCTAACTACAAACTGACTAAAAATACTCTCAGCTCTACTAACAACGCAGACAGATCAAATGTTGATAGTACTCGTGCTTCCGAATGTTGATGCTCAATTCCTTCCAAAATGTGTTCTCCAGGATCCTCTACAATCCTCCAGCATCAGCTAACCTTATATCCACAACCCCAGGACCTTCTTGGACTCCTAATTGACCCTCAGCAAACACCCTTCTCACTGAATTGGTTGAGATAGACCCAGCTGTCTGAAACAGACCCGGCTGACCCAACTATCTCAACTGAAGCAGAATTATTCACTCACGGGTCCTCTGACCTCCCCTAACTCTCAAGCTTCTCCAATCTTAAAGAGTTACCACACCAAAGATTCTCTATTGACTCCAACTGACTGTATTGTGACTGCTAGTGACCAAACTGATCCAATCGACCCAATTGGATTCTCTATTGACTCCAACTGACTGTATTCTGACTGATAGTGACCAAACTGATCCAATCAACCCAATTGGATTATAATTCCACTCCTCTGAGTGCACTGACCCTCTTCAACCCGCGAAAAACTTAGACTCCACCAGGACTCACCTCTCTACACTCACAGCTAACATTTGTTGTACTAACGGTCTTCTGACTCATGAAAAAAACCTTCTCATGTCTGACTGCTGACAGGTGACTGTCATACTTGACTCAAATCTTTCCTCGTCAACACAAAGAGACCAAAACTACTCCTGAACATCCACAACTGACTCTTATTGGGCCTCAGCTAATCCAAGCCGACTCCCTTCTGACACATTCCTTAGTTGACACCTAGACCACTAGCAATGCCCAACTTGTCAGACTAACTTCTGATTGGTTCTGATTGTTAGCCCATACCTCATAAGAGTTAAAGATTCTCTATTGACTCCAACTGACTGTATTCTGACTGATAGTGACCAAACTGACCCAATCGACCCAATTGAATTAGAATTCCACTCCTTTGAGTCCATTGACCCTCTTCAACCCGCGAAAAACTTAGACTCCACTGGGACTCACCTCTCTACACTCATAGCTAACATTTGTTGTACTAACGGTCTTCTGACTCATGAAAAAAACCTTCTCATGTCTGCTGAAAGGTGACTGTCAGACTTGACTCAAATCTTTCCTCATCAACACAAAGAGACCAAAACTACTCCTGAACATCCACAACTGACTCTTATTGGGCCTCAGCTAATCCAAGCCGACTCCCTTCTGACACATTCCTCAGTTTTGACAACTTGTGAGACTAACTTCTGATTGGTTCTGATTGCTAGCCCATACCTCATAAGAGTTAAACAGGACCAGAACAATAATTCAATAGCCTTAGCTAGCTTATCCTAACACACAGTTGATGAAGCTACCAATTTCAAACCTATAGACTCAAACACAAGCTAACTAACACAGTTCTGACTCAACATAAGTCAGCTCTTCATTCACAGTTGTTCTCCTCAACAAACTCCATCAAAACAACACAGCTAAAACCAAAGCATAAGATTTCATCAAACCTCTCTGTATATATATATATATATATATATAAAACTAAGCCAATATCAACACCCCTGAGATTTGGGGATAGAACTAAAAAGAGAGAAGAGCCACAAAACAAAGGGACTTCCACACAATTATCCCAACAAAACCCTGTATTCTCAACTTCAATGAATCACAAACAACAACCATAGCTATAGCTACACTCTACAAATAGCCACCAACAAGGAATAAGACTTTGAGCTGCTGGTAGGTGTCCTAGCACTTCACTCAGGGACCGCTTCGTCGGCCCTCGCCCATCGTAAACCAGAAGCACACCATTTTTCAACCGTACTAAGGCTGGTCAAGACCTTGGCAGGCTTTGCCCACCATGAGAGACGTCCTTTGATGACTCCCCACCAGCTGTTACAACGTAAACTCTCCTTAGATTAACAATAAGATAAATGCTTCCTCTAGCATTCTGGCGTAAGACAGTCCTTTACAAAGACATAGTTTCTATGCAAGTAAGAGTTTCCCATTGAGTTTGATTTCACAAGACCCTTTTTTTTTCAGAACCTAGACTTTCTTAATGAAAATCACAAATCATATATCTTGGTGATCCATCCATCAATTACGACTAATTTCTAACTTATTTCTCTAGACGATTTCGGGTCTTAGGGAAAACTTCTCTAAATCAGCCAGTTATCCATTCTTCGTATACAGAGAAATAGGAATGGTCACAAGACTTTGCTTAATTTCTGATTCAAGAGATGGGCATGCATCTTACTGACCCAGCTTTCTCACGTGGTCATGATCTAGCACAGAATTACTTGAATTTATTAACTATGATTTTAATCATAAGAGTAAATATCCAAGATTATGAAAATTCAGTCTTCCTTGGACATAATAGAACTATAAATAATTCTATTCATGAATAATGGTAATTAACAAGGATATTTCTTTTCCAATGATCTTTTAATGAATATGCATACATCATTTTATTAAAATATTTACATAGAATTATACTAAAATATTTTTTTCTCCATTTGGACCCAGGCATCAACATGCCCTAATTACCTACATAGAATTATGATGAAACTTTCTCTTTTGATACCAAAATTATTTTATGCATTTTTCTAATTAAAGATATGATGAAAATTCCTCTTTTGATAAATAAATAAATAAAAATACCCATGTATATACATACCATGAATATACCTATTTTAAAATATGCCAAAAATTCCTCTTTTTACCATTTAGACATTAATGCATACATACTATAAATGTATATTAAAAAATGTGACAAAAATCCATCTTTTAGCATTTAAAAAGTTTTATGCATAGAATATCGTGAAAACCTCTTTTTGCATCTAGATTTTTATGCATGCACATACTAGAAAAATGCAATGAAAATCCTTCTTTTAGCATTAAAATGTTTATGCAAAGAATATTATGAAAATTCCTCTTTTTGCATTCTTAAAAATATGCATAAACCTTCATTTTCTAATGATAAAATTTTGCCATAACTTCCCCACATTTTCTATGAAATGAGAATGCTTAAAGTTTCACTTTTAATATAAAAATTAGTTTATGCATAAACCTAAGCATAAATATGAGCATAAATGTTTATTTTTAAAATATCCAATTATCACTTCCCATATGAAAATAATTACAAGAATGTTAGCATAAACTCTCTTTCAGCTTAAAATGAATAAAGATGAATTTTCTTAACATAAAACAAGCTTAAATGAATTAATCCTCATTTTAATTAGATTAAAAATCATAACAATGCTTAATCTCCATCTCTAGCTTGTTAGGCCTAGAGTTTTGGGTAAGAAAATGAGATTAGGACTAAGATCTATCCTTCCAAGAAGGATTAATCCATAAAGGTGAGTATTCATACAAAAAGAGAGATTTACAAATCAAAAACATTACATTTAAGTATAAAAGATTAACATTAATCCATTTAAACAATATAAATCAATAAAAGCATGGTTTTAAGAAGAAATCATGGATTAAAATGCTTCCCAAGCATTAGAGAGGTTGGGAAGAACATTTGGCATTGAAGAAGAGAGTAAAACACCATTGTTTTAGGCTTACCCTTGGTTTTTGGCTTGATTCTTTAGAGAGAAGTGAAGCCCTCAAGAGTAAGCTTGGGGCCACAAAGAAGTAGAGGAAAATCTCCAAGAGAAGATGAGGATTAGTGAAGCTCCAAAGCTTCACAATGGAGAGGCAAGATAGAGAGATAATAGAAATATACAAAACTGAAAATTACACTAGCACATAGAGTTACTCCAATATGAAAATACAAAGGAATGGGGCTCTATTTATAGGAGAGGGAGGCCACCAACCAAGTCGAACTGGGATCTAGAGGCTTTCGGCTTTAGTTTGATCCAATTTGGGCAAGTTTTGGACTAGTTTGGCTCACATTTTGATCCAGTTTGAAAGAGGAGAGATCAGAGATGAAATATCTCATTTTTTTGAATTAAAAATTAGGAGTAATGATGAGATTCTAGGCGCCTCCTTCATGAGCTCTTGAGATGTCAAAATTCTAATTTTTTTCTAATAAATCCTCTTTTTTTACTATTAAGTACCTATACTAGTTAACTCTTCATCTTATGTGAGAATTTACTTCTTTTTGGGGGATTTTCTTTTATTCTTGCATCTTTTTCATCCTTCCTAACACTTGGATTCACCCCATTGGCCCTTTAGAACACTCTTTGGACCTTAATCCATAATTTTCTGAAAATGTGGACCCTTAGGCTAAGGTGTCTAATGCATATATTCAATTAATTCCTAATGCATATTAGAAAACTCTTTTTAAACTTTTGTTTTAGAGGAATTCATCTTAAACAAAAGGGATAACTTTATATCCAGAAATATCTCAAAACTATATTATCTCTCTCTAGACCAAAAACAAAGAAAAACAATGTTTTCTTGCATTCTGAAAGAGGGGATGATTACAGGGGACTGAGAGGAGAACTTATACATCTCTTAGGGGATGAGGAGGAACCTTACATCCTCTCCCACTTGAAAAACACGAGATGTCCTCATCTCATAAAAAGTGGGGGTAGTCCTTTATCATTTCTTCTTCTTTCTCCCAAGTGACGTCCTCTAAAGGATAGAACTTCCACTTGACCAGAAACTCTCTAAGGACTCTGTTCCTGAGAGCTTTCTCTGAAACATCTAGGATTTCTTCAGGTTGGAGTTCCATTGGCCTTGAGTCGAAGAAGTCAACTGTTCATCATCCAGCACATGACTCGGGTTGTGGGTACATACTTTTTAAGTAAGCTAACATGGAACACATTATGTAGCTTGAGATGGGGAGGTAGAAGAAGTTCATAAGCTAGATCTCCTACTTTCTTAGTAACGATGTACGACGCCCATAGTATCTTGGAGATAGCTTTTTGTACTTCCCTAGAGATAAATAACTTCTCTTGGGTCGTCCTACACGAATGAAGACCATATCTGATTCTTCAAACACTCTCTGTTCTTTTCTTATCAGCATACTGCTTTTGTCTATCCTAGGCAGCCTTAATATCCTTGCGGATTGCCTGCATTACTGCTCAATATCATCAAGCATCTGTCTGGACATCTTGACCCTGATAAATGGGTCGGACCAAGTTAATGGTGTGAGGCAATCGTGTCCGTTACAGAGCTTTGAATGGATTCATCCCGATACTTCGGTGATAAGAGGCATTATAAGAAAACTCAACTAGATGTAAGTAGCTTAACCACTTTCTAGGTTCTTTGCCACAGCATGACCAAAGAATATCTTCAATTACTTGGTTTACTCTTTCAGTCTGGCCATCTGTCTCGGGATGATAAGTAGTACTGAGATCTAAGGAAGTTCCCATTGCCTCGAAGAATGCAGTCCATAACCTTGATGTGAACTTAGAATCTTTATTGTTCACTATTCTTCTAGGTAAGCTATGCAGCCTGAAAATCTCCTTGAGGAAGACTCTGGCAACATCCACCGTAGTGTAGGTTTCTTCTACTAGAATCAGATGGGCAACCTTGGTTAGTCTGTCACAACTACCACAAAAATGGATTTGTAACCTAGGTTCATCATCCAGTAACAAAATCCATACTGACACATTTCCACTTCATCTGTGGAATGTCTAAGGGATGCAGCTTTCATGGTATCTCAACCATTTTTGCCTTGACTCTTTGACATGTTAAGCACTGACGTACATGATTAAGTACATCCTTTTTGAGTCCTTGCCAGAAGAACCTCTTCTTTACAGACATGTAGGTCTTTATGAACCCTGGATCTCTAGCTATCGGGCTATCATGGGCCGATTATTGTAATACATGCATCCTTCATCCAATTTGTACCCAAGAACTCGACTCATTTCTTAAGGAGTCTTGCTTTCCTGCATTAGTAGGGTAGCAATAGGGGCAAAGAATTTGTCCTGCATGATTTTCTCTCTTACTTCACTTATCACGGATTTGACACCAATGTTATATTGCAAAGCAAGGAGGCTTTCCTACTGAGCACATCGGCTACCACATTTTCTTTCCCTGGCCGGTACATTATCTCAAAATCAAATTCCTGTAGGATCTGCATCCACCTTCTTTGACGTATGTTGAGATCCTTTTGGGTGAAGATCTACTTCAGACTTTGATGATCTATCATCATCAAAGGTGAATCTTTGTCTTAATAAGAGATAATGTCTCCACAATTATAGAGCATAAACTACTGAGAGTAACTCCAAGTCATGGACAACATAATTTCTCTCATGCGTTCTGAGTTTTCTGGATTCATACGCTACTGCATAACCTTCCTGTAAAAGTGCACCTCCTAGGGTGAAACCACTGGCATCTGTCTCACTACTTTAAAGGGCATAGAAAAATCTGGCAATTTTAGGACAGAGTTGGTTACTAAGGTTGTTTTAAGCTTATCAAAAACACTCTGACACATAGCAGTCCAATGAAATAGGGTACTCTTCTTGAGAAGGTTAGTCAAAGGGGGATGCTATTTAAGCATACTTGGGTATAAAGATTTTATACCGCCTGATTAATCCTAGGAATCCTTTGACTTCTTTCACTGTCTTGGGCTCTAGCCAATCCACGACTGTTTGGATTTTAGCAGGGTCAGGAGAAATCCCATCCTTAGATACTAGGCGATTGAACATTGCTAGAGCATTTGTTAGTCCGAATGGCATGATTGTAAATTCATAATGCCCATGTTGAGTATTGATGGCTGTCTTGGGGATATCTTGATTTTTAATTCTGATCTGGACAATACGCCAAATGCTTCCTCCAGCATTTTGGCATAAGACAATCCTTTATAAAGATAGAGTTTCTATGCAAGTAAGAATTTTCCATTGAGTTTGATTTCACAAGACCCTTTTTTTTTAGAACCCAGACTTTCTTAATGAAATCATGAATCTCGTATCTCGGTGATCCATCCATCAATTACAACGAATTTCAAACTTATTTCTAGACGATTTCGGGTCTTAGGGAAAACTTCTCTAAATCAGTCCCGGTTATCCATTCTTCGTTACACAAAGAAATGGGAATGGTCAAAACTTGGCTTAATTTCTGATTCAAGAGATGGGCAGGCATCTTACTGACATACCATGAATATACCTATTTTAAAATATACCAAAAATTCATCTTTTTACCATTTAGACATTTATGCATACATACTATAAATGTATATTAAAAAATGTGACAAAAATCTATCTTTTAGCATTTCAAATGTTTTATGCATAGAATATCGTGAAAATTCCTCTTTGTGCATCTAGATTTTTATGCATGCACATACTAGAAAAATGTAACGAAAATACTTCTTTTAGCATTAAAATGTTTATGCATAGAATATGATGAAAATTCCTCTCTTTGCATTCTGAAAAATATGCATAAACCTTCATTTTCTAATGATAAAATTTTACCATAACTTCCCCACATTTTCTATGAAATGAGAATGCTTAAAGTTTCACTTTTAATATAAAAATTAGTTTATATAAACTTAAGCATAAATATGAGCATAATTAAACTTAAGCATAAATATGAGCATAATTACATTTAAGCATCTTGTTTATTTTTAAATTATCCAATTACCACTTCCCATATGAAAGTAATTACTAGAATGTTAGCGTAAACTCTCTTTCAACTTAAAATGAATAAAGATAAATGAGCTGGTTAGCATCAATGAGTTCTTGGGCTTGGGTGGCTGAGCGTAGAAGATCTTCCTCTTTTGAGATGAAGAGGTTGATGCATGTGTTGTTCTGCCATCTTCCAAACCACTTTGGATAACTACCCGGTAGATCTCTTGTTGATCTTTGTGGTTTTCTTCTTTGAGCATCTAATCGCTCATGCTTGCTTAGGGACATTCTTTGAGGATAAGACCTTGGATTGTCCCTAGTCTCATGAGGTAGATGCCTCTACTGTTGTGAAATATGAGTTGCTGATCTTTGTCTATTTTGTAATTGGGTTACAACATTGAGAGGGACCGTGTTGATGAAGCCATCTCTGACACTCAGCAGGTTAATGCTAGCTTCACGAGCCTTTCCCATTGTTCCAGGTCATAGCGAAAAATCTTTATGCATATGGTCAATTCCACACCCAATGTATAAGGGAGTTAATGCGGGAGCACCTACAAAGGTACTCGCCATCCCTTTCTTGATAGGACACTCAGCCACTTGGTGAGTGTCATAGCGAAAAATCTTTATGCATATGGTCAATTCCACACCCAATGCATAAGGGAATTAATGCGGAAGCACCTACAGAGGTACTCGCCATCCCTTTCTTGATAGGACACTCAGCCACTCGTCGGTGAGTCCCTGTGCAATGATAGCATTGCTTAGGTGGTAGTTTTGCCATTGTATTCGTGTCTCTATCCTGTGGCATTGGGGTGGCTAAGTCCACTGGGTACATTTGCTCTCCCTCCATAACATAGTGACTGAGAATTTGAGAGGGCGGGCTTGTTGTCTCAAGGGTTTCATAGTTAGGAACTTTCATGAGGGGAAGGTTGAGGTCTATAGGGGCCCCTTAAGATGCCATGTGATTAAAAGGTTATTAAGGAAAAGGGCTAATCATGTGATGCCATGTATACAAAAATGTTGGGTGATTAAAGGTGGTCAAAAGATTCTCTAGAAGATGTCTTTTTGTACTTTTCATTCCCAAAAAGTGGGGGGGGGGGGGGGGGAAGTTTTTAAAATTTGGGACATCCATAACTTCTACATATGAGCCCAAAATTTGTCGGAGATTAGAGATCCAGAATCTACTCGGTGAGCTCTTTCCATAGATATGTCACATGATATGGTTTTGCCCACTCAATTTTAAATTCAATTTTGGCGGGAAACTTTGAAATTCAAACTTCTAGCCATTTGAAGAATAAGAAGGTATCTGAAGTCAAAGAAACTTAACATTTTAACAAAAAGTCATTAAAATCATAATATGGCAGCTTAAAGGGCCCCTAGAGACCTCAACCTTCCCCTAATGTGGAATTTCTCCCTCGTCCCCTTCCTTGAAGTTTTTTGTCAGGGTTAACCAATGATTTGGTGTGATTCTTGGCAATGGGAGTTGAGGTGGGAGAACCGGGGATGGTAAGAGCATTTTAGGTACCCTAAGGCTTCCTCTTTAAGCCACTTCTTGGCTTGGTTAAGGTGCATTATGGAGAGCAGAGGTGCTAGCAAAGCGAGCGGTTTCCTAAGTGAGGGAGCTTTGTGTGAGACCCCGACCCCCTCTGCACATGGGAATCCGGGAAGCTAGCACATCAGAAGTAGCAACCTCATGCGCGGGGTAGGGTTTCCCACTCAAGGCCTCACCCACGAATGTCCAGACACTAATCCCTCGGTTCTTCAAAAACCGAACCCAGAAAAAACTTCCCCCGCTTAGAAAGCATAGGCACTTCCTCCGGGAGAATTATTCTAACGTAGTCAAGGGACTTAATTTCCCTTTTCATTTCGATTGAACCCACAGATCACATGGCCGTATCAAGGGAGGAACTTGCACTTGGATCATAAAGACCAACGCTTTTTTCCTCATCAAAGAGGCACAGCTGTTAATTCTTTTCCATAGAACAAGGATTATCCATGATTTATTTCAACTATCATAACTTGAACAAAATTGAATTTTAATTATAGGGATCCATCAGTCCAGCCTAACTTCATCCAGTCCCATGGGTTACCAACCGCCCAACCATTGTATTGATAGGATCCATTATGAAAATTTGATTATGTTTTATCCCAGGTGCCAGGGGAAAGAGTTCCCAAGCCCCGTGTAGTATCTCTTGTTGATCTTTGTGGTTTTCTTCTTTGAGCATCTAATCGCTCATGCTTGCTTAGGGACATTCTTTGAGGATAAGACCTTGGATTGTCCCTAGTCTCATGAGGTAGATGCCTCTACTGTTGTGAAATATGAGTTGCGGCTCTTTGTCTATTTTGTAATTGGGTTACAACATTGAGAGGGACGGTGTTGATGAAGCCATCTCTGACACTCACAGCAAGTTAAGCCTTTCCCATTGTTCCAGGTCATAGCGAAAAATATTTATACATATGGTCAATTCCACACCCAATGCATAAGGGAGTTAATGCGGGAGCACCTACAGAGGTACTCGCCATCCCTTTCTTGATAGGACACTTAGCCACTTGGTGAGTCCCTGTGCAATGATAGCATTGCTTAGGTGGTAGTTTTGCCATTGTATTCGTGTCTCTATCCTGTGGCATTGGGACGGCTAAGTACACTGGGTACATTTGCTCTCCCTCAATAACATAGTGACTTAGAATTTGAGAGGGCGGGCTTGTTGTCTCAAGGGTTTCATAGTTAGGAACTTTCATGAGTGTTAAAACCCTAAGATCTCTCTAGATAATTGTTATGCATAAACATGCATAAATTAGGCATAAACTCAACCACCCAACCACCCCCGAGCCCAAGGGATGCACACATGAATAATGAATGAAATACATCATACCTCTACCATGATGTCCCATACCATCAAGAGGTATAACACAATCCAATAGCATGTAGCTATAGTGTGAAATGGTAGGTGAGTAGATATGGACCTCTACACAAGAGACCATAGCATAAGCCTCCAAGCCCTCAAGCTCCAATCCCCCTTGAGTGTGCCCCATGCCCCTATTATATAGGAGGGCCCTCAAGTGACTCTTGACTTTCCATTCCTCATGTGTGACCCTTGGATGCCTGACCCTACCTTAACCCTTAAGGTTAGTCCTAACCCATGCTCCACTAGACCTTGTTCCCATGCTCCCATGCTCACAAGTCTAATGTGGGTTAGCCTCCTAGTATATGCACACATAATGTGTATATAACATAGCACACATAATGTACATATACCATACTTCCCCTCTCTCAAAACATTGCACTCTTGCAATGAAAAGAAGAAGAACTGCGTCGAACAATCTCAACCGACTCCCAAGTCGAATTCTCAATTTCCCTATCTTTCCACCTAATTTTAACCTCAGGGATTAGTCAACTACAAAGTTTCCTTTCCCTGAATTCAAGTAACTTATCAGGTTCATGTGGAACATAGGATAATTCATCGACTTCAACGAGTTCTTGAGGAGTAACTATGTCATCCTCACCTCCCAGTTTCCCTTTCAATCTATCGATATGAAAGACTGGATGAACTCTAACAATTGGAGGTAGTTTTAGTTCATACGCAATCGTGCCAATCCGATATATAACTCGAAATGGACCACAATATCTAGGAGATAAATTCGAGCATTTTTCCATTGACAAAGTCTCAAAATCTTTAGGAACATTAAAATAAACCAACGCTCCTGGTTCAAAAGACTGAGATGAGCGTCCCCTATCACAGCATAAAACCGTGCCCTATCATGAGCACTCCTGATAGAATCCCGAGCTTCGGTCAGAATTTCCTGCATCTCGTAAGAAATCCCTCGATACATCAAGCTCGATGTCCTTAAGACTGACATCAATAGGTGCCCTGGGTTGATACCCATACATAAGTATGCACGGACTAAAAAATGATAGCCGTAAATTTAGAACTGTTATAGGCAAATTTCATCATTAGAAGATATTTTTTCCAATATGATGATTTTCTAGAGACATATGCACGAAGCATATACACTATAATCTGATTCATACACTCTGTTTTCCCATCAGACTACTGCGGATGATCAGAACAATTCACATTCAAAGTAACTTCCTCGTTGTAAACCATTCGGAATAAAGTAGGAAAACATGGCATTATAACAGCAGAAACCAGGGATTCATCGGCGCCCTGACATACCCACATCTGCATATGGAATAATCGACGTCTCGAGTTACCCATATCAACATAGAGTCATCAACGTCTCGATGAGTCACATATGTCCATCCGTAAACCTATCAGGTTGATTGTGTAAATCACCCAAAGTACGGAACTAGAGAAAGAAATGCCAACAAAGGAAGAATCCAAATTTCCTTATCCGAACACAACAAGATAAACTTGTTTGAACTCTAAAGAAAGAGATTTCAACAAGTGAAAATGCCGACGAGATTACCCCCATCAAAACATGTAGGCTATAGATAAAAGAAATTTATCTAGAGAATACCCACACTATAACTTCTAGTGAATTTAGAAAATAAGATTGTCTATGAATATTGAGGTCAACATGCTAAGTGATGTAAGCAAAGCAACAATCTTGAGCCCAAATTATCCCATAAGATAATATATGTGAGGGATCCCTAGCGTCCCATACCACCATGATACCACCCATACATACCTTAACAATTTGAAACTCCCTAGTATGCCGTCTAGGAAATATGAATAAAATCCTGTGTAAAAGGAATAAGATGGCCTTATCCAGACTTTCACATACTAAACCTGTCTCTATATACTTGAGACTACATCAAGAAATAACTCCTTCTGAGTACATCATTAGAAAAGAAATTGTATTATTGGCGCCTTTCTAATGATAACTACCCAAAACACCATAAAGTTAGGGTAGAAAAATAACTCACCTAGATACATAAGCAACTAGGTATCCGAGTTGGAATATATACAAGAGTATAAGAAATATACTCCAAAATTATGTGCAGGCAAATGCTACCTTCAAGCACATGTAAATATTCAAAAGATCAAAAGATTCTTATAAAACCATGGATAAAAGCATAGAAGCTCCTCCAATCCATAAAAACCATAGTTGATCATAAAAATCAATGCATACCATCTAATGGACATAAATCATGCCAAAAGAAGCATTAAAATTGGTGGTGGCCAACTCATCAATCCGGAGTATATGAACGTTATGTTGTTCAAATAAAACTCCAAAGTAAGAAAGTGAAACACATGTGTGTAGCACTCAATAAAAAACCCCTAGAGACAAGTGATCTAGGCAGAACATGATGAGTCCATATAAAACTTGGAAAACATCCAATAGAAATCCACCAAAATAAACCGATCAACTAACCCATGATAGAGTTTGTCTTAGGCTTAAGAAATTAAGCACAATCCACACTTTAATAAGTGCCAAAATAAATTATCATGGAAAAATGTCAAAGGTGAGACACACTTTGAACGTAAATTATAGCCATCAAAAGAAATTAAGGAACATGTCCAAAAAGAATGGCTAAATAATGGTAAAAAACCATGAATACATCGTTTAGAATTAATCCAAACATAAATATCCATTAATACAAGATACGATCGTATTAATAATATGCGAATAACCTGCATCTACATAATGTCAGCACGAGGAAACGTACTTCAACATTAAATAACCCTCGAAAATATTAAATTCTCGAGAAAAAGAATTATCATGATTTTTTTTCTAATTTTTCCAAATTTTACAGGGCCTCAAAATATAATAATTTTGAATTCCACCAAACCTATCCTATGGCATTCCAAACCTATATTTTTCCAAAAAAAATTTAGCAATTTAATTTGCCAAAATACCATTGATATTTTAAAAATACCAATTTTTAGGATTTCTAAAAATAATTTCTAGAATATTCTTAATTTTCCCTGAGAATCCCATCGTTCACGAAATTTCCAATTCCGCCCGACAATTCTCAAATCCAATGAAAATTTTCAATTTTAATGGATTTTTCTAATTTTCTGGTTCAAAAAGTATATTTTTAAAAGAATTTGAATGGTCACGGGCGCCCGAATGGACACACCACATGCCAAACACCAACCCCACATTTTTCCAAAATTTAAAATAACCTTTGTCTAATTTCCACTAATTTTCAGGAATTTTTTGAAATTTTTAATCAACCCCGAACGCATTTAGAATACGAACGGTCAAAAAATTTCGGAATTCCAACGATTTTCCCGGAATACGGAAAGCCAAAAGTTTTGGGAAAATGAAAAGACAAAAAAAATTCGGAATGTGAAAGGTCAAAGGTTTCCGGAATACGGAAGGTCAAAAGTTTTTTCGGAATTCGGAAAGCCAAAAGGTTTCGGGAAAACGGAAAGCCAAAGGTTTTCCGGAAGATGAAAAGCCAAAATTTTTCAATAAGAATTTTTCAGGAATTTTTCAGAGATTTTTTTAACCTCAAATTCCAAATTTTCTGAAATTTTTCAGGCTTTTTCTAAGCTTTTTTTTGAAATATATTCAAAAAGCCTTTTTTTTAAATAAAAAAACTCATTTTTTTTAAAAAATGAAAAAAAAATAAGCTTTAATAAGCTTATAACCATTTTGATTTTTTTAGGGGGGGGGCGTTTTTTCGCCGGCGGCTGCGCAGCCCCCCCCTCCCGTCGCCTGCGCATGGAGAAGTGAGAGAGTCAGAGACTCTCTCTTCTCCCCTCTCCTCCCTTTCCTCTCCAAATCAATCATTCTCCTCCAATCTCTTCTCTCTCTCTCTGTTAATCAAGAGATTAGCTTAATCTTTAATTAAGCTTTTTAATTAAACCTTTAATCATAATTAACATTAATTATGATTAATGTTTTAAAAAATTCATTTTAAGAGAATTTTCACCCGGAAAAGAGAAAGAAAAATCAGATTTGAGAGGCGGATAGAACCCCACGCACACGGGAGAGCATCTCATGCATCAACACGCTGTCCCCTACTGAATTTCAGTAGAAATTGACAGAAATTTGATCGCATTCCCGCGAAAAAACCTGCAAAAAATGTATAAAAATACATTTTTAATCATAAAAATGCTCAAAAAATTCCTAAAAAATTAGGAAAAATTTCTAAAAATTCTAGAAATTCAGGGAATCCATCCTACAAAAATATCCACCATAAACTTTATGGTATTTTTGTAAAAAATTCCATTAATGCTCGATTTTAACCATAAAAAATAGGGAAAAATAGCATTAACTCACGGTATTCCCCCGCAACGTCGATTCGTCCATTGAATTGTAGTTACACATGTTCCAATCACCAAATCGATGATCCACGTGCAATTCATCAACACAAATCAATAAAAAATAATATTTTATTAGTGAATATTAAAATTTACTAAAAAAATCAACAATTAAATAGAGATTGCTCTGATACCACTGTTAAAACCCTAAGATCTCTCTAGATAATTGTTATGCATAAACATGCATAAATCAGGCATAAACTCAACCACCCAACCAACCCCGAGCCCAAGGGATGCACACATGAATAATGAATGAAATACATCATACCTCTACCTTGATGTCCCATACCATCAAGAGGTATAACACAATCCAATAGCATGTAGCTATAGTGTGAAATGGTAGGTGAGTAGATATGGACCTCTACACAAGAGACCATAGCATAAGCCTCCAAGCCCTCAAGCTCCAAGCCCCCTTGAGTGTGCCCCATGCCCCTATTATATAGGAGGGCCCTCAAGTGACTCTTGACTTTCCATTCCTCATGTGTGACCCTTGGATGCTTGACCCTAACCTTAACCCTTAAGGTTAGTCCTAACCCATGCTCCACTAGACCTTGTTCCCATGCTCCCATGCTCACAAGTCTAATATGGGTTAGCCTCCTAGTATATGCACACATAATGTGTATATAACATAGCACACATAATGTACATATAACAAGGAGGGGAAGGTTGAGGTCTATAGGGGCCCTTTAAGATGCCATGTGATTAAAAGGTTATTAAGGAAAAGGGCCAATCATGTGATGCCATGTACACAAAAATATTGGGTGATTAAAGGTGGTCAAAAGATTCTCTAGAAAATGTCTTTTTGTACTTTTCATTTCCAAAAAGTGGGGGGGGGGAGTTTTTAAAATTTGGAACATCCATAACTTCTACACATGAGCTCAAAATTTGTCGGAGATTAGAGATCCAGAATCTACTCGGTGAGCTCTTTCCATAGATATGTCACATGATATGGTTTTGCCCACTCAATTTTAAATTCAATTTTGGCGGGAAACTTTGAAATTCAAACTTCTAGCCATTTGAGGAATAAGAAGGTATCTGAAGTCAAAGAAACTTAACATTTTAACAAAAAGTCATTAAAATCATAATATGGCAGCTTAAAGGGCCCCTAGAGACCTTAACCTTCCCCTAATGTGGAATTTCTCCCTCGTCCCCTTCCTTGAAGATTTCTGTCAGGGTTAGCCAATGATTTGGTGTGATTCTTGGCAATGGGAGTTGAGGTGGGAGAACCGGGGATGGTAAGAGCATTTTAGGTACCCTAAGGCTTCCTCTTTAAGCCACTTCTTGGCTTGGTTAAGGTGCATTATGGAGAGCAGAGGTGCTAGCAAAGCGAGCGGTTTCCTAAGTGAGGGAGCTTTGTGTGAGACCCCGACCCCCTCCGCACATGGGAATCCGGGAAGCTAGCACATCAGAAGTAGCAACCTCACGCGCGGGGTAGGGTTTCCCACTCGGGGCCTCACCCACGAATGTCCAGACACTAATCCCTCGGTTCTTCAAAAACCGAACCCAGAAAAAACTTCCCCCGCTTAGAAAGCATAGGCACTTCCTCCAGGAGAATTATTCTAACATTGTCAAGAAATCTCCTTTCTCATTAACTCCCACCATATCTCCCTTCCACATCAGCAAAACATTCTCATATTTAGGTGGATCCCAAAAGGTGAAAATTTTTCTGTGTGCAGGAGATTGCCCTTGAAGCATTGCAAGAAGCCTCCGAGGCTTACCTTGTTGGGATTTTTGAAGACACCAACCTCCTTGCAATACATGCAAAGAGGATTACCATATCTGCCAAGGACATGCAACTAGCTCGACGCATTTAAGGCGAGCGAGACACGATATTAAGATCTTAGATGCTAACGTTCTTTTTGAAGCAAATCTTTTGTTTCAAACCCCCTTTGTAAACAAGCCTATCGGGCTTTCATTTGTAACCTTCTGATAATTAAAATTTTAAGTTTCTCTTACAATGTCTTGGTGTCATCATGTTTTTTTAACATGGAGTGTCTATCATGTGCCAGTTTGTCACCCAAGGCATCATAAATTCTCCTAGAGGACTGAGGAAGTTGTGCCAGAACAGTGCGAATTTGGCCTCTGCAACGGTGATGTAGGTTCAAAATTCACGTTGTTCTGGCACTTCTCTCCTAGCCACTCAGGATCATTTCTGATGCATTTATAATGAAGTTGAGCACACTAACTAATTGTGAGAAACAGTTTACAAGATAAAAACACCTTTAATCATGTGTAAAAATACAGTGTTTATCATCCAATGCATCAAAATTGCTCCTGGAGGACTGGGGAAGCTATGGCAAAACAGTGCGAATTTAGGCTTTGCAGTGGCAATGCAGGCTCAAAATTCACACTGTTCTGGCACTGCTCCCCTAGCCACTCAAGATCACTTCTGATGCATTTATAATGAAGTTGAGTACACTAATTGTGAGAAACAATAGTTTATAAGATAAAAATAGCTTTAATCATGTGTAAAATTACATTGTTTGTCATCCAATGCATCAGAATTGCTCTTGGAGGACTAGGCAAGCTATGCTAGAACAATGCAAATTTAGGCTCTGCGCAGCAGCAGCGACAGTGTAGGCTAAAAATTTACACTATTCTGGCACTGCTCCCCCAGCCACTCAGGATCATTTCTAATGCATTTATAATAAGGTTGAGTATATTAATTATAAAAAAAAGTAATTTACAAGATAAAAATACCTTTAATCATGTGTAAAAATACATTATTTGTCATCCAATGCATCAGAATTTCTCCTGGAGGGCTGGGGAAACTATGCCAGAACAGTGCGAATTTGGGCTCTATAGCAACGGTGCAGGCTCAAAATTCACACTGTTCTGGCACTACTCCCCCAGCCACTCAGAATCATTTCTGATGCATTTATAGTAGTGAAGTTGAGTACATTGATTATGACAAACAATAATTTACAAGATAAAAATACCTTTAATCATGTGTAAAAATATGTTATTTGTCATCCAATGCATCAGAATTGCTCCTAAAGGGCTGAGGAAGCTATGCCAAAACAGTGCGAATTTGGCCTCTACAGCAGCCGTGCAGGCTCAAAATTCACACTGTTCTGGCACTGCTCCCCCAGGCTCCCAAGGTCATTTCTAATGCATTCACAAAAACATTGATGGTACAAACTAGAAAAAACAATGATATACTTAATGAAAATAAGTTTGCAAAAACTGTATTGTATTCATAATAAGAAGTGATACATCATCTTTACAAAAGCTTTCTTACAATATTGAGCTTCCTTCTCTTGTTATTGAGAAGAGTGTGCTGAAGGAGTGATTGGGCTATTTCTTGAGGATCCTCTATGCCTATGCTTTTGGCTATACCTATACGAGCAAGAAGCTTACCCCTAAATCCAGAACCAAAAACATCGAAGGCAAGGGATTTTTTAATTAGAACTATACATTTGGTGCTCTATGCCCCATAGAGGCTACAGAGAGAGCACCTTAGAGAGGGCTTTCAAAAAGAAGAGAGTGAAGGTAGATTGAGGGGTGTAGTCCTTGTGGATAATGGTGATGCCATCCACCACAAGAAGCCGACCAAGATAGTGCGCCAATGCAGCATCATGTTCATGGACCTTGGCTTGGTCTCTGCTGGTCTCTGCTGCTGCCGCCGCCTCTCCCAGCAAATGCGTCAATTTCAACCACCCTCTACAATCAAAGGGAAAATCAAAATATTTTCCTATACATAATTCCCATGGTTGTCCCCTCCTTCCGCTTCCCAATCTGTAAAAATATAGAAAGTGGCACAATAACCAGAAACTGTAAGGGTTAATTCTAGACATGTAGTGGAATCAGATATACCTTTCTTCTCATCAACTTGAAACTTGACTCTTCCACATTGTCAAAGCCCATGATGCTAAAGTGTTGACGCAGGTGTGCTAGGAATCAGGATCCAATGCTTGCTTTCTTCCACTCGCTCAATCCATCCATTTTGCATCATCACAGCTACCTCAATAGGCATAATTTCTTCTTCTGAGGCTTGAAGTGGGATCCATGTCCTGTGCTTTTGCATCTATCTTTGGTAGTGTAGACGCATGTACAAAATAGAGCATGCATTTAAGAACCTGAAAGACACTGTAGAATCTACTACATTGCACTTGTACACATCACCTTGATGTGACCCCTCATTAACCTCCCAACCCTCTCCTAGTAATCCTTGAATGAGGTCAGACCGTACCTCCTTACAAATATACATTCTTTTTGTTTGGTGCATTGGCATGGAATTGAACATGTGCACAAAAACATGTAAACGACAAAACCAATTTAGCCCTACTGACCTAGATGCCTTTGAAAACTTGAGTGATGTCTTGATATCACTTACCATCTTAAACTTTAAGCATAAGATGGTCCAAGCATCTGGTTTGGGCCATTTGGGATTGTTAAGAGGGGGGTTGGGGATCTCTTCTAGCTTGCCAAATAAACCTGGTTTTTTATCTACAAAATATGAGTGAGAAAAGAAAAAGATATTGTTCTATACAAGATCACTTGGGCTTTGAGATACAAACATTGCCTCTCCAATGGATGCATGCATAGCATAGAAAACTCCAGTGAGGCTTTGGAGTGGTTGTTCCTCTCAACGTAATTAGAGGGGAAAATATCTGCAGAGAGACATAAGAAAATGGAAGATCATAAGAAAATTTGAAACAAAAAATCCAATATTAGCATGTTGTTAAAGCTGTGTTTATGTTACGCTGACAATTTGAAGGAAACCTTGGTGGTTGGCCTTAAATGTACAGGACCTCTCCAAGGGTATACACGTGTTGCACTATGGCAACCAATCCTTCCTTCTTAGTATGCTTGAAGCCCTGTAGCCACCCCTTCCAATGATGTAGCATATTCCCCAAATGATGCACTCGATGTGGTCCCTTAGAGCTTGGCTACATGTAGACCCAAGCCCCAACCCTGAATCTTGTTGGAGCCCAAACTCCATTCTCATCTCTTGTGTTATGCAGCACAAGCTCTTCCACCTTCTCCCTAGGTCTTCTCACATTATTGGAAGAGGCCATGGTGGTAAGAAAAGAGAAGAAGGGAAAAGAAAAGCTTGTTTTACAATAGAGGAGTGGAGAGGAGAGAAAGTTCAAGGTTTTCAGTGCAGCAAAGGAAAGCGTAACAGAGGGTTAGAGTTTGAGAATAGTGTTGAAATATACAAGTGAATAGGGTGTGTGTGCGGGAACAAGCACTTGGTGTTAGAGGCTATAAAAAAGAATGTGTAAATGTGAAAGAATCTGTGAAAAGGTGAGAAGAATCTACTGGGAGAGAATAAAGGGTAGCATGAGAAGATTTAAGAAGTGTGGAGATATTCTCGGAGAGGTGGAGAGAATCAAGCAAAAGAGGTGGAGTGAATCAAGGAGAAATCAATGGGATTAGATGCTTGGATGTAAACTCTATAAATTGAAGCATTGGCCTAATGAGAATTTGCTGGTTTTTGATTATCCATGCCTATATTAAGCTATTTGTTAATTACTCACTAATAACATCTTAATTATTTACTAATCACTTTGTTAATGATGTTGATTCTAGTATTTGATCTACCCCATAGCTCATCACATTGCTTTAATTTTAACATGGTATCAGAGCTAAGCCTAGAATCCATCAAGTTTATGAGCCCATTATTTAGTTAATTAAGATTAGTAGATAATTAAGAAATAATCAAAATTTTAGCTATTTTCAAGAAGCCTTTTGTACCCCCAGCTGGTGGAGGAGCTTTATCTCCTTTCACACATCAAATTAGCCCCATTGCTTCTAGCCATACATAGCCAACCCATAGGTGATCCAACCAGTTGAATCAGAAGCGCAAACCACTGACGGAATAAGGAGAAATCGCATTTTTATCAAGCCGTTTTTCTACAACAAATCAGTGATTTCCACTTCATCAAATCAAATGGATCTAATTCCTCTTAGCCCCAAGTGTTTTCAAGCATGCTCTACAAGCTGGTGAAGTCAGAAATTGATTTGATCAAGTCAGTGAGATCCAAGCTCTTCATCAAATCTGTAGGTGACTTTGGTAAAACAAAGATTAAGCATTCAATGTTTGGTCAAATCTTGTGTTTCTTGGCTTAATCCTCTACTAGAATAATTGCTATTGATGGCCTTGAAAGGATTTGAGCTCATTTGAAGTCTAGGGTCCCAGATCTGGGCTCCCCATATACTCTGTTTTCTGCACACAAAACAGAGAATTAATTTGCTAATCAGTGCTAATCACTGTATTTTGGTGCAATTGAGGGTTCAAATTAACCATTAGGTATTTGATACAAATCCCTATAGCTTCAGATTGCAATTCGGAGGTTGTTTGATACTCCAACCATTCCGTACAAATCGGTTACCCTTGATTTAATGTAATTTCTAGTAAAATTATGCTGATAATGTAAAATTATGCTGATAAATTTATGATAATCATCATTTTGCATTTAATCCTTGGTTAATGCCTGCAAATCACACTCAAATTCAAGATTATTCACAGCCAGAGTTGCATTTGGGAATGTGCATAAGAATGAATGCTATATGCATTATGTATTGGGCACATTACATCAGTGTAAAAATGGAATCACACACTGCCCTTGTCCAGAATAAGGCAAGAGGTAAGACCTCTCGCATAGATTTGGGTTTGCATTGCATAATGACACAAGATAAACATCAAAAGCCCAAAAGAACTGTCAACAAAACATTTAAACATGTTGCTCACATGGAGCAAGAAGAACTGACGGACAAGCTCATGGCCCCAGCCATGAAAGAATAAGAACATCTCTTTCCATGAAGAAGATCCACACCGAGAAGAAGATCTAAAGGAAGCATTGAAGGAAGACATGGACACGAGAAGAGAAGTTGCCACAAGAAGACTAAAAGAAGAGGAAGACATGGACGCGTGAAGAGAAGTTGCCACAAGAAGACTAAAAGAAGAGGAAGACATGGACGCGTGAAGAGAAGCTGCCACAACAAGAAGACTGAAGACAAGAGAAGATGTGAGGCTCCAAAGAGTGAGGAGCCATGTGAAAATCTCTGAGAGAGAGAGAGAGAGAGACCCCACAACCCAATGTAACCTGTCCCAACAAAGTAAAACCACCTCTAAGCCACCGATGATGTAGGCCATGTGGTAGATTTATGTGTGAGCACTTTAGTCAAGGTCACGGACACTTGTAGTAAGCCTTGGACACATAGAGAGAGAGAGTGTCAAGGACTATGAGATTAGGTACTTGAGGCACTGGTCGCGGGCTATCAAGTAAGAGAGAAACTTGGTACAGGGTCCAGGTGTGCTAAGTTCACTTGAGGGGAGGTATGCTAGACACTAGTCGCGGACTATCAAGTAAGAGGGAAACTTGGTATAGGGTCCAGGTGTGCTAGGAGTATTCACTTGAGGGGAGGTGTTGAAATATACAAGTGAATAGGGTGTGTGTGTGGGAACAAGCCCTTGGTGTTAGAGGCTATAAAAGAGAATGTGTAAATGTGAAAGAATCTGTGAAAAGGTGAGAAGAATCTACTGGGAGAGAATAAAGGGTAGCATGAGAAGATTTAGGAAGTGTGGAGATATTCTGGGAGAGGTGGAGAGAATCAAGCAAAAGAGGAAAAGTGAATCAAGGAGAAATCAGTGGGATTAGATGCTTGGATGTAAACTCTATAAATTGAGGCATTGGCCTAATGAGAATTTGCTGGTTTTTGATTATCCATGCCTACATTAAGCTATTTGTTAATTACTCACTAATCACGTCTTAATTATTTACTAATCACTTTGTTAATGATGTTGATTCTAGTATTTGATCCACCATAGCTCATCACATTGCTGTAATTTTAACAAATAGTTTTCTGGAACCTGGAGTAAACTAAAGAGGGATAGAGTTTCTGCAGTAACAATGAAGAGGGAGGGACCTTGAGAGGGATGGAGTTTCTGTAGCAATGGAGAGCTTAGAAAAGGAAGAAAGAGGGAGAGGGAGCTTGAGACTGAGGGAGCTTGACAAGGAGGGAGTGCTTGAGAGGTATGGAGTTTCTACAGCAATGGAGAGCTTAGAAGAGGAAGAAAGAGGTTCAAAATGAGCTTTCCAAACCTAGAGTATGTTGGGGGGTAGTTTGAGAGGAAAAACACACTTTTGGGAAAAAATTAAAAATTTTCAATTTTTAGGGTTTTTAATCTGTGAGATTCTAGGTGGGGGGGCCTCTAAGTTTGGGCCCAGGAGGTAGGAGGACAAGAGTAGTAATTAGGTCCCATTAGCAAACCAAAGCCTAGGCCCCCTAGGGTCAAAGAAGTCAAAAATGTGCACCCAGCCCTCTTTCTATTGGTCCATTCCTAATCAAAAGTTAATCCAAGAGGCCCTCTTTGTGTCCAAAAAAATCCTAATGACCAAGTATAGATGGCTCCGAAGGATAAAGAAAAAACATTCTTCATGACAGAATGGGGGGATTTTGCCTCCAATGTAATGAGTTTTGGGTTGAAGTATGCTCTAGCCACATTCTAAAGTATGGTTCAAGAAATATTCTACAAATATTTAACCTCCTTCATGAGGGTCTTTGTGGATGATTTTAGTGTGTTCAGGAAGAAAGAAGACCACATAACACCTCATGATGTACGAATATTTAACCTCCTTTATGAGGGTCTTCATGGATGATTTTAGTGTGTTTGGGAAGAAATAAGACCACACATAACACACCTCATGATGTACCTAGAGAAGTTTAGAAAAGCTAGACTAAGCCTCAATCCAGCCAAGTGTGTCTTTGCTGAGTGAATCCCTGTTGTTAGGGCACGTAGTATCTATAGAAGGGCTAGCAGGGCGAGATTATTGTAAAACTACAGCCGCCCAAGAATGCCAAAGAGCTTGCTAGATTCTTGGGACTAATTAAATGGCATAGAAGATTCATGAGGTTCTTGGAAAATGTGACAATACCGCTATACAACGCGATGGTTAAAAATGCATAATACGTCTGGTTAGGATCTTGTTTGGAGGAAATCCAAAATCTTAAGCTGTCATCGATACCCATTCTTTAATATCCAAACTTTAATATGATATTCTATGTATGATGCTTCTGATTTTACCATTGGCAGTGCTTTGATGCAAGAGTCGCAAAAGGGCTGGTTCTGGCCAGTTTACTACGCAAGTAGAAAGCTGTCCAAGCTAGAAAGGAACTACTCCACCACATAAAAAGATTCATTAGGGATAATCTACTCGATCAAGAAATTCAAACACTACCTGTTAGGAAATGTGTTTGAATTCTATGTGGATCACTAAGCACTCTTGTACCTGGTGAACAAACCAGACTTGGCATGAAAATTAGCCGAATGGATGATGCTGCTGTTAAAGAGTTTGATTTCACTATCAAGCACACCCGAATAAACAAGCATCAATAGCAGATTTCCTGTTAAGATTGGAGTCAAGAGAAGATCTAAAAGGGGTGGAAGATGACTTTCTGGATGCACAACTCTTCATGGGAGCAAAGCCCATATGGCATGATGAGATGTTGTAGATGCACATAAGTTTGCTAAGGAATGCGACATGTGCCAGAGCCTAGGGCAACCAGATGATGTAGATAGAATGTCTCACAACCCAATATTGCCCCTAGAGCCGTTCTAGAAGTGAGAATTGGACTTTGTTGGCCCATTCAAGCCAGCAACTTAGCGAACATGAAATAAGTACATTTTGGTGTGCGACAGATTACTACACAAAATGGGTGGAAGCCAAGGCTCTCAAAGACTATAAGGCATTGTCTCAGTGTAGCAAAGTGTATTTATGAAACTATCATGACAAGATTTGGATGCCCAATAGAGATAGTTATCAACCAAGGGAGCCACTTCCTCTCAGTGAAGTGATCAAGAAGCTGACATAGCAACATATGATCATACATAAGAAGTCAACAGCCAAATGGGAAAGAAGAATCCACCAATAAAATCCTAAAGGGAATTCTGGTCAAGACGATGATGGACAAAAATAGGATGGACTGGGACACAAAGCTGCACTCAGCATTATGGGCATTTCAAATAGCTTACAAGAATGCAGCAGACTTACACCTTTCAGCATAGTGTATGGGTTGGAAGCAGTAGTGCCCATGGATTTACTTACGCAAAGCCTCATGATCGCAGTTGTTGTCAGGTGACTGCTACCCAATCAACCTACTGAGTGTCTCTGGTCATTGTTAGGAAACCTTGGACATCTTTTGGGCCCTTTGATATTGACCTTCATTAGCAATGGACCAATAGGAAGAGAGGAGTGTGCACATTTGGTCTCCTCCAAAAGTAGGGGCCAAATAGGCTTGTCTCTCTCATTACTACATTTGTGGGGTTCAAAAAGTAGGGAGTGGCCTTCATAAATTAGGAAGGTGGAGTGCAAAAATTAGGAGAGGGTGCCATAAAGCAAGGGGGTAACTTCTAAAAAGTAGAGGGATTCCCCAATTTCAGCCCCATCAATCTCGTGGGTCCAAAAACCCTTAAAAATAGGATTTTTTTTAAAAAAAATTCAAAAGTGCATTTTCCCTCTAAAAACCTAACCCAAACCATATTATATCAAAAAGCTTCTTTTTTCACCTCATATTTCTCTCCCTACACATTAAAGTGCATTTTCCCTCTAAAAACCTAACCCAAACCATATTATATCAAAAAGCTTCTTTTTTCACCTCATATTTCTCTCCCTACACATTATTCTTCTCTCCAACATCATCCTCTTCACTCCAAACCTCAAATCTCCATAGCTCATTCTCTCTCTACTATGCAACCTTCTCTCTCTCTCTCTCTCTCACTCACTCACTCACTCTCTCTATACTGTGACTAGATCTTCAACCTATCTCTCTACTATGCAACCCTCTCTCTCTCTCTCTCTCTCTCTCTCTCTCTCTCTCTCTCTCTCTCTCTCCCCCTTCCTTCTCTCTACTGTGCTTAGATTTGTAGCCTTCTCTATCTCTATCACGCGTGTGTGCACACATTCAAATCTCCTCACACCCACATCTACCTCCCTCTCCCCCAACAACCTCTAATCTATACTGTGAAACCTTCTTTCTCTCTCTTTCCCCCCCTAAAACCTTTCTAGTAGAACACACTATAGAGGGTAGTGCATCTTTGTTGAGGAGAAGGCCAAGGGATGAGGTTGGGGCTCTACTCATGCACAATACCAGGGATGAACATGGTGCTTGGGTTGAAAAACAATTTCAAAAGGGAGATTGGGTGTATTTGCAGCCTAGTGTGACTGGATCGCACATTGAGTTCAGCGTCAAGATGTGGTTGAGCACTATTGGAAGGATCGTCTACTAGTATTCAAGGAAACAAGGCATGATGGATTGGTGGCCCTAGTGCAACATGTGTACTCGGCATAGAAAATTTCTTTGAGCCCACATCATCATAGTTCTCGTTTCCCTTTTTGCAACTATATGCTTTCACTTTAGTATGTTAGTGTACATGTATGTGAACTATTCTTTTCAACTTTATTGACAGTTTCCTCATTTCAAGATATTTTTCCTTCCAACATCATTGAGGAGCATCCCATAAGGAGCCTAACAAGAACATTCTCTGCCATACAAGCGCACATTAGGGATGGTGTATTCCCTGGCAGTGCCCCTTCTAACCTTGCTAGTCGAAAGATTTTCTTTTACACCCACAAATATGTAGTCCCGACACAGGTCAATGGGTTTGGTAAGCTTAAAGAAGTCCCCTCTCCTTCCCTCTCTAGTGATGAATGGCCAATGCCTGATGTTTGGACTATTATTGTTCTTAAAGCAAAGATGGCCAATGATTATTCATTCTTCTTTGAAGTACACAAAGGCCTCAAGATCGGTTGGTCTTAGCTGGGCATGTCCTGTGCATGTGTTTTCCCACATGTTTCGGGCCATTACTTGCACACAAATGCCAACAATGTACATGTGCAAGGTGTTAGGCTATAAAGAGATAGTCAATTTTTTTGGCCAAGGATGGGACATTATGGAGGGGGAGCACAAAGGAGATAATTCCAGGTGCAATGTAGTGCATTCCAATGTCTCCTTTTGATTCTTGTGAGCTCATACCACTTTGTGTACTCATTTCTATTAATGAGCGGTGGATGAGGAAGAAGGGTGCATGGATACCCTTACAAGCTCAAGAGGAGGTTGTAGAGCCTATATATCTCTTTATAGGTTTATTACCTAATGTGGGGGTAGTAGAGATTTTCCAAGCAAGTAAGCATTGGAGACTTTTAAACGTCCGTGATCACCTACACATTTTGGGATTTGTTGAGGGAATCAATAATGTTTGCTTCAATGTGCAGGGTAGGAAGGTAAGGATTGTTTGATACTTAAACCTCTATATTTGTTCACCCCTTTCTAGAGTCACTTACTATGTTTGGTGTTTGGATAGATTGGAAGGAGGATGGAAGAAAACACCAAGGTGTCCTTGGATTGGGGGATGGATGATGTCACCTTCTTGGTTCAAAGAATCTAAGCTATGAGTGTCCACTGGAGAAATTTTATAATATCCTTCCACCAGAGTTTTGTATAAAAAAATATTTTTTGAGATACTTCGGTGTTTAAAATATGTTGTCTAGTTTCTTGAAGAGGTGGTTTTGTCTTTTAAAAAATCAGCATTTGTTTTTGGTCTAGTGTGAAAGGGCCTCTATCTTATATAAATAGTACTTTGAAGGCCTTATGTGTCATTTTTCACTCATTCTCAAGAGCACAAGGCATCTCCACACTCAAGCTTCAGAGCACATGGCTGCCTATGAACGCTTCATGGACTTCCTTCATGAGAGCAAGTTTCCTGAGGCCACACACTTGCATGTAATGTTCACTCGTGAGATTGACCCACATCAAGCCACACTCTGTCTCTTTGGCCATCGATGATATATTGCGGGTGCCCTCCAACCTCCTAGAGTACATCAACCACAACGAAAGGCCCTTCCAAAAGCAGCTGAGAAGATTTGAAGCAATGATGAAATCTGGACACTTCCTAGAGCTTGACAAGAAGCAAGTACGCAAGCTCAATAGAGGTGCCATTGGCCATCACTTCTTATCATGGCTGGCCTAATTTGTTTTCTTCCTTTCAAAAGGAGAGCAGGTCAAAATGCCACAACTGTGCCTTGGGGGAGGATTTATCCACAACAAGGAAGAGCCTCAGAGTGCAGCGCACACAGGTATAAGTGAAAGCCTGATCATCACAAAACAATTTCCAGGAGGTGCACTAGGGCTCACAGAAAATCCACGCCGCTTTGAGGCGAGTGGAAGTGGCACAACAATTGAAGATGAAGATGACTTTGCCCCCTTCCTGAGATAGAGATTGACTCTCTATGTTCGGTTGTGGAGGGAGCTTTTCATTTTTTTGCATGACATTGAAAAGTCATGTGGCCTCCACATGGATAAGCGCTTGAGCATGCTCAAGGTGAAGGCAGAGTTCCCATTGGACGACTCTAACACAGGTAACATGGAGGAGAACCTCCTCCCACTCAGACTCAGTGGAGGAGATGGTGGTCATTGCTCTCTGGGGGCAGTCAGGAGTGCAAGTAGGCAAATGTCACCAAGGAGGAGTTTCAAGCAGCGCAACAAAGTGTATCTCGCACAATCATGCCTTGGACACCAACTCCAACACAAAATATTGATGAGTCCAAGTCCAACATTGACTTGGAGTGAAAGGCTGATGCAGACAAAGATGATAAGCAAGCAAGGGTGCTAGAGATGGACAGTTATGCTATGCGGGGAGGGGGAATGCATGCTACTACGGGACCATATCTAGCACTTGTTCACTACATCGGACCCCTCCCACACCCAATGACTGTGATTATTCATAAAGAATGCCAGCTTCCCTCTTTTTGCATTAAAGACCTCCTCAAAGCAACTCGACGTGGCCTACCATCGGTCGATCATCAGTTTTGTAATCCTAGTTAAAAAGCCATCATGTAAAAATATTTTCCATTTAATTTTTAGTTGGTTTTCAAGTGAAATAAACGTGTTTTCCCTTAACAACATGGACGCAGAATGTGTGTAGTCTTTGAAAGTGACTCGTTGAGAGAATCTTTGTAAGTGACACGTTTTTCACTCTTTCTCAATAGCACATTGCTCACTCCCTGTGCTAGACGATGTACATTTTTCCAAATCCCACATGTAATTTTTTATATCAATACAATGTTGAAAGTGGCTTTTAATTACATGTGATTGATTTGTAATCTAGAAAAGAGGAGGGCTAGAAGGGTGCAAATGAGGGATATTCGGAGGCCCCGCATAGGGCATTTTTGCACCCTTCTAGCCATCATGAAGAAATATGTGCCATTTAATTTTCATTGGCTTGAGTTATACCACGTCCAATTTTAAGGGATTTGAGTTTTAATTTTGATAAAGACCTTCAAATTTTAGGAAAAAACCTACAAAAAATTGAGGTTGAAGATTTTTCAAATTGTTGGGAAAATGGTCCTATTTCTCAAAAAAGTCCTTTATTTCTCTCTTCCGTGTCCCCCCCCCCAGCTCCACCTACCACCACAAGACAATGTGCCACACAAGAAAGGAGGGCCAGAGGGGTGCAAAAATGGCTCCTCATTTTTTCGTTCCCCTTTTCTCGCGAATACGGTGGGCAATTGCATATCCTTTACCATTATGGTGACCTACTTTGCATGGATGGTGCACGAATACGGTGGGCAAGTGCATATCCTTTACCATTATGGTGACCTACTTTGCATGGATGGTGCACAAGTTGGTGTCCTCAAATAGATTAACAAGATATGCTTCAATGGTTTCATCCAAGGCCTCAAGGGCAATCGATTGCATTCCGACATTCCATCTTATATTCCCATAAAATTTCTTTGCATGTTCGTGTGAGAAAGGTTCCCTCCGAATGAGAAGCTCTATGGACTTCTGGTAGTGTCGTATATTGTGGAAATCCTTGTACCCTAAGCATCTCTTTGCGGGCATGGCCACCTAGACGGGAAGACGTTCAGCGGGATGTGGTTGTAGGCGAGCGAGGCCTGCAATAGGTCGACTTCCTTATGTTTCTTTTTGGGGCTGGTGCTTCTTCCTCTTGCTCCCCTTGTTGCTCTTGTTGTTGCCACTGCTCTTGCTCCTGCTATTCCTCTTGCTTCCCTTGCTGCTCTTACTATTGCATGGTGATGCGTGGCAAGGTCTTTACTCCTTTGTCTTGGTTCATGGGAATCTCCATGTACGCCCATGTAGGCTCCCCCCAGTCGGTGTCGGTGTATGTTGCCCTGCTATCTTCCAGGTCGTTAATCCACCAACTTTACATGTTTGCTTGGCTGGGATGAGCTGGCTTGCTCTGTCAATTTTTTCTTGAGACTATGGTTGTAATGCTCTAAATTCTTGTTTGCGTTGTCCTTCAATCAGGCATGTCGTTCTTTGGTCATCTTCTTGATTGTTTACTTTGTACGCTCCATGGTGAGGAGAGCTGAGCGTAAGGATGGGAAGGCTCTAGCTAGCAAGGAATGGGCAAAAATAGAGGTAGACCTTTATTTATACAAGAAAATGCCATCATTTCAATAACCCTAAAAAACACTAATTCTAGGAGGTCACTCACGCGTGCAAAAAAATTGTACGCGTGTTAATGTATGTCGAGCTGCATCATGGGGCATCATTTGAATAAGTGTTCACTAAAGACTATTGAAAAAATCAAGGAAATTTTTTATTGTTCTGGAAGGGTGCAAAAATTGTAAGATTCTTGCCTCCAGCTTTTGAGGTGTAAAGGTGTAAGAACCTCCCCTTCTGTTCTTGTAATTATTCCCCTCTTTGAAATAAAAGAAAGATCTTGTTTTACCCTGTTTTGGCCTCAAGAGAGAAAATGTCTAGAGAGAGGTAATCCAAAATTGAGATATTTTTAGATATGAAAATCCTCTTAGTGTCTAAAATGGTTTTCCCTAAAATAGAAATTCAAAAAGAACTTTCCAACGTACAATTGGAATTAATTGAAAATGTGTATAAAGGACCTTAGCCTAAGGGTCTAGATTTTCAAAAAAATTTGGATTATGGTCCAATTAAGGTTACTATGGGCCAACAGGATTAATCCAAGTGTGGGGAGGAGATAAATCCAATGAATAAAAGAAAATACCCAAAAATGAGTAAATGCCCACATAAGATGAAGAGTTGACTGAGTACAAGGTTTATTAGTTAAAAACTATGAGATATTACTAAAAAAATGAGATATTTTGGTATAATGATACATTTTTGACACCTTGGTAAGGAGGGGGGGAGACTTCAAGGAGGTTCCTATTTCACACATATGGTGGAGTTTTTAATTCAATAAAATTGTGATATTTTTATATCTCCTCTCTCTTGGATCAAACCAAATCAAAAGGGAGCCAAACTAGGTCCAAATCTTGTCCAAATTCAGCCAAACTAAACCTGGAAAATTTTACAACCTAGTTGGACTTGGTTAGAGAACTCCCTCATCTCGTTGGACTTGGTTGGACTTGGTTAGAGGCCTCCCTCACCTATAAATAGATCCTTAGTCTTTTGTAAAAAAAAAATTGTGAACTATACCATGCCAGTATTACATTAAAATAATGATATTTTCTATTATCCCTTAAAAATCCTCTACATTTTGGAGAGATTGGAGCTTCTCTCTCTCTTCCACCTTCCTTGGAGCTTTCTTCTCAACATACTAACCAATTGATTGGTTGGGGGCTTCTTATAAGATAGAGAAGCAAGCAAAACAAGAGGTAAAGTGTAATTTTATGGTTTTTCTCTACTATTCTCAATGTTTTCACTTCCCAACCCCTCTCATGCTTGAGAAGTTTCTAAATTAAGTGTTTATAATGCAAATCAAGCTTTTCTTATGAGTTCTAATGAATAATTAAGAAAAGTTCATCTTAATGCTTAATTTAGGATGTTTTTTAAGTATATCTCTCTCTCCCCAAAAGAATGGTCATTCCTATGACCAATTCTCTATTCAAATGATGCTTCTCATTAATAAATTCTCAATTCACTAATCAAACTCTAGGCTTGTGAAGAAGATAGTTATACTATCATAATTGTATTACTAAGTTTATTCTTTTCAAAAATATTAAAAAATATCAGTAAATAGCAGCGGAGCTATGGCAAAAATTTTAAGAAATTGATACATAATTCATTCTTATGCATAACCTGAAAAGAGGACTTCCTATCATATTCTAGGATTGGTCATCCTATGCTAAAAGAATGATTTTCATCACATTTAATGGAAAAATAATTTTTAAGGTTTATGCATAAATAATTAAGAAAAGAGAAAATTATGGTAATTTTATTTAAATGATAAAAGAGGAATTCCCATGACATTTGGAATTCAATCATTTAAATGGAAAAAGTGAAATTCTTAGCATATTGAAATAAATGGATATTTTATTTTAGATAAATTTATTTTATGCATGAAAAAAAAATTAAATGATAAAAGAGGAATTCCCATGACATTTGGAATTCAATCATTTAAATGCAAAAAGTGAAATTCTTAGCATATTGTAATTAATGGATATTTTATTTTAGATAAATTTATTTTATGCATGAAAAAATTTAAATGATAAAAGAGGAATTCCCATGACATTTGGAATTCAATCATTTAAATGGAAAAAGTGAACTTCTTAGCATATTTGAATTAATGGATATTTTATTCTAGATAAATTTATTTTATGCATGAAAAAATTTAAATGATAAAAGAGAAATTTCCATGACATTTGGAATTAAATAATTTAAATGGAAAAAGTGGATTTCATAGCATATTGACATTAATGGATATTTTATTTAAATTTAAAGAGGAATTTTAGATAAAATTATTTTATAATAAAAGAGGAATTCCCATGACATTTGAAATGCAATTAATTAAATGCAAAAAGAGGAATTCCCATGATATTTGAGATCCAAGAAATTAAATGGAAAAAGAGGAAACTTTTAGTATAATTCAATTTATATCAAAAGTAAAATTTTGAGCATTATTGAGAGAAATATGGGTAGAATTGATTTTTATAAATCCCATGAATTCTTTTATTCAAAAGATGAATATTGAACATATTTCACTTGAGAATTTGAGAAAAAATATGAAAATAGCCGTCTTGAGAAAAAGAACCTTTACCTAGGCCAAGTAATTGGCAAAAAATTAAAAAAAGACCCATCATCGGTATCGAAGTAGAAAAAGCTACTAAATGGGAATGGGATGTGATACGATGTGAATGCATGTGATAAGATGTGAATGGGATGTGGTGTGATGAAAATGAATGTGGATGAGATGTGAAGTAAATGGATGTGGATGTGAATGATGAGATGAGAATGAGATGTGAGGTTATGTGAAAGGATGAGATGTGAAGTAAATGGATGTGGATGTGAATGATGAGATGAGAATGAGATGTGAGGTTATGTGAAAGGATGAGATGTAAAGTAAATGGATGTGGATGTGTATGTGAAAGAATATGATGTAAATGAATGTGGATGTGAATGATGAAATGAGAATGAGATGTGAGATTATGTGATAAGATGTGATGTGATGTAAATGGATGTGGATGTGGATGTGGATGCGATAAGATGTGATGTAATGTGGATGTGGATGCGATAAGATGTGATGTAATGTGGATGTGGATGTGATGTGATGTAAAGGAGACGTGGATGTGAATGGATGTGATGTGATGTGAATTGGGATAGATGTGAATGAATGAGATGTGATGTGAGTGGATGTGATGTGAATCGAGATAGATGTGAATAGATGAGATATGATGTGATGTGAATTGGGATTGATGAGAATGGATGAGATGTGATGTGAATGGATGGAATGTGATGTGATGTGGATCAGGGTAGATGTGAGCGGATGAGATGAGATGTGAATGGATGAGATGAGATGAGATGTGAATGGATGTGGATATGGGTAGATGAGAATGGATAAGATGTGATGAGGATAGATGTGGATAGATATGATGAGATGTAATAAGATGTGATGAGGATAGATGTGGATAGATATGATGAGATGTAATATGATGTGATTGGATGAGAATGGATGAAGGACGATGAGAATACAAATGATTGGATGTGGATTGAGTAAAGTAAATTGATTTAGAAGAATGTGGAATAACGGGAAATGATGTAAACCGATGTTTCGGCATCGACGTACGGAGTACCACGGAGAGCATCCAGCACGTGGGGCGCCTGTTCTCACGATCTATACCGACGGAGTACCACGGAGAGCATCCAGCACGTGGGGCGCCTGTTCTCACGATCTATACCGACGATGTCGAGGTATTTACATATATATTACTTCTTAAATTTTTTTAGTCATTTATTTACATGTTTATATGTACTTTTCTATATTTTTACATGAGCGGCATGGTTGATTGTGTCACATAGGGTCCCACACCTACCACTGAGAGACTCACTCAGGAGTTGGTAGAGGCGAGAGCGGCGATTGACCGCCTCAGAGCTGCATTACAGATGGCAGAGGCAGCTACTACAGAGGCACAACATCTGAGAGAGTCCGACATCCAGCAGGTAGGTTTCTGTTGCACGTAAAAGAGTTATAATTAAGGTCCTAAGTTATAAATTTCTTTAAGTAATACCTAATGAGAGACTAATGAATTATTTTAATGCTTTACTTTTTTGCGTAGGCTTGGACCGAGGTAGAGAGCTCTAGAGCTGAGTCACAGCATCATCAGATTATGGAGCGGATTGCCCAGCATAGGGCAGAGCAGTTGATGCTGCATGTTCGAGAGTTTCGCAGATCCTCGGATGTGACAGTGCCATACCTACCTTTATATCCACGGCCTGTGTCACAGAGGTTTTTTGACAACCTCTCCCGCAGGATGCACCACCCTTCCTACGTGATGCGTGCTGCGCTTTATGTATCGAGGACATTGATAGTACTGGCGGATATGCCCTGGGATGTGGACATTTTTTCCATTTGTCTTGCATCACCCAGGAGCTAGTATGTTTCTCAGCATGCCCCTCTTGCCGTGCACGCATCGACCTAGCGACATACAGAGTTCTGGGCATCGATGATCTTCACCCAGGCCTCGTTCGAGTAGATGCTAGGACAGGCAAGCCTATTGATTTTACATCAGTTATTGACTTGGGATTCGACGCCTTCGACGATAGAGATTAGGAGCCTGAGGTGCCTCGAGAGATTGAGTGGAGCTCACATGAGTTTGATGCATACCATAGAGTCCTACATGAGAGCCAGATCACAGCATATGAGCGCGTGGGTGGTGCTGGTCCTAGTGGCACCTCGGGTGATGGTGCTAGCAGCAGTGTTGCTTCTCATGAGCAGCGTGTCCTTATAGCAGAGGAGCTTACACGAGCAGAGTGGCAGACACGTACTCTTGCAGATTATAGATTTTGAGTTTACAGACAGAGACGTCTTGCATTAGCACGACGTAGAGAGAGAGAGAGAGGGCTATAGCAGCTTTTGGGACTCGTGAGCTCCCGAGTACACCGGCACCAGCTCACGATCCTGCCTTTGAGGCAGACCTCCCCGCAGACATTCGACCACCCCCGCAGCCGGCACAGCCTCCTTGACGTGCACAGCAGCCTCGACGTGCACGTCGACCGGCAGTTAGAGATGACGATTTTGATTGGGTTGCCGTTGATAGTGACTAAACTCAGACTAGCTGGGTTAGCTCACTTACATTGTACTTAGATTTTTGGGCAGTGACTAACCTCAGACTAGCTGGGGTAGCTCATTTTCATTCTGATGTACTTATTTGATGTTTATATCATTATGAGTTTTTTCATAATTGAGTATCATTACATTTTAGTTGATGTTCTTGATTTTATTATATTTTTTAACACTTTGGCTATCATATTGTTTGTTGAAAATCTCCATGCCATCGTACCCAAACATGCTCCGATGGGGACCAAACTTTGCAAGCATGGGGGGGAACCACCCCCACATGCTTGCAAAGTTTGGTCACAATCAGAGCATGTTTGGATTGGTAATTAGCACCCAGTGTGGTTTTTTGAAGTCTCTTGGTGCTTAAGAGGCCAAGGAAAATTCGGGCCTTCCCCATACCATCGTACCCAAACATGCTCCGATGGGGACCAAACTTTGCAAGCATGGGGGGGGACCCACCCCCACATGCTTGCAAAGTTTGGTCCCCATCGGAGCATGTTTGGATTGGAAATTAGCGCCCAGTCCGGATTTTTGAAGTCTCTTGGTGCTTAAGAGGCCATGGAGAATCCGGCCTTCCCCATACCATCGTACCCAAACATGCTCCGATGGGGACCAAACTTTGCAAGCATGGGGGGGGACCCACTCCCACATGCTTGCAAAGTTTGGTTCCCATCAGAGCATGTTTGGATTGGTAATTAGCGCCCAGTCCGGATTTTTGAAGTCTCTTGGTGCTTAAGAGGCCATGGAGAATCCGGGCCTTCCCCATACCATCGTACCCAAACATGCTCCGATGGGGACCAAACTTTGCAAGCATGTGGGGGGGGTCCTCCCCACATGCTTGCAAAGTTTGGTCCCCATCGAAGCATGTTTGGATTGGTAATTAGCGCCCAGTCTGGATTTTTGAAGTCTCTTGGTGCTTAAGAGGCCATGGAAAATTCGGGCCTTCCCCATACCATCGTACCCAAACATGCTCCGATGGGGACCAAACTTTGCAAGCATGTGGGGGTGGGTCCCCCCCACATGCTTGCAAAGTTTGGTCCCCATCGGAGCATGTTTGGATTGGTAATTAGCACCCAGTCCAGATTTCTCAAGTCTCTTGGTGCTTAAGAGGCCATGGAAAATCCGGCCCTTCCCCATACCATCGTACCCAAACATGCTCCGATGGGGACCAAACTTTGCAAGTATGGGGGGGACCCACCCCACATGCTTGAAAAGTTTGGTCACATTCAGAGCATGTTTGGATTGGAAATTAGCGCCCAGTGCCGGTTTTTGAAGTCTCTTGAAGCTTAAGAGGCCATGGAGAATCCGGGCCTTCCCCATACCATCGTACCCAAACATGACCGATGGGGACCAAACTTTGCAAGCATGTGGGGGTGGGTCCCCCCCACATGCTTGCAAAGTTTGGTCCCCATCGGAGCATGTTTGGATTGGTAATTAGCGCCCAGTCCAGATTTTTGAAGTCTCTTGGTGCTTAAGAGGCCAAGGAAATCCGGGCCTTCCCCATACCATCGTACCCAAACATGCTCCGATGGGGACCAAACTTTGCAAGCATGGGGGGGACCCACCCCCACATGCTTGCAAAGTTTGGTCATAATCAGAGCATGTTTGGATTGGTAATTAGCGCCCACTGCGGGTTTTTGAAGTCTCTTGGTGCTTAAGAGGCCATGGAAAATTCGGGCCTTCCCCATACCATCGTACCCAAACATGCTCCGATGGGGACCAAACTTTGCAAGCATGTGGGGGTGGGTCCCCCCCACATGCTTGCAAAGTTTGGTCCCCATCAAAGCATGTTTGGATTGGTAATTAGTGCCCAGTCCAGATTTCTCAAGTCTCTTGGTGCTTAAGAGGCCATGGAAAATCCGGGCCTTCCCCATACCATCGTACCCAAACATGCTCTGATAAAACCAAACTTTGCAAGCATGGGGGGGGGATCCACCCCCACATGCTTGCAAAGTTTGGTCACAATCAGAGCATGTTTGGATTGGAAATTAGCGCCCAGTGCGGGTTTTTGAAGTCTCTTGGTGCTTAAGAGGCCATGGAGAATCCGGGCCTTCCCCATACCATCGTACCCAAACATGCTCCGATGGGGACCAAACTTTGCAAGCATGTGGGGGTGGGTCCCCCCCACATGCTTGCAAAGTTTGGTCCCCATCGGAGCATGTTTGGATTGATAATTAGCGCCCAGTGCGGGTTTTTGAAGTCTCTTCGTGCTTAAGAGGCCATGGAGAATCCGGGCCTTCCCCATACCATCGTACCCAAACATTCTCCGATGGGGACCAAACTTTGTAAGCATGGGGGGGGACCCACCCCCACATGCTTGCAAAGTTTGGTCACAATCAGAGCATGTTTGGATTGGAAATTAGTGCCCAGTGCGGGTTTTTGAAGTCTCTTGGTGCTTAAGAGGCCATGGAGAATCCGGGCCTTCCCCATACCATCGTACCCAAACATGCTCCGATGGGGACCAAACTTTGCAAGCATGTGGGGGTGGGTCCCCCCCACATGCTTGCAAAGTTTGGTCCCCATCGGAGCATGTTTGGATTGATAATTAGTGCCCAGTGCGGGTTTTTGAAGTCTCTTGGCGCTTAAGAGGCCATAGAGAATCCGGGCCTTCCCCATACCATCGTACCCAAACATGCTCCGATGGGGACCAAAATTTGCAAGCATGTGGGGGGTGGGTCCCCCCCACATGCTTGCAAAGTTTGGTCCCCATCGGAGCATGTTTGGATTGGTAATTAGCGCCCGGTGCGGGTTTTTGAAGTCTCTTCGTGGCCATGGAGAATCCGGGCCTTCCCCATACCATCGTACCCAAACATGCTCCGATGGGGACCAAACTTTGCAAGCATATGGGGATGGGTCCCCCTCACATGCTTGCAAAGTTTGGTCCCCATCGGAGCATGTTTGGATTGGTAATTAGCGCCCAGTCCGGATTTTTGAAGTCTCTTGGTGCTTAAGAGGCCAAGGAAAATTCGGGCCTTCCCCATACCATCATACCCAAACATGTTGCGATGGGGACCAAACTTTGCAAGCATGTGGGAGTGGTCCCCTCCACATGCGTGCAAAGTTTGGTCCCCATCGGAGCATGTTTGGATTGGTAATTACTGCTCCGATGGAGACCCACACCCACAAGAACATCAACTAAAATGTAATGATACTCAATAATGAGAGAACTCATAATGATATAAACATCAAATAAGTACATCAGAATGAAAATGAGCTACCCCAGCTAGTCTAAGGTTAGTCATTGCCAAAAAATCTAAGTACAATGTAAGTGAGCTAACCCAGCTAGTCTGAGTTTAGTCACTATCAAGATAGAGATCTAGTCAGTAGCACCCTCTCTAGCTCTCAACTGCTCTAGAATGCTCTCATGGTCATCCACTCGCCGAAGCCGAAAACGAGGGTGAGAACTGTGTTTTCGGCTCTGTACTCGAGCAAGAGTGAGCCTGGTAGCAACCACTAGATGAGAGAACTGAAATGCCTCTAACTCCCACTTCCACTGCTGGAACTCAAGACACCCCCGATGAAGTCGAATCTGCTGGTAGAACTGGCCTGCCACCACAATCATGCTATGGGCGTCATAAGAAAACCCATGATCATCCACTGTATCCTGGTCAAGGATGCACTTTGGCCTAGTGCAACTCATCAGATAGTAGTCTACTCCCTCGCTATTTCCCTCACTGGCAATAACAGCAAATACATCACCCTCCTGTAGCAAATCTGTGAGGTCATCATAACTGACCATGAACGCAGGACCTGTGTGCTCATCAGACAGCACTGGATGTGAAGGATGCTCGGGGGAGAGGAATGTCTGTATCCATGCATCTGCCCATCCTCTCGAGGCACAATGTGACCAATCGCCATCCATACATGCTCCACAGAAGCATGCATCCACAGAAGGATGCTCGGGGGAGAGGAATGTCTGTATCCATGCATCTGCCCATCCTCTCGAGGCACAATGTGACCAATCGCCATCCATACATGCTCCACAGAAGCATGCAAACCGTCGTGTGTAAATCGTGGGGGCTGCTATGCACGTGCTCCTGATGGAATGTAAGCCCAAGGTGCCAGGTACTGTGTCACAATCATGGGAGGCTCTACGGTCAATCATGCCACCATCCACATGCCAAAAAAATCTCCTGACAATCCGAGCATCACGTTTGGGGTACGATGATGCTGCACTCCCACACAAATGTTGGGAGCACCACTCGACTACATGGCCCGCATCTCTGAACCGCTGAACATCCTGCCGCAGCTGATGACGCCTCAAGGCACGTTTCACACATGCGCCCGCACCATCATGCTCTCCCTTCCCGTGACCAGTCTCAAAGAATGACCAAATCACTGGGATACTAGACTGCACATGCCACCTATAAATCCATAAAAGATAGTCTTAGTTATTGTTTTCTTTAAGATGTTCTAGTGAATTTAGTTTAATTGTAAATGTAAGAAAACCATAAGTACTACCTGTAGAGCCAATAGAATTGTCGTGATGACTTGAACTGTGCGCCACAACCATCCGACCAAACCCATCGCTGGACATGTCTGATCCCACAATCTCCTAAAAAATCATCATGGAGACGAAAACAGTGTTGCACAAAATGTGCATCATGTGAACGATCATCACTGATATAGAAATGATACTCTCGAATAATGACACGTGTCTCGGGGGTACTCGCTATCCCATCTACATGAGCCTCTGCATGTCGATAGCTAATGTGGACCATAATAGCAACCTGGTGAGGTAAGCAATACATACGTTTAGGACACAAAAAATCAAATAAGTAATGTAGCTCAAACATAAAACAAATATTACAAAATATAACCATTACCTGCTCTAAGAAGTAATACTCAGATTGTATCTCCTGAAAAGGTGTGAAAGTGTAGTTCTCTGCAAAATCAATCACAGAGATGACCACACCAATAGGAAACTCTGCTAGGCATGCTCGGAACTGACGATCTCGCCACTTGGCACAATGACTGTGCCGTATGTAGGGGTAGATCTGCTCCCTAAATGTGGCTGTGAAGTGACAACGTGGTGTATGTTTGTCCACGAGCTGCAACTTCCTAGACTGTCCACCACTCTGGAGCTGGTGTGTCACATACTTATAACGTTGCCATGCCACTATCTCTTGGTCACTTGCATCAAGATCTACCATCTGTAGATGTGCAAGTGAACCACATGATGTGCAATTGCTCTCCACACAAGGCATCCTATGGAACTGGGTATCCTCCGTGCGTGCACACAAAAGAGAGTGGATGAAATCACGTGGACTACGAGGCAACTCTCTATGCCCACTAAGAGAATGGAACACATCATATAAAAGTTTGAACTCAACATGGTAGCGACAACATGTGTCACGCTGACGTGAGTACCTCACAAACCAAGGCTTACACCCCTCAAATGACCTTTGCCCAATTTTAAGCTCTGGATACGAAGCCACAAACTGAGAATACAACTCAGTTTGGGTCATTTCAAGAAAGCAAGCACCGTGCTCAATGAACACTCCTCTTGTCACTCTCTTACGCAAAGCTTTCTTGAAAACTGGCGAGGCACGACAATTCTCCTCCCAAAAACTTTCTATCAAGGTTCTAGTGGTTTCGTCTAGTAGGCGATCATGCCTAGCTACACGACCACTACTCGCCCACAAAGCACCAACCTCATTGGCATCTAAACTTTGTCGTCTAATAGACCCAACTCTAAGTGCGTGTGGTGCTATGGAAAGGATGCGAGATGTGGCACTAACCTTACCCTTTGGGAGCTACCTATGGTGGCTGCCACAATAGCCCGTCGAGCAGCCAAAGCGTCCGCAGAGTTCCTCTTCTTGTTAACTATTGAGGAATGACGAACACTTTGTAGCATCGCCATGCCAGCTCTCCTCTCTCTTCGACCTCCAATGTCGGAAAGCGCCCTGCAGTTGCCCATGTTGGGCAGATCAATCAAAGCATCAAGCACACATGCCTGTGATGAAGGCGTGAGGTCTTTGAAATAGGAATGGAAGATTGCATGGGCACGACGATGTGCCCCTGACTTTGATAGTTCTTTCCTATCCACACGAAGGGCGCCCAAAGGAGGGGGGTGGGTTCTTGTAGAAGAGAGGACTCAAGAAGGGCAGGTTCATGTGGATTATCTAAACTAAGGGGTAGTGGGGGGGAAGAGGGCGAAGGAAGAGGAAGTGGAAGAGGAGGAGTAAGGCTTGGATCATCGCCAAAACGGAAGGTGTTGCTCGTTGACGTGCCACTCTCTCTTTCGAGCTACCCTTCTCCTCTCCTCCTCTTGAACTTGGTGGAAGAGGAGGAGCAAGGCTTGGATCATCGCCAAAACGGAAGGTGTTGCTCGTTGACGTGCCACTCTCTCTTTCTCTCACGAGCTACCCTTCTCCTCTCCTCCTCTTGAACTTGGTGGATGGGGGGGAGTCTAGTCCTATCACGTTTCCGACTCCTACGACTTTGAGAACCCATTCTCAAGGAAGCTAAGAGAGAAAATATTATAAAGGCTCAATGATGGGATAGTACTAGAGATAAGTGTGGGATAGTACTAGAGATGTGTGATTATATAGGAAAAATAGGTTATCCACTTCAAATCTCATTGGATTTCCTATCTAAGATTGATTGGATAACTAAGATAAACATAAAGATAATTAAAGAAAAACTATTATCCACTTAAAAATCAATATTATTAATAATATTTATTAACAAGTCTAAATATTTATCATTACTGGATATATAAATATATCTTTAAAGATATCTTTTATTTTATAATTATGTAACTACTTTTTTTAATAAAGTATTTTTTTTAAATTTTATTCAAAGGTTTATTCTACATAAAAAAATTTCAAGAAATATTAAATTAAAAAATTTATTATTTTTAAATTAATAATATGATCTTTAATAATATTATTATTGATCTAATCCCAAAATATAATCCTTTAAAATTAGTGATTTTAAATTCTTTTATTTAATAAGTTACATATATTTTATTATTTAAATTTCTATATTCTATTTCTCTAAATTACTAAATTAACTTTTTCAAAAATATGTTTTTGAAAAAAGAGGGGAGGTGGGAAGGAGGTGCCACGTGTCACATGCGTGCATGACATGTGGCATTCTCTTGACATGTGGCACTATTATGGTTGATGTGGCAGTTCCATGATGTGGCATGCCATGTCACCAAGTGCGAGGTGGCATGCAAAGGTGGCAAGATGATGTGGCATTAATGATGACTAGGATGATGAGGTGGGGAGTCAACTAGGTTGACCATGTTGACATGGAGGGTGGAGGTGGCAAGCTGAGGTGGCAAGCTGCTTATGTGGATCCTCTCGATGCTCATGTGGACATAAAGTGGCATGCATATATAAGATTTGTGCCTACCCAAGCCTCACACATGGAATGAAACCTAAGCTGTGAAGTTTACCAAGCCTAGATTTCTAAACCTAGCTAGGATTGGTTTTAGACTTGAAAAGGGAAGAGTGGACACAATATGGGAATTTTCACTTGGGAGGATTGAAAATGGACCTTCCCATACTCAAATCAAGCCAAAAAAATTTTAATAAATTCATGGCAACAAGAGTATTGATCCCTTGAGTTTTTAGATTGAAAGATTCAATATTTAATTTTCTAGAATTAAATTACTATTGATTTAATGGGCCTCTGACAGTCATAATAAATTTTCCAAAGTAAATCTACAAAAATCCAACCGTTCGATTTGTAATTTTACCTTATACCCACATTATACTAATCTTTCCCAATCTAATCATCACTAGATCCATACAATTTGAGCATTTTAAATGGTAGATGTGGTGGGAGGATAAAATAGTATGTTTTTTAACAATTCTAATACCTTTTAAATAATATAGAAAATAGTAGAACACATCAAAAATTACTCGATAAATCAAGTTAAGCTCTATGTTATTTGTATTTGTGATATGCAAAGTGGGAACATCATATGAGTAATAATGTAAAAGTTATAGGCAATTTACTCACATTCACTATACTTGTCTAAACCTACGAGATAGGGCCTATATACAAACTTGGTTCCCAAAGAAAAGGGGATTTGTAATTATTGGATATTCGATCAGATTATAGTTTTAGGTGCCCAACTTTGCATATGATGTTTCATTAGAAGACCTTGAAGTGAAACTCCTTGGCTAACTATGAGAGATTGGCTATTCTTCTTGAAAAAATGCCTGTTTTCCAGCTAAAGCCAAGGGCGCCCACTACATGAAACTAGATAACCTCATCTTGCAACCACCCTATGGTTTCCTTAAAATATTTTTTTAAGGACAACCGAATCTGTGAAAAAGGCAATTTCATATTGGGTGTGTAAGTGGTGTGACTATCTTGAACTTTGCTTGAAGCACCGGCTAGGGGGCCTGGGAACTCTTTTCCCTGGTACCCAGGACAAAACATAACTAAACTCCTAAATGGATCCTATCACTACAGTGGTTGGGCAGTTGGCTAACCCATGGAATTGGATGGGGTTAGGCTGGACTGATGGATCCCTAAAATGAGACTCAATTCTGTTATGGTACGATAGATGAAGTAAATCCTGAATAGTCTTGTTCTATGGAAATGAATCAACGGTTGTGCCTCTCGATGAGGAAAAAAGCGTTGGTTTCTATGATCCAAAAGCAAGTTTCTTCCTTGATCTGACCATGTGACTTATAGGGTCGGTCGAATCAGTTTGGTTAGTTAAGTCTCTTGACTACGTTAGAATAAAAATATCCTGGAGGAATCGCCCGTGCTTTCTGGGCGAGGGAAGTTTTTCCGGGTTCGGTTTTGGAAGAACCGAGGGAGTAGTCTCTTGTCTAGATATCCGTTGGGCGAGGCCCCAAGTGAGAGGCTCTGCTCTGCGCAAGGGGTGCTACTTCCACTACTAGCACCCCTGAATTCGTTTTGCACAGAGGGGGCAGGGATCTTTCAAAAATAGCCTTCCGGCCAAATTGCGCAGTAAATTTTTACACCCTTCTAGACACTTATCACAAAGCATCAAAACACACGAATATGTGGAATACAAAGCATGTTATATTTCAAAATTCAACATCTTGAGACTTCTTTGAATATTACAAAGCATCGAAAATCTTTGGGATACAATTTAAGTCATCAAAAAATATATATTTGAAGGTATTACAAAGCTTTCTCACTACCAATAAAACCTAACAAGGGAAGTATATCAATCTAATGAAATTGGTAATGACACATGACTTCACGGTCCTCGAAACCAAGGGGGACTCCAAAAATCACGACAAAATTCGCACCATAGACTGCCGATGCTATGCAATGTTTCTAGCAAACCGCAATGCCCTCATGCAGTCCGCTTGTGGTATGGAGGGGTCATTACGTGGCCTCCCGCTTGTTAGCATGGAAAACTGAGTCCTATTGATACTACATGCAAAAACAAAATTGTCGATCTAGGTGGCAAGGTTGTGCAAATCCTTGACTTCTATCTCCTGGGCTGAGAAGGCATCCTCATCAGGTTGGATGGGGACCTCGATAGAGAATAAGTATCATGCAAGTTTGAAAGCAGTGATTGTGCCCATGAGGAGTTGAGTGCTTGTGTGCCCTCAAATTGCTTGTACAAAATGGAAAAAAGAGAGAGGGTTCTCATTTATAGACCAACGTAATCATTACACAAAACCCTAGTTTTTAGAGAAATATGCACCAAAAAAATGGGTTTTTAAACACGAAAGATAATATGGTTCCATATTAGGCAAAAAAGAACCATTTACATTCTCAATTATAACACTTGATTACATTCGATAGATAATATGCCCATAAATCAGCTACACATCAACCATAGGGACCCATACTTTACCGACTCTCCTACATGTAACCCTCCATGCCGCATGACATGCAGGTCCTGTCCTCGCCCTCCACCTTGCTGTTTTCTGACCCTTACTTTTCATTTTGGCAATTTAGGCATTCATGAAATATGCACCATGAGCGTACAAGATGTGCTGTAGATACAAAAAAAAACCACCATTCATGGAAAAGTGCATTAGAAGAAGAAATCTATTTTGTAACACCTTCAAAAGCATTATATTTGCACAATATTCAATTCACCCCATGTGCAAACCACGGATTTAATGAAGCTTTGCAACTCTGCTTGAAATTGTCAGTTTTCATTTGTTGTGCTCATTTGACTCATCAACTGCACTACCTTATTGAAATTTGCCCACACTTGCTCACGCAAAACAACAATGTTTGCATCCAAGCAGTCCAAAGTAGTACAAGCACAAAGGTCTTTCCACAGCTCTCATCTCTTTGCAGGAACATTTTCACCACAACATGTTTTGTGTCTACATTTCTTTGAACCTTGTCCCATTTGTTGAAAGGCTTCTAGAGAAACCTTCTCGCCCTGCCTCCACTCATTGAAACCTTTTGAGAAACCATATGCATGAAACTCAAGAGGTCTTTTGGGTAACTCATATCTTTTGGGTAACTCAAGAGGTCTTTTGGATAACTCATATCTCCACCTTGCCCCCATGGCAACCAATGTCATTTAATATCTTCTCCACTCTAGCAATCGCCTTATCCTATTGAGTTTTACCAGGCATAGTGAACACATAGTCTATGTGACACTTTAAGAGGCGGTCAAAGATACGCATGAAAGCATGCAAAGTACAAAAGTGAACATTCCTAAGAGGGAAAGGAATTATGGGATTCCAGCTATTATCACTTAAGTCCCTATTTGGAGCAGCCAACATAGATGATGAAAGGATAGCACTGTCCCACTCTCCCTCATAATTTCATGTTTCCTTGCATTCCTCTTCACCATTGGCCATCCCTCTGCATTTCTTCTTGGTTTTTTGTTTCAATCCATACATGTACCAGGGCATGGGTGAGCTGTATTTGCACCTTGAGTGCAACCCAGCATACACTTTATTGTCTTTAGATCCCCGCCAAGATGTTGATCAATGTCAAAGCTCCCTAAACCATCAACATCCAGCTTCTCACCCCCTATTTGTGACTTTATCACATCACTAACCCAAGGTAACCTCTCAAAGACCCATGTTAGCACCTTGTGTGTCTCCTTTGGAACCTCAAATGCTCCTAACCACCACCATATATCTTTCTCTAATTGAACACTGATTAGTGTGTGAAATATTGTCATTCTCTTACTCTTCAAAATCAACTATGCTCTCTCCCTCATCATTCCCTTAGTCTTGAAAGTCAACTATGCTCTCTCCCTCATCATGGGGCTCTTCTACAACAGTGGTATAGCAGATGGAGACTTAAAGGTTGCCACCATTGCGTGGTTCATGAGTGTGACACTCATTCTCTCTAGCCTTCTTCCCTTCACAATCTGGCACTCGTCCAACTTCAGCACGAAGGAGACCTTGGAACCTATAAAACACGAAAATAAAAAAAATGTTAAGTCATTCTCCTTGAGCACAGACCTAATGTGTGCAAGGTTACAAAACCTACTTACATCCAGAAGGCAACCCATAGAACAATATAATTACCATTATGTGTGGGATATCGTAGTATTGGAATATGGCGAACCTAAGGGAGTACTTAGGCCTTAGGTTTGCACTGAAAGGTGACTTTTCATTTGTGATTGATAACACACCTCTACGTAAGAGGAAAGAGGCATCTTACTTTTGTAAAAGAATTCCCTTCCCTAGATGTATCCATATCAAGCAAGCTATGTAACAGATTTTGAGAGACTAATTCAAAACAATTTTGGCTACTCGCAATTTGCGTTCAATTTTGTGCACTTTTAAGTTATGTCGCGTGTTTTTATTTTTTTGGAGGTTTTAAGTGAATTTTTAAACATAAAAAAAGTTTTAAAGACCTCTTTATAAGTCACTTTTGGCCACTTTGAGTTCATCTCCTCACTCTCGGCATCTTTGCGGTCCCCTCGCCTTCTTCGCTACTCAAGCATGGCCACCCCCGCCCAAGCTCTCCTATCTCAATTGCACAAGCTTGACCTCGGTCACTTGATCGAGAAGCTTGCACCCATCTTTCAGACATCTATTGACATGGAAGGCACCGCTGAACTCCATAATGACGTGTTTGGGGCGTTCACTAGCTACATGGACACATACATGGCTGAATATTGTGTCAACTTTGAAGACGAGGAGGGAACTTGGGTGCCTGTGGATCTTATCAAGCATACCTACAAAGCGGACAAAAATTTCAGGTTCAGGCTTGCAAGATTCCTCAAAGGCCTTAGTAGCACATATCTAAGGGAGGAGGAAGAAGATAACCTGGTAGGTCTTGGAATGGGCAACATCGGCACAAGTTTTTTGAGGTGGGACATGACTCTTGCCCTCTTGATCTTGGAGGGAACAGAGAAAAGCAAGGGAAAGAGGAAGGCCACTCCTCCAAAGAAAGCCACACCTTATCTCTTGATCAAGGAAGCTGACCCAAAGGAGGAGATTGTCACCCCAGTGCAAGAAGCATCTCTTGCACTTGTGACTCTGGCGGAAGAGCCGCAAGCTGAGGCTGTGAAACGGGACATCGAAGGGGACGATGTCATGGATGAAGTTCCAGAGCTCGAAGTGCGAACTCTACACCCCATCATAGTAGAAGGTGTAGAGTTCTTATTTTTGGATGACATTGCCCATGTCCTTGGGCTGCACCAGGATGAAACTCTCTCAGTCATTGCTTTGTACGCGGGCATGCGAGACACACAACAGCCGTCCAAAGATGATGACATCCGCATTGACTTCAGTTCCGCAGATGTCACAAAGGTGCTTGTGCTCCCAGAAAATCATGCCTCAATAGAGTCCCTTGTGGCAGAGACTCTTGTACAAATATCCCAGTGCAAGGATTTCTACGAGAGTGTGCCAGAAACTAGCTTTGCCCCTCACAAGCCGCTTGCCATTTCGGATTCCGTCAGCCTCGGGAGCATCAATATTAGTGATGCAGACCTTGCGGATCATGATGATGCCACTGAGGTAGTACGCCCAATTTCTTCCCTTCTTAATTTGTAATTTTTTGAAGTCAACTCATTCTTCTATCTACTTTGTAGACCGCAAGAGAAATGGACTGGTTCGCAAGCCGAAAGGGTGGAGCACGAAAGGAGGTGGAGGGGAAAGATGCTGCGCTATGGCACTACATCCCGAGCTTCAATGCCGAGATGCTTCGCGTGATTCACAACGACTTTTCAAATGATGCGCAAGTTGAATTTTTGAAGTGCAGAGCCCTAAGCGCCATCCTGTCTGAAGCCCCTATAGCCCAAAATGCCCATAAATGTATTCTTGTAAATAGGGAAGCAGCTATCTATAGCTTTGGTGATAAAAGTGCAAGGTCTTTCCTAGGATTTTGTGGCCTTAGCCTTGGACAAGGCATCACTGATGCCAAAGAGACAGCCGAACGCATTAGTGACAAACCATCAGTAAAGACTCTCACCCACGAGGCTTTCACCAAGCTCATCAAGCGAGTTGGCTAGATCCAATGTACTCATTTGCCTTTTGTGAAAATCAAACAATTAATGACATCAAGATGTTTTTCGAGCTGATTTTAAGTTTTCTCTTCTTGATGTGTTTATATGTTGTTGTCGTGTCCTGTCATGATGTTTCAATCAATTTTTGTGAACGCTCGTCTGCCACCACCCGTCCGACTTTGGCTCTCGACAGGCCGATTTCTCCTGCGTATGGCCCCAAAAGGGTAGATCAGCTGTGCGGGGTGCGCCGGGGCCGACGGGGGGGCCGGTGGTCGCGCCGTGGAACTTGTGTGCCACGGAGCGACTTTTGCCTGTTTGACCTGGTCAAATAGGCAAAAGTCGCTCCGTGGCACACAGGTTCCACGGCGCGACCCCCCGTCGGCCCCGGTGCACCCCTGGTCAAACAGGCAAAAGTCGCTCCGTGGCACACAGGTTCCACGGCGCGACCACCGCCCCCCCGTCGGCCCCGGCGCACCCCGCACAGCTGATCTACCCTTTTGGGGCCATACGCAGGAGAAATCAGCCCGTCGAGTCGACCGAGCCAAAGTCGGACGGGTGGTGGCAGACGAGCGTTCACATGAGGTCGCGAATGTACGTAGCGACAACAATTACATGCAAAAGACTACAATTACATTGACAAGACGACAATCACTTGCAATAGAAAATAACTTTTTTGAAAATAGACATGGTTTTTCATTAATCAAATTGAGATTACAAAACACGGATTTGTTGCATTACAAAGGCTTCCCCTATCTAGTGAAAGAGAGCGTCCTCTCCACGGGATACGCCTAGCTAGATGAAGATCAGATGGCTTCAAAGTGACACGTTTTGCATGCACCATGCACAAAACTGTGTCTTGGAAAAGCGAAACCAAAATATCCTCGGCACCTTGTTGCAGAGCGCCTAGTGCCGCCGCTTGCACACGATTGACATCCCGGCGCTGGTCATGGATAATCTCTTTGACGAGACGCCCAAAAGGTGCCTTCGGAATAATTGGTGTGCAGGTCTTCTGATATTTGCGAATTTCTCGAAGGGCAACTGTCCCTAGTCTCCACCTTTGCTTCTTCTGCGTTGTTGGGGGCGGCGGTGCTTGCGCGTGGCGAGTCCAAGCTGGCGTGTCATTTTTGAACTTTTGTCGCTGCTCTTGGAAGTATCGGAAGGGGGTTCTGTGCGTTTAGGAATGGTTTTCCCCTTCTTAGCCTTTGCAGGTGTTGGAGTTTTCTTTGCCTTTACCTCCTTCTGAGCTGCTCTCTGCTCTACCTCCTTCCTTACTCGCTCCTCTTCATCTTTCCTTTCTTTTTCCTCATGAAGCCTCCGTGTGTTTGCTGCCCTGGCTTCTCGTTCAAGCTTCTATCTCTTATTTTCTACTTCCTCAGCTGAGAGTTTTCTCTTTCCTTTACCAAGTGCACGAGCCAAGACTCTGTCTAGCATTGCATTGAGAATCCTATTACTCGGCAGGTGCTCCCTTTCTACTGTGTCTTCATTTCTCCTCTTTGTATATTCTGCTCGAAGACTTTGTATAGCCGCTTCCAAAATTGTGTCATCTTCGTATCCGGCCATTCGCAGGTCAGCAACAAATCCGTGAGCTTTTCTGTTAAGCCAATCCTCCTCCGCAGCAAAGAATGCTAATCTTCTCTTGTTGCTTGCGGCGGCCTGAGCTTCTTCTACAGCCTTCTTATCTGCCTCTGCCTTCCTAACTACCTCGTCTTCTTCCGCCTTCTTGGCAGCCTCATCCTCCTGTGCTTTCTTTGCTGCCTCGTCCTCCTCCTGTGTTTTGACGGTCTCTTCGGCTTCTTTTCTTGCTCTCTCAGCTGCCTCCATGTCCTCTGCTTCTTTGTGTAATCTCTCCGCTTCTTGGCGTTCTTGGGCTTCTTGGGCCTCTCGCTCAAGCCTCACACGCTTAGCTTCCAGATCCATTTGGGCTTGTGGGTAAATGTTTGGGATTTCAGTTCTATGTGCCACCGGTAAGGGCCCAAGGTCTTTGAAAATGTCATCCTGCGTATTGGAGGGAGGATCATTTGGGGGCTCCATGTGCGTGAGATATTAGTGCACGAGAGAGAGAGAGAGAGAGAGAGAGAGAGAGAGAGAGAGAGAGCGCGCGCGAGAGAGTCAAGGGGAGAGGAAGAGAGAGAGCTCACAAGTCAAGACTTTTAAAAATGACTATAAAACTCACTGATATTTATAGGGGGCCAAAATTACAAAAAAGTCAATTTACAATGAACGTGCCAAAAAGTGGCGAACAAGAATTATTGGGTGGGTAACCACACACGGCCATTTCTTAGTCGACCACTGTGCCATTGCCTCGCTCTTTCACGTGCCATTGACGCATTGCACCCTTCTCTTTCGCCTTGCACCTACCACCTTCATGATTTTGCGCCTCAAAAACAAATTTTCGGCTCGCTTTTGGGCCTTTCTCCGAGTAAGTGCACGGTAAAACCAATTGAACATTTCCTGAAACGCATTGCTGCGAACCTTGCCACCGCCATGACCCGTGTTCTTAAAATAGGCCGCCTTGGCTTGGTAATGTGATCGTTCCATGCCTTGGTTGCTCCAGAGTGCAAGAGACCCATATTCATCTAGAAAGAAGGAACTGTGCGCATAGAGAATATGCATGTAGTGTGTTATATGAGTTTCCCCCCAAGCATCGATCATTTCTTCTGTGAATCTGTCAATCGAAGTCTTGAATGTAGCTATCTCTGCTTCATCAAGATACGGGCGCTCAAGAAGCCTCATCATCTCATCACAAGCTTCCCACACGTGCACGCTTCAATCCTAGTGTCGCCTCATTGCCTCGATAGGTTGTTACATCACAAATCTGCTTTCATAATTCAAAATGTGTATGGCTTTGAGCCTCACCATAGTTTGAGAGCAGGTGTCTTGCTTTTACACCACCCATACATATCTTATTAGGGTTATCTTGGGTACTTTATGGGTTTTTGCGATCCTTAGAGAGGGTGACAGCACCTGCGTGAAGCCCCACGGATGATAAAACAACTTCAAGCTCTTCGATGCCCTATTCTTGCCGTGACTCTGGCTCCATGTTCCAAGCATAATTGATGTGGAGCATCAACAATTTGTCCAGAATTCTAAGTCTTGCGTGCAAGGTACACACATGTACTCGCGACAGTGGAATTGAAAGAATAGGGTTCCAAGTAGCATCCTCCTCTGCGCGAGATGGTGCCTTGCTTTGATTGCAGCTCATAATTCCATTGAGCCAGACGTGCATACCCTTCCCTTTTTGTAATTGATTTGAGCCCTTTGCACTTGCCTGCTTACGACCTTTCACCTTGGTTGCTTGTTTGGCCTTCCCCACTGCGACACTTGGCATCCTTGGATGACAACAAAAGATGCATGGAAACAAAGTGTTAGCATCGCTTTTAGTTCCCAACATGCATTTGAGGGTCTTGAGATCACCACCAAGGTGCCACTCTATTTCAAAGTGACCAGTGCCAGGCACATGCAAGACTTCACCATTTGATTGCCTGTGTATCACTCCTTGAATACCTGTATGGGTGAAGTACCACCTCAGACTATCATGGTCCTCGTGCGGAAGGGTCCATGCCGCCTGCCACCATATGTTCTTCTCGGACTGCACTCCAAAGCAATCTTGCTTGCGTCGCTTTGTGTGCAAGTTATTCTCCGCATCACCTGTTTCATCTTCGCCGTCTAAGCTCTTTCGCTTCAATGCCCTGCTCATGAGTGTCAGACTTGTACGTTCCACCCTTTGGCCCTTTACAACCTGACATTCATCCAATTTGAGGACAAATATAGCCTTTCCATCCGTCTCCTCTAATGTCATATCATAAAACTGAATCATAGCTCGTTGAAGCGCCTCCACCTCGACGTAAACATTGTTAAACTTGTTGTAAGCAAAATCTTTTGAATTTGACATTGGCATGCTACCATCCACCCATCTGTAGCCGCCTAGCAAGTCGGCAATATTGTTGTTTGCTGACTTCCTTGCCATAACTATACTGTATGGTGTTGGAAGTATAGATCGTGTCATTCCTTTGCCTCGTAGACGTGGTGTGATGCAAGTATACAAAGCCCTGTATCCCTTATCACTGATACCTGCTGTGTCGCACACAGTGAGCATGTCAACGGGACTGACAATCTGCTCGAATTCCTTGAGAAAATACTTTTGAATCCTATCATGCAACGCACCATTTACTGGATTGGTTATCATATTGATTACTTTCTGCTCTGGAATAATGTGCTCAAGGATAGACTCCTCAGTATTGGAACAACCTAATATTGCTTTAGCACATTCCCTGGACATCACATAGTTCAGAGTCAATGACATAACTATATGAAAAAGGAATGTAATGCTAGTTTTGAAGCTGTGATTACCTTGTTTGACGCACACGTCGCTTGCGAGCCTCCCCATCTTTGGAAAGAAGACTCAGAGGCTTGCGCTTTCGCTGCCTTGCATTATATCCCACGGGGAGGTGAGTGAAATGATCGACACGTCGGCGAAGGTTCCGAGTTGAGTTTCAAAGACGGAGATGGTTCTCTATAGCTTGATCCCTGCTTTCCACACCTTCATCAAGCTTCATCTTCTGCTCTGCATCCTCCTTCTCTAGATCCTTGACTCGAGCCAGCATATGTTCCTTTGTGGCCATGAAAGTTGACGCACATTCTTCCTTTTCTGCCTTGCATAATTTTAGAAGCTTCCTGAGGTGATTTTGATTTGAGAGTTCCTACAAGTACAAAGAATAGAGCCTCTGACAGTACCCTAAGAAACCATTATAACCATCACCCAAGAAGCATACGACCTGCGTGATATTACGAAAAGGGGGAGGTGCACCAGTCTGTGGATCAAGAGGATAAATGCTTCCATCAGTCCAAAGATCAATGGCTTTTGCACCTTGAAGTCATAGCACCTCAGCAGGAATACATCCCTTCGTTCGATTACTTCACATTGTGGCATACTCCTTGTCTAAGTCCACATGCAAGCGAAACTTTGATTGCTTGTTGGTGATGTCCCGTAGAGCCATTGTACCTAGCAAATGGAGATGGAGATGTAGATGGATACAGAGATGGAAATGTGGATGGTGATGGAGATGGAGATGTAGATGGATACAGAGATGGAAATGTGGATGGTGATGGAGATGATGGAGATGGAGGATGGAGGTGGAGGATGGAAATGTGGATGGTGATGGAGGAGATGAAGATGGAGATGGTGATGGAGATGGAGGTGGAGGAGATGCAGATGGATATAGAGATGGAAATGGAGGCCTTGAGGAGATAGATATGGAGAGCTTGCTAGTGATGGAGATGGAGAGCTTCAGCTTGCAAGGATGTGTAGATCTGTACCTTCACAGGAGGGGATGGTGAGCTCTTCCATGAGAGCTGGTGGAGAGGATGATAGATATGGAAGCTTGCTAGTGATGGAGATGGAGAGCTTCAGCTTGGGCGAGACTAACTGTCTTGACCGGAATACCTAGACCTGGACCGATCTTAAAGCTTACCTCAAAAAGAGGTTTTGTCCTCTGGGCTTCCTTGAAAAACTAAAATGGATGAGTTCTTGGAATTAAAGCAGGATAGCCAGACAATTGAAGAGTACCATCAAGCTTTTGCCCTTCTCCTTAAATATTCCCCGCAATTGGATGAAGAGGATTCCAAACCCCGGGAAGTACTTCAAACTTTCCTCCCCAAAGAGGCAGCAAGGCCCCAATCAGAATCAGGATACTGGGAGATTCAAAAGTGAAGGAAGACCCTTCCCCCAGAACACTTTCTCAAGAGCCCCACCCCTTTCAAGGATTCAGAGGGATGAGCTCAGAAGTGAGAACCGGTGTTTTGGATGTCAGGGTTTTGGTCACCAGCTGAAAGACTGCCCAACTCCTACCATGTCAAGGGGACAGGGAAGTCAAGGACCGAGAGTGCAAAGACCAGCCCCTTCTTATCAGTCAAATCAGGGTCCATCTCGTCAAAATCAGGGCAATCCCAGGAGAACTCCAGCTCAGCCATCTGCCTTTGTCCAGAGTAGCCTCAGAACTCCTTCCCAGAATTGGGACAACTAAAGAGAAAGAGTTCCGTCTCAGACTGGAGCAGCTAGAGCAGTCACAATAGCAGAAGTAGTGGAAGAGGAAAGTGGACACATTTATGTAGCAATTGAAAACTAAGGGCCAAATCGTCAATTCTCCGTCATCCATACTCCAGCTGAGTATCAAGGTAAGCCTTTTAAGCTTTTGATTGATCCAGGCACTACTAATTCTTTAATTTCCCCAGGATGCTTGCGTAAGCTAGTCTTAGAACAGAAATCAGGGAAACCTATGCAAGTTGAATTGGCTAGTGGGAAGATTCTTTTCACTCACCTTGAGACAGATAGTATTCAGTTCAGTCTAGATGGGAATTTAATTGACTGTCAGTTCAGAGTTATACCTTCGGGAGTTTTCGAATTGGCTAGTTGGAAGATTCTTTTCACTCACCTTGAGACAGATAGTATTCAGTTCAGTCTAGATGGGAATTTAATTGACTGTCAGTTCAGAGTTATACCTTCGGGAGTTTTTGACGGGATCCTTGGAATGGATTGGCTCCACAAAAATCAAGCTGACATTCACTGTCATAATGGAACCATTTCCTTCCGTGACCTTCACGGAAATAAAGTTCAAGAAATCAAAATTTCAGGATCCCCAAGTCTGTAGTTAGTAAAGGCTTCTAAGTTACTAAAAGGACTTGGAAAGAAGCAGCTCATTTATGTTGTCAAAATGAATCCAGTAGACACAAAGTTAAAAGGTAAAGAACCTGAATGGTTAAGTGATTATGATAATTTATTCCCAGCAGAATTAATAGAGATGCCTCCAATTTCTGAAGTACATCATGTGATAGAATTTACCCCCGGAGCTCAGCCGGTAGCCCTGCGCACGTACAAAATGCCAGTTCCTGAAGCCATCAAACTCAAGGAACAGCTTAGACAACTGTTCTAGAACAAGGGTTTGTAAGACCCAGTGTTTTACCTTGCCAGTTCTCTTTCAGAAAAAGAAAGATGGAATGCTAACACTCTGTGTGGACTACAGAGGTCTCAATTAGTATCCTATCCTATCCTATCCCGATAATTGATGAGCTTTTGGACATGCTAAGTGGAGCCCAGATCTTCACAAAGATAGATCTCAAATCAGGGTATTATCAGATCAGGTTTAATGAGCAAGATGAAGACAGCCATCAATACTCAGTATGGGCATTATGAATTCACTATCATGCCGTTCGGATTGACAAATGCCCCAGCTACATTCAATCACCTAATGCAAGACATTCTTAGAGAATACTTGGATGATTTTGTTCTTGTTTTCTTTGATGATATTTTGATTTACTCAAAGAATGCAGCTGACCATGAAGCTCATGTCAGAAAAGTTCTTGAGATTCTAAGGAATCACCAACTCTTTGCAAAAAGGAGCAAATGCACTTTCTCTACCAACCATGTTGAATACTTGGGCTTTCTGGTATCCAAAGATGGAATTTCTTCAGATTTCGCAAAAGTCCAAGCAGTCATAGATTGTCTTGAACCAAAGACAATGAAAGAAGTCACATGATTCTTGGGATTGACTGTTGGTATAGAATTTTTATACCAAAGTATGCTCTCATAACTTCCCCCTTGACTAATCTACTCAAGAAGAATATCCCGTTTCAATGATCTACCAAGGTGCCAGAGTGCTTTTGATAAGCTGAAGACTCGCCTTGGTAACCGATCCCGTTCTAAAGTTGCTAGATTTCTCTCTACCATTTGAGGTAGTAACTGATGCCAGTGGTTTTGCCCTGGGAGGTGCACTCATGCACGAAGGTCATGTAGTGGCCTATGAATCTCGAAAACTCAGAACGCATGAGAGAAATTATGTTGTCCATGACCTAGAACTACTTTCAGTAGTATATGCCCTGAAGTTGTGGAGACATTACCTACTGGGTCAAAGATTCACTTTGATGACAGATCATCAGAGCTTAAAGTGAATCTTCACTCAGAAGGATCTCAACATGCACCAAAGAAGGTGGATGCAGACCCTGCAGGAATTTGATTTTGAAATCAAGTATCGCTCAGGCAAAGAAAATGTGGTAGCAGATGCCCTCAACAAAAAAGCCTCCTTGTTGCAATTACTGTAGTGTCAAATCCTTTGATTATTGAAGCAAGAGAGAAGATCATGCAGGATAGATTCTTTGGCCCTATTGCTACCCTACTTATGCAGGAAAGCAAAACTCCATAGGAGTTGAACCGAGTTCAAGGGTACAGCCTGGATGATGGAATTATGTATTATAATCACAGGCTATGCATTCCCAATGATGAGGGAACTAAGGGTCAAATTTTGAATGAAGCCCATGACACCCTTTTATTGCGGGACATCCAGGTTTCATCAAAACCTACATGTCTGTGAAGAAAAGCTTCTTTTGGCCTGATCTAAAAAAGGATGTACTTAATCATGTACGTCAATGTCTGACCTGTCAGAAAGTCAAGGTCGAGAGAGTAAAAATGCCTGGGAAGTTACATCCATTAGACATCCCCCAAATGAAGTGGGAATGTATCAGTATGGATTTTATTACTGGATTACCTTCAGTGCAATCAGGTTACAACTCCATCTTCGTGGTAGTTGATAGACTAACCAAAGTTTCCCATCTGATTCCAGTAAAAGAAACCTGCACTGCAGTGGATGTGGCCAGAGTGTTCCTCAAGGAAATCTTCAAATTGCATGGCCTACCGAGAAGAATAGTAAGTGATCGAGACCCCAAATTCACGTCAAGATTCTGGACTGCATTTTTTGAAGCAGTAGGAACTTTCTTGGATCTCAGCACAGCTTACCACCCTGAGACGGATGGTCAAACTGAGAGGGTGAACCAAGTAATCGAAGATATACTTTAGTCATGCTGTGGCAGGGAACCCAAGAAGTGGCTAAGCTATCTGTACCTAGTTGAGTTCGCTTACAATGCTTCTTATCACCGAAGTATCGGGATGAGCCCTTTCAAAGCTCTGTAGGGCAAGATTGCTTAACTCCATTAACTTGGTCCGACCCATTGATTAGGGTCAAGATGTCCAGACATATGCTTGACGACAGCAGCAGATGTAGTCAATTCGCAAAGATATAAAAGCTGCCCACCAGGATAGACAGAAGCAGTATGCAGATAAGAAGAGGCTAAGCTATCTGTACCTAGTTGAGTTCGCTTACAATGCTTCTTATCACCGAAGTATCGAGATGAGCCTTTGAAAGCTCTGTAGGGCAAGATTGCTTAACTCCATTAACTTGGTCCGACCCATTGATTAGGGTCAAGATGTCCAGACATATGCTTGACGACATGGAGCAGCAGATGCAGTCAATTTGCAAAGATATAAAAGCTGCCCACCAGGATAGACAGAAGCAGTATGCAGATAAGAAGAGGACAGACAGAAAATTCGAAGAAGAAAATATGGTCTTCATTTGAGTACGCCCCAAAAGAAGTTCTCTATCTCTTGGAAAGTACAAGAAGTTATCCCCCAGATATTGTGGACCATATCTGATTACAAAGAAAGTAGGTGACTCAGCCTACGAGCTTCTTCTATCTCCTCATCTCAAAGTACATAATGTCAGCCTTCTTAAGAAGTATGTACCAAGCCCGAATCATGTGCTTGATGATAAAATCTTAACTTCTTCAACCCAAGGGCAGATGGAACTCCAACCTAAAGAAATCCTTGATGTTCAAGAAAAGGTTCTCAGGAATAGAATTCTGAGAGAATTATTGGTTAAATGGAAGTTCTATCCTTCTGAAGATGCCACCTGGGAGAAAGAAGCCGAACTGTTGCGGGATTATCCCCAGTTCGCGAGATGAGGACATCTTGCATTTTTCAAGTGGGAGAGAATGTAAGATTCCTCCCTAGCCCCTCAAGATGTCCAGTATCTTCCCTTGTAATCAATTCCCTCTTCAGATTAATAAAAGATCTTGTTTCTACCTAGAGAGAAAATATTCTAGAGAGAGATTTTTCAGATTTTAGATATTTTTGGATGGAAAAATACCTCTTCTTATTAAAATAAATTTCCCCAAAACAGAAGTTCAAAAATATTTTCAGAAGGTGCATTAGAAATAAATTATAATCTGTTCATCAAAAGGCCTTATCCTAAGGGTCCAAATTTTTTGAAAATTTTAAATTAAGGTTCTGAGGGGCCAATCAGATTAATCCAAATGTAGGGAGGAGGTAAATTGAAGAAATAAAGAAAATCCCCCCAAAAATGAGTAAATACTCACATAAGATGAAGAGTGGACTAACGACCAAAGGAAATACTAAAAAAATACAATTTTGACACCTCAAAGTGGGGATTCCCCCTCATGAAGGAGGCACCTATTTCACATGTGTGGTGGAGGTTAAAATTCTCAAATATTGAGATATTTCATCTCTCCTCCCTCCTAATTCAAGTCTAGTTCCAAAAAGTAAGCTAAGCTGACCCAAAAATGGTCAAAAATTAACCAAACTGATATGAAAAATTCTAGAATCAGTATTCTTGGCTAGAAGCTCACTTTTTCCTATAAAAAGAAGCCTTCCCCTTTGTTGAAGTTTAATAGTGTTTTATGCATTGTTACTCTACTCCTTCCTCAGAGCCAAAAACAGTGAATTTATTGATAATTCATTAGTTTTTAACCTTTCCCTCTTCTCAAAAGAATTGGTGGCTACTCTTGTTGCAAACCTCTCAAACCATCAAGCCAAAAAAAAGCTCACAAAAATTCATGTAAGTAAGAAATCCTACTTTTTCTTTATTCCTTTTAATGGCTTTCTAATTTTTATTTTCTTTAAAAATAAAAAAATGATGTTCTGCCTTGTTGAGAAGGCTTTCCCCCTCTCTTCATTCTTAAATTCAGCCTTTCTTTATCCTAGATAAGTAATCAAATTGTTAGAATTAAACTTTTCATATTGTTTCTCTTTTAAAAGTGGAATTTGATTAGTTTAGAATGCTTTAAACCATTTGGGATAATTTTTAAGTAACTTGAGGATAGAAAAAATTAAAAAATGGTCAGCCATACAAAGACGATTATGGTAAAATTTTCTTTAATTTTATGAAATAAGTTTTATATTTTATTATTCAAAAAGAGTAATCCCCACCATTTGTGTATTCTAAAAGTGTTATTTTCATTCTAGGCATAGAAAAATGCATAGTAGAAATATTTTTATTATAAAAGTGTTATTTCCATTAAAATTCAAATTCTATGCATAGAAAGATGCATATTGGTTATTTTTGTTGCCATATATATAGGCAGTGATGTGTGTGAACACACTTAGGACCGCCGGGGCACTTTTTCCCTCTTTAGGAGGTTTTTTCCCCCGGCTTGTATATACGCCCATCCTTCTAGGGCTAACTTATCTTTGTACATTGACACAATCTAATACACTTTGTGTTGTGTGCATTCTTGCTTCTTCTTCTCCAAGCTTTGTGTGCTTTCCTGCAACCCTAATTCCAATAATTGGTATCAGAGCAGGCATTGGCTCCCAGGGCAACACCGCCAGCACTCTCCGACTCACGTTCTCCGATTGAGGTGAGTTTTCACGAGCGCTTGCAGGTCCCTATACTCTGCAAATAAGCCCGTTGGGCTTTGCGTTCTCAGAAATTTGCATCTGAGGTCGTTTCGGGCTCCGTTTTTGCATTTCAAGTTCTGCACAGGTGTTTTCGTCATTTTCTGCAGAAATTTTGACAGTGCAGTTTTCTGCAAAACAAGCATACGTACTCCATTGTGGACCGTGCTACATAGCACGAGTTGTTTTCTGTTCAATCTTTGCTTCATTACAGGCAGCTTTTGCATCAGTTTCAGTCAGTGGCCATGGCTGATAACAGCAATGATGTATTTCGCATGTTGTCTGCTGAAGACAAACTGGATGGAGATAGCAACTACCCACTTTGGGCATACATGATGCAGCATGTTTTGGTTGCAAAAGGAGTGTGGAACATTGTGCAGGGTATAGATGTACGTCCAGGTTCTGTGGATGTAGGATCTGTTGAGGATGTTGCAAGTTCTACCAGCTCTACTGTTGCTGCTGTTTTACCCACTGCTGAACAAGCTCGTTGGGATGGTAAAGATGCGCAGGCTCATGCCTTGATTGCACTTTCTGTCAAACGTAACATCACCCCACATATTCGTTCAGCTAAAACAGCAAAACAGGCTTGGGATATTCTAGCTGGTTTGTATGCAGGTCGTAACGAGGCAAAAATCGCTTACCTGCGTAAAGAGCTAGAATTGAAGATTATGCAAGAAGATGATGACATGAATGTTTTTCTTGCTGAGATTAAAGATCTCAAAGAACAGTTGATTTCTGCAGGTGAGATTATTCCTGATCATTCTCTTGTGCAGACTGTTCTTGATGCTTTGCCAGAGACATATCAGACTTTTGCTTCCACGTGGAGACTTCTTAATGAGGACAGACCTGATGCTGTCAAGTATGATACTTTAGTCAACAAGCTCTTGCAAGAAGCGCAGTCCAGGCAAAATAGGGCCAGGCAGCGTGCAGTTGATCAAGCATTTATTGCTGCCCAGCAACAGAGAAGAAGTGGTAAGGCAGCCCCTTCCACTGTTTCTTCTCCTATTAGTAGGTCTGTAACTTCTTCTCCTTCCACAGGTAGCAACAATAAGTCTGAGAAGACTCTTGATAAAGGCAAGAAAAAGACCAGGTGCAACTATTGTAAGGCAAATGATCATGTCATTAAGAATTGCCCTAAGCTAAAGGCTAAAGAGGCAAAGAAGAAAGAGTCAAATGCAGCCACAATAGCGGATGCTTCTACAAATGCAGATTCTGCAAATGTTGTGCAGGATACAGAATGGGCGTTTAGCGTGTATTGCCAGTATGACCCATCTGTACATGATGCATGTTTGGCAGTTTCTGTTGACTCTCATGTTTGGTATTTTGACAGTGGTGCTACAAAGCACATTACCTCGCATCGTGATATGTTCACTTCTCTTGAGGCTGTCCCTAATGGGAATACTGTCACATGTGCCAATAATGCTTCTTACCCAGTGAAGGGCATTGGTAAAATTATGCTTACTGCTGCAAATGGCAGTGCTTTCACACTTTCAGATGCTTTGTATGTGCCAGGGATAAAGAAGAATCTATTGTCTGTCTCTGCGCTTGCTAGACTTGGATTTGTAATCAAATTTGTGGATGACAGATGTACTGTTCATGATTTGACTTCTGGTGATACGATTATTGTATCTGGCACCTTGTTTCGTGGGCTGTATAGGCTCAATTCTTATGACAAGTGTGTGGAAGATTCAGCAAATGCAGTTTCTGATGAAAAGGCAGTTTCAGATGCAAAACTATGGCATGCTCGTTTTGGTCATCTGAACTTTGCTAGTTTGCTGCGTTTGCAGAAATTTGATATGGTTGCTTCATTGCCCCCTCTTGAGGCACCATTGAAACATGTTTGTGAAGGCTGTATTTTGGGCAAAATGCAGCGTTCTGCGTTTCCAAAGGATGGTTCTGTGCGGGCCACTCGCAAATTGCAGCTTGTACATAGTGATGTATGTGGGCCTATGCAAACTCCGTCATTTGGTAAACACTTGTACTTCGTGACTTTCATTGATGATTACTCAAGGCATGCATGGGTATATCCACTGAAGGCAAAGTCCGAAGTGTTTTTGTGCTTCAAACAGTTGTTTCTTATGGCTGAAAATGTATCCAATTGTACTGTGGGCACCCTCCGTACTGATCGAGGGGGGGAGTACATGTCTAAAGAGTTTGATGCATTTCTGGCTAGTCGTGGGATAAAACACCAATGTACAGTGCCGTATACCCCTCAGCAAAATGGTGTTGCTGAGAGGAAGAACAGGTCACTTATGGAGATGGCACGATGTATGGTCAAGAGCCAAGCTTTGCCACATGCGTTTTGGCTTGAGGCTGTCATGTGTGCTGCATATGTACTCAACAGGTGTCCCACTAAGGCCTTGCAGTCTATTACTCCATACGAAGCTTGGCATGGCAGGAAGCCTTCTATTGGTCACTTGCGTGTCTTTGGTTGCTTGGCCTATGCTTTAGTGCCTGTGCAACAACGCAGAAAATTGGATGATAAGGCTGTCAAATGCATTTTTGTTGGTTATAGTGCTGAGAGCAAGGGTTACAGATTGTATCATCCGCAGTCAAAGCGTATCTTGATTAGTCGAGATGTTGTTTTTGTGGAAGATGCTGTGCAGCCCTTGTTATCATGTACCAAAGAGACAGGTGTAAGCTCACAGGATGTATTTGATACGTTGTTGCCTCTCTTTACAGGTGGGAATTCAAATGTAAGTCCTAATGAGGCAAATATTCAGCCTATGCAGATTTCAAACGACATCATAGATCAGCCTATTTCTGATGCAGATTTACAGGATGTAATTCATGAGGATAGGGCTGAAAATGAGCAGGCTAGAGGTATGCCTAAATGGCTGGTGCAAACCTTGCGTGATAGTAAGATTGATGCACCTATTACTAGTCGTACTCGTTCAGGTTTTCAGCATGCCTCTTATGCATCAGATTGTTATGCTTTGGCTGTGTCTAGTATGTGTGAAGAGGAAGAACCTCTTTCATTTGATGAGGCACAAAATTCAGAAAATTGGTTGGCTGCAATGCAAAGTGAATATGATGCTATAATGAAGAATGGTACATGGTCTTTGTGTGATTTGCCTATTGGTAAAAAGGCCATTGGATGTAAGTGGGTTTTTAAATTGAAACGAAAGCCAGATGGTAGTGTTGATCGCTATAAGGCTAGACTTGTTGCAAAGGGTTATGCTCAAGAAAAGGGCATTGATTTTGATGAGACCTTTGCTCCCACTTGTCGTATGACTACCATTCGTAGCATTTGTGCATTGGCAGCTCATAATGGTTGGAATGTACATCAGTTGGACATAAAGACTGCGTTCTTGAATGGAGATTTGCATGAGGAGGTGTATGTATCGCAGCCTCGTGGTTTTGTTCAAAGAGGGCAGGAAAACAAAGTGTGCAGGTTGAAAAAGGCTTTATATGGTTTAAAGCAAGCTCCACGAGCTTGGTATGAAAAGATACATGCATATTTGACTGCACATGGGTTTCAGAATAGTCCAACAGAAAGCACTTTGTATGTTAAACGTGTGGATGGTGTACATCTAATCATTGCTCTCTATGTCGATGACATGCTGCTCACAGGACCAAATGAGAGTCATATTGCTGATTTTAAGGCTGATTTGAATGCCTCTTTTGAAATGTCAGATTTGGGGCATTTGCATCATTATTTGGGGATACAATTTAAGCAGTGTGATGGAAGTATTGCTTTGTGCCAGACAAAGTATATTGAGACACTGTTGCGGAGATTTGGCCTTGAAGACTGCAAGCCTATTGCTACTCCAATGGAGACAGGTTTGAAGTTGAGTCTTCATGATGCTGGAGATCACTTTGATGTCACACTCTATCAGACAGCTGTTGGTTGCCTCATTTATGTATGCATTACGAGGCCGGACATTCAGTTTGCAGTCTCACAGGTGAGCAGGTTTATGCATAGCCCAGGGTCTCAGCATTGGAAGGCAGTTAAACGCATCTTTCGCTACTTGAGTGGCACCATACATCTTGGGTTGTTTTATCGTTGCCGCCAGATTTACATGCTTTTTCGGACTCAGATTGGGCTGGTTGCTATGACACAAGAGTGTCCACAAGTGGTTTTTGTTTCATGCTCGGAAGCTCATGCATATCTTGGTTGAGCAAGAAGCAACCTACTGTGGCCACTTCTAGTTGTGAAGCTGAGTACAGGGCAGCTTTCACAGCTACGGTTGAGTGTGTGTGGCTCAGACGGCTTATGGCTGACTTGGGTGTTGGACAGGAGTCTGCCACCTCTATCTCCACTGACAATCAGAGCGCATTGACAGTTGCGAGAAACCCAGTTTTTCATGCTCGCACAAAGCACATTGAGGTGCATTATCACTATGTCAGGGAGAGACTCTCAGCAGGAGAGATCAGCTTGGCCTATGTGCCAACACAGGACAACCTCGCCGATCTTTTCACAAAGGCGCTTCCTCGTGAGAAGTTCGAAGCTTTCCGCAAAGCTTTGGGCTTGCTCCCCTTTGTGGATTGATCTACTTCGGGCATGGCACTCCCCTATACATGAGTGCCAGCTCTCGTTCACACCATCACTCCCAGGGGGGAATTGTTGCCATATATATAGGCAGTGATGTGTGTGAACACACTTAGGACCGCCGGGGCACTTTTTCCCTCTTTAGGAGGTTTTTTCCCCCGGCTTGTATATACGCCCATCCTTCTAGGGCTAACTTATCTTTGTACATTGACACAATCTAATACACTTTGTGTTGTGTGCATTCTTGCTTCTTCTTCTCCAAGCTTTGTGTGCTTTCCTGCAACCCTAATTCCAACAATTTTTTTATTATAAAAGAGTGATTTTCATTAGATTTAAATTCTATGCATAGAAAGATGCATATTGGTTATTTTTTAAGAGTGATTTTCTTCTAGATTTAAATTCTATGCATAGAAAGATACGTATTGGTTATTTTTTAAGAGTGATTTTCATTAGATTTAAATTCTATGCATAGAAAGATGCATATTGGAAATAATTTTTTTATTATAAAAGTGCTACTTTCATCAATATTGATTTTTATGCATAAAAAGAATTGTTTTATTACAAAAGTATTACTTTCACAAATATTGATTTTTATGCATAAAATGATGCATAAAAGAATTTTTTTAATTATGAAAGTGTTACCTTTACCAATATTGATTTTTATGCATAAAATGATGCATAAAATAAATTTTTTATTATGAAAGTGTTACTTTTACCAATATTGATTTTTATGCATAAAAGAATTTTTTATTATAAAAGTGTTACTTTCACCAATATTGATTTTTATGCATAAAAGAATTTTTTATTATTATAAAAGTGTTACTTTCATCAAAATTGATTTTATGCATAAATAGATGCATACATAATTTTTATATCAAAATAAGAGTTCTCTTTAATCCTATGTTTAAATCCCATGAATATTGGTAAATGAATAAGTAAATACTCTGTGAGAGAAAATTCTACCGTTTCATATTCTCTAGGATGGTAATGAGAAAATTCAAAAAAACTATCGAAGTCGAAATTTTAGATAAATGATTAATTTATTCCTCATAGGAATTCATGAAGATTAGTTTTAAATTCAGTTAAGCAAAATACTCAATGAATGAAATTCAGTAAAGTAGTAATTGAAATATTATCCTTCGAGAAAGTTAGTTCAAGGAGAACCTTTCCAGACTCAAACCCTGAATCACACTATGACCAAGACTTAATCTCCTTTGTCAATTTCAAGAAAAGACGATGTGACTAGTTTAGGAAAATTTCACTCAAATCACCCACCAAATCTGAAATCAAGTTAAGACCCTTGATTCTGATCTGAGGATCAAGGTTACAGAATTCAAGAAATTGTGTTGGAATTTTAGACCTGCGATATAGAAGTATTGGGATACGGATTTAAGTTATACCTATTGTATTCAAAAGAAAATCAAAACTGAAAACTTGCATAGAAACCTTGTTTTCTTAAAGGACTGTCTTATGCCAGAATGCTCGAGGGAGCATTTGGTATATGTGTTTTTCTAAGGGAAATTTGGTTGCAACAGCTGGCGGGGAGTGTTCGAAGGACGACTCACGTGGCAAAAACCTGCCCACCAGGTCTTGACCAGCCTGGGTATGGTGAAAAATGGTGTGCTTCTAGTGGTACGATGGGGAGGGCCGACGAAGCGGTCCTTCCCTGAGTGAAGTGCGAGGTTACCTAAGGAGGATCTTGGAGGGTTCTGACCAGGCGATGCACGGGCTCGCGGTGCTTAGGACACCCATGCGTATGTCGTGGAAGATATATATATGTATGATGACGAGAAAATTATTGTAATCTGTTTCTGGATCTCGTTGGTGACCTGCTAGTCTCAACGGAGAGTCCTGAGTGATACTGTTTTGTGAGAAACAAGGATTGAATGGAAATTTTGAGTTATGACATCTGTAACCAATAATTGTTTGTCAATGGATTGTTTTAAAAGTTAAAGTTTAAAGAGGAGTGTGTGTGTATCTGTATTCTGAAGCAAAAGTTAAGAAAGGCATTCAATTATGGGTGGGTACTTGTCTGGTTCTACCAGTTCCAGTGGTTGGGCGGTGGTTAACCCATGGGCCGGATGGGGTTAGGCTGGAATCAATAGAGTTTTAATAATAGAATTGATTAATAGGAATACGTTTAGAACTCGAGTAGTTAAATAAAAGCCTGAAGACTTCTCTAATGAATAGATCAACGGTTGTGCCTGATTCAATTACGAAAAATGCATTGATCCCTTCAAGTTAAGTCTGTAATAGTTTTCCTTCTATCTAATTTATTCAAATGAAGGTTAGTTTAGTATCTTGACTTCGTTAGAAAAATTTGTTAAGAAAATAAATGGTGGAATCGTCTCCGTTTTCCGAGCATGGGAAATTTTCTCGGTTTTGATTTTCGAAATGACCACCAGCTTAGTCTCGTGCCCGGATATTCGAGGGCGAGGCCCCGAGTGTGAAACCCTACCCCGCGCAAGAGGAAGCTACTTCCGCTGCTACCATCCGGGAATCCGTGCGCAGAGGGGGCAGTGGGATCCCACACCTTGGGCTCGGGGGTGTTCGAGTGGATGAGTTTATGCCTGATTTATGCATAACAATTATCTAGAGAGATCTTAGGGTTTTAACAGTTGGTGGGGGTAGAGGGTCAGATTTGATGCACTCGTCCTAGAGGATCATTTGTTACCTTGCCCTATGGAAACTTGAGGGTAGCTATGTTGTTAGCTGAGTTAATTATACTTGTAGCGTTTTGGACCTAGCTTCCACCAAGGATGACTGCTTCTTTTGTTTCACCTATGGGAACCACATACAACTTACACGCCAATGGGTTAGCTATAGTATGTACAGTTTGTGTAAAACACCCAAGGCTTTGTATGCATTGTCCACTAGGCAATTGAGCTTTGGCATGGGTAGTTTTTAGAGAAGGTTTGCCCAGAGAGACCCATGTTTCCCGTGGTAAAAGATTATGCCTAGCTGTGGGAGACAACAAGGCATGTTTTCTTTGCATGTTTCTACCAAAGGGAAAATCTATCTAGACCGGAAGGGCGGTTGTTTCAAGTTGTGGAGCTACACTTACACTCAGGGTGTTAAGCGAGGCAATGGATTTGTAGGGTTCATGAAGGATTTGGCCATTTGGGAGCACGAATTGTGTGCCGAGTTTGTGACCTGGGAGGGTGTCAAGTGTAGCAAGTATTTGAAGCAAATTGTGGCGACTTCGTCACACTATTGATAGAAGCGAACCTGCATGGCACCTATGCATCATCAAGGGCTTGATTACAAGCCTTGCAAACCAAGAGATTGTTGGTCCTGGCGGTGGTCATAGAGTCTTTAGCAAAGGGAGATTTTGCCATGGGATGTGAGTGCGAGCTATATAAATTGACCTTAAGTGTTAGAGACTATTTGCAAAGGTATACATGATGCAGGCTCAATCATGGATCAATTGGGTTTGTCTCATGAAGGGTCGACCCAAGATGGAATCAGAGCAGGCATTATGAAAGTCCATGACCACAAATGTGAGGCATTATGAAAGTCCATGACCACAAATGTGAGGTGGAACATCATGTCAAAGACTTTTATCTTGAGGTCATGCACTAGTCCCGGGGGTTTTGTAGAGTTCCCGTCTGCAAGCTTGATCACCAATTTGATGGGATGAAGGCGTGGTTGGTCCTACTTTTCCCAACATGTTTGTGTGGTGTGAGGATGCTTACACTAGCACCTCCATCTAGGATGCCTTTGAAAACATGTCTGTTATAGGAAATGGGTAATGCTACGTTTATGTCATCACCTTCAAAGTATTGTCCCAACGCATTGATACAAATTGTGGGTGGGCCTTTGGGTTGTGGGTGGTGGGTGGTGGGGTGATGGAGTAAGTTTGGATGATGGGGCTCAGATTCATCCAAGAAATCTGAGGGAGCTTTCTCCTCCACATAAGCCTTTAGTTTGTGTTCCATCCAATCCTGAATGTCATTTCATAAATTTGGGCTACCTTTTAATGGGCATGTGGACTAGCAATAGTATATGGAAGTTCAATTTGGTCCTTATTTGATAGGTGTGGAGGTCGAGAGGTGGTTGCAATAGGAGGATAAAATACCTCAGCAAATCTGGTGTGCGGACCTTGTGAGTCTCTATTAGACTTTGTGTTAGTGTTCCCATCATCGAGTAGTTCGATGTGAATGTGGGATTTGGTCTTGGCTATTTGTGGATTAAGCATTAGAGGATGAGGAGGCACAGGAGGGGAAAAATCGTTGTTTGTCAACATCATGTTGGAGAACAGATCATTCTCGGTCTTGAGTGTTTGCGGGGGCTTCTGCCTTACTCGGTGTAGAAGTTCAAGTTTAATGGGGGATGGCACGTACTCAGGTATGGGGTCAAAGGTTACAAAAATGGGTGGCGGTTTAAGTTGAGCCTGGTATTGCTCTACCAATGCTTGGGTCTCCTGAAGACGTTGCTTCTCAAGGATGGCATCAGGATATGTGGTTAGCCGTTTTTCCTATTTGGTGAGTTTTTGGTGGGCGGCATGGGGGAGTGGCAGTTTGGTATAATCATTGCTCTTGGAGGAGGATGATGTGGTCTTTGTTGAGCCTGTGTGCGGATGCTAACCTGATCGTCACCATGGCCAATGTTCTTAGAGTGCAAGTTTCTTTTGGGATGTGGCTTTATTTAGCTTGGCCTACAATTGTGTGATGACATTCAATGCGAAAGTGGATATATTTCCCCATGTTGAATGCTCAACACGTTGAGGGATGGCATGCCTTTGACTATGGAATGAGAAATTGATTGCAAAGGAAAATCCTTATAGTAATGGTCAACCCCACAGCCATGACATTGTGGTTGCATTGGCAGATATTTCTATTGAGGGCATTTTGCCACTCTATGGGGTTCATGGAAGAGGAAACACAAGTGAGGTGGTTTCCCTGGGGGGCATCTATATTGTGCACAAGTGGTTTAGGGTCCATGTGAGGCAGCGACAAAGGGAGATGAGGTGTTGGGGGTGCCTCGGCGATGGAAGAGTGCATGGGCTCTATAGGTTTAGCAATGGACCAAGCCTAGAATCTTTCCATGAGAAATAGGGTGTGCCTAGAGAGGCAACGGTTGGGATGAAAAGATTGGCTATGGAGAGGGGCGTGGTGGTGCATTATGTGAGTAGTAGGTTTGGGGCGGTGCCACCAGAAAGGCTTGAGGCTCGGGAGGAGAGGAAGGTCACGTTACAGATGATCTTTGGGTTGTTATTGGCATGGTGGCTAATTGCGTGGAATAGTTTTCTCGCATGTTGTCATCGAGAAAGATTGCACATTTGTAGGCCTGATCAAAGGTGGAGGGGTCCTTGACCAACAAGTGCTCGTGAAGCCTTTGATTGTGCAAGCCCAAGAGAAAATGGTATCAATTTCTCATCTCTCAATTTTTCCCTCTCTTCCCGCAATGTAAATCAAGGTACTTGATGTGAGCAATGTAATCGCGTAATGTTTCCTCAAGTTTTTGTTCCAATTGGAACAGTTGGATGACGGGGCTCCATTTAGGCCCATAGGGTGCAAATCTGAGAATGAAGGCCTCTCTCACCGCTTTGAAAGCACTTTGGTGCCGAGGGTCCAAGGACTAGAACCATTGCACGCCCTTGCCTTCAAGGCTGAGTCCAAGGAGATGGACTTTGGTTGCATCGTCAAAACTTTCAAATTCCTTGCAGATTTGGTTAAAGACCTCGATGTGGAATACGAGGTCAACTCTATGGAATTTTGGCAAAGGTTTGAAAATTTTCGCCCACATAGGTTTTGTATGTGATGTTCATGGGTGCAAGTGGTGTGACACTCCCCTTCCTAGAGCTTGTGCTAAGCTTGGAATGTCAAGTTGTAGCATAAGGGGAGGTGGTGTGAAAGATCCCTGTCCCCTCCGCGCAATGAATTCTGGGGTGTGAGCAGCGGAAGTAGCACTTCTTGCACAGGGCAAGGTCCTTCACTCGGGGCCTCGCCCACGTATATCCAAACAAGAGGCTAATCCATCAATTCTTCCGAAATCGAACCTTGAAAAACTTCCCTCACCCGGAAAGCACGACGATTCCTCTAGGATATTTTTACTCTAACGTAGTCCAAGAGCCTTAAATAACTGAACTGATATGATCAAACCTGTAAGTCCCATAGTCAGATCAAGGAAAAGACTTGCACTTGGATCATAGAGACCAACGCTTTTTTCCTCATTGAGAGGCACAAACGTTGATTCTTTTCCATAGAACAATTTTTTTTATCCGGGATTTACTTCATCTATCGTACCATAACAAAGTTGAGTCTCATTTTAGGGATCCATCAGTCCAGCCTAACTCCATCTAGTATCGTGGGTTAACCAACCGCCCAACCCTTGTAGTGATGGGATCCATTTAAGAATTTTGTTAGGTTTTGTCTCGGGTACCAGGGAAAAGAGTTCCTAGCCCCTAGCCCCCCTAGCCAGATATTCATGCAAACTTAAAACTAGTCACACCACTTACACACCCCATATGAAATTGCCTTTTTCACAGATTTAGTTGTCTTTAAAACAATCTTTTAATGAAACTATAGTATCACTGATGATAATCCTCCAAAATATCCGGTTGAATCCTAATTTTTAATTTTTCCTTCATTGGTGTACCTATGGCATCATTGGCAACCAGAACACTCACCACCAGGGGCCTTTTCAATAGTTCCTAGCTCATAGTACGCGGCAATATATTCACTTATGAAAATCAAAATGGAATCTTCATTGAAGATCAACAAGATCAACCAACAGATCCCCGTTGAGGACCAGCAAGGTCAATTAACCAGATCCATGCCCGAATTCAGAAAACAACTCTTACTCCTTGTTCTAATATCTCCACGACGCACGTGTGGGTATCTTTGGCAACCCAGAGCCCGAGCACCGTATGATTAGCACCCTCTAGGATCCTTCGCAGGTCACCTAGCACTTCACTCATAGGCCACTTCATTAGTCCCTCATCCACCGTACCAGAAGCTCACCATTTAAATCAAACCAAGGCTGGTCAAGACCTCGGCCGACCTTGCTACGCGAGACGTCCTCTATTGACTCTCTGTCAGCTGTTGCAAATTTAACAGATAGGTCTCCACGACCTCATTCACAAGATGGTCAAAATGCGTCCTAGCATTATTGACATAAAACAGTCATTAAAAAAAAAACAGGTCATAAGTACAGTTTCTATATGAACTTCGTCTTTCCTCATTGTTCCACATCAATCCACATTACTTAATCCACATCCAATTCATATGTATTCCCATTCTCATCCAATCACATCATTTTCCATCTCATCACATCTTTCCTCATTTATCCTCATCACATCTCATGCACTCGCATCTACCCATATTCACATCTCATCACACCTCATTCATTCACATCTATCTTGTTTCACATCACATCACATTCATTCACATCACATATCATTCATTCACATCCCATATCATTCATTTACATCTTGATTCACATGACATATCACATCTTTCCTCATTTATCCTCATCACATCTATTCACATCACATTCCATCCATCCATTCATTCACATCTATCTGATTCACATGTCAACACATCTCATTTATTCACATGCCGATTCACATCACATTACATCTCATCCATTCATTCACATCTATCTGATTCACATCACATCCCATCCATCCATTCATTCACATCTATCTGATTCACATGTCATCACATCTCATTCATTCACATCCGGATTCACATCACATTACATCTCATCACATCTATTCACATCACATCCAATTCATTCACATGTCATCACATCTGCTTCACATGTCATCACATCTCATTCATTCACGTCCTGATTCATATCACATTACATCTCATACATCTATTCACATCACATCCCATCCAACCATTCATTCACATCTATCTGATTCACATCACATCTCATCACATCTATTCACATCACATCCCATCCAACCATTCATTCACATCTATCTGATTCACATCACATCTCATCACATCTATTCACATCACATCCCATCCATCCATTCATTCACATCTATCTGATTCACATGTCATCACATCTCATTCATTCACATGTCATCCATCTCATTCATTCACATCCCGATTCACATCACATTACATCTCATCCATTCATTCACATCTATCTGATTCACATGTCATCACATCTCATTCATTCACATCCTGATTCACATCACATTACATCTCATCACATCTATTCACATCACATCCCATCCAACCATTCATTCACATCTATCTGATTCACATCACATCTCATCACATCTATTCACATCACATCCCATCCATCCATTCATTCACATCTATCTGATTCACATCTCATTCATTCACTTCCCGATTCACATCACATTACATCTCATCCATTCACATCTATCTGATTCACATGTCATCACATCTCATTCATTCACATCCTGATTCACATCACATTACATCTCATCCATTCATTCACATCTATGCTCCCTCCAGCATTCTGGCGTAAGACAGTCCTTTAAGAAAACAGGGTTTCTATGCAAGTTTTGAGTTTGATTTTATTTTGAATACAAGAGTATTGCTTGAATCAGTATCCCCAAAACTTCTTGATCGAAATTCTGAATTTCATACCAGAATTCCTCGAATTCTATAACCTTGATCTGCAGATCAATTCGAAGGATCTCAAACTTAGTTTGAGATTTGGCGGCAATTTTGAGTGTATTTTTCTAAACTGGTCACACCTTCTTTCCTTGAAACTGACGAAAAAGTTTGGTCTTGGTCATAGTCTGATTCAAGGTTCGAGTCGGATAAGATTTTTCCTGAACTATCTTTCTTAAAAAGGTTTGATAATTCAGTTTTACTATTTTACTGAATTTCTTTCTTTGAATATTCACTTAACTGATTTCTAAATTGGTTACGAATTCCAATGAGGAATAAATTAATCATTTATCTGAATATGTCGATCTCGATAGATTTCTTGAATTTTTGTTTTACAATCCATGTGAATATAAAATGATAGAAATTTCTCTCTTAGAGTATTTAGTTATTCATTTATCAAATACTCATAGAATTTAAACATAGAATTTAAGAGAATTATGCATAATTTAAATCAACTTCAATGGGAATAACACTTTTATAAAAAAAACCTTTTTATGCATCTATTTATGCATAAAATCAAATTTAATAGGAATAACACTTTTAAAATAAAAAGAAGTTCTTTATGCATCTATTTATGCATAAAAATTAATTTTTATAAGAATAACGCTTTTATAATTAAAAAAATTCCTTTATGCATCTTTCTATGCATAAAAATCAAATTTAATAAGAATAACACTTTTATAATAAAACAATTTCCTTTATGCATCTTTCTATGTATAGAATCAAATTTAATAAGAATAACACTTTTATAATAAAAAAATTTATTGATGCATCTTTCTATATAAAAATCAAGTTTAATAAGAATAACACTTTTGTAATAAAAGAATTCTTTATGCATCTTTCTATGCATAGAAATTGAATAAGAATAACACTTTTGTAATTAAAAAATTCCTTTATGCATCTTTCTATGCATAGAAATCAAATTTAATCAGAATAACACTTTTGTAATAAAAAAAATCCTTTATGCATCTTTCTATGCATAGAAATCAAATTTAATCAGAATAATACTTTTGTAATTAAAAATTTCCTTTTTGCATCTTTCTATGCATAGAAATCAAATTTAATAAGAATAACACTTTTATATAAAAAGTTCCATTATGCATCTTTCTATGCATAGAAATCAAATTTAATAAGAATAACACTTTTATATAAAAAATTCCATTATGCATCTTTCTATGCATAGAAATCAAATTTAATAAGAATAACACTTTTATAATAAAAAAATTCCTTTATGCATCTTTCTATGCATAAAAATCAAATTTAATATGTAATAAAAAATTCCTTTATGCATCTTTGTATGCATAGAAATCAAATTTAATAAGAATAACACTTTTGTATTTAAAAAAATTCCTTTATGCATCTTTCTATGCATAGAAATCAAATTTAATTAGAATAACACTTTTGTAATCAAAAATTTTTCTTTTTGCATCTTTCTATGCATAGAAATCAAATTTAATAAGAATAACACTTTTATATAAAAAATTACATTATACATATTTCTATGCATAGAAATCAAATTCAATAATTAATATCAGTGATATCCATGCATATTTATAGGTGAATATGTACATGGAGTAGTTAGAATATTTCTTTTAGATGCAAAAATGGTGGGAATTACTCTTTTGGAATAACATAAAAACAAACTTTCTTTTTCACAAAATTTTGAAAAATTTTACCATAACCTCCTTTGTATGGCTGACCATTTCTCATTTTTATCTTTCTTCACTTAACTGAATTAACCCAATTTAAAATTATAGAACTCTAATCTACACAATTTTCTAAATTCAAGAGAGTAAACAATAAGAAGAGTTTAATTAATCACTTAGTTAATCTTTCTAGGATTAAGAAAGGTTGGAATGTAAAGAAGATAAGGGGTGGCCTTTTCATCAAAGGCATAGCATTTGAATTTAATTCAATCATTTGCAAAACATAAAAATCAAGAAAACCATAGATTTTTCATTAAAATTCGTAAACAAAGTAAGAAAATTAGCTTACATGGAGCTTGTAAGCTCTCCTTTGGCTTGAGGGATTGAGGTTTCTACTCTTGTTTGAAGCAAAAGTGGCTACTAATTCACTTTGGAGAGGATTAGGCCAAAAATAATTGAATTCTTAAAAAATTCAATGTAGATGGCTCTTAGGGACGACAGGAGTAGAGTAACAGTGCATAAACACCATTAAGCTTTTACAAAGGGGAAGGCTTCCACTTAAAGGAAAAAGTAAGCCTCTAACCAAGCAAACTGTTTCTAGCATTTTCCAGATCAGTTTGGTCAATTTTTGACCATTTTTGGGTCAGTTTTGACCATTTTTGAAACAAGTTTGCTTATTTTTGACCACTTTTTGGATCTAGTTTTGAGATGAAAATATCTCATTTTATTGATTAAAAATTGGGGGTAATGATGAGAAAAGGGTGCCTACTTGAGGGGAGATCCCCACACTGAGGAGTCAAAAGTTAGTTTTTTAATTCTTTTCTTTGGTGAGCATTTACTCATTTTTGGGGGGTTTTTCTTTTATTCTTCAATTGATCTCCTCCCTATTGAAAATACAAGTGAATAGGGTGTTTGCGGGAACAAGCCCTTGGTTAGAGGCTGTAAAAGAAGATGAGTAAATGTGAAAGAACCTGTGAAAAGGTGAGAAGAATCTACTGAACACCATATTGGGGAATATGGGAATTTCCCACAAGTTTGGGACATGTGGTCAAAACTTTGGATTTTCCATAGCTTGAACACCATTAATCCAAAATGAGTGGTTTATGGCTCTTTAGATCCCATTTTTCAAGTGCTTTCCAATGATAGGTCACATGATAGGGCTTTTTACAAACATGTTATCCATGTCTCCCTTTTTAAGTATTCAAAAATGGGAATTGGGAGATTCTCAAATTCTCTAATATGGTGTTACTGGGAGAGAATAAAGGGTAGCATGAGAAGATTTAGGAAGTGTGGAGATATTCTGGGAAGTGTGGAGTTATTCTGGGAGATATTCTGGGAAAAGTGAAGAGGTGGAGAGAATCAGGGAAAAGAGGTGGAGTGAATCATGGAGAAATCAATGGGATTTGATGCTTGATGTAAACTCTATAAATTGAGGCATAGCCCTAATGAGAATTTGCTGGTTTTTGAGTATCCATGCCTACATTAATCTATTTTCTAATTACCCATTACATCTTAATATTTACTGATTACCCACCAATTACATCTTAATCTATTTGCTAATTACCCACTAACTACGTCTTAATTATTTGCTAATCACTTTGTTAATGATGTTGATTCTAGTGTTTGATCCACCATAGCTCATCACATTGCTCAAATTTCAACATGGTATCAGAGCCATGCCTAGAATCCATCAGGTTTATAAGCCTATTAGTTAATTAATCAAGATTAGTAGATAATTTAAAAAAAATCCAAATTTTAGTTATTTTTCACTTCACCCCTTCACCCCCAGCCAGTGGAGGACTCCATTCACCTTGCACACTCACAATTATGGCAAGCCCTTCTAAGACAAGCTAGCCAACCCACTTGGCTTCAAGCCCATCAAAACGGCGCAGCAAACCGCCAAGGCATTTAGGAGAATTCGCGATTTTCGCCGGTGCCTTTTTTCTGAGCAGTTCTTGACATTGCTACTTCATCAGATCAAATCTCTCTAATTCCTCCTAGCCCAAGGTGTATTCAAGCATTCTCTACAAGCTGGTGAAGACAGAATTCAATTTCATCAAGTCTACATTGAGATCCAAGCTCTTCATCAAATCTGCAGGTGACTTTGGTAAAACAGAGATTAAGCTTTCAATATTTGGTCAAATCTTGTGTTTCTTGGCTTCATCCTCTACTAGACTCATTACTATTGATGCCTTTGAAAGCATTTGAGCTCATTTGAAGTTTAAGGCACCAGATCTGGACTCCCCGCATACTCTGTTTTTTGCACACAAAACAGAGCATTAATTTGCTAATCAGTGATTAATCAGTGCTAATCACTATATTTTGGTGCAATTACGGGTTCAAATTAACCATTAGGTATCTGATATAGATCCCTATAACTTCAGATTGCAAATCGGAGTTGGTTTGATACTCCAACCATCCCGTACAAATTGGTTACCCTTGATTTAATGTAATTTCTGGTAAAATTATACTGATAAATTTGTGAAAATCATCATTTTGCATTTAACCCTTGGTTAATGCCTATAAATCTCACTCAAATTCAAGATTATTCACAGCCAGAGTTGCATTTTGAATGTGCATAAGAATGGATGCTATACGCATTATGTATTGGGCACATTACATCAGTGTAAATATGGGAACAGACACTGTCCTTGTCCAGAATAAGGCAAGAGGTAAGACCTCCCGCATAAATTTGGGTTTGCATTGCATAATGACACAATATAAACATCAAAAACCCAAAGGAACTGTCAGCAAAACATTGAAACATGTTGCTCACATGGAGCAAAAAGACCTGACGAACAAGCTCATGGCCCCAGCCATGAAAGAAGAAGAATATCTCTTTCCAAGAGGAAGATCCACACCAAGAAGATCTAAAGGAAGACATGGACACGAGAAGAGAAGCTGCCACAAGAAGAGAAGCTGCCCCAAGAAGACTGAAAGAAGAGACGGACGCGTGGAGAGAAGCTGCCACGATAAGAAGACTGAAGACAAGAGAAGATGTGAGGCTCCAAAGAGTGAGGAGCCATGTGAAAATCTCTGAGAGAGAGAGAGAGAGATCCCACAATCCAATGTAACCTGCCCCAACAAAGTAAAACCACCTCTGAGCCACCGATGATGTAGGCCACGTGGTAGGTAGATGTATGTGTGAGCACTTTAGTCAAGGTCGCGGGCACTTATAGTAGCCTTGGACACATAGAGAGAGAGTGTGTCAAGGACTATGGAGTTTAGGGACTTGAGGCACTGGTCGCGGACTATCAAGTAAGAAAGAAACTTGATACAGGGTCCAGGTGTGCTGAGATAACTTGAGGGGAGGAGTAGACACTGGTCGCGGACTATCAAGTAAGGGGAGGCAAACTTGGTATAGGGTCTAGGTGTACTAGGAGTATTCACTTGAGGGGAGGTGTTGAAAATACAAGTGAATAGGGTGTGTGCGGGAACAAGCCCTTGGTTAGAGGCTGTAAAAGAAGATGAGTAAATGTGAAAGAACCTGTGAAAAGGTGAGAAGAATCTACTGGGAGAGAATAAAGGGTAGCATGAAAAGATTTAGGAAGTGTGGAGATATTCTGGGAAGTGTGGAGTTATTCTAGGAGATATTCTGGGAAAAGTGAAGAGGTGGAGAGAATCAGGAAAAAGAGGTGGAGTGAATCATGGAGAAATCAATGGGATTTGATCTTGATGTAAACTCTATAAATTGAGGCATAGCCCTAATGAGAATTTGCTGGTTTTTGAGTATCCATGCCTACATTAATCTATTTGCTAATTACCCACTAATTACATCTTAATTATTTACTAATCACTTTGTTAATGATGTTGATTCTAGTGTTTGATCCACCATAGCTCATCACATTACTCAAATTTCAACACTCCCTACACTTGGATTGATCCTATTGGCCCATAGGAACCTTAATTGGACCATAAAAATTTCTGAAAATCTAGACCCTTAGGCTAAGGTCCTTTATACCTATTTTTAATTAATTTTAATTGCACATTGAAAAGTTCTTTTTGAGTTCCTATTTGAGGGGAAACCATTTTAGAAACTAGGAGGATTTTTATATCCAAAAATATCTCAATTTTGAATTACCTCCCTCTAGACATTTTCTCTCTCCAAGCCAAAACAGGGTAAAACAAGATCTTTCTTTTATTTCAGAGAGGGGAATAATTATAAGATCAGAAGGGGAGGTTCTTACACCTACACACCTCAAAAGCTGGAGGGAGGAATCTTACATGGTGTAAGGGTGGGGGAGGGGTGGGAATAGATCTGTGGCGGTGGATAGAGAAGAGGGTATGTGAATGTGCTTGGGGTGTCTATCCACGCCGGGGTGCATGTATGGAGGGGTCCCATTAGATGAGGGCTCGCTCTCCAAAGATCGTTTCGCCCTCCCCGGCCAAGCATGTGCGGCATATGTGAATGAGCAAATTGAGGCCGGGGTGCTGCCGAATGGAATGGAGGCATTGAGGGCATGTAACCATGACCGAAAGATGTATGTGGTGTGCGGAGAAGCTTAAAAAAGCTTCAACAGTGGGTGCACAGGCTTGAAATAGGAGTTTTAGCTCACTTTTACCTTGCGCGTGAATGCACCCTTAAGATTAAAAGTGGTCTTTTGAGGCATTTTATGCATTTAAAAATGACCCTAGTGAGTCGGAGAGGTAGACCAAAAGCACCTCAAAAGATTTGGAAATTTAGAAATTTTGAATTTTTTTCTGAAAATTAAAATTTTTGGGGGTTCGGTATGGCTGTACGTTTACCAAGCGTACACCTGTGGCTTTAGTGTGGAACGGTCGGCAAGTGTGGAATGACTGTATGATTTTTTTAATTAAATTTTTTTGAATTTTTTTTGGGTACGGCCGTACGTTTACAAGCGTACGCCCATGGCTTTAGTATGAAACGACCCGCGGGCAAGTGTGGAACGGTTGTACGAATTTTTTTATTTTGGGGGAGGAAAAAGTTTTTTTTTTTTTGGTATGACCATATGCTTACAAGCATATGCTCGTGGCTTTAGGATGCAACGGCCATGCTAAGTGTGGAACAGTCAGTCGTACACGGAATTTTGTTATTTTTCTTAAAAAAAAGTTTTTTTGGGTATGACCGTATGCTGACAAGCGTATGCCCATGGCTTTAGTATGGAACAACCGCGGCAAGTATGGAATGGCTATACGAATTTTTAAATTATTTTTTGTACGACCGTATAGTTACAAGAGTACACCGGTGGCTTTAGGATGGAATGGCAAGTGTGGAATGGCCGTACGGATTTTTCTAAAAGTTTTTTTTTGGTATGGCTATATGCTTACAAGAGTAATCCCATGGCTTTAGGATGGAACGGTCGCGAGCAAGTGTGGAATGGTTGTTTTTTTATTTTTTATTTTTGGTACGACCATATGCTTACAAGAATACGCATGTGGCTTTAGGATGGAACGGCTATGGCAAATGTGGAATGGCCCTATGGCAAGTTGGAATTTGAAATTTAGAGTTTGAATTTCAATTTCATATTGGAGGGCAGTGAGTGGGAGACAACTAAGACCCCCTCATTAATGCTAGGTAGGTGGGAAAGGACTAAAGTTAGAGGCTATCTCTAAATTAGTGAATTTTGACTAATTTAGAGCTACTCTAGCTTAACTAAAGATTAATTCTCTTAATCCCACTATTAATCACTCCTTAACCCGCTTCTTTACCCTCACATTACTCCTAATTGGTGAGGAGTTTAAGCATAGGGATTTGATAGGTGGAGTAGCAATGTTTATGCTAATCCAAAGAGGTGATTACCCCAAAATAATTTCACTAATTAATCAACTCAAAAGAGAGAAAATTAGACAAAGAGACCAATTAGTGCTAATTCTTGCTAATTAAGGTCTAATTGGAATGAACTAAGCATAGATTTAGTCCAAGCAAGTGTTTAGAACACTAATGCCACTCTAATTAGTCTAATTACAAGCAATTAGGCTCAATTCGTTAGTTTTTTGCTCTCTTTAAGTCCACTAATCACACTAACCAGTAGGTTAGTGATAACTAGTGAAAATTAAGAGATAGTTTATGTTTTTTTGTTTGAGTAGTGTTCTATCTAGTAATGCTAACCTATCTATGCAAAAAAAGAAACAAGCTAAAAATTAAGAAAAACGATTTAGGTTTAAGCAAAAACCCTCTTGATTAGGCTCTCTAATCACCTAAATCACAAGTTTTTTACTGAAACAAGTAGTAATCCTACTCTAAACACAAATCTATACATGAATCTTAACAAAAATATCAAAAACAACCAAACAAAACATCAAAATACAACAAAAAATAAAAAAATTGCATGCCAAAGAACCTACCTGGCTCTTGGCTATGGGGGCTCCATTGGATTCAAATCAAAGATAGCGTAGACAAGTATCGGATGTCTCTCCCCGGTAGTGGCGCCAAAGATGTTAAGGAAACCCTACCCTAATGTGTCATGGGAAGTTGCCTATCCACTGAGATTGAGCATGGATCAAGAGTTCCACTATATCCACTCGTCATCGCCATCCTCCTGCACACTCGTTGTCACATCAAGGCGGTTGTTCTAATCCAATGGCAGCGGCGGGTGATGCAAGCTCTCTCGTGAAGATCGTGTGGGATCTCCACGGAAGAGGATCACGTTGGTTAGCCTAATCACTCAAGGAAAAAATTGACGTCAGATAAGAGAGTAGAACAAGGTATGGATGGAGGTGTTCGATTGGGTGTAAAAGAAACAAGCCCAAGAGGCACTATGAAAAAAGGAGCCAAAAAGGCACGGTCTGATTGGCAAGAAGCCAAAGTCACCATATAACTGATGAACCCAAAGAAGGGAGGCAAAGTGACCTTGCCACATGACCCTACAAGAACCAAGACAAAGGTGCGGAGACACCGTGATTGGAGAAAGGTGCGGAGCCACCAAAGAAGGAGGAAAGTCAAAGTGGGCTCGTAGAAGGAGAAACGCTATCGTATGATCTGCTCTGCGGGAAGATCTGAAGTGACACAACCAATCCATATGTTAGTGGAACATCTCCTCACATTAGTGTCAAACTTCAGAGAGCAGCTGCTATGCTTCCTGATACCCAGAGAGGAGAAGATGGCACCCTGTAGCCCATGGAAGCCATGCACATTGAGAAGATAGAAACTCTACCAAGGGAAGCCCTAATTTATGATGAAGCCATCCTAAATGATCCAAGTCAAGCTGGTTGGAGTAGACATAGCAAAAGTACTATTAGGGATAGCGGATTCGGATTCAACATTTTGTCAGATATGACATGCAGAATGCTCGGGTTGAGAAAATGGGATCTAGCCACATTTGCTATAAAAATGACGGATCAACAGGCAAGTTCACCGTAAAAATGGTGGATCATCGAGCAAGTTTAGCCACTCAAATTAATATGTGAGCTCACATTGGATGTCTTTGGATTCACTTTCCATATTGCAGTCGTGGTGCTCTACATGGAGGACATAAAAGGTGCCTACCGATGTGACTGGGTAGACCATGGTTTAGGCAAGCAAGGATTAAGCAAGACTGAGATGCGGATAGGATAATTATCTAGAGAGGAAAGAATAAATTCAAGATTCTCATAGCCAGTCAAAGGAAAATGGAGAATCCTTCTCGGCATGGGGGGGTGACCAAATTAGCCAAGGGAGTAAACATGCTGGAAGCATGTTTACTCCCTTGGCTATGGAAATATGGAGCAGGTTGATTAGATTTTCATTTTGCTCTAGAGATATTCCTCCTCTTCATCGAGGTCCATATCATGGAGAGATACCAATCAACCCTTCATCTCTATTGGCACACTGCATATTTTGCAAGTTAATGATTGGACTCAGTGCACTCCAGATTTTAGCACCACATTTCTTGTGCAAAAGGATGCTAAAATATTTATGTAGTGGGCTTGTAGATGGTTTCAAGTTTTCATATGGAGTTCTCAACATCGTGTGAACCTTCTATGACGTTTCAAGATCTGCTTCCCAAACTTGGCCAAAAGTATTAGTGGTTTTTTGGGACAAAATGATTGTCAAAGGGCCAGCTTTCACTTTGATGGGGGAAATCCAGTCTTCCTAAAAGACCTGTCAATGTTTTGGTGGAAGTATACAAATTTTAGCCCAACAAACACATTGCTGATGGATGACAGTTACTACAAATTAGCATGTAACAAAAAGGGTGTCTATATTGTATTGCCCAAGTTTGAAAACATGTCGTTGTTGGAGCATGAAAGATTTTTTTTACGGTGTGTGGGTCCTTTGCTTATGGAATGGCTACGTTCACCCAATCGTTCATGAAGTTGTAATTGGTGATGTGTTTAATTCTTGGAAGGATGACGAGAGTTCCTTTGTATGTCAGAGATTGTTTGCTAAATAGACAGGTTGGAAACCTACTCATATGGCCATGGATATCTTGGCCTGATATTGATGTAATACTTTCAAATACCTTATAATACAATCATGGGGCCATGTTTTGTCATTATCATCCATTGTTTTGTGCCAGTTATTAGCATTAGTGGTTAACAGCGCTAATTAATGCTTAATAGTTATTGGTATTAATGGTTAATAGTGCTAATTACCATTGCTGACATTGCTAGTTAATAGTGTGAACACTACTAATTACAGTGCTACCAGTTAGTAATTAATAGTTCTTAATAGTTAATAGACCATATTCCCCTATTTGAGAGTGATCAGGTATTATCAAAGTGCTCCACGACACAGCATCCCAGTCCTGCCTTATATCAAATACTGCTTGGGTATCTTCCATGCTTGCATAGCTCCCATAACCGCACCGAGAAACACGTTTTGGTCCCTTTTTTTGACATGAAATGTTTTAGCCCTTCAAGGCTTCGGTGTTGCGCATGCCTACAATACACATACAAGGAAGGCATCATCCAAACACACATATGTGAAATGGTTAGCAATCCTTAAAAGTTATTAGACAAAAAACAACAATGCTATCAGTACAGGAAAAATAAGCAAAATGTATACCCATCTGAGTTGAGCCCATTCTTAAAATTCATATGGCATACTATTGTAGATTGCCTCATGCACATCCAAACCAATGGTGTACATTCTAGGCTTTCCTCCTACAATGGGCTCCATAGGTATCTTAATACAACGCACAAGATGTGAGAGTACCATGACCTCTAGAGCATTTTTTCTTGGAATCCTGTAGCAATAGCTACTGGTCTGTTCATAGTAGTGTCCCTTAACAAAATAAGACCCCTTACCAATTTCATTTTCCCATGCATCAACATGATTCACTTCTGCTATTTCTTTTTCAATAGTGCACTTGAGAACACATAAGTCTGCACCTTCAACATTACCAAACTCAGCATTCACTGCAAAGTTGTCTTCAATGCACAGAGCGTCACTCAGCACATCATGGTGACCTTCGTAGTAGATAGCTTCATCATAGGCATCTTACTCCTCTCAAATGGGCTCTCACAGGGTTCTAAGACATGACCCAAGATGTAACATGTGCTTTACTAGCACATCTTTTCCAAAGTCCTTGCATGCATGCATCACAAAATCAAGACAATGTTCTACTTGCAAGTCCAGTTGTATCACGTGGGTTATGACCACGAATAGCATGTAACAAGTGTGTATTGGGAATACTAGAATAATTCCATTGATTCTTTCTATCCACATCTTTTACCTCACCTCCTAGAACACTCGTGCTACATCTCTTGCTTAGATGGGTAGCAAGCTTCAGCTCCATGAGATAAGTTGGCATTCAACAAAGACACCACATCTGCTGCACACTTTAAAATTGTTCTGTCTATCTTCAGCTGTTCATGCATCAATGCCCTCTTTACAAGAGCACCAGCTCCATCATGTTCTCCCTTGCCATGCCCACTGCCAAAGAAGTTCCAAGTCATCTCCATACCCATTATTGAAGTATACCTTGCAACAAAGTAGAGGGGCCTAGCAACCTTGAATTGGGGAGCAGCCCCATCTAACCAAACCCAATGCCGCTTTGGAGTAAGCCCCTGATCCTTCAACCAATTAGCATGTAAGCTAAAAAACAATGTTGCACAAAAAGTGTGTCATGAACTTTGTCATCTGAAATGAAGAAGTGATTTTTTTCAATACATCCCTCTCCTTTTGGTAGTAAGTGATGTGAACAAATATTGTCACTTGGGTGGAATGCCAATGCATAGACTGGATCTCATTTTGCATCTTTAAAGAGTAATTTTTAGCAAAATCCACAACTGACACAACTACATCATCAGGGAATCTCTCAATGCACTCCTTAAATTGTGAGGCTTGCCACAGCGACACACATAGTTGTGTTTGATGAAGAACTGTAGAGCCGACTCTTTAAGAATTTGATAAATTCATTGCATTTCATCTCTGTGCATACAAGATCTTTTCTTTTTTTCTTACTCCCTTTTCAATATTTGTAGAAAGAATAAGACTTTGTAATACAATTAGGATATAAGAACTATCCTTAATCTTAAATCTAAATTATGGAATTAAATCATAAATTTACCATAATTTTATTAACATAAAAGCATAAAAAGCCATTTTCTTAACCTGTAGCTTAACAAGCTTAGAGATTGATTTTGAATTAAGAATTTATCTATGAGAAGCATTCATTTGCTAAAGAATTAGTCATAGGAATGACTATTCTTTTGAGAGAGAGATATATACATAAAAAGCATCCTAATTAAGCATAAAGATTAACTTTTTTGTGATTAATCATTAAAAGTCTTAGAGAAAGATTGATTCATTAAAAACAACTAAATAGAAACTTCTCAAGCTTGAGAGGGGTTGAGAAGTGAAATCATTGAGAATATTAATGAAAACCATGAAATTACTTCTTACATCATCCTGATTTGGCTTGCTTCTTTATCTTAGAAGGAAGCCCCCAACCAATCAATTGGTTTAGTATGTTGAGAAGAAAGCTCCAAGGATTGTTGAAGAGAGAGAGAAGCTCCAATCTCTCCAAAAGTAGAGGATGTTTGAGGGATAATAGAAAATATCATTATTTTAATGTAATACTGGTTGGGTATAGCTCAAAGATGAGAATACAAAATAATCAGGGTCTATTTATATGTGTGAAATAGGCACCTACCTCGAAGGTCTCCCCCTCCTTACCAAGGGGTCAAAAATTCATCCAAAATATCTCTTTTTTTTAGTAGTATCTCTTAATTTTTAACTAATAAACCTTGTACTCAATCAACTCTTCATCTTATGTGAGCATTTTCTCATTTTTGGGTATTTTATTTTATTCTTTGGATTTATCTCATCCCAACACTTGGATTAATCCTATTGGCCCATAGGAACCTTAATCCAATTTTTTTTGAAAATCTAGACCCTTAGGCAGCTGAGGTCCCTTATATCATTTTTAATTGATTCCTAATGCACATTGGAAAGTTCATTTTGAACTTCTATTTCAGGGGAAACTATTTTAAATGCTAGGAGGATTTTTATATCCAAAGATATGTCAATTTTGGATTACCTCTCTCTAGACATTTTCTCTCTCTAGAAAAAAATAGGGTAAAAGAAGATCTTTCTCCTATTTCACAAAGGGGAACAATTTCAAGAATAGAAGGGGAGGTTCTTACACCTTTACACCTAAAAAGGTGGAGGGAGGAATCTTACAACCGCCTCCTCGGTGTGACGAGTGTGAGAGGATGACAGTGACAAGCGGCTACGGTGGAGCTCTTGAGCCATGCTCGAGCTCGTGGTGGCGGATAGGCAACTTCTCCCACGACACGTTAGGGCAGGGTTTCCTTAACATATTTGGCCCTGCTACCGGGAGCGCCAATCCGCTACTTGTTTATGCCATCTTTGATTCAAAACTAACGAAGCCTCCATAGCCCAGTGCCAAGTAGGCTCTTTAGCATGTGGTTTTTTTATTTTTTATTGTATTTTGATGTTTTGATTGGTTTTTTTATATGTTTTTGTTGATATTTATGTATAGCTTTGTGTTTAGAGTAGGATTATCACTTTTGAGTGAAAAAAACTTGAGATTTGGGTGATTAGAGAGCCTAGTCAAGAGGATTTTTGCTTAAACCTAAACTATTTTTCTTAATTTTAAGCTTAATCCTTTTTCTTTTGCTTAATCCCTTTGCATAGGTAGGTTATTCATTAATAGATAGAACACTAACAAATAAAGAAACCAAAAAACCATAAAGTATCTCTTAATTTTTACTAATTATCACTAATCTATTGGTTAATATGATTAGTGACTTAAAGAGAGAAAAAAACTAAAAAATTGAGCCCAATTGCTTGCAATTAGACTAGTTAGAGTGGCATTAGTGTTCTAAACACTTGCCTTGACTCAAATCTATGTTAAGTTCACTCTAATTAGGCCTTAATTAGCAATAATTAGCACTAATTTGGTCTCTTTTGTCTAATCTTCTGTAAGATTCCTCCCCAGCCCCTCAAGATGTCTAGTTTCTTCCTCTGTAAAATCAATCCCCTTTTCATAATAATAAAAGATCTTGTTTCTACCTGTTTTGGCCTAGAGAGAGAAAATGTTCTAGAGAGAGGTAACTCAATTTTTAGATATCTTTGGATGGAAAAATATCCTTTCTTATTAAAATAAATTCTCCCAAAATAAAAGTTTAAAAAGAATTTCCTAAGGTGCATTAGAGATAAATTATAATCTGCTCAAAAGACCTTAGCCTAAGAGTCCAGATTTTCTAAAAATTTGGATTAAGGTTCTGAGGGACCAATAGGATTAATCCAAATGTAGGGAGGAGATAAATTGAAGAAATAAAGAAAAACCCCCCAAAAAATGAGTAAATACTCACATAAGATAAAGAGTGGACTAAGGACCAAAGGAAACATTAAAAAAATAAATTTTTGACACCTCAGAGAGGGGATTCGCCCTCATGAAGGAGGCACCTTTTTCTCATCATTGCTTCCCATTTTAAATCAATAAAATGAGATATTTCATCTCTCCTCTCTTCTATTTCAAGCCTAGTTCCAAAAAGTAAGCTGAACTGACCCAAAAATGGTCAAAAATTTACCAAACTGATCTCGAAAATTCTAAAATCAGTTTGCTTAGTTTAAGGCTCACTTTTTCCTATAAATAGAAGCCTCCTCCTTTTGTTAAGGCTTAATAGTATTTATGCATTGTTACTCTACTCCTCCCCAGAGTCAAATACATTGAATTCACTTGATAATTCAATTGTTTTTGACTAAATCCTCTTCAAAAGAATTGGTGGCCACTCTTGATCCAAACAAGAGTAGAACCCTCAATCCCTCAAGCCAAAGGAAAGCTCACAAAACTCCATGTAAGTTAAAAACTTTACTTTTTAATTTCTAATCTATGGTTTTCTGATTCTTTGCTTTTTTTTTAGTGAATCTTGTTGATGAAAAGGCTACCCCCTTCTCTTCCTTAAGAATTCAGCCCTTCTTTATACTAATATGTGTAACAAATAAATTGATTTAAACTTTTCTTATTGTTTACTCTTTAGAAAGGAAAATTGAGAAGATTAGAGTACTTTACTTCAATTTGGGATTAATTTTAAAATGTTGTTAGAATATAAAAAATTGAGAAATGGTCAGCCATACAAAGGAGGTTATGGTAAAATTTTCTCAAATTTTGTGAAAAAAAAGTTTATTTTTATGTTATTCTAAAAGAGTAATCCCCACTGTTTGTGCATTCTAAAAGGAATATTTTTATTTACTCCATGTACATATTCATCTATGAAAAAGCATTGATATCATTGATATAATTATTAAAATTAATTCTATGCATAGAAGATGCATATTGGAAATTTTTATTATTATAAAAGTGTTATTTTCATTAGATTTAAATTCTATGCATAGAAAGATGCATATTGAAAATTTTATTATTATAAAAGTGTTATTTTCATTAGATTTAAATTCTATGCATAGAAAGACGCATATTGGAAATTTTTTTATTATAAAAGTGTTATTTTCATTAGATTTAAATTCTATGCATAGAAAGATGCATATTGGGAATTGTTTTATTATAAAAGTGTTATTTTCATTAGATGTGAACTCTATGCATAGAAAGATGCATAGTTGAAATTTTCTTATTATAAAAGTGTTATTTTCATTAGATTTAAATTCTATGCATAGAAAGATGCATATTGGAAATTTTCTTATTATAAAAGTGTTATTTTCATTAGATTTAAATTCTATGCATAGAAAGATGCATATTGAAAATTTTCTTATTATAAAAGTGTTTTTTCATTAGATTTAAATTCTATGCATAGAAAGATGCATATTGGAAATTTTTTTATTATAAAAGTGTTATTTTCATTATATTTAAATTCTATGCATAAAAAGATGCATAAAGAAAATCTTTTTATTTCAAAAGTGTTATTCCTATTAAATTGATTTTATGCATAAATAGATGCATAAAGAATTTTCATATCAAAATTAGATTCTCTTTAATTCTATGTTTAATTTCCATGAATATTTGATAAATGAATAAGTAAATACTCTGAGAGGGAAAATTCTATCGTTTCATATTCACTCGGTTTGTAAAGAGAAAATTCAAGAAATTTATCGAAGTCTAAATATTCAGATAAATGATTAATTTATTCCTTATCAGAATTCGTTTAATTTAGAAATTCAGTTAAGTGAATATTCAATGAATGAAATTCAGTAAATTAGTAATTGAAATATCACCCCCTTTTCGAGAAAGATAATTCAGGAAGAAAAAGAGATGTGAGGTGAATAGATGTGATGAGATGTGTGATGTAAATCAGATAGATGTGAATGAAGGGATGAATAGATGTGATGTGAATAGAGGTGATGAAATGTGAGGTAAATAAATGTGATGAGATGTGAATAGAGGTGATGAAATGTGAGGTAAATAAATGTGATGAGATGTGTGATGGATGGATATATGTGATGAGAATAGAGGTGATGAAATGTGAGGTAAATAGATGTGATGAGATGTATGATGTGAATCAGATAGATGTGATTGAAGGGATGGATAGATGTGATGAGAATAGAGGTGATGAAATGTGAGGTAAATAGATGTGATGAGATGTGTGATGTGAATCAGATAGATGTGAATGAAGGGATGGATAGATGTGATGAGAATAAAGGTAATGAGATGTGAGGTGAATAGATGTGATGAGATGTGTGGTGTGAATCAGATAGATGTGCATGAATAAGATAGATGTGCATGAATGGATGGATGGATGTGATGTGAATAGGGGTGAAGAGATGTGAGGTGAATAGATGTGATGTTAGGTGAATCACAATGTAAGTGAATGATATGGGATGTGAGTGGATGTATGTGAATGTATATAAAAGAATGTGATGTGGATGTCTATGTATGCGAAGGAATGTGAATGTATGTAAAAGAATGTGATGTGGATGTCTATGTATGCGAAGGAATGTGATGTGATGTGACGAATAAATATATGTGGATGTGAAGTGATAGATATGAATGTATGAATAGATGTGGGTAGTTATACAGGTGAACGATTGAATGGATGTGTATGAATGAGATATGATGTATGATGTGGACAGAAGTGATGTGATATAATGTGAATAGAATGTATGTGATGGGATGGTTATGAGAATGTATGTGGTGGTATGAATGAACGAATGTGATGGATATGAATGAATGAGATGTGATGGGTGTAAATGGATGTGATGGATGAGAATTTATGGGTGTAAATGGATGTGATGGGTGTAAATGGATGTGATGTAATTGAATGTGATGGATGAGAATTGATGTGGTGTCATGTGAATTGTGATGTGAATGATGTGAATGATTATGATGTGATGAGAAAGGGAATACAAATGAAATAAATGAGGATTGATGTGAAACAATGTGGAAAGACAAGAGTTAGCTATAAAAACTGTATTTATGACCTGTTTTTAAAATGACTGTTTTATGTCAAGAATGTTGGGGAATCATTTTGGTTATCTTGTGAATGAGGTCCTGGAGACCTAATCTGATAAAGTTGCAACAGTTGACAGAGAGTCAATGGAGGACGTCTCGCGTAGCAAGGTCGGCCTAGGTCTTGATGAGCCTCGGTTTGATTAAAATGGTGAGCTTTCAGTACGGTGGATGAGGGACCAAGGAAGCGGCCTATGAGTGAAGCGCTAGGTGACTTGCGAAGGATCCTAGAGGGTGTTGCCCATATGGTGCTCGGGCTCTGGGTCACCAAAGATACCCACACGTGCGTCGTGGAAGATATTGGAACAAGGAGTAAGAGTTGTTTTCTAAATCCGGGCATGGATCTGGTTGATTGACCTTGCTGGTCCTCAACGGATAAATCCATGGTTCTTTTATATGGATCTGTTGGTTGATCTTGCTAATCTTCTACGGAGATTCCATTTTGATATGTGAATATATTGCCGAGTACTATGACTAGGAACCATCGAAAAGGCCCTTGAGTGGACAGGTGGTGAGCGTTCTGGTTGCCAATGATGCCATAGGTACACGGATGAAGGAATGATTGGAAATAAGGAATGATCGAAAAGGCCCTTGAGTGGACAGGTGGTGAGCGTTCTGGTTGCCAATGATGCCATAGGTACACGGATGAAGGAATGATTGGAAATAAGGATTCAACGGGAGATTTTGAGGATTATGATTAGTGACACTATGATTTCATTAAATGATTGTTTTAAAGACAACTGAATCTATGAAAAAGGTAATTTCATATTGTGTGTGTAAGTGGTGTGACTAGTTTTAAGTTTGTATGAATATCCAACTAGGGGGCCTCGGAACTCTTTTCCCTTGTACCCGGGATAAAACCTAACCAAATTCCTTATTGGATCCCATCACTATAGTGGGCGGTTGGCTAACCCATGGGATTGGATGGGGTTAGGCTGGACTGATGGATCCCTAAATTGAGACTCAATTCTAATGGTATGATAGATGAAGTAAATCCCGGATAAAAATTGTTCTATGGAAAAGAATCAATGGCTGTGTCTCTCAATGAGGAAAAAAGCGTTGCTCTCTATGATCCAAGTGCAATCTTTTTCCTGACCTGACTATGAGACTTTCAGGTTCAGTCAGATCAGTTCAGTTAGTTAAGACTTTTTGACTACGTTTTTTTACTACGTTAGAGAAAATTTATCCTGGAGGAATCGCCTATGCTTTCCGGGCAAGGGAAGTTTTTCCGGGTTCAATTTTGGAAGAACCGATGGATTAGTCTCTTGTCCGGATATCCGTGGGGGTGAGGCCCCGAGTGAGGGACCCTGCCCCGCACAAGAAGTGCTACTTCTACTGCTAGCACCCCTGAATTCATTGCGCGGTGGGGATAGGGATCTCACATCTTCTCTCTTTTAAGTGGATTAATTAGTGACCTAATTAGTGAAATTATTTACAGGTAATCACATCTTTGGATTAGCATAAACATTTCTAATCCACCTATCAAATCCCCATGCTTAAACTCCTCACCAATTAAGAGTAATTTGAGGGCAAAGAAGCGGGTTAAGGAGTGATTAATATTAGGATTAAGAGAATTAATCTTTAGTTAAGCTAGAGTAACTCTAAATTAGTCAAAGTCTACTAATTTAGAGATAGACTTTAACTTTAGCCCTTTCCCACCTACCTAGCATTAATGAGGGGGTCTTAGTTGTCTCCCACTCACTTCCCTCCAATTTGAAATTCAAATTCAAATTCCAAATTCCAAATTCTAAATTTCAAATTCAAATCCAAATTGCAACTTGCCACGGCCATACCAACCTAAAGCCATGGGTGTACACTTGTAAGCATACGATCGTACCACCCAAAAAAAAAAATCGTACGGCTGTTCCACATTTACCATGACTGTTCCATATGACCATACCCAAAAAAAAACTTCAAAAAAAAATACGTATGGTTGTTCCACACTTGCACGACCATTCCAACCTAAAGCCACGGGTGTACACTTGTAAACATATGGCCCTACCCAAAAAAAACTTTTTTTCCAAAAAAAATTCCATACGACCGTTCCACATTTGCCACGGTCATTCCAACCTAAAGCCGCGAGCATACGCTTGTAAGCGTGCGGTCATACCAAAAGAAAAAAAAATTATGTACGGTCATTCCACGTTTGCCACACGGCCGTTCCAACGTAAAGCCACGAGCATACATTGTAAGCATATAGCCTTACAAAAAAAAACCTTTTTTCATGAAAAAAAATTACCACGACCGTTCCACATTTTCCACATCCATTCCATGCTAAAGCCACGGGCATATGCTTGTCAGCGTACCTCACTTAAAAAACTTTTTTTTCAAAAAAAATAATTTATTTTTTTGCTACAGCCATTCCACACTTGCCACAGCCATTCCATACTAAAGCCATGGGCATACGCTTGTAAGCGTACGGCCATTCAAAAAAATTATAAAATATTTTCTTTTAATTTTTTTTTCTAAATCTTTAGAGGTGCTTTTGTTCTACCTTCTCGACTCACTAGGATCGTTTAAATCGTCTCAAAAGACCACTTTTAACCTTAAGAGTGTGTTCATGCGCAAGACAAAAGTGTGCTAAAACTCCTATTTCGGGCCCACGCGCGCACTGTTGAAGCTTTTTTAAGCTTCCCCACACACCATGAACACCTTTTGGTCATGGTTACATGCCCCCCCAATGCCTCCATTTCTTTTGGTGGCACCCCGGCACTAATTGCACATTTACATGTGGTGGCCATACCACACATGTTTGGCAGGGGAGGGCAAAACAATCTTTGAAGAGCCCTCATCTAGTGGGGCCCCTCCATACATGCACCCCGGTGTGGATAGACACCCTAAGCACATATACGTACCCTCTTCTCTATCCACCCACTGAATCTATTCCCACTCCCCACTCTTGCACCACCTCCCCTTGTGCCATAACTTGCCATTCCGAGCTTAGAAGCAGAAGCTCTAGGAAGGGGAGTGTCACAACACTTGCACCCATAACTTGCCATTCCAAGCTTAGCAGTAGAAGCTCTAGGAAGGGGAGTGTCACAATACTGCACCCATAAACATTACATACAAAACCTATGTGGGCGAAAATTTTCAAACTTTTGCCAAAATTCCACGGAGTTGGAGACCTCATATTCCACATCAAGGTCTTTAACCAAATCTGTCAAGCATTCAAAATTTTCAATGATACAACCAAAGTCCATCTCCTTGGTTGAAGGTAAGGTTGTGCAATGGTTCCAATCCTTGGACCCTCGGCACAAAGGCGCTTTCAATGCGGTGAGGGAGGCCTTCATTCTCGGATTTGCACCCTACGGGTCCAAATGAAGCATGTCATCCAACTATTCCAATTGGAACAAAAATCTGAGGAAACATTACGTGACTACATCAAGGCAGGATCCCCTGTAAACGCTCAAGGCCAAAGTCTGGTCCATTTGCCAACATGATGTTGACAAATGATGATTTTGTGCCTCCTCGTCCTATAATGCCTATTCCACAAATGGCCTAGCCAAAATCCCATGTTCACACATCGAACCACTCGAACACTGACAGATTCTGATAGTGACTCATGAGATCGGCACACAAAATTTACTGAGGTATTTTATCATCCTACGGCAACCAAATTTTTACCTCCTCCACCCCCGTCAAGTAAGGTCCACATTGACCTTCCATATACTATTGCTGGTCCACCTTATGATCAAGGCCCTACCCCTCAAGAAGCTCCTACTCATCAACATGACCTAGCCAGCCTCTCTTTGCCTTCCTTTCCTCTCCCAAATCCAAATGCCCATTGGCACCTTATTAAAAGGTAGTCCAAATTTATGGAATGATCTTCAAGATTGCATGGAACACAAACTATAGGGTTCTGTGGAGGAGGAAGATCCCTCAGATTCCTTGATGAATGAATGTAAGCCCCATCATCTAGACTTACTCCATCACCACCACCCCCAACCCAAAGGCACACCAAAAATTCACATCAATGCGCTAGGACAATACTTTGAAGGTGATGACACAAACGCATCATTCATCATTTCCTATAGCGGACATGTGGTCAAACGCATCCTAGATGGAGGTGTTGGCATAAGCATCCTCACACAAACATGCTAGGAAAACTGGGGCCAACCACACCTTGATCCCACCACATTAGTGATCAAGCTTGCAGAAGGAACTCTGCAAAACCCCTGGGCCTAGTGCATGACCTCAAGGTCAAAGTTCTATGACATGACATTCCACCTCACATTTGTGGTCATGGAATTTTGTAACACTGCCTATGATGCCATCTTGGGTCGACCCTTCATGAGACAAACCCGACTAATCCGTGACTTGGACATGCATCATGTCTACCTCTGCAAAGGGTCTCAAATGATTAAGGTCAATTTATATACTTGGCACTCACATCTCCCATGGCCGAATCTCCCTTTGTTGAAGACTATGTGACCACCACCAGGAGAAATGATCTCTTGGTTTGCGATGCTTGTCATAAAGCCCTTGATGATTCGAGGGTGCCATGCATGGTTGCTTCTGTCAATAGTGCTGAAGTTGACCATGACTGGCTCAAAATTCATGCTACAATTGGTACTATCCCCCATCATAAACTAGGCACACAATTCATGCTCCCCAATGGCCATACCATTCATGAACCCTACAAAGCTATTGCCTCACTTAACACCCTGAGTGTAAGTGTAGCTGCACAACCTGAAACAACCACCCTTAGAGTCTGGATAGATTTCCCCTTTGGCAAAAAATATGCAATGAAAACGTGTCTTGCTATCACCCATAGTTAGACACAATCTTTTGCCATAGAAAACCTGGGTCTCTCTAGGCAAACCATCTCTTAAAACTGCCCATGCCAAAGTTCAATTTCCTAGTGAACAAGGCATACAAATCCTTGGGTCTTTTACACAAACTATACATATTGTATCTAACTTATTGGCTTGTAAGTTTTATGTGGTTTCCACAAGTGAAACAAAAGAAGCAGTCGTCCTTGGCGGAAGCTGGGTCCAAAATGCTACAAGCACAATCAACTAACAACATAGCTACCCTCAAGCTTACCTAGGGCAAGGTAACAATGATCCTATGGGATGGGGAGTGCATCGACTCTGATCCTCTGCCCCCACAAATTGCTTCCACAAAGGGTATTCTCACTCCACCCACACTAACTGGTAAGCTTTCCACTATCCTTGAACTACCAACAGAACTCAACCCACCACCATGACTATGAATTCGAATCCGGACCAAAAATGGTCTACAATGGTGGCAAGCCCACATATATCCCATGGTCCACACCAATCTCATATTCTTGGAGGCGTGGAAAACTCTTGGAAAACCCACACTGACAAAAGAAAACACTAACATTCAAATATAACATGAAATGCATCTAATGAGTGTTGGGTATTTCATTCTTCAAATTTATATAGGAAATAATCTGTTGGAGTGCATATTTCATGTCATAGATGCAAGAGCACTCCAAGGCTAGATAATAATTGGGAAAGAGTGGATTGATGCCACTCACTGCCAAATCAATTGGCGCAAAGAAACGGCCACCATGGAAATCAACGGGAACAAGGCCACGGTCCTCTTGTGTCCCCAAGAGGAAATCATACACACCCTCACACCCGACTTCCCTTCCCCCTCATGACCCATCCTAATCACTGGTAGTCTATCCTGTTCCCACACCCCATGACTCACCAAAATTGCTCAATCGACCATTGTTGACACCACCCACCAATGACAATCAAACCTCACGTCGACATTGTCCCTCAACTCTACAACCTCAACCACCCACACTGGAAGCATCCCAAGCTCATATCTTTATCATGAAAATCAAGGGTGGGTGTCCAAGAATCTTCTTGCTGCTTAGGGATTCTATGATGGCTACAGAGAACTATGAATCCCCAAATGGCCATCTCTAAAACCTAAGTGCAAAAAGCCAAGTAAGCCAACAAACACCAACCCTAAGACAAATCTTCAACATTTGCTAGTCCCCTCGACTACCTGTTATACGAGCACAAGGCTACTATGAAGGTAACACTCACCTCTAGCTACCCAAGCATGTTTCTTGTGCTCATCCATAAAAACTCCCTAAGAAGCTGCAAACAAAAGGTCCCATAACCACAGGTTCGGCAACCCCAAGCACAGCGAAGCCAACAACGTTGGGTGCGTACCAAAGCACAAGGCTTCCATGAAGGCAACACACACCTGTGGCTCCCCAACCAACAATCAAAAGCCTCTCATTCAACAATCACCTCATAGCTCAGAGCCTCATTAACAAAAAATCGGGAAGCCTTGCTAAGCATGGACCTTCATCACTCGGCAGCGTTGGGTGCCCAAATGTCTCTTAGAAGCCCAAGGCTTCCATGTTGTGAGACCCCCACCCCCTCCGAGGGCGCTCGCGGTGGCGGAAGCAACGTTAGCCTCGTGTGGGGTAGGGACCCACACTCAAGGCCTCACCCACCACAGATGTTTAGACAAGAGACTAGTCTAGCGGCTCCTCTGAAACCAAACCCGAAAAAACTTTCCTCGCTTCTCGGTAGGCACAGGCGATTCCTCTAGGGAAAATCTTCGAACGGGAGAATTAATCTAACAGGTCAAAGTATTAACTATTCAAACCGATCCGACCAAACCTAAAGTCACATGGTTAGATCAAAGAAGAGACTTGCACTTGGTCCATAGAATCACCGCTTTTTTCCTCCTTTAATGAGGCACAACCGCTAATTCCCTCCCACAGAGCAAGGGTCTTCTCAGGACTTAATCTAACTAACGTAACTAATCGTAACTTAATGGTATCGCTAGGAATCCCCCGATCCAGCCTACAACCGGCCCATGGGTTAGCCAACCGCCTGTGACCACTGTATTAGTGGGATTCCTTTGTAAGGATTTGGTTTCACTTGGGTACCAAGGAAAAGAGTTCCCAGGCCCCCTAGCTGGCATTTCATGCAAAAATTAAGGTAGGCATACCACGTACACACCTAATATGAAATTGCCATTATAACAGAAGTGGCTGTCTTTAAAACAATCCTTCAATGAAAAGCATAATTTTACTAATCATCATCCTCCAAAATTCTGAATCCATTGTATTACAAAATATGTCATCTGGACTCTGCGTTGAAGAGAGGAGCTGGCCAACCAACGAGATCCAATATCATAATTTGATTCACAAAAGTCATTCTTTTTAGTCCATTTGAATCTTCCTCGATGCACGCATAGGTGTCCTAGCAACCGCAAGCCCATGCATCACCTGGTCAGAACCCTCTAGGATCCTACTTAGGTGTCCTAGCACTTCACTCAGGGACCGCTTCGTCGATCCTTGCCCATCGTACACGGAAGCGTACCATTTTAATCGTACCGAGGCTGGTCAAGACCTCGGCAAGCTTTGCTACGAGCGACGTCCCTCGACGACCCCCCACCAGTTGTTGCAAACGAGCCTCTTCTTAGATTGAACACATACCAAATGCTTCCTCCAGTGCATTCTAGCGTAAAACTATCTTTTAAAAGAAAACAGAGGTTCTATGCAAGTAGAATTCCCGGTTTAAGATTGGTTTTACAAAACCCTTTTTTCTTAATCCCCAATTTCATAATGAGAATCCTTGATCTCTCATTAGGGTAATCTACCCATCATTTTGTTGAGATATCGAGCTCATCCAGTGAGGCAGTGACACTGATGACCCGCCTGGGGGATAGGCCCCACACTTACACCACTGACATGGTTGGTGAGATCTTGGGTGATATGCGGCCAGTGGGATGACAGGCTGTGTGACAGCCATTCTAGAGACTGGCATAGTTATAGTGCTAGCTCATTTAGTCGGGTTCACACTATAGAGAACCCGTGTATGTATTGGTTGAGTACCTTTCATATTATGTGTACTCTTATCTTGTATATGGCGTGTTGAGTGTTGAGTGAAGAAGAAGATTTTCAGCCTCTCACCTTGTGTGTTCTCTATTAGGGTTTTGTAAGTGTGTGTGTGTGCTTGCAAGAGCTCAAGCTCTCTTCCCCCCTGCATCTTTTCATGGTATCAGAGCCCGGTAAGGGCTGAGCTGCAAGCAAGAGAACCATAGGAAGCAGTACGAGGGTAAGAGCTTCAACTACTCTTCCCTATTTGTGTTGGTGACTACACCCTTGTCGGGAGCTCTACGGGAGGCACCGGCAACGATATCTGATTGAGGAGATTTCTTTGCGGGAGTAAAGGGCAACTATACTGTCCTAACGGGTTTTGGGCGCGTCTGGACCTCCGTTTTTTAGAAAGCAGGCGATTTCGAGCACTGCGGGTAAGTCATCGATTCTCTGCAGAACTCTGTTTTAAGAATTGCAGGAAGACAGATTGACTGTGCAGACACTGTGGGTGCTGCAAAGAGGTCTACAGTTGCCATTGGGTGTATGTATGCACATTGAGGTCACTGGTTGTGACATTTGAGAGTACTACAGTACCGCTGTAGGAAATACAACAGTTTGTGCAGGACAAACCAGAGTGCTGTTTCTGGTAAAATTGTGTGTTTGGCAAAATGTCAAATGATGGGATAACCCAGATTGTGGCTGAGAAACTTGATAAGAATAACTTCCATGCTTGGAGGTTCAGGTTGACGAATTTCCTGATGGGAAAGGGCTATTGGGACTACGGATTTATATCCGACTGCTGCAGATGTGAAAGAGTTTAAAGACTGGAACCAAGGAGCCAGGAAGGTTATGTATTGGCTATCCATTAGTATACATGACACCATGATTGGGCACATTCAGGATGCCAAGTCCCCCAAGGAGGCGTGGCACCTTGGTAAAGCTTTATGAAACAAATACCAAGGCACGCAAGATACAGTTGAAGAATGAACTTCATACTGTGGAGAAAAAGAGTCTATCTATGAATGACTATGCGTTGAAGATAAAGGGTATTGTGGAATCCCTTGCATCTATTGGTGTGTCAGTAGATGATGATGATAAGGTGGAGGTCTGTCTACGTGGTCTCGGGCCACAATACAAGGCGTTCAAGACGTCTATTCAGACTCGGGAAAACATTCCCAACTTTATAGATTTGGTGTCTACGAAGAGAAGAGCTTGGGTGAAGACCAACAGTCTTCACAAAGTAAAAACAGTTCAGAGCAACAGGCCTTCTACACGAGTTCAGGAAGAGGACGAGGTAGAGGAGGCCGTGGACGCGGTCAAGGAGGTGGCCGAACAGGTAATCAGAATTATGGCCAGCAGCAACAGCAACAACAACAGTCCCAGAATCAACAATAGCAACAACAACACGCAGGTGGAAGAGGCAAACTCAGAGGCAGGGGGAGTCAAAGAGGCCGTGGAAATTGGCAAAGGCAATATAATGATGCACGTGAATGATATTATTGTGGTAAGCCTAGACATGTGCAGGCAGAATGCTATAAGAAGCAGGCTGACATGCAAAATGGGAAAGTGCAGCAAAACAACTATGCATCCTCAAGTAGAAATAATGAAGACAATGAAAGGTTGTTTGTTATGCAGCATGTCGTGAATGCCATGTCTGAAAATGTTGATGCAGCACAAAAAGATGATGTATGGTATGTGGATTCAAGTGCTTCGAACCACATGACAAGTCATGGGGAGTGGTTCAAGGAGATGAAAAACCCGGAAAGACCAGGTTTTGTGCAAACAGGGGATGACACTGCTCATCCAATTGCCCATGTTAGAGATGTGCCATTGTCTATGCAGGATGGCAAAGTGAAGTACCTTGCAGATGTACTTCATGTACCGAACATAACAAAAAATCTGGTTTCAGTTGGCCAGATGATTAAGCAGGGTTTGCAGGTTCGGTTTAACCCTGATGGTTGTTATGTTGAAAACTTTAAGGACAAGTGCAGGTTGGTTGCAAAAGGCAACAGAGTGGACAGAATGTTTACGTTGAATGTAGACATGCCTGAAATGAGTGCTACAATGTTTGCAAATGGTTCAGGAATTGTTGCAGACACAGACATTTGGCATAAAAGAATTGGACATGTGAATGTGCAGCGAATGAAGTCTATGCAGACTAAAGGAATTGTGACAGGGCTGCCAAAATTTAAAGTGGAAGGTATGCAGGTGTGAGCAGAAATGCACTAGATGTTGTGCATTCAGATGTATGGGGTCCTACGAAGACCATGTCTATGGGAGGCTGCAGGTATTATGTGACTTTCATTGATGACCACACAAGGAAAGTGTGGGTATATTTCATGAAGGAGAAGAGTGAGGTGTTCACTCACTTTCAGAACTTCAGAGTTTTGGTTGAAAAGCAAACAGGGAAATATGTAAAGTGCCTAAGGTCAGATGGAGGGGGAGAGTACTTCTCCAATGAGTTCTCTAAATTTTTGAAGAAGAATGGTATTCGGAGACAGTTTACATGCAGATACACTCCGCAGCAAAATGGAGTTGCTGAGTGGAAAAACAGGCACATTGCTGAGATTGCGCGGGCATTGATGGAAGAGAAAAATATGCCGCATAGCTATTGGGCTGAGGCTGTTTCTACAGCAGTATACATCAGAACAGGACTTCGACTGCTGCAGCCATACATGATGTAACTTCAGAGGAGAAGTTTACTGGTAGAAAACCTGATTCGTCTCATCTGAAAGTTTTTGGATGCATTGCATATGTGCGTGTGCCAGATGAGCTGAGAACTAAGCTGGATTTGAAAGCTGAAAAATGTGTGCTTATTGGATATTCCCTTGAGCAAAAGGGATACAGGTGTTATAACCCTGCTACACGTGAGTTGAGGGTAAGCAGGGATGTTGTCTTTGATGAGATGAGCAGCTGGTATGCTGCTGAAAAAGAAGCTGTTGGGGCTGATGTGAGTGTAAGTGTGGTTGCACAGAATGCAGGTCAGCAATCACAGTCTTTGAGTGGACCAGGAGAGTCCTCATCTAGTGGGTCTCACATCACAGAAAGGAAAAGAGAAAGTGGTTGAGCCCCTTGGTATGCCTGACATTTCTGCAGGGCATTCTCATGTTGATGGAGAGTCTAGTGGCTCAGATATGAGCCTTGATGAGGAGCTTGGGATCCCAGCTATGAGAACACCTGGTGTAAAGAAGGCTATGGAAGCCATGAATGAGAAGCTGCGAAGATCTGGGAGAGTGAAAAATCCTGTGTAGAGATTTACCTATGATGGTTATGTGGCACATCACTATGCATATATGGCAAAGGTTGTGCAAGTTGTTGAGCCCACATGCATTGATGAGGCTGTTGGAAATGTGTATTGGGAGAAAGCTATGGAGGATGAGGAGATGGATGCACTATATGGAAATGAAACTTGGGACTTAGTGCAATTGCCTGAAGGCAAGAAAGCCATTGGATGCAAGTGGGTGTACAAAGTAAAACATAAACAGTGATGGAAGCATAAACAGGTACAAGGCTAGATTAGTAGCCAAAGGATATGCACAGACATATGGCATTGATTATGATAAAACTTTCAGCCCAGTTGCCAAGATGGCAACAGTGAGAGTTGTGATAGCAGTGGCTGCGTCAAAGCAATGGATTTTACATCAGATGGATGTAAAGAATGCATTCTTGCATGGGGATTTACAAGAAGAGGTGTATATGTTGTAGCCACCTGGTTATGAGGATGTGGGTCACACCGAGCATGTTTGCAGGTTGAAGAAAGCCTTGTATGGCTTAAAACAAGCACCAAGAGCATGGTCTGATAAGATTTCTGAATATCTTGTCACTATTGGCTTTCATGTAGCCAATGCAAATTTCTCGTTGTATGTGAGACATGGTGATAGAGGGGTTGTGCTTGTTGTCATCTATGTAGATGACTTGATCATTACGGGGCACTATGATGCAGAGATCTTTGATGTAAAGATCTTGCTTAGACAGAAGTTCGAGATGAAGGATCTGGGGGAGCTCAGATATTTCTTGGGCATTGAGGTGATTAGGTCACCACATGGTATTGGATTACTGCAGAGACAGTATGGCTTGGACATGTTGTCCAAGTATGGTATGACAGGCTGTAAGCCTATTTCCGTGCCATTGGATCAGAATGGCAAGTTGAGTGCAGATTCAGGAGAGATCTTGGAGGATCCTACTATGTACAGGCGCATAGTAGGAAGTTTGATCTACATGACGATCACCAGACCAGATTTGAGCTATGCTGTTGGGTTGGTGAGTCAGTTTATGCAGGTTCCACGGAAACCGCATTTGGATGCAGTGAGACGCATACTGAGGTATGTGAGGTCTACTTTGCATTGTGGACTATTCCATGAGACTGGGACAGAGATATGTGTACATGGGTACACAGATGCTGATTGGGCTGGTAGTATCTCAGATAGGAGATCTACTAGTGGCTTCATGTTTTCTTTGGGGAGTGCTGCTGTGGCGTGGAGCAGCAAGAAGCAGCCTACGGTTGCTCTATCCAGTACAGAGGCCGAGTACAGAGGAGCTGCTATGGCAGCATGTGAGGCAGCTTGGTTGAGAAAGCTACTTGCAGATTTGGGTCTATCAGTGGATAGATAAGTTGTCATTTTCTGTGACAACATTAGCAGTATACAGTTGGCCAGGAACTCAGTCTTTCATGCTCGCACGAAGCATATAGAGGTCCACTACCATTTCGTCAGAGAGAAGGTCTTGGCAGGAGAACTTGACCTTGTTTATGTCAGCACACAGAGGATCAGGTAGCTGACATCTTCACCAAAGCATTGGGTACAAAGAAGCTCCGCAGATTCAGGGCTTCGCTTGGTGTACATGAGATGGAGTTGAGCTTGAGGGGGAGTGTTAAGATATCGAGCTCATCCAGTGAGGCACTGGACACTGATGACCCGCCTGGGGGATAGGCCCCACACTTACACCACTGGCATGGTTGGTGAGATCTTGGGTGATATACGGCCAGTGGGATGACAGGCTGTGTGATAGCCATTCTAGAGACTGGCATAGTTATAGCGCCAGCTCATTTAGTCGGGTTCACACTATAGAGAATCCGTGTTTGTATTGGTTGAGTACTTTTCATATTATGTGTACTCTTATCTTGTATATGGCGTGTTGAGTGTTGAGTGAAGAAGAAGAAGATTTTCAGTCTCTCACCTTGTGTGTTCTCTATTAGGGTTTTGTAAGTATGTGTGTGTGCTTGCAAGAGCTCAAGCTCTCTTCCCCCCTGCATCTTTTCACATTTGACTGATTGTCCAACTAGATTCTTGGTGATTTTGGTCAAGGGAAAACTAGTTAATTCAACGGTAGTCTATTCTTTGTATTAATAACTCGAATCGGTTCACAAGGATTTTGCTTGATTCAAATCGAGAGATGGACAAGTAGTTTGTTGACCGTCCCTCTCATAGTGGTGGTCTAACCAAAATCATTCAGTTTAGTTCTAGCTTTGATTCCAAGGATTTTCTTCAAATAAACATCTACTGAACTTCTAGCCGTAAGAAAATTCCAACTTTGTGAATTTCTTCCTTCTTAAACATACTAGATTAAGAATTGGTTTTATATGAGAATATCGGATTTTTATGAAAATACTCTTCTTCCATTTAATCTAATTTTGGGTAAATACCAATTTAGTGATTTAACCACATAAAATATCTAAAGATATTCTTTCTACCAGTTAATTTATCAACCCTAATTCTCTAGGTGGAATTTTGGTGAAAATTTCTATTTGTCACCAAAAATTAATTCAATTCTTTCTCTACTTATATACCATAAAAATTCTTCTTTTAACTAAATACCAATATCCATTTTTTGTTTCAATAAGCTTAAAATTATCTTTTTCTCATTTAATGATTGGATTCAAATTGTCATGGGAATTCCTCTTTTATCTCATAAAATAAATTTATCTAAAATTTCTTTTTAAATTAATAAAAATATCCATTAATTCAAATAAGCCAAGAATTCCACTTTTACCATTTAAGTGATCGAATCCCAAATGTCATGGGAATTCCTCTTTTATTATAAAATAAATTTTCTCATGCATAAATTTATCTAAAATTCTTCTTTAAAATTTAAATAAAAATATCCATTAATTCAATTATGCCAAGAATTCCACTTTTACCATTAAAATGATTGAATTCCAAATTTCATGGGAGTTCCTCTTTTATCATTTAAATTAAATTTTCTCATATATAAATCTATCTAAAATTCTTCTTGAAAATTTAAATAAAAATATCCATTAATTTAGTTATGCCAAGAATTCCACTTTTACCATTTAAATGATTGAATTCCAAATGTCATGGGAATTCTTCTTTTATCATTTAAATTTTCTCATGCATAAAAATAAATGTATCTAAAATTCTTCTAAAAATATTCATTATTTAATATACAATTTTTTTATTTTTCCATTTAATTGCATGGATCTCCATTATCATGGGAATTCTTCTTTTTGTATAAAAATAGAAATACCAAAATTTTCTCATTTCTCTAATTAATTATTTACACGTAAATACTAAAAATTAGTTTTCCATGAATGTAATGAAAATTATTCTTTTAGCATAGGATGACCAATCCTAGAATATGATAGGAAGTCCTCTTTTCACATTATGCATAAAAATGAGTTATCTATTAATTTCTGAAATATTTACCATAGCTCCGCTGCTATTTACTGATAATTTTCAATAAATTTTGAAAGAATAAGACTTTGTAATACTATTATTATAGAATAACTATCATTTAGACCTAAATCCAATTTATGGAATTAAATCATAAGTTTATCATAATTTTATTAGCATATATGCATTAAAAAGCCATTTCTTTAACCTGTAGCTTGACTAGCATAGAGTTCAATTTTTGAATTGAGAATTTATCAATGAGAAGCATCATTTGGATAGAGAATTGGTCATAGGAATGACCATTCTTTTGGGGAGAGGGAGATATATTAAGAGACTAAGGTTATGTAAAGGGAGAAGAGAAGGGTGTGTGTGTGAATGGACCTATGGTCCACTAGCTCACCTATTTAAAGGTGGAGCTAGAAGGCAATTTATATAGAGCAAGAAGCCTAGTTGTATTTGAGCAACTTAATAAGCAAGATATTTTCTTGTATTTTATGAGTCTCTCTCCTCCACATAGTTGATATAGCATGAGCACCATGAAATCTTATCATGGTATCTAGAGCTTTGGTTGATTAGACCTTTTTGTGGTGTAGAATAGGTCAAATTTATCACTTTTTTCTTGTGTGGAGTTGAACCTCCTGCCAGTGGTGGAGCTCTAGCAGCTCGTGGAGGCAACAACTCGGCGAGCTCTCATCAGGGAAAATGTAGAGGACAACCGAGCGCACACATTCGTACAGCCAATCGATGGAGAGCCTCCTTCGCTGCCACGACATTATCGCCTGAGTGAGTCGGTGCTGTTTCTACTATGCGCAGCTGATGCCGTACAACAATGCGTCATGTATAGGTGGTTGCAGGAAGGTTGCATTGGCTTAAAGCTTTTGAAGCCCATGGTCTCTACAGTCAAAGTTTTACTCCTAATGGTGGCTCAACGCACTTGCTACAGTGGAAAAACCAGGGCTGCCCTCTTGAAAGTCATTGAAGCTTCCATTAAAGCTTCAAAATCAAGTTTTTTCTTGCTCTAATCCTCTCCTCTTTGCTCTAATCACCTAAGTGATCTTGTGAGGGCTTGTTGTTGCTGATCCTATTTTTGAGTTTGAAGCGGTGGCCATACACCATGAGGTATTCATGAGCCTCATACTCATCAAGCTCCATCATCATCATCATCTTCAAGTGCACAAAGCTTTTCAAAGTGTGCTTATAAGCACTAATAGTGTTGATTAACACTAATGAGGCTTCTAATACAGGAAAGGGGAGTCATTCCAAAGTGTTTTTAAACACTAAGAGTGTTCTTAAACACTAATGGTGAATCTAATCACCAATGCAAGTGGCATTAGACGTTAGAAATGTGCTCTTAAGCATTAATCGTGTTTTTAAACACTAATGGTGATCTTAATCACCAAACAAAGTGTTCATGGACACTAATTAAGCCTCCCCATTAGAATTAGTGGTTGGGTACAAACCCTAAGTGCTAAACCATAAGCTTAACCATCTTAATCTCCTTTTTTATGCAACATCCTTGGCTTGATTAAGGGTTGTTGCACTTTCATAAGCCTTTCTCTTTCTACTTAAGCCAAAATATCAAAAATTTCTGGTTCTTTCTTCTTCATAAATCAGCCCATTACTCTCTAGTAATCTCCTTCAATACCCAATGTCAAAGGACAACACCCAAAATAAGAAGTTCTCAGGAGAGGGCTTCCACACCTTGTCAAGTACAAGATGATGTCCAAAGGTTTTTGGCCATTCATCTCCTACACTAAGGTTATAGATCGAACTAAGGCTGAAGATATTGAAGATGATGAGAGGGCACAAGCCATCATCATGCTTCATCTTGATGAGGCTCTCATTCACCATGTGGCCCAGCTTCTGACCACAAAGGAGAAATGGGATGAGCTTGATAAGCTCTATGGAGCTCGTGGTAAGAATTCCAAGATCTCACTTAAAATTGATTTTTTCAGCTTGGAACTCAAAGAGAGAGACGGCATTGGAGCCTTCATCTCTCACTTGAAGGGCCTTATGGCTCAACTTGCATCAGTGAATGCGAGAATGGATGAAGATGATGCAGTGGCTATTTTGCTAAAAGCAGTCAAGAAGGTGTACCCCACCTTAGTCACCACCCTGAAGAACATACCTAATCCCACCCTTGAAGGAGTCATTCAATCTTGTCTTGATAAAGAAAAGAGGCCAAAGGGAGGAGCTGAATCTTCAAATGCAACAACTTCATCGAATATCGAACAAGCTTTCTCACATCAAGTGATCAAAGTAAGATGTGTCCATTGCAAAAAGGTGGGTCATTTGGCAAATAATTGTTGGATCAAATATCCCAACAAAATGAAATGTAGAAAGTGTAAACAAACGGGACATATCACTTCTAAATGTCCTAACAAAGAGCCAAAGGCTTACTTTGTATCAGCCTCTAACGCCACTGAGAAATTGTTTTAAATCTCAATGTAACCACACCTATATTCCTAACCTTGTATGCCTAATGTTATAAAGGAAACCTATGTCCAATACCACCTATTCCAATTTTCTTTCATAGTTGGTATTGAGGGGGGTATTAAGAGACTAAGGTTATGTAAAAGGGGAAGAGAAGGGTGTGTGTGTGAATGGACCTATGGTCCACTAGCTCACCTATTTAAAGGTGAAGCTAGAAGGCAATTTATATAGAGCAAGAAGCCTAGTTGTATTTGAGCAACTTAATAAGCAAGATATTTTCTTGTATTTTGTGTCTCTCTCCTCCACATAGTTGATCTAGCATGAGCACCACGAAATCTTATCAAGATGTACATAAAAACATCCTAAATTAAGCATAAAGATAAACTTTTTGTGATTAATCATTAGAATTCTTTAGAAATCTTAATTTGCATTGAAAAACATTCCATTTGAAACTTCTCAAGCTTGAGAGGGGTTGAGAAGTGAAAACATTGAGAATATTAGAGAAAAACCATGAAATTATATCTTACCTCTTTGATTTTGCTTGCTTCTTTCTCTTAGAAGGAAGCCCCCAACCAATCAATTTGTTACTGTGTTATTGAGAGGAAAGCTCCAAGGATGGTTGAAGAGAGAAAAGAAGCTCCAATCTCTCCAAAATATTGAGGATTTTAAAGGGATAATAGAAAATATGCCTATTTTAATGTAAAACTGGCATGGTCTAGTTCTCACAGATGAGAATACAAAAGAATGAGGGTCTATTTATAGGTGAGGGAGGCCACTCACTAAGTCCAACTAAGTTTTAGAATTTTCCAGCTTCAGTTTGGCTGAATTTGGACAAGATTTAGACCAATTTAGCTCCCATTTTGATCCAGTTTGATCCAAGAGAGAGGAGAGAAAATATCTTAATATTTTTGAATTGAAAACCCCCCCACACATGTGAAGGGGGCACCTACCTCAAAGGTCTCCCCTTCCTTACCAAGGTGTCAAAATTTCATCATTCCTCCAAAATATCTCATTTTTTTAGTAATATCTCATAATTTTTAACTAATAAACCTTGTACTCAGTCAGCTCTTCATCTTATGTAAGCATTTACTCATTTTTGGGTATTTTCTTTTATTCATTAGATTTATCTCATTTCAGCACTTGGATTCATCATATTGGCCCATAGGAACCTTAATTGGACCATAATTTAAAAATTTCAGAAAATCTTGACCCTTAGGCTAAGGTCTTTTAATTCATTTTTAATTGATTCCTAATGCACCTTACAGAATTTATTTTGAACTTCTATTTCAAGGAAATATATTTTTGATATTAGGAGAATTTATTTATCCAAAAATATCTCAATATTGAATTACCTCTCTCTAGATTTTTTTTATCTCTCTAGGTAAAAACAAGGAAAAATAATATTTTCTTGTAATCAAAAATAGGGAATGATTACAGGGGATTGAAGTAAAGCTTATTCTTTATTCAGGCTGAGGAGGAATCTTACATCCTCTCCCACTTGAAAAATGTGAGATGTTCTTATCTCGCAAAGTGGGGGTAATCTTTTGCCAACTCTTCTTCTTTCTCCCAGGTGGCATCTTCTAGAGGGAAAAACTTCCACTTTACTAAAAATTCTCTGAGGACTCTACTCCTGAGAATCTTCTCCCAAACGTCAAGGATTTCTTCAAGTTGGAGTACCATTTGGCCTTGAGTCGCGGAGAAATCAATTGTTCATCTCCATCAAGAACGTGACTCGAGCTAGGTACTTATTTCTTAAGCAAACTGACATACATGGAATACATTATGTACCTTGAGATGGGGAGGTAGAAGAAGTTTATAGGCTAGATCGCCCACTTTCTTTAGAACAGCATATGGTCCACAGTATCTGGGGGAGAGAGCTTCTTGTACTTCCCTAAGGATAAGGAACTTCTTTTTGGTCGTACTCGAATGAAGACCATATTTGATTCTTGGAACTCTCTCTCTGATCTCTTTTTATCTGCATACTATTTTTGCCTATCTTGGGCTGCCGTTATATCTTTACGGATTGATTGCATTTGCTGGTCCATGTCATCAAGCATTTGTTTGGACATCTCGACTCTGATCAATGGGTCGGACCAAGTCAACGGTGTAAGGCAATCTTGTCCATACAAAGCTTTGAAAGGACTCATCCCAATGCTTCGATGATAAGAAGCATTGTAAGCAAATTCATCAGATGCAAATGGCTTAACCACTTCTTGGGTTCCCTGCCAGCATGACCGAAGGATATCTTCTATTACCTGGTTCACTCTCTCAGTCTGGCCATCTGTTTCGGGGTGATAGGCTGTGCTGAGATCCAAGAAAGTTCCTACTGCTTTGAAGAATGCAGTCCAGAATTTTGATATGAATTTGGGATCTCTGTCACTTACTATTCTCCTGGGGTAAGCCATGGAATCTGAAGATCTCTTTAAGGAAAACTCTGGCAACATCCATTGTAGTGTATGTTTCTTTCACTGGAATCAGATGGGCAACTTTGGTTAGCCTGTCAACTACCACAAAAATGGAGTTGTAACCTAATTGCACTGAAGGTAATCCGGTGACAAAGTCCATACTAATACACTCCCACTTCATCTGAGGAATGTCTAGAGGCTGCAGCTTCCCTGGGATCTTGCTCTCTCTGCCTTGACTCTCTAGCACATTAAGCATTTCCACACATGATCAAGTACATCCTTTTTGAGTCCTGGCCAGAAGAAGCTTTTCTTCACACACATACAGGTTTTTATAAACCCTGGATGTCCAGCTATCAGGCTATCATGGGCTTCTCTCAAAATCCTTCCCTTTATTCCCTCATCATTGGGAATGCATAGCCGATTATTATAATACATGCATCCTTCATCCAATTTGAACCCAAGAACTCGACTCATTTCTTGAGGAGTCTTGCTTTCCTACATCAGAAGGGTAGCAATAGGGGCAAAGAATTTGTCCTGCGTGCATGATTTTCTCCTTTGCTTCACTGATTAATGGATTTGACACCACTGTGATTGCAAGCAAGGAGGCTTTTCTACAGAGCGCATCTGCCACCACATTTTCTTTCCCCAGTCGATACTTAATTTCAAAATCAAATTCCTGTAGGGTCTGCATCCATCTCCTTTGACGCATGTTGAGATCCCTTTGGGTGAAGATCCAATTCAGACTTTGATGATCTGTCATCAAGGTGAACCTTTGTCCCAAAAGATAATGTCTCCACAACTTCAGAGCATAAACTACTAAGAGTAACTCCAAATCATGGACGGCATAATTTCTCTCATATGTTCTGAGTTTTCTAGATTCATAGGCCATCGATGACCTTCCTGCATAAGAGCACCGCCTAAGGCATACCCACTGGCATCAGTCACTACCTCAAAAGGTTTGGTAAAATCTGGCAATTTAAGGACAGGGTTGATTACTAAGGCTGTCTTTAGTTTATCAAAGGCACTCTGACACATAGCAGTCCACTGAAAGAGGGTACTCTTCTTGGGAAGGTTAGTTAAAGGGGATGCTATCTGAGCATACATGGGTATAAAGATCCTATACCATCCGATTAATCCTAGGAATCCGGTGACTTACTTAACCGTCTTAGGTTCCGGCCAATCTACAACTGCTTGGATCTTTGCGGGGTCAGGAGAAATCCAATCCTTTGATACTATGAATCCCAAGTATTCCACTTGGCAACAGAGAAAGAGCACTTGCTCTTTTTTGCAAAGAGTTGGTGTTTCTTTAGGATTTCTAGGACCTTGCGCACATGATCTTCATGATCTGTAGCATTCTTTGTGTATACCAAGATATCATCAAAGAAGACAAGAACAAAATCATCCAAGTATTCTCTTAGAATTTCTTGCATAAGATGATTAAATGTCGCTGGGGCATTAGTCAATCCAAACAGCATGACTTGAACTCATAATTCCCATAGCGAGTATTGAATGCTGTCTTCGGGATGTCCTGTTCCTTGATTCTGATCTGGTAGTACCCGAATTTGAGATCTATCTTTGTGAACATTTGGGGTCCCACTTAACCGATCTAGAAGTTCATCAATCCTAGGAATAGGATACTTATTTTTAATTATTAATTGATTCAATCCTCTGTAGAGTCAATACAGAGTCTTAACGTTCCATCTTTCTTCTTTTGAAAGAGAACGGGCATACCCCAAGAAGGTGAGACACTGGGTTTGATGAATCCCTGCTCTAACAGTTGTGTTAACTATTCCTTAAGTTCTATGGCTTCAGGGACTGGCATTTTGAATGCACGCTAGGCCACTCGCTGAGCTTCGGGGGTTAACTTTAACAACATAAACAGCTTGCCTCTTTCTCAGCCCTTTTAACAATTTAGAAGCCTTGACTAATTGTAGCACTGGTGATCCCAAAATTCTAGTTCCTTGAACTTTATTCCCGAAATTCTAGTTCCTTGAACTATATTCCCATGAAGGTCAAGGAAAGAGATGGTTCCTTTGGAACAATGAATGTCAGCTTGATTCTTGTGGATCCAATCCATTCCAAGGATTCCATCATAGACTCCCAAGGGTAGGACTCTAAAACTGGCACTCTGTTACATTTCCATCTAGACTAAACTGAATAAGGTCTGTCTCAAGGTGTGTGAAAAGAATCTTTCCACTGGCCAATTCCACTTGTATAGGTTTCCCTAATTTTTGATTTAGGACTAACTTACACAAACATCCTGGGGAAATAAAAGAATGACTACTGCCTGAATAAGCTTGAATTACTTACCCTGGTACTCTGCTGGAGTCTCGAGGACTGAAAATTCACGATTACTCCCCTAATTCTCTATTGCGGCATAGATTTGTCCTTTCTCTTCCTCCACTTCCTCAGCTATAGTGACGGCTCTAGCTGCTGCAGTCTAAGTGGAACTCTCTCTCTTTGGTTACCCCAATTTTGAGAGGGAGTTCAGAGACTGCTTTGCATGGAGGTTGCAGGTTGAGCTGGCACTCTTCTGGGGTTGACCTGATTTTGGCGCGGGGGACCCTGATTGGACTGATACGAAGGAGTCTGTCTCTGAATTTAGGGACCCTGGCTTCCTTGGCCCACAGATAGAGATAGGCAATCCTTGAGCTGGTGCCCAAACCCCTGACATCCCCGAAGCACCTCTTCTCACTTCGAAGCTCTTCTCTTTGCATTCTTGAGAGAATCGGAGTACCTGAGAAAGTACTTCGAGGGAAAGGTCTTCCTAGATTCTTGAAATTTCCTGACTCCAGATTCTGGTTGGGACCTTGGTGTCTCTTTGGAGGTGGAAGGTTGGAAGAACTTCTCGGTGTCTGGAATCTCTTGAAGGATGAGGGAGCTGGCTTTGGCGGGACTTTCACGATGAAAGATTTGGCAAAGTCCTTCGCCATTCTGACAGCTTCTACCATGGACACTAGCTTGGCATTCTTGACCAGTGTGTCTAAGGGTTCATTCATTCCCCGAATGAACCTAGCCATGAGTTGCTCTTTGTCTAGAGGTGGTGAGAATACTTGAGGAGAAGAGCAAATGCTTGGTGATATTCTTCGATGGTTTTGCTCCCCTGGTTTAGCTCCAAAAATTAATTCATCTTGGTTTCTAAAAACCCGAGGGGGGGGGACAAAATCTCTTCCTTAAATAGGCTTTAAGATCATTCCAAGATTGGGTATTTCTGTCCAATGGTTGGGTATTTCTATCCAATGGTTGGTGTCACAATGGTTACTCCATGCCACCCTGGCTGTTTCTACAATTTTCAGCCTGGCAAGAGCCATTTTGCTCCTCTCATTGTAACCGATGACATCAAAATACTCCTCCATTGCTTCAACCCATTTATCTACAGCTTCACCCACGTTCTCCCCTTCACCTTTGAAGGGCCCTAGCTGAGTTCTGTGAAGAGCCTTGCAAACATCGGGCTCAAGCTCTTCTTCATTAGTGAGAGGGTCTGCTGGCTGATGGCCACGGTTCCCTTGCCTCATGATTCTGTCAAAAATGATATATTATAAATTTTTATTTTGATATCGTCCCACAAGATCCTAAGACCTAAGAGGTTCGGAAAATAATTTCTTAAACAAGATAAATAATCTTATTAGAGATCTATGACATATGTCCGGTAACAAGTTTTGCTTTATCAATTCGTCAAATAAACAATCACTTATACAACAGGGAATTTTTCCACAAAACATTTCTTTATTTATATAGAGGTTGCAATATGTACATAGAGCAGCTCGGCTCCAGAAGTCAAAATCTTCTCGTGGGCTATAACCATGCCCTGATACAAATGTTCCCTTACTACCAAGGGAGTTACTATCTTCTCCTTAGGAATAAAACAACTAAGGAGTCTGTAGATATGGCAAGAAAGTCTGAAATTTTGAGGCGTTGGGTGTTATAAAATAACACCATGTATCACTTTCAGCCTCATCAAAATCATGGTTAATGAGAGATTCTCATCAGCATCGCACGCTAGTCGCAAGAGGCATGGACATACTACCCTGCAAACCACTTGTGCTGCCGTCTCTCCGCTGGGTTAGGGAAATATAGATCCTCGAATTGGCCTGCGAGTCTAGCTCGGTTCGTTCCAGTTGAAGCGGAAGAGATGAGATGCTTGAAGGCGACCACAAGAGCAAGTCTTGTGACTGGGTGACGTCGAGAACACCAGATAAGTGTGGAACTTCCATATATAAAACCAAATTATTTGATTATAAAATTCTTCGTTAATGAAGCTTAAGGAATGAAAATATAATATGTAAATGCTCTTTTTGAGTTTTTATACAAATTTCTGATAAGAATACATTTGTCCTTATTGTCTTTCAACAAAGCTCTGATACCAGCTCTGTGAGACCCCCACCCCCTCCACGGTGCCTCCTCTAAGGGCGCTGCCGGCGACGGAAGTAGCGTCGGCCTCTCGCGCGGGGCAGGGATCCACACTCGGGGCCTCACCCATGGATGTCCGGACAAGAGACTAGTCCGGCAGTACCTCCGAAACCGAAACCGAAAGAACTTCCCTCTCTCGAAAGGCACGGGCGATTCCTCCAGGGAAAATCTTTGAACAAGATAATTAATCGAACGGGTCAAAGTCTTAACTATTCAAACTGATCCGACCAAACCTGAAGTCACATGGTCAGATCAAAGAAGAGACTTGCACTTGGTCCATAGAATCACCGCTTTTTTCCTTCTTTAATAAGGCACAGTCGTCCACTGATTCCCTCCCACAGAACAAGGGTCTTCTTGTTAAGTCCCTTTATTTATGATTCAATTCCGATTTTAGATTCAACTGATTCTGGGGTTCTTTAGATTGGTCAGTTCCTCACAGAATCATGGGATGAAGATATTCATATAGAACTCATTATCGGATAACAATTCATTTCAAAACATCTCATTCATATCTTTAACACAATAATGGTCCATTAGACCAAAATTTCCATCTGAACAGTCCTCCATGAGGATTTCAATTATACAGTTTTTTTTTGGTCATTCCTTAACTTGATCCACTGGGTCAAGTGTTAACATTAGCAATTTGTCAGCACAATCTACTAATCTCATAGTGATTTGCTGAAGTCATCATCGTCATTCCAGTTATGAACAACATCACAAGGACTCGTCCCATTCATCCTCATTGTGGTTTTGTTCAGCTTATTACATTTCAACCAAAATTCAGGAATCATCATTTTTCAATCAAAATCCAAATCAATTCATCAGTTCTCAATCAAAATTTTAAAATCATATCAACCACATTCGAATTCATCATCTGAATAGCATTTTTGCTTATAATTTCAAGATCTTAGATTTACTCGTATATACTGCCAGTAAAGAGCTCCAGTACACTCGGTATATACGGGTAGTCACGGTCCTTGGAATTATACGGTAAATACCATCATGTCTAGGCCTCAAGCAAGTCAGGGACTCCATATAATTGCGGTACTTCCATCTGAAGACCCAATTACCAATTAATGAGTTTCAGTCAATAACAATTTGTATGAATTTTATCACACAATTTCAACCTTTTATTGCTACTTCATCAATTTTTAACATTTTTGGCTTCTCAGTTGATCCACTTTAGCCAATTTTGCTCTGATACCAGCTGTAAGATCCTTGTCCCCACCGCGCGACAAATTCAGGGGTGCTAGCAGCGGAAGTAGCACTTCTTGCACGGGATAGGGTCCCACACTCGGGGCCTCGCCCACGGATATCTGGTCAAGAGACTAATCCATCTTTTCTTCCAAAACCGAACCCGAAAAAACTTCCCTTTCCTGGAAAGCTCAGGCGATTCCTCCAGGATAAATTTTTCTCTAACGTAGTCAAAAGCCTTAACAAACTTAATTGATCTGACCGAACCCGTAAGTCCCATAGTCAGATCAAGGAAAGATTGCACTTGGATCATAGAGACCAACGCTTTTTTCCTAATTGAGAGGCACAGCCATTGATTCTTTTCCATAGAACAATTTTTGTCTGGGATTTACTTCATCTAGCGTACTATAACAGAATTGAGTCTCAATTTAGGGATCCATCAATCCAGCCTAACCCCATCCAATCCCATGGGTTAGCCGACCGCCCAACCACTGTAGTGATGGGGTCCAATTAGGAATTTGGTTAGGTTTTGTCTCGGGTACCAGGGAAAAGAGTTCCCAGGCCCCCTAGCCAGATATTCATGCAAACTTAAAACTAGTCACACCACTTACACACCCAATATGAAATTGCCTTTTTCATAGATTCAGTTGTCTTTAAAACAATCATTTAATGAAATCATAGTCACTAATCATAATCCTCCAAAAATTTTTAGTTGAATTCTAATTTCCAATCATTCCTTCCTCAGTGTACCTATGGCATCATTGGCAACCAGAACGCTCACAACCTGTCCACTCAGGGGTCTTTTCGATGGTTCCTAGCTCATAGTACTCGGCAATATTCACATATCAAAATGGAATCTTCGTTGAAGATCAGCAAGATCAACCAACAGATCCATATAAAAGAACCATGGACTCATCCATTGAGGACCAGCAAGGTCAATCAACCAGATCCATGCCCGAATTCAGAAAACAACTCTTAGTCCTTGTTCCAATATCTTCCACGATGCACGTGTGGGTGTCGTCGGTGATGCAGAGCCCGAGCACCGTATGGTCAGCACCCTCCAGGATCCTTCGTACCTAGTGCTTCACTCATAGTCGGCTTCCTTGGTCCCTCATCCACCGTACCGAAAGCTCACCATTTTAATTGAACCGAGGCTGGTCAACACCTCGGCCGACCTTGCTACGCGAGACGTCCTCCAATGACTCTCCGTTCAGCTGTTGCAACTTTATTAGATTAGGTCTCCATGACCTCATTCACAAGATGGTCAAAATGCTTCTGTAGCATTCTTGAAATAAAACAGTCATTTAAAAACAATTTCAAAATATAGTTTCTATAACAAACTCTCGTCTTTCCACATTGCTCCACATCAAACCACATTAATTAATTCCACAACCATTTCATAAGTATTCCTATTCTCATCCAATCAAATCATTTTCATCTCATCACATCTTTCCTCAATTTATCCTCATCAGATCTCATCCACTCGCATCTACCCATATCCACATCTTTCCTCAATTTATCCTCATCAGATCTCATCCACTCGCATCTACCCATATCCACATCTCATCCATTCAGACCACATCGCATTCACTCGCATCTCATCCATTCAGACCACATCACATACACTCACATCTCATCCATTCAGACCACATCACATCTCATCCATTCAGACCACATCACATCTCATTCATCCAGACCACATCACATCTCATTCATTTTACCTCACATCTCATTCATTCACATCTATCCCGATTCACATCCCATCACATCACATTCATTCATATCCATCACATTCACTTTCATTCATATCCATCACATTCATTCTCATCACCATTATATCACATCACTTCTATCCACATCATATCTCATTCATACACATCTCATCTCATTTATCCACATCCATCCAATCGTTCACATGTACGACTACTCGCATCTATCCATACATTCATATCTATCACTTCACATCCACATATATTCATGTCACATCTCATCTCTTTACATCACATCACATTCTTTCACATACACATCTATATCCATTCTTTCACATACATCCACATCCATTCTTTCACATACTCATTCACATCCATTCTTCTCATACACATTCACATCCATTCTTCACATACACATCCTTATCCATTCTTTCATATACTCATTCAGATCCATTCTTCACATACACATTAAGTCACATCTTATATCATTCATTTACATTCTGATTCGCATGACATCACATCTTATCCATTCATACACATTTATCTGATTCACATCACATCTCATCACCTTTATTCACATCACATCACATCCATCCATTCATTGATTCCCATCTATCTGATTCACATCACATCTCATCACATCTATTCACCTCACATTCTCATCATCTCTACTCACATCACATCCATCCATTCATTCATTCCCATCTATCTGCTTCACATCACATCTCACATCTATTCACCTCACATCTCATCACCTCTATTCACATCACATCCATCCATCTATTCACATCTATCTAATTAACATCACATCTCATCACATCTATTTACCTCTCATCTCATCACCTCTATTCACATCACACCCATCCATCCATTCATTCACATCTATCTAATTCACATCACATCCATTCATTCACATCTATCTAATTCACATCACATCCATCCATCCAATCATCATCTATCTGATTCAATCATCATCTATCTAATTCACATCACATCCATCCATCCAATCATCATCTATCTGATTCACATCTTATCTCATCACATCTATTCACACCACATCCATCCATCCATTCTTCTCATCTATCTAATTCCCATCACATGCCATCACATCTATTCACCTCATATTCTCATCACTTCTATTCACATCACATCCATCCATCCATTCGCATCTATCTAATTCACATCACATTCTCATCATCTCTATTCACATCACATCCATCCATTCAATCATCATCTGATTCACATCTTATCTCTATTCACATCAATCATCATCTGATTGACATCTTATCTCATCACATCTATTCGCCTCATATTCTCATCACTTCTATTCACAAAATTTAAACATAGAATTTAAGAGGATTCTAATTTTTTATATAAAAATTCTTTACGCATCTATATATGCATAATTTAATTTTAAGGAAAATAACACTTTTGAAATAAAATTAAATCCTTTATGCATCTTCCTATGCATAAATTTAATTTTAAATGAGAATGACTCTTTTGAAATAAAAATAAATCTTTTATGCATCTTCCTATGCACAAATTCAATTTTAATGAGAATGACACTTTTTTTGAAATAAAAATAAATCTTTTATGAATCTTCGCATAAATTCAATTTTAATGAGAATGACACTTTTGAGATAAAAATAATTCTTTTATGCATCTTCCTATGCATAAATTCAATTTTAATGAGAATAACACTTTTGAAATAAAAATTAATCTTTTATGCATCCTTCCTATGCATAAATTTAATTTTAATGAGAATAGAACTTTTGATATAAAAATAAATCTTTTAGAATGCACAAACGGAGGGAATTACTCTTTTAGAATAACCTAATGATAAACTTTAGTTCCACAAAATTTAAGAAAATTTTACCATAACCTCCTTTGTATGGTTGACCATTTCTCAATTTTATCGTTCAATTTATGACTTGAATTAATCCAATTTGAATTCTAATATCTCTAATCTACTCCATTTTCTAAAAATCAAGAGAGTAAACAATGAAAAGAGTTTAATGATTCTTTTAATTAAACTTTCTAAGATTGAGAAGGGCTGAATTGTAAAGAAGAGAAGGGGGTGGCCTTTCCATCAAGGCATAGTATCAGATTTTAATTCAACATTTACAAAGCATAAAATTTGAGAAAACCATAGATTTAAAAATTCACAATAAGTAAGAATTAAGCTTACATGCAGCTTGTAAGCTTTCCTTTGGCTTGAGGGATTGAGTGTTCTAATCTTGTTTGTAGCAAGAGTGGCCACCAAATTCACTTGGAGAGGATTAGGCCAAAAAACAATTGAATTATCAAGAAATTCAATGTTAAATGGCTCAGGACAGAAGCAGAGTAACAGTGCATAAACACCATTAAGCTTTTACAAAGAGGGAGGCTTCTATTTATAGGAAAAAGTGAGCCTCTAACCAAGCAAACTGATTCTAGAATTTTCCATATCAGTTTGGTCACTTTTTGACCATTTTTAGGTCAGTTTGGCTTACTTTTTGGATCTAGTTGAAACAGGAGAGAGGAGAGATGAAAATATCTCATTATTTGTGAGTTTAAAACTTATCCACACACATGAAATAGGCACCTCCTTCATGAGGGGAATTTCCCACACTGAGGTATCAAAAATGCATCATTTCCTCTAAATATCTCTTCTTTTTTAACTAATAAACCTTGTCCTTAGTCAACTCTTCATCTTATGTGAGTATTTACTCATTTTTGGGGGATTTTCTTTTATTCTTTAATTTATCTCCTCCCTAAATTTGGATTAATCTTATTGGTCCATAGGAACCTTAATCCAAATTTTTTAGAAAATCTGGACCCTCAGGATAAGGTCCTTTTTACCTATTTTCAATAAATTCCAATTGCACATTGGAAAGTTCTTTTTGAATTTCTGTTTCAGGGGAATTTAGTTTAATAAGAAAGGATATTTTTCCATCCAAATATATCTAAAAATTGAGTTACCTCTCTCTAGAACATTTTCTCTCTCTAGGCCAAAACAGGTAGAAACAAGATCTTTGATTATTCTGAAAAGGGGATTGATTACAAGGGAATAAACTGGACATCTTGAGGGGCTGGGAGGAATCTTACATTTCCTCTCCCGATGGTTATTCTATCCGCATCCCAATCTTGATTAATCCGTGCCTTCCTGAGCCATGTTCTTCTAGTAACATCCAGTAGGCACCTTTTATGTCCTCCATGTAGAGCACCGCTACTACAATCTGGAAAGTGAATCCTAGTGTGAGCCCATGGATTAATCCGAGTGGCTAGACTCTCTGTTGATCCACCATTTTTATTACTAATAGGGATGGATCCATCTGATCAATCCGACTATTCGCGAGCGACAATGTTAAATCCTAATGCACCATTCATCAGTACTTTTGCTATGTTCACTTTGGCAAGCTTGACCTGGATCATCAGATGGCTTCATCATAAATCGGGGCTTCTAGAGTTTCTGTCTTCTCAATGTGCATGGTTCCAGAGTCTGTGATGGTCCCGTCCTCTCCTCCTGGGGAATTAGGCGGTGTACTAGCTACTCTCTGAAGTTTGGCACTAATGTGAGGAGATGTACCGCCATATGGATCGGTTGCTTTAAATCTTCCCACAGATCATATGACAACATTTCTCCTTCTAGCAAGCCTAATTTGGATTTCCTCTTACTTCATTTCCTCTGCATTTTTATTCAACCCTCGGTGTCCTCGCACCTTTCTCCGGACTTGATGTCCATGCTTTTGACACTTCTCCTCCATGGTCTGGGATTTGTTGAATTATATTCATCGGCTATATGGTGACTTCAGCATGCTGCTAACAAATCGGCTTGGGCATTTGTAGCTCTTTCTTATGCGCCTCTCGGTCATATTACTATTCCACCCAATCAGACACCTCCATCCAAACCTTGTTCTTCTCCTGCCAGGTAACAATCTTTTACTTCCCCCTCTTATCCGAGGTCTGCTGTTTCCCCACCTCTGGAGTCTTGGGTTGCATGAATCTGGCCATGGCTTTTGATTCCACCACCTCTATCGTCGACTTGATTCGTTCTTGCTTGTCTAGAGCTTGGATTTCAAATTAAGTCCCCAAAATGAACTCATTCAGATGTGCACCTCGCATTTGCATCCAAGCCCAAATTACAAACGGGGGGGATCTATACCTATAATCATACTCTTCTTTTGTTGGGTCATGCCCAACAACCTCCCTCTACAAAAAAAATTAAAAAAAGATACAATTAGTTAAAGGGAACAATATAGTTTAAATCCAAATTAGATTAAATAAAGGAGAATAGTAAAATAGACACTTACAAAATGAGAAATAAAGGAGGATTTACCTCCCGAGCCAAAGTGCGATGCTCCTCAATTTTATAGTCTTGAAACATTTGTCGTCTCTTGTTGAAAAGCACCTAGATGCTTCCTCACAAAGCTCTACACGTACCTCCACTCCTCTTATAAGCAAACACTTGGCTTCTCTATGAGACCCCTACCCCCTCCGCGCACCGAAATCCAGGAATCTAGCAGCGGAAGTAGCAACCTCATGCGCGGGGTAGGGTTTCCCACTCGGGGCCTCGCCCACAAAAGTCTAGACAAAAGAGACTAATCTCTTGGTTCTTCCAAAACCGAACCCGGAAAAAACTTCCCTCGCCCAGAAAGCATAGGAGATTCCTCCAGGAGAAATTCTCTAACGTAATCAAAGGCCTTTTTCATTCCGACCGAACCCGCGGATCACATGGCCGGATTAAGGGGAGAACTTGCACTTGGATCAAAGAGACCAACGCTTTTTTCCTCGTCAAAGAGGCACAGCCGTTGATTCTTTTCCATAGAACAAGGATTATCCATGATTTACTTCAACTATCGTAACTTGAACAGCATTGGATTTTTAATTATAGGGATCCATTAGTTAGCCTAACCCCATCAGTCCCATGGGTTAGCCAACCGCCCAACCACTATATATTGATAGGATCCATTATAAAAATTTGGTTATGTTTTGTCCCGAGTACCAGGGGAAAGAGTTCTTAGGCCCCCTAGCCGGTACTCATGCAAAATACAATTTAGACACACCACTTATGTACCCACTTACGCACCCAATATGAAATTACCTTTTACAGATTCAACTATAAAAGCAAACTTGAAATGAAACCATAGTATTACTGATCATAATCTTCCAAAATATCTAGATCCAATCTCCAACTTTTCCACTTTCCAATCATAAAATCCAATTTCAGTCATTCCTTCCTCGGCGTACCTATGGCATCATTGGCAACCAGAACGCTCACTCTCTGCTCACTCAGGGGCTTTTTCAATAGTTCCTAGGCCATAGTACCTAGGAATATAATCAAATAAAAATCATATAAAGTACTCTCAGTTTGAAGATCAGCAAGATCAACCAACAAGATCCATGTAAAAGAGCCATGAACTCATCCGTTGGACCAACAAGCTCAATCAACTAGATCCAAGCCCGAATTTAGAAAACAAACTCCAACTCATTTTTCTTCCCCGATGCACATGTGGGTATTTTCGGGGGCGAGCCAGAGCCCGAGCACCGTATGGTCAGCACCCTCTAGGTTCCTTATAGCAGATGACCTAGCGCTTCCCTCATAGGCCACTTCCTTGGTCCCTCGTCCACCGTACCGGAAGCTCACCATTTTAATCGAACCGAGGCTAGTCAAGACCTTGGCCGACCATGCCACGTGAGATGTCCTTCATTGACTCACCATCAGCTGTTGCAACCTTTTTACTTAGGTCCGCACCACGACCTCATTCACAAGATGGTCAAAATGCTTCCCCAAACAATCTTTAAAAAACAGGTTTCACAAACAAATACAGTTCCAAATAAGATTCCCATCTTTCCTCATCATTCCACATCCTTTCACATTATTCCTCATCTTTTCTCATCATTCCACATCCTTTCACATTATTCCTCATCATTTCTCATCTTCCCACATTTTTCTACATTAATCCATATCACATCACATCATTCTCACATCCAATCACATCATTTCCACATCAACTCACATCCAATCACATCATCCCACATCAATTCAAATCCAATCACATCATTTCCACATCAACTCACATCCAATCACATCATCCCACATCAATTCACATCCAATCACATCATTTCCACATCAACTCACATCCAATCACATCATCCCACATCAATTCACATCCAACCACATCAATTCACATCCAATCACATCATTTTTACATCAACGCACATCCAATTCACATCCAATCACATCATTTCCACATCCAATCACATCCAATCACATCTAATCACATCATTTCCACATCAACTCACATCCAATCACATCATTTCCACATCAACTGACATCCAATCACATCATCCCATATCAATTCACATCTATCACATCATTTCTACATCAACTGACATCCAATCACATCATCCCACATCAATTCACATCCAATCACATCATTCCCACATCAACTCACATCCAATCACATCATTTTCACATCAACTCACATCCAATCACATCATTTCCATATCAACTCACATCCAATCACATCATTTTCACATCAACTCACATCCAATCACATCATCCCACATCAATTCACATCCAATCACATAATTCCCACATTAACTCACATCCAATCACATCATCCCACATCAATTCACATCCAATCACATCATTTCCACATCAACTCACATCCAATCACATCATCCCACATCAATTCACATCCAATCACATCTTTCCTACATTCATTCACATCCATTCTCATCATTCTTATATTTATTCACATCCATTCTCATCATTCCTATATTCATTCACATCCATTCTCATCATTCCTACATTCATTCACATCCATTTTCATTCTCATCATTCCTATATTCATTCACATCTATTCTCATCGTTCTTATATTCATTCATATTCATTCACATCATTCCTACATTCATTCATATCCATTCACATCCATTCCTACATTCATTCATATCCATTCCCATCATTCCTACATTCATTCACATCTATTCTCATTATTCCTACATTCATTCACATTCATTCACATCTATTCTCATCATTTCTACATTCATTCACATCCATTCACATCTATTCTCATCATTGCTATATTTATTCACATCCATTCTCATCATTCCTATGTTCATTCACATCCATTTACATCCATTCCCATCATTCCTACATTCATTCACATCCATTCGCATGATTCCCATAGTAATTCACATCCATTCTCATCATTCCTATATTTATTCATATTCATTCACATCCATTCTCATCATTCCTACATTCATTCACATCCATTCTTATCATTCCTATATTCATTCATATCCATTCACATCAATTCTCATCATTCCTATATTCATTACTCTATAAATTTTGTGCATAACCTTCTTTATTTTTCTTACTATTGAATAATACAAAACTCCTCTTTTAGCATAAAAATATAGATCTATGCCTGGAATATGATTTATCTCTTTTTTAGGAAATTTTGCCAGAGCTTTGCTCTGTAATTAGTGAGAATATTCAATTTTCTTTTTGAAATGAAAATATGATAGAAACTCTTCTTTTAGACTAAAATTAAATTATGCATACATAGCATAATTATATTCATAATTATAAGCATAATTATAATTAATTCTCTTGATTAAAGTAAAATAACCATTCCTCATTTCTAAAAATGTTAGCATAACCCTCTTTCAATTTAGGATGAGTTAATATGATTTTTCTTACTCATAATCAAGATAAAAAGAATTAACCATCATGTTTATTAGATTAAAAATCATGAAAATATCTAATCTCTTTCTCTAGCTTATCAAGCCTAGAGTTTTGATTAGGATAAAGAGATTATCATTGAGAATCATCCTTCTACCAAGGATCTAACCATAAAGATGATTTATCTTTCCAAAAGAGAGATTTATTAACAAAAAATACTATTATTAAGCAAAAAAATAGCATTACTCTAATTAAACATTATGAATCATTGGAAAGCTTGATTTCAAGAGAAAACCATTCCATTGAAAGCTTCTCAAGCATTAGAGGGGTTGAGAAGAAGAAAATCATTGAGAGAATTTAAAAAAACCATTAAATTAGGTTTACCTTTGAATTTGGCTTGATTCTTTGGCTAGAAGTGAAGCCCACAAGCAAGTCCTTGGCCACCAAGAGGGGGAGGGCAATCTTCAAGAGAGGATGGAGAATAGAGAAGCTCCAAATCTCTAAAAGAAGAGGTAAAATAGAGGGATAATAGAAATCACACTAAAATGAAGATAATATTGGCATGTAATTACTCAAAGATGAAAATACAAAGGAATAAGGGTCAATTTATAGGTGAGGGAGGCCACCAACCAAGTCCAACTAGGATGTAGAGACTTCCAGCTTCAGTTTGACCTAATTTGGACAAGATTTGGATCAGTTTGGGTCCCTTTTTTTATCCAGTTTGCATCAAGAGAGAGGAGAGATAAAAATATCACATTTTTTTGAATTAAAAAAGCCAAGCAATGATAATAAAAAAGGCACCTACCTCAAGTGTCTTCCTCTCCTTACCAACGTGTCAAAAATTCATAATCTTACCAAAATATCTTATTTTTTTTACTAATAAATCCAGTTCTTGGTCAACTCTTCATCTTATGTGAGCATTTATTCATTTTTGCGGGATTTTCTTTTATTATTTGTAATTTTTCCATTCCAACCTTTGGATTAATCCTATTGGCCCTTTGGAAGCTTATTTGGACCTTAATCAAAAGTTTTTGAAAATGTGGACCCTTAGGCTGAGGTCTCCAATACACGTATTCAATTAATTCCTAATGCACATTGGAAAATTCATTTTGAATTTTTGTTTCAGGGGAATTCATCTCAGATTTTAGGAGAATTTTTGTATAAAAAATATCTCGATTTTTTATTATCTCTCTCTAGAATATTTTCTCTCTCTAGGCCAAAATCAAGGGAAAATAATATTTTCTTGCATTCAGAATTAGAGGATGATTACAGAGACTGAAGGGGAGGTTCTCACACCTTTATATCTCAAAAGATGGGGGAGAGGAATCTTACTTTCTCTGTGCTGTTCTTGGTTGCTCTCTTAATACTTGGTCTCCTATTTTGAGAGGAGGCGCTTTATCCTCTTATTCATGTAGTCATCCGAGAAGGTGAGGCCCATATATGGAACAACAAACTCAATCTTGAGCACATCAAATAACATATTGTTTTAATAGCTCATCTTGTTCTTTCCACTTCTTAAATGAGTTTGTGAACTCCAAGTTTATAAGTACATGAATCCTATTAATTATTTTCGTCCCTCTACCATCCATGACGAGCACCCCATCAGCATCTATGTTATATGATAAGGTCTATGGATCAAACTATGGGATGACTCTCCTCGAGGATGGCTCAAAATGAGCTGGTGATGAACCCTCGCATTAGGCAGAGGTCTTGAGTGCTACTTTTTCCAAAGGAAAAGAACCCTACTCCCCCTGCCCCCCTACTATGTCTAGTAGACCCCCCCAAAAGACTCTACGATGTCACGTGGTGAAGATGTATGTGAGGGAGCCAGGGTGGGTCTAGTTAATGTTGGTAGTGTAGGCTCATCACAACTATAGCGTGATGGGCCTATACCACTTGGATCTAGGCCTATCCTATTAATGGAGTGGACTATTGCCATGGAGATGACTAACCATATGGAGTAGATTGGTCTGATAGTATGTTTGCTTGTATGGGTTGTTGCAAGATCAGGGTGTCCAGTTTTATCTAGTTTATGCTGGACTGCGACAATGCTTGGAGAGCAAATTTTGGGGGGTAAGGTACTTAAAATGAGATTAAGAAAATAATAGAAAATACGTTTGCCCTTAAATTAATCCAATATAACTTAAATTAATATAAATTAGTCTAACTAATCAAAAATATGATGAAATGATAAACAAATGATCTTTCCATACTTAGAGTGATCCAATTTATTTTTCCATAGATGCACCGTTACAAGTACACTAGTCCCTATAGGTTTTAGATGATTCACATCAAAAATGTAATTTTACTAATTAGATTATTAATATTTATAGGCCTTCTGATAGTCTGGAACAATTTTGCAAAAGAGATCATTAAAAATCCAAGGATTTTAAGTGGTAGCTATTGTGGGTACAAAAAATGGCGCATATTATAACACTTTGAAGACCTTGAAATATTTAAAGAAAATAGACAAATATCTTAAAATTTTCTCGAAAAATCAAGTTAAGCTTCATATTATGTGAAGATCTAAGGTACAAAGTGGGAATCTCATATGAGTTTATATGTAAAAGATATAAAAGATATGAGTTTATATATAAAAGATATTAGCATTTTATGGAATCAGTTCAAATTTGGGACAGGGTGTATACATTGACTTTGTACCTAAGAAAATGAGGACTTTTGACTATCTAATGCTTAATCAAATTATGCAACTACATTTCCAACTTTGAATATGATGTTCTAACAAAAGAACTTGAAACGAAATTCCTTCATTTACTAGGAGAGATTAGCCACTAAAGGTTAACAAGTGCCTATTTTTTTACTATTTACAGGGTGCCTGAGTGGACAAAACTGGGCACCCTAATCTTGCAACCACCCGTATATAAGGATGCATGAATCCACTTACAAAATGCATAAAGGGGGAATAAAATTGTTAAGGAAACCCTACTCTAACGTGTCGTGGGAAGTGTCCTATCCACCGAGCTCAAGCATGTCTCAAGAGCTCCACTGTATCCACTCATCTTCACCATCATCCTCCCGCACTCATTGTCACACCAAGGTGGTTGCTCTAATCTCCAAAGGTGATGCAAGATCTTTTGCAAAGATCATTTGGGATCTCTGTGGAAGAGGATCGCGTTGGTAGCCCTAATCACTCAGGAAAGAGAGAGAGAGAGAGAGAGAGAGAGAGAGAGAGAGAGGAAGCAAGAGAGAACAAGTGATTAACACTAATCACTTCCAAACCTTATGTAAGATTCCTCCCTCCAGCTTTTGAGGAGTAAAGGTATAAGAACCTCCCCTTCTATTCTTATAATCCCCTCTCTGAAATAGAAGAAAGATCTTGTTTTACCTTGTTTTGGCCTAGAGAGAGATAATCCAAAATTGAGATATCTTTGGATATAAAAATCCTCCTAGTGTCTAAAATGGATTCCCCTAAAACAGAAGTTCAAAATGAACTTTCCAATGTGCATTATGAATTAATTGAAAATGGTATAAGGGACCTTAGCCTAAGGGTCTACATTTTTAGAATTTTTTTGATTATGGTCCAATTAAGATTCCAATGGGCCAATTGGATTAATCCAAGTGTTGGGATGATATAAATCCAAAATAATAAAAGAAAATACCCAAAAATGAGTAAATGCTCACATAAGATGAAGAGTTGACTGAGTACAAGGTTTATTAGTAAAAAAGAATGAGATATTACTAAAAAAATGAGATATTTTAGTATAATGATGCACTTTTGACACCTTGGTAAGGAAAGGGGGACTGTTGAGGTAGGCGCCTCTTTCATATTTGTGGAAGGGTTTTTAATTCCAAAAAATTGTGATATTTTTATCTCTCCTCTCTCCTGGATCAAACCAAATCAAAAGGGAGCCAAATTGGTCCAAATCTTGTCCAAATTGAGTCAAACTGAACTTGGAAAATTCTAGAACCCAATTGGACTTGGTTAGTGGACTCCCTCACCTATAAATAGACCCTCAGTCATTTGTAATGGAATATGGGAGCTATACCATGCCAGTATTAGATTAAAATAATCATATTTTCTATTATCCTTTAAATTTTCCTCTCTCTTGGGATCTCGGAGCTCTCTCTCTCTACAACAACTCTTGGATTTGCTCCTCCTCTTGGTGGACCAATTGATTGGTCGGGGGCTTCATTGCAATTAGAGAATCAAGCCAACTTGGAGGTAAAATCAAATTTTATGGTTTTTTTTTTAAATTTTCTCAATGAATTTCTTTTCTCAACCCCACTCAAGCTTGAGAAGCTTTCAAAATGATTGTTTTAATTCAAATCAAGCTTTCCCTAAAAATATTAATGTTTAATTAAGTGAAAGCTAATCTTTATGCCTACTTGTAATGTTTTTCTTAAATAAATCTCTCTCTCTCTAAAAGAAGAGCCATCTTTATGGCTAAATCCCTTGGAAAAGGATGCTTCTCAATGATAGTCTCTTAATTCAAAGCTAAACTCTAGGCTTGATAAGCTAGAGATTAAGAAAATGATATTTTCATGATTTTGTACTATTAAAATAATGGTAAATTATTTTAGATTGTTTATGAGTAGTTGAAAACTACTGTAATTCATTCTAAATAAGAAATGTATTATCCTAACAATTTGGGAAAAGAGGAATGTTGAAATTAGCTTAATCTAGTGGGATAGTCATAGTTATGTTTAATTTTATGGTTAAAATTATGATTTAAATTCATAGTTTGAATTTAAGCATAAAAGAGGAACTACTATCATATTTTCATTACAAGCTTTTACTCTTTTAGGAAAAATTGAGAATTATCAGTAATAGCAGCGCAGAGCTGTGGTAAAATTTTCAAAAAATAATATATATCTTATTTTTATGCATAATGCTAAAAGAGGACTTCCTACCATATTCTAGGATTGGACATCCTATGCAAAAAGAATGATTTTCATCATATTCATGAGAAATATTTTTTAAATTATGCATAATTGATTGATTATGAGAAAAGAGTAATTTTTGGTAAATTTATTTTTATGCAAAAAGAGGAATTCCCATGATAATTGAGATCGAAGAAATTAAATGGTAAAAGAGGAATTTTTGGCATAATTTAAAAGTGAAATTTTAAGCATCATTAAAATACGGGTAGAATTGATTTTTGTAAATCCTATGAATCTTTTACTCGAAAAGAAGAATATTGAATATATTTTAATTGAGAAATTTGAGAAAGAATATGAAAATATCCATCGAGAAAAATTGGATAATTCGTATCCAAAAAGGAGAATTTAGAATCCCTGGGAGGATCGGGATCCAATGAGTAAACGTAAGTTTAGAATTAGTTCTCATTGTGATGCTTAAAGAATGAAAATACAATATGTAAATGAATGTGATGGGATATAAATGGATGCGATGTGATTAGATGAGATGTGAGGAGATGTGAGTGGATGTGATAAGATGTGATGTGATGTAAATGGATGTGGATGTGAATGTGATGAGATGTGATGTGATGTAAATGGATGTAGATGTGAATGTGATGATATGTGCATGAGATGATATGTGATGTAGATGTGAATGTGATGATATGTGAATGAGATGTGATGATATGTGAATGGGTATGATGTGATGTAAATGGATGAGAATGAGATGTGAAGTGATAGATGTGCATGTGAATGAATGGATGGATGCGGAAAGATGTACATGTGAATGAATGGATGGATGCGAAAAGATGTACATGTGAATGAATGGATGGATGCGGATAGATGTGCATGTGAATGAATGGATGTATGTGGATAGATGTGCATGTGAATGAATGGACGGATGTGGATAGATGTGTATGTGAATGAATGGATGGATGTGGATGGATGTGTATGTGAATGAATGGATGGATGTGGATGTGAATGAATGGATGGATGTGGATAAATGTGAATGTGAATGAATGGATGGATGTTTATGAATGTGATGTGGATGGAATGAATGTGATGTGATGTGGATGGAATGAATGTGATGTGATATGGATAGATGTGGATGGAATGTATGTGATGTGATGTGGATGCAACAATGAATATGATGGATGTGAATGGGATGTGAATGGGTGTGATGAGATATGAATAGATGTGATGAGATATGAGTGAATGTGATGATATCTAAATGGATGCGATGAGATGTGAATGGGTGTGATGGGATGTGAATGGGTGTGATGAGATGTGAATGGGTGTGATGAGATATGAATAGATGTGATGAGATATGAGTGAATGTGATGATATAAGATGCGATGAGATGTGAATGGATTCGAATGTGATGTGATGTGAATGGATGTGATATGGATCTGGGTAGACGTGAATGGATGAGATGTGATGTGGATGGATGGATGTGATGTGGATGGATGTGATGTGGATGGATGTGATGTAATGTGAATGGATGGATGAGATGTAAGGTGGATGAATGTGATGTGATGTGGATCTAGGTAGATGTGAATGGATGTGATGTGATGTGATGTGGATCGGGGTAGATGTGAATGGATGTGATATGGATCGGGGTGGATGTGAATGGATGAGATGTGATGTGATGTGATGTGATGAGGATATGGGTAGATGTGAATGGATGAGATGTGATGAGGATGGATGTGATGTGATGTGATGAGGATATGAATAGATGTAAATGGATGTGATGTGGATGAATGTGATGTGATGTGGATAGATGTGATGAGATGTGATGTGGATAGATGTGATGAGATGTAATATGATGTGATTGGATGAGAATGGATGAAGGATGATGGGAATAGATATGACTGGATGTGGAATAAGCAAAGTGAATTGATTTAGAAAAACGTGAAATAACAAAAAAATGACATGGAACAATGTGGAAAGATGAGAGTTCGTTAGAAACTATATTTATGACTATTTTTAAATGATTGTTTTATGTCAAGAATGCTGGGGAAGCATTTTGACCATCTTGTGAATGAGGTCGTGGGAGAGACCTAAGTGATAAAGCTGCAAATAGCTAACGGAGAGTCAATGGAGGACGTCTCACGTAGCAAGATTGGCCGAGGTCTTGACCAGCCTCGGTTCGATTTAAATGGTGAGCTTCCGGGGTATGGTGGATAAGGGACCAAGGAAGCGGCCTATGAGTGAAGCGCTAGGTGACCTCTGCAAAGGCGCCTAGAGGGTGCTGACCATACGGTGCTCGGGCTCTGGGTCACTGAAGATACCCACGCGTGTGTTGAGCAAGAAAATGGAACAAGGTGTTAGAGTTGTTTTCTTAACTCGGGCATGGATCTGGTTGATTGGCCTTGTTGGTCCTCAACGGATGAGTCCACGACTCTTTTATATGGATCTGTTGGTTGATCTTGCTGATCTTCAATGGAGAGTCCATTTGGATCTTTCTTATGTGATTATATTTCTAGGTACCATGAGCTAGGAACTATCAAAAAGGCCCCGATGAGTGAGTAGGTGGTGAGCGTTCTGGTTGCCAATGATGCCATAGGTATGCTGGGGAAACAATTAATGTAATACTTGATTATATTTACGGGTACTATGAGCTGGGAACTATCAAAAAGGCCCCTAAGTGAGTAAGTGGTGAGCATTCTGGTACCAATGATGCCATAGGTACACCAATGATGGAATGATTGGAAATTAGAATTCAAGCTAGATATTTTGGAGGATTATGATCAGTGATACTATGGTTTCATTAAAAGATTGTTTTAAAGACATCAAAATCTATGAAAAAGGCAATTTCATATTGGGTGTGTAAGTGGTGTGACTATCTTCAACTTTGCTTGAAGCGCCGGCTAGGGGGCCTGGGAACTCGGGGCAAAACATAACCAAATTCCTAAATGGATCCCACAACAGTGGTTGGGCGGAGGCTGGAGACTAATGGATCCCTAAAATGAGACTCAATTCTGTTAAATTACGATAGTTGAAGTAAATCCCAGATAACCCTTGTTCTATGGAAAAGAATCAACGGCTGTGCCTCTTGTTGATGATGAGGAAAAAAGCGTTGGACTCTATGATCCAAGTGCAAGTCTCTTCTTTGATCTGACCATGAGACTTACGGGTTCGGTTGGAGCAGTTTGGTCACTGAAGACCTTGACTATGTTAGAATAAAATATCCCGGAGGAATCGCCTATGTCTGCTGGGCGAGGGAAGTTTTTTCGAGTTCGGTTTTGGAAGAACCGAGGGATTAGTCTCTTGTCCGGATATCCGTGGGCAAGGCCCTGAGTGAGAGGCTCTACCCTGCACAAGAAGTGCTACTTCTATTGCTTGCACCCCAGAATTTGTTGCGCGGAGGGGGCAGGGATCTTTCACCCTAACCCTAAACACACCACACATGCTAGATTAGAGTTGCAAGAGAAAGGGTGAGAGAGAACACTCCTCTTCTATTGCACAAATGGGAGAATGAGTTACAAACAAGAGAAATTGGCTTTTATAGTTCCAAGCCTTTTTCCACTAGGCCGCCTAGGAATAAGTGACCCACGGTGCCCAAAACATAGTTACAAGGCTTTTCTCTATGGTTTGGCCAACTAACCAAGATCCTCTTGTCTGTCCTTTCAAGATCAATATCTGGGAGCGTCTTTAGGGCATTTCCCTCATCAAATGACAGGATTTACAATATAGCACGGACACACATTACATAAGTGTGCGGACATAGTTGTCATAGGAATGTGTTAACCAATATGTGGTTAACATACTCGGGCCTAACGGCTAAATGGCTACATAGTAATCATGCACACAACAATGCATGGTAACTATTTTTAGATTATCACGTAACGCCATTAACTTTTTTGTGGTATCTATCTTTTTTCATGCAGCACATCTTCTCACACAGAACCCTTGATGCTAATGACCTTGCACCTATGCACCTATGCTTAGCTCTTTGTAAACCATCGCCCTTTTCGCAACATTTTCTGCCCTCTCTTCTCGCATAGCACCTTCATCTCTCACGACCATGGTGACCTACGAGCCATTCAATGGCACTACCATAGATAGCAATGATTTGCAGGGGTGGTTGGGAATCACGCAACTTGCTAACTTCCTCAACATGCCGTGGCACATGATCTTGGTGCACCCTGAAGCTGATGAACTGCATTAGGTAGCCTTTAGACATATTTTGGGCCTTCTAAGGATTTCTAATTTTTAGGGATTAAGCTAATTTTGAGAATTCTTGAGGAGACAAGGGAAATAAAGAGGCCTACTTGGAGCCAATAATTTTCCCTTTCTAGCCTATAATTCCCAACCAAAAGTTAGGGTCTAAAGTAGTCATTTCCTCTTTCTTCACTTCTCTTTCTAGCGAGCACTTTCCACATCACCAACTTGGGGGGGTGCAAAATAGTGATTTTGTTTTTCATTTCACAAGTTTTTTGGCTTTGAAACTTATCCCACATGTATATATATATATATATATCAAAAAATCAATTTTCAACATCTGTTCCCCCCCAAAACCTCCTCTATCCCCTTAAATGCGACATATTTTTCTCCCATGTTTATTGGCTCCACTTCCCCCCCCCAAATCACCGTCATTTAATGCCTCCAAATTCTCCTATCACTTTCCACATCATCATTCTCACAACTAGGTGGGGTCAAAAATAGTGATTTTTTTCATCTTTTTTGAATTCTCTTGCTTTAAAACTTACCCAAACCCATACATATATAAATACATATATATAATTCATTTTTGAACTCAATTTTTACCTAAAGCCATCTCTACCCTACCTTTTTCCCTCCAAATCATCCTCCCCTCTCACTCTCTCTCTCTCTCTCTCTCTCTCTCTCTCTCTCTCTCGCTCGCTCGCTCTCTCTCTCTCTCTCTCTCTCTCTATTGTGAGCTAATGACCTACATACACATAGTCCCTCTCTACTATCAACTCTCTCTCTCTCTCTCTCTCTCTCTCTCTCTCTCTCTCTCTCTCTCTCTTTACTATGAGCTAATGTCCACATACACACAATCCCTCTCTCTACTATCAACTCCCTCCCTCCCTCTCCCTCTCCCTCTCTCCCTCTCTCTCTCTCTCTCTCTACTATTATGCTTTCATGCAATTTTCACTCTCTCTCTACTGTGCTTTCATGGCTTAACATCAACATAGATCTATTAACCCAACATTACTTAGCCTATTAATTCTTTTCTCGACTTGGATCTCATCCGGTTGTGTTTTGAGTGAGATGAAGGTGATCTTTTTCTTTGTCTATAACACGATTCTATTAAACAGACATGTTTATTACAAAAGACCATTTAACAACGTGACATGGGGTAGTCATGTGTTAAAAGAGAACTAGTATTGCGTTGTTGTGGTAGCCCACAAAATCGTGTTAGCATTCACTTTTACAATGTAGGGAGTTGATTCATCATTTTTCCTTGTCTATAACATGATGCTATTAACAAGAGATGTTTATAACAACATGACTTGGGGTAGTCGTGTCTTAAAATATGACCCGTATACAGAATTTATATTTCATTGATAAATTTCATACAGAGGTAAAAATTACAAAGCCCCTATGATGTTTGGGGTGGTGGAAGATCGGAACTGTTAGGGAAGACTATACACGACCGGGAGGAGGTGATCGAGAAGAACTATGAGAAAGAGGGACGGATCAACAAGAAATCTGGGCGATGATACCATGATAAAGTTGCACAATGTGGAAGCAAAACATAGGAGAGAGAGACATCAGACAATGAACATCATATTATAGCAAGAGGCTTTACAATGGCAATATTAGCAAATGGTGTAGAACAATGTGCCTGTGGATGAATGAATGAATTGGATGCATAACAAGTGAGGAGGGAAGACTCAATGTGACCTCGCAGTGCCGTAACAAGAAGACCAAGCATTGGTCTTGCACTATGCTACAAATAATACACAATACCGAGAAGCTATGGTGCATAACATTGTCCAAGTATTGGAATCCCTTGCTATTTTAAGCATAATCAAATCTAGTGTAGGATCTAAGCTTGCTCCAAATGATCTATTTCCCTAGTTAGGACCTTGTAAAGAATGGAATTTTGATGCCAAATTTTTCCTTGTAATACTCACTCCTACCCTCTATGTAATATGATACCAATAAATGAGATTTTTTTTTCCATATATGGATTCAAGTGTTATTTTGCCACAATTTTTGTTTTTGTTTTCCAAGTTTCATTGTAGAATTGAGTTTTTGGGACAAAAACAAAAGTGGGCCAGAAGGGTGCAAAAACGCCCTTTGTGCGAGGTGCTCGGACTGGCATTTTTGAACCCTTCCACCAGCCCATGTGAAATGCCTCCTAAAATTAGGGTTTCTTGCAATGATGATGTTTTTTTGAGCTCTATATAAGGAGATTTTCCTCTTTGGGCTATTTCATACATTCGAGAACATACATCTTCTTTGGGCCATTTTATACATTCGAGGCGGAGGGCATCATTTGCACGGACATGTAAAGAAATTCTATGGGATTACAAGATGGAATGTCACATGCAGTATGTTGCCCTTGAAGCGTTGTAAGAGGCGACAAAGGCCTACATGGTTACTCTTTTTGAAGAAACTAACCTCTGTGAAATTCATGCTAAGCAAGTGACCATCATGACAAAGGACAAGCAGTTGGAGTAGTGAATTCACGGAGGAAAAGGGATGCAAAAATAGAGCATGCGACTTTTAATGTTATTGGCCTATTAAGTACAAATATAATATTTCTACAATTCTAAACTTAAGATAACTTTTTTTATCTTTGTTTCATAGTCTGTGATTGAGTGTTTGATGCGATGAATGTTTACTATACTTGGTCTATGAATTTATGCTACACTCAATATATTGATGAATTTACACCATGGTCAGCCTATGAGTTTATGCTACACTTGATTGATAAATTTATGTGATTGTTAGTCTATGAATTCACTAAATTCATGTAAATGGAAGAACAACATATGCAGAAGATGGGCCAGAAGGGTGTGAAAAAGCCATGTGCAAGAGGCCCGCACAAGGCATTTTTGCACCCTTCTAGCCCCTTTGGATTTCGATGTTTTGTGCAATGTTTGTAGATTTTTTGTGCATATCTATTCTATAATGCATCTCCAAATATTGCTATACCATGTTTACTATAGCAAGGAAGACCTATCAATATGATGGGTGAGAAGGGTACGAAAAAGACCTATGTGGGAGGCCCGCATAGGCCATTTTTGCAGCCCTCTGGCCCTATTGGATGTCGATGTTTTGTGTAATGTTTGTGGAATTTTAGTGTATATCTATGCTATAATAAATGTCCAAGTTCACTATACTATGTTTACTAACAAGAAAGACCTATCCATATGATGGGCCAAAAGAGTGCATGCGGGAGGCCCGCACAAGACATTTTTGCACCCCTCTTACCCCTTTGGATTTTGATGTTTTGTGTACAATTAGAACACATGGAGAAGCTCATAGAGAACATAAAAAGACGAATCATATACAAACTTGACACAAAAGACAAATTACGATTTGAAAGAGCCCATTTATATAGATTGCAATACAGTTCGACAACGATTCATAGAGATTGCAACAATACAGTTTGAAAGAGATCATTTACGTAAGAGTTTACATATGAGAGGGTGGGATTCATTTGTATAAGGGCTGCTCAATGATTTTTAGCTATGCGGAGCTCCCCTATTATGATGGCTTCTTCTATGTCCTTGGGCAGGTTTTGGCCTACGGACTATGAAATTGGTACCAAATGTGGTCATTACAAGAGACTTATTAACTAATATCACACAGCTTTACTGACTGGCCTAAAGTGGCCACGCACAGCTGCTTTGACAATTCTTTCAATGCAAAAAGTGGAAAAGTGGTAGACAGGGTGAAGTCCTTATATGGATTATAACAAAATCATCCACAATGAGAAGGGGAATATGGTTCAGGGTTGGGTATGGGCTGATGGAACTACACATCCTCCCACCTCGTGTTGTATCCCATCTGTCAACCTCCACCACATCCTCCTCCTTTTTATCTTCATATTTGTTAGTTTTCCATTCCAAATAAATCTTGGACCTCGTCTCATCCATATCTGCCCTCTTTGAACTCTCACCACCCATCTCTCGGTACAACACGACCACAAGTTGGAGATTTTTCTGGGCGGTATAAAACTCATCCTCAGTTTACAAGAGCTTGTTCCATGCTCTTTGCTACCTTTAACATGATCGCCATTGTGTCCTTTATGGAATATATCAATGGTAAAGATTATCCTCAAGGTTTCCTAAACCCGAATCATCTATAGGGAATTTGCATTTCACCTTGAGCATACTAAGGCACTCATCCATGAGAATCCCACAAGTTTTTTCAATGTCGTGCAAAAAGAGAAAGAGATACCCACCAACCACCACTAGACATAAAGTTTTGATTTCTATTTTTGAAATGGGGGAAAAGTCATCTTTTGTCTTCAACCACCCTGCTGCTAGCACTGGCCTTGAAGTAGTGATGAGGGTTCTCGGCCAACCATAGCGCACTCTGGGGGGGGAGGTCTTTTTGGATGAGCACTAATTCATTAGGACTGGCGGCTACTTTGTCTTCAACCACCCTGCTGCTAGCACTGGCCTTGAAGTAGTGATGAGGGTTCTCGGCCAACCATAGCACACTCTGGGGGGGGAGGTCTTTTTGGATGAGCACTAATTCATTAGGACTGGCGGCTACTTTGTCTTGTTCACCCTTCTCTATGACAAACCCCTGGGGAAGCTCAACCCCACCTTCCTCCTCTCCTTCGAAAATGTGGAAGATAAAACATGCCAACCATGAGAGGAAGCTGGCCAATATCCCCTTTGCTGAGCTTGTGGAATTGTTTTTTTTCAAGCTCTATAAAGTGATCTAAGAGTGTTGCCATACCTTCAAATATTTTAAGCCATTTTTTGAAGGGTTTATCGTTGTGGCCTATGTGCTCAAATAGTTTACATGGCACCCACAAGCCATCATCATCCTGTAATGCTAGTGAGTGTGGCCTCAGGTGGGTCTCCATGTAGGTGATCATGTAAACAACAATAAATAGACCTAAGTTCTCTTGTATGGTGGAGGTCCCGTCAACCATGCAAGTGAACATAGCGTGCAGGTGTGTGGCCTTAGGGAAGTCACTCTCATGTAAGAAGTCCATGAATTTCTCTAGGGGCATCATCATGAGAGGAGGATGACTATTTAAGTGCTTTGGTGCTCTGAAGAGTGTGAAGAAAAAAAAATGACACCTAAAAAGGGCCTTGGGTATTTATAGAAGGTTTGTGTCCTTTCACACTGGACCCAAAAACATGTAGAGCCATATTTTCCAAAATTGCATGAGTTGAAAACTAGGTTGAGCAAGACCAAAACCACAAAAAAACCAAGTATGAAAATAAACCATAATTTCAATAAACCAAAAATTTCTATTCAACAAAACAAAGTCTCATTAGAAAAGAAATATATTTATAAAACTCCAACACGGAGAGTGAGATTACAGAACAACTCCAAAATGGAGTGAGATTACAAAATGGACACTTCTAGCTTAGGTCCCTTGAGCCAGTGACATCATCATGCCTCCAATCCGAGGACACGTTGGTGTTTGCTTCTAGCTACCTTCCAACCTATCCAAACACATCTCATTGTAAGTGAACTATGATAGTTATGAGAAAATACATTTGTTTAAAAAGAGAAAACAACCCTTACCTACCTGCCTTGCAATTTGAAGCAAGTGTGGCTGATTCCCTTGTAACCCAAGATGCGTACGTGATCACAAACATTTAATAGGCTCCAATGCTTGCTTTTTTGGACAATCTCTACCCCCACACTTGGTAAGAATATCAAGAGAGCTATGGGCTCCACAACCTCCTCTTGAGCTTGTAAGGGAATACATGCTCCCTTCTTCCTCATCCACCTCTCATAACAAAATCGAATGCACAAAGTGGCATGTGCTCACAAGAATCAAAAGGAGACATTGGACTATACTACGTTGCACTTGAAATTCTCCCCTTTGTGCTCCTCCCTCCACAAGGTCCTACCCTTGGCCAAGTAAATTGACCATTTCTTCAACACCCACCACCTTGCACATGTACATGGGGGGGCATATGTGTGCACTCACAGGCCTGAAACATGTGGGAAAACACATGCATAGGGCATGCCCAAGTAAGACGCATTGATCTTGACACCTTGGTGTACTTCAAAGAGGCTTGTATATTACTAGGCATCTTTGCCTTAAGAGCAATTGTAGTCCAAACATTATGTATTGGCCATTCAATGCTAGAGAGATGAGGGGAACGGATTTCTTCAAGCTTACAAAACCTGTAAGATTCCTCCCCAGCCCCTCAAGATGTCCAGTTTCTTCCCCTGTAATCAATCCCCTTTCAAAATAATAAAAGATCTTGTTTCTACCTGTTTTGGCCTAGAGAGATAAAATTTTTTAGAGAGAGATAATTCAGTTTTTAGATATCTTTGGATGGAAAAATATCCCTTCTTATTAAAATAAATTCCCCCGAAACAGAAATTTAAAAAGAAATTCCTAAGGTGCATTAGAAATAAATTATAATGTGCACAAAAGACCTTAGTCTAAGGGTCAAGATTTTTTAAAAATTTTGGATTAAGGCTCTTATGGACCAATAAGATTAATCCAAATGTAGGGAGGAGATAAATTGAAGAATAAAAGAAAAACCCCCCAAAAATGAGTAAATGCTCACATAAGATCAAGAGTGGACTAAGGACCAAAGAAAACAATTAAAAAATTGAATTTTGACACCTCAGAGTGGGGATCCCCCCTCATGAAGGAGGTGCCTTTTTTCTCATCATTACCGCCAATTTTTAATCACTAAAACGAGATATTTCATCTCTCCTCTCTCCTGTTTCAAAACTAGATCCAAAAAGTAAGCTGAACTGACGCAAAAATGGTCAAAAATTGACCAAATTGATCTGGAAAATTCTAGAATCAGTTTGCTTGGTTTGAGGCTCACTTTTTCCTATAAATAGAAGCCTCCCCCTTTGTAAAAGCTAAATGGTGTTTATGCACTGCTACTCTACTCCTGCCGCCCTGAGCCATCTACATTGAATTTCTTGATAATTCAACTGTTTTTGGCCTAATCCTCTCCAAAGTGAATTGGTGGCCACTCTTGCTTCAAACAAGAGTAGAACCCTCAATCCCTCAAGCCAAAGGAGAGCTTACAAGATCCATGTTAGCAAATTTTTCTAACTTGTTTAATGAAAAATCTATGGTTTTCTTAATTTTTATGTTTTGTAAATGTTTGAAATAAATTCAGATGCTATGCCTTTGATAAAAAGGCCACCCCCTTCTCTTCTTTACATTCCAGTCTTTCTTAATCCTAGAAAGATTAACTAAGAGATTAATTAAACTTTTCTTATTGTCTTTACTCTCTTGAATTTAGAAAATTGTGTAGATTAGAGTTCTATGAGTGTAATTTGGGTTAATTTAAGCTAAAAGTAGAATGATAAAAATGAGAAATGGTCAGCCATACAAAGGAGGTTATGGCAAAAGTTTTTGGAATTTTGTGGAAAAGAAAGTTATTTTTATGTTATTCCAAAAGAGTAATTCCCACCATTTGTGCATCTAAAAGAAATATTCTAATTACTCCACGTACATATTCACCTATATGGAAAATTTTTTATTATAAAAGTGTTATTCTTATTAAATTTAATTTCTATGCATAGAAAGATGCATAATGGAAATTGTTTTTATTATAAAAGTGTTATTCTTATTAAATTTACTTTCTATTCATAGAAAGATGCATAATGGAATTTTTTTTAATTATAAAAGTGTTATTCTCATTAAATTTGATTTTTATGCATAGAAAGATGCATAATAGAACATCTCTTATTATAAAAGTTATATTCTCATTAAATTTGATTTTTATGCATAGAAAGATGCATAATGGAATTTTTTTTAAATTATAAAAGTGTTATTCCCATTTAAGTTGATTTTTATGCATAAATAGATGCATAAAGAATTTTTATATCAAAATTAGAATTGTCTTAAATTCTACGAGTATTTGATAAATGAAAAATTGAATACTCTAAGAGAGAAATTTCTATCGTTTTATATTCACACGGATTGTAAAAAGAAAATTCACGAAATCTATCGAGATCGAAATATTCAGATAAATGATTATTTAATTCCTCATTGGAATTCGTATCTAATTTAGAAATGAGTTAAATGAATATTCAAAGAAATAAATTTAGTAAAATAGTAACTGAATTATCAAAGCTTTTCGATAACGATAGTTCAGGAAAAATCATATCCAACTCGAACCTTGAATCAGACTATGACCAAGACCAAACTCTTTCGTCAGTTTTGAGGAAAGAAGATGTAACCAGCTTAGAAAAATACACTCAAAACTTTCGCCAAATCTGAAACTAAGTTTGAGACCCTTCGAGTTGATCTGGGGATCAAGGTTACAAAATTCGAGGAATTCTGGTTTGAAATTCAAAATTACGATCAAGAAGTTTAGGGATACTGATTCAAGAAATACTCCTTGTATTCAAAAGAAAATCAAACTGAAAACTTGCATAGAAACCCCTTTTTTCTTAAAGGATTGTCTTACGCCAGAATGCTGGGGAGGGAGTATTTGGTATATGTTTTTCTAAGGGAAGCTCGATTGCAACAGCTGATGGGGAGTGTTCAAAGGATAGCTCACACGGCAAAGCCTGCCCAGGTCTTGACCAGCCTCGGGATGGTTGAAAAATGGTGTGCTTCCGGTACGATGGGCGAGGGCCGATGAAGCGATCCCTGAGTGAAGTGCCAGGACACCTAAGGAGGATCCTAAAGGGTTCTGACCAGGCGATGCATGGGCTCACGGTGCCTAGGACACCCATGCATATGTCGTGGAAGATATGTATGATGGACGAAATGATTATTACTGGATCTCGTTGCTAACCAGCTGGTCTCAACGGAGAGTCCAAAGTGATGCTATTTTTTTTAGAAACAAGGGACTGGATGGAATTTTTGAGTTATGACATCTGTAAAATCAATAACTGTTTAGGGTTAGGCTGGAATCAGTGGAGTTTTAATAATTAAATTGAAATAATAGAAATACGCTTAGAATTCAAGTAGTTAAATAAAAACCTGAAGACTTTCTCAAATGATTAGATCAACGGCTGTGCCTGATTTTGTTAAGGAAAAAAGCGTTGATTTCTTCAAATTAAGTCAGTGATAGTTTTCCTTCTATCTAGTTTAATCAGGTGAAGGATAGTTTAATCTTTTGACCCCGTTAGAAAATTCGTTAAGATAATCAAAAAGGTGGAATCGTCCTTGTTTTTCGAGCAAGGGAAATTTTCTCGATTTTGGTTTCGGAATGACCACCAGATTAGTCTCGTGTTCGGACATTCGAGGGCAAGGCCCCAAGTGGGAAACCTTGCCCCGCGCAAGAGGAAACCACTTCCGCTGCTAGTAACTGAAAATTCGGTGCACAGAGAGGGCAATGGGGTCTAACAGAGCTGGTGTCAGAGCACTGTTGTAAACTTACAAAACAGCAGCAGAAATTACCTAAAATGTTAAAGTAAATCTGAGAAATAATGTTTTCACTTGTTAAGATTATGTTTGAAATAAACTTCATAAATTGAACTGGATTTTTAGATGGATACCCCAAATCTGTCTAGCATTCCTGGACTCTCCCAGAGTCAAGATATGATCGCCTTTGCCCTCGAAAATCTCATCAACTCCGCTACAACCTGAGAAAGCACAGTGAGACTCCCTCGTCACTTTGAGGATCTATACTTTCCTGATCCAGTAGAGCGACGTCAGCAGACATGGTTCTCTCGAGGGCAAAGTATTAACGTCAATACCAATCAATGTTAGAGACTCAGACAGAATATCTTGTTAGGATCTTGATAAGGCTAGGAGTTATTCATTATGTCCAACTCTATAATCATTCACCCCGGAATTTTAGAATTTCTTGCCGTATTTTTAGACTTCTGAGCCACTTAATTCCTAGGAGAAGAATTACAGCACCATTATCAGTGATGATTCGTGTATATCATAGCATGTCTCCATCGCAGTATCGCCTTTTTATGCATACGCGATTGAGGCGGTGACTTTTGGAGCCGAGACGCTCTATGTATATATCCGAAACTATTGATAATAAATGATGTTTTGCAAAAGATTCCAAATTATTTTCATGGTTGTGAATATTGGTTAATAAAGTTATCAGAGTGAATATTGGTTAATAAAGTTATCAGAGTGAATATTGGTTAATAAAGTTATGAGTGAATCTTGTTGTCAAGAATTATGATGGAATATTTATTTGTTTAGGAAATAATCTCAAAAATTAAATAGTCATAAATCTGATGAAAAAGTTAAGTTGACAAAAATCTCATTTTATAAGAATCATGAGGCATGCGGGCCGTGGTAGGCAGTCGAATCATCTTACATCGATGATGAAGAGTTAGACCCAGACGTTCGTAAAGCCCTGCACCGATCCCAACCTGGTCCCTTCAAGGGTGAAGGGGAACAGTTAGGAGAAGAAGTGGAAAAATGGATCGAGGCAATGGAAGAGTATTTTGATGTAGCCGGTTATAATGAGAGGAGCAAGATGGCTCTCGCTAGATTGAAAGAGTATTTTGAAGTAACCGGTTATAACGAGAGGAGCAAGATGGCTCTCACGAGATTGAAAATTGTGGAAACGGCCAGGGTCGCATGGAGGAACCATTGCGAGAATTTGTCTGGATCTAAATACCCAGACCTAGTCAAATCTTAAATCTTACCTCAGGAAGAGGTTCTGTCCTTCGGGCTTCCTAGAAACCAAAATGAATGAGTTCTTGGAATTGAAGCAGGATAGCTGGACAATTGAAGAATACCATCAAGCATTTTCCCTTCTTCTCCAATATTCTCCACTTTTGGATGAAGAGTAGCTGATGGCTAGGTTCATTCGAGGAATGAACGAGCCATTGGACACTTTAGTGAAAAATGCCAAACCAGTCTCAATGGCGGAAGCTGTCAGAATGGCAAAGAACTTTGCCAAAGCATTTGTTGTTAAGGTCCCGCCGAAGCCTGCACCCTCAATTTTTAAAAGGTTCCAAACCCTGGGAAGTGCTTCAAATTTTCCACTCCCAAAGAGGCAGCAAGGCCCTAATGAAGATGCTGGGAGATTCAGAAGTGAAGGAAGACCCTTCCCTCAGAACACTTTCTCATGAGCCCCACCTTTTTCAAGGATTTAGAGGGATGAGCTTAGAAGTGAGAACAGGTGTTTTGGGTGTCAAGGTTTCGGTCACCAGCTTAAAGCCTACCCGACTCCTGCCATGTCAAGAGGACAGGAAGTCAAGGACCCAGAGTGCAGAGACCAGCCCCTTCGTATATTAGTCAAAATGAGGGTCCCGTCTCGCCAAAATCAAGGCAATCCTAGGAGGACTCCAACTCAGCCATCTGCCTCTGTTCAGAGTAATCTCAGAACTCCCTCCCAGAACTGGGGTAACTAACGAGAAAGAGTTTCGCCCCAATGTGCAGCAGGTAGAGCAGTTACGATAGCAGAAGTAGTGGAAGAGGAAAGAGGTTGATTTATGCTGCAATTGAAAACCAAGGACCAAATCGTCAATTCTTTGTCATCCATGCTCTAGCTGAGTATAAGGGTAATCCATTTAAGCTTTTGATTGATTCAAGCAGTACTCATTCATTTATTTCCCCAGGATGCTTGCGTACGCTAGTCTTAGAACAGATATCAGGGAAACCTATGCAAGTTGAATTGGCCAGTGGGAAGATTCTTTTCACTCACCATGGGACAGATCGTATTCAGTTTAATCTAGATGGGAATGTAACTAATTGCCAGTTCAGAGTCTTACCTTTGGGAGTTTTTGACAGAATCCTTGGAATGGATTGGCTCCACAAAAATCAAGCTAACATTCACTGTCACAATGGAACCATTTTCTTCCGTGACCTTCACAGGAACAAAGTTCAAGGAACTGGAATTTTTGGATCCCCAGATCTGCAATTAGTAAAAGCTTTTAGGTTACTGAAAGGACTTAGAAAGAAGCAGCTCATTTATGTTGTCAAAATGAATCCGGTAGACACAAAGTTAAAGGCTATAAAGAACCAGAATGGTTAAGTGAGTATGATGATTTATTCCCAACAGAACTAACTGAGATGCCTCCGATTCGGGAAGTAGATCATGAGATAGAGTTGACCCCCGGAGCTCAGCCAGTAGCCCAGCGTATGTACAAAATACCAATCCTTGAAGCCATTGAACTCAAGGAACAGCTTAGGCAGCCTGTTAGTACAAGGGTTTGTAAGACCCAGTGTTTCACCATGTGGGGAGCGCCAGTTCTCTTTCAGAAAAAGAAAGATGGAACATTAAGACTCTGTGTGGATTACAGAGGTCTCAATCAGCTGACAGTTAAGAATAAGTATCCTCTCCCCAGAATTAATGAGCTTCTGGATAGGCTAAATGGGGCCCAGATCTTCACAAAGATATATCTCAAATCAGGGTATTACTAGATCAGGACTAATGATCAAGATATCCCGAAGACAGCCATCAATACTCGCTATGGGTACTATGAATTTACTATTATGCCGTTTGGATTGACAAATGCCCTAGCTACATTCAATCGCCTAATGCAGGACATTCTCAGAGAATATTTGGATGATTTTGTTCTTGTTTTCTTTGATGATATTCTGATTTACTCAAAGAATGTAGTTGACCGTGAAGCTCACGTCCGTAAAGTTCTTGAGATTCTAAGGAAGCACCAACTCTTTGTAAAAAAGAGCAAATGCACCTTCTCTGTCGACCATGTTGAATACTTGGGCTTTCTGGTATCCAAAGATAAAATTTCTCCAGATTTCACAAAAGTCCAAGTTGTCATAGATTGGCTTGAACCAACGATAGTGAAAGAAGTAAGGGGATTCTTGGGAGGATTAACTGGTTGGTATAGAATTTTTATACCTAAGTATGCTCTCATAGCTTCCTCCCTGACTAATCTTCTCAAGAAGAGTACCCCATTTCAATGGTTTGACAGGTGTCAGAGCACTTTTGATAAGCTGAAGACCACCTTGGTAACCAATCCCATTCTGAAGTTGCCAAATTTCTCTCTACCCTTTGAGGTAGTAAACTGATGCCAGTGGTTTTGCCCTGGGAGGTGCGCTCATGCAGAAAGGTCATGCAGTGGCCTATGAATCCCGAAAACTCAGAACGCATGAAAGAAATTATGCTATCCACGACCTGGAGGTACTTTCAGTAGTCTATGCCCTCAAGTTAAGGATACAATACCTACTAGGTCAAAGATTCACTTTGATGACATATCATCAGAGCTTAAAGTGGATCTTCACTCAGAAGGATCTCAACATGCGCCAAAGAAGGATCTCAACATGCGCCAAAGAAGGTGGATGCAAACCCTAGAGGAATTTGATTTTGAAATCAAGTACCGCCCAGGCAAACTAAAATGTGGTAGCAGATGCCCTCAGCAGAAAAGCCTCCTTGCTTGCAATCAGAGTGGTGTCAAATCCATTGATTAATGAAGCAAGAGAGAAGATCATGCAGGATAGATTCTTTGGCCCTATTGCTACCCTACTTATGCAGGAAAGCAAAACTCCTCAGAGTTGAACCGAGTTCAAGGGTACAGCCTGGATGAAGGAATTATGTATTATAATGGCAGGCTATGCATTCCCAATGATGAGGAAACTAAGGGTAAAATTCTGAATGAAGCCCATGATAGCCTCATAGCAGGACATCCAGGTTCATCAAGACTTACATATCTGTAGTAAAGAAAAGCTTCTTTTTGCCTGGACTAAAAAAGGATGTACTTAATCATGTACATCAATGCCTGATATGTCAGAAAGTCAAAGCCGAGAGAGTAAAAATGCATGGGAAGTTACATCCATCAAACATCCCCTCGATGAAGTGGGAATGTATTAGTATGGATTTTATTACTGGACTACCTTCAGTGCAATCAGGTTACAACTCCATCTTCATGGTAGTTGACAGACTAACCAAAGTTGCCCATCTGATTCGAGTAAAAGAAACCTACACTCCAATGGATGTGGCCAGAGTGTTCCTCAAGGAAATCTTTAGATTGCATGGCCTACCCAAGAGAATAGTGATGGAGATCCCAAATTCACGTCAGAATTCTGGACTGCATTCTTCTAAGGAGTAGGAACTTTCTTGGATCTCAGCACAGCTTACCACCCCGAGACTGATGGTCAAACAGAAAGGGTGAACCAAGTAATTGAAGATATACTTCGGTCATGCTGTGGTAGAGAACCCAAGAAGTGGCTAAGCTATTTGCACCTAGTCAAATTCGCCTGCAATGCTTCTTATCACTGAAGTATCGGGATGATCCCTTTCAAAGCTCTATATGGACAAGACTGCCTAACACCATTAACTTGGTCCAACCCATTGATTAGGGTCGAGATGTCTTGACAGATGCTTGACGACATGGAGCAGTAGATGCAGTCAATCCGCAAGGATATAAAAGTTGCCCAAGATAGACAGAAGCACTATGCAGATAAGAAGAGGTCAGACAGAAAATTTGAAGAAGCAGATATGGTCTTCATCTGAGTACGCCCCAAAAGAAGTTCTCTATCTCTTGGGAAGTATAAGAAGTTCTCTATCTCTTGGGAAGTACAAGAAGTAATCCCCCAGATACTATGGGCCATATTTGATTACAAAGAAAGTAGGTGACTTAGCCTATGAACTTCTTTTGCCTCCTCATCTCTCAAAGTAAATAATGTATTTCATGTCTGCCTACTTAAGGAGCAACTTAAGGAGCATGTACTGAGCCCAAATCATGTGCTTAATGATGAACTCTTAACTTCTTCAACCCAAGGGCAGATGGAGCTCCAACCTGAAGAAATCCTTGATGTTCAAGAGAAGGTCTTCAGGAACAAAAATCTGAGAGAATTATTAGTCAAATGGAAGTTCTATCCTTTTGAAGATGCCACCTAGGAGAAAGAAGCCGAACTGATGCGGGATTACCCCCAGTTTGTGAGTCCTCATCTCACATTTTTCAAGTGGGAGAGGATGTAAGATTCCTCCCCAGCCCCTCAAGATGTCCAGTTTCTTCCCTTGTAATCAATCCCCTTTTAAGAATAATAAAAGATCTTGTTTCTACCTGTTTTGGCTTAGAGAGAGAAAATATTCTAGAGAGAGATAGTTTAGTTTTTCGATATCTTTGGATGGAAAAATATCCCTTCTTATTAAAATAAATTTCCCCGAAATAGAAGTTTAAAAAGAAATTCCTAAGGTGCATTAGAAATAAATTATATTGTGCACAAAAGACCACAGTCCCTAAGGGTCAAGATTTTATGAAAATTTTGGATTAAGGTTCTTATGATCCAAAAAGATTAATCCAAATGTAGGGAGGATATAAATTGAAGAATAAAACAAAAACCTCCCAAAAATGAGTAAATGCTCACATAAGATGAAGAGTGGACTAAGGACCAAAGAAAACAAATAAAAAACTGAATTTTGACACCTCAGAGTGGGGATCCCCCCTCATGATGGAGGCACCTTTTTTCTCATCATTACCCCCAATTTTTAATCAATAAAATGAGATATTTCATCTCTCCTCTCTCTTGTTTCAAAACTAGATCCAAAAAGTAAACTGAACCGAAAAATGGTCAAAAATTGACCAAATTGATCTGGAAAATTCTAGAATTAGCTTGCTTAGTTTGAGGATCACATTTTCCTATAAATAGAAGCCTCTCCCTTTGTAAAAGCTTAATGCTGTTTATGCACTATTACTCTACTCCTGCCCTGAAACCATCTACATTGAATTTCTTGATTATTCAATTGTTTTTGGCCTAATCCTCTCCAAAGTGAATTGGTGGCCACTCTTGCTTCAAACAAGAGTAGAACCTTCAATCCCTCAAGCCAAAGGAGAGCTTAAAAGCTCCATGTAAGCAAATTCTTCTAACTTGTTTAATGAAAAATCTATGGTTTTCTTAATTTTTATGTTTTGTAAAAGTTTCAATTAAATTCAGATGCTATGCCTTTGATAAAAAGGCCACCCCCTTCTCTTCTTTACATTCCAGCCTTTCTTAATCCTAGAAAGATTAACTAAGGGATGATTTCAACTTTTCTTAATTTTTTACTCTCTTAAATTTAGAAAATTATGCAGATTAGAGTTCTATGAGTCTAATTTGGGTTAATTTAAGTTAAAAATGGAATGATAAAAATGAGAAATGGTCTGCCATTCAAAGGAGGTTATGGTAAAATTTTCTAGAATTTTGTGGAAAATAAAGTTATTTTTATGTTATTCCAAAAGAGTAATTTTCACCATTTGTGCATCTAAAAGAAATATTCTAATTACTCCATGTACATATTCACCTATGAATATGCATGGATATCACTGATATTAATTAGTAAAATTGATTTCTATGCATAGAAAGATGCATAATGGAAATTTTTTAAATTATAAAAGTGTTATTCTTGTTAAATTTAATTTCTATGCATAGAAAGATGCATAATGGAAATTTTTTAATTATAAAAGTGTTATTCTTGTTAAATTTGATTTCTATGCATAGAAAGATGCATAATGGAAATATTTTTATTATAAAAGTGTTATTCTTATTAAATTTAATTTCTATGCATAGAAAGATGCATAATGGAAATTTTGTTTATTATAAAAGTGTTATTCTCATTAAATTTGATTTTCATGCATAGAAAGATGCATAATGGAGTTTTTTTAATTATTAAAGTGTTATTATTGTTAAATTTAATTTTTATGCATAGAAGATGCATAATAGAAATTTTTTAATTATAAAAGTGTTATTCTTATTAAACTTAATTTCTATGCATAGAAAGATGCATAATGAAGTTTTTTTATTATAAAAGTGTTATTCTTATTAAATTTAATTTCTATGCATAGAAAGATGCATAATGAAAATTTTGAAATTATAAAAGTGTTATTCTCATTAAATTTGATTTTTATGCATAGAAAGATGCATAATGGAATTTTTTATTATAAAAGTATTATTCTCATTGAATTTGATTTTTATGCTTAAGATGCATAATGAAAATTTATTTTTATTATAAAAGTGTTATTCTCATTAAATTTAATTTTTATGCATAAAAAGATGCATAATGGAACACTTTTTTTATTATAAAAGTTTTATTCTCATTAAATTTGATTTTTATGCATAGAAAGATGCATCAAGGAATTTTTTTAATTACAAAAGTGTTATTCTTATTAAAATTGATTTTTATGCATAGAAAGATGCATAAAGGAAACTTTTTTTAACAAAATTATTATTCTTATTAAAATTGATTTTTATGCATAGAAAGATGCATAAAGGAATTTTTTTTAATTACAAAAGTGTTATTCCCATTGAAGTTGATTTTTATGCATAAATAGATGCATAAAGAAATTTTATATCAAAATTAGAATTGTCTTAAATTCTATGAGTATTTGATAAATGAAAATTTGAATACTCTAAGACAGAAATTTCTATTGTTTTATATTCACAGAGATTGTAAAAAGAAAGTTCATGAAATCGATCCAGATCAAAATATTCAGATAAATGATTAATTTATTCCTCATTGGAATTCGTTTCTAATTTAGAAATCAGTTAAGTGAATATTCAAAGAAAGAAATTCAGTAAAATAGTAACTGAATTATCAAACCTTTTCAAGAAAGATAGTTCAGATCTTATTCGACTCGAACCTTGAATTAGACTATGACCAAGACCAAACTCTTTCGTCAGTTTTGAGAAAAGAAGATGTGACCAGTTTAGAAAAATACACTCAAAACTTCCGCCAAATCTAAAACTAAGTTTGAGACCCTTCGAATTGATCTATGGATCAAGGTTACAGAGATCGAGGAATTCTAGTTTGAAATTCAGAGTTACGGTCAAGAAGTTTGGGGATACTGATTCAAGAAATACTCCTTGTATTAAAAAAAAATCAAATTGAAAACTTGCATAGAAACCCTGTTTTCTTAAAGGACTCTCTTACACCAGAATCCTGGAGGGAGCATTTGGTATATGTTTTTTTAAGGAAAGTTTGGTTGCAACAACTGGCAGGGAGTGTTTAAAGGACGGCTCACACGGCAAAGCCTGACCAGCCTCGGTATGGTTGTGCTTCCGGGCCGAGGAAGCGATCCCTGAGTGAAGTGCCAAGACACCTAAGGAGGATCTTGGAGGGTTCTGACCAGGCGATGCACGGGCTCGTGGTGCCTAGGACACCCATGCGTATGTCGTGGAAGATATGTATGATGGAGGAAATGATTATTGTAATCTGTTACTGGATCTCGTTGTTGCTGACGAGTTGGTCTCAACGGAGAGTCCAGAGTGATGTTTTTTTGAGAAACAAGGGATTGGATGGATTTTTTGAGTTACGACATCTGTAACCAATAACTGTTTGTCAATGGATTATTTTATATGTTAAAGTTTTAAAGAGCAGTGTGTGCATATTTGTATTTGAAAGCAAAAGTTAAGAAAGGCATTCAATTATGGGTGGGTGAGTAATTGTCTGGTTCTACTGATTCCAGTGGTTGGGTGGTGGCTAACCCATGGGCCGGATAGGCTGGAATCAATGGAGTTTTAATAATTAAATTGAAATAATATACGCTTAGAATTCGAGTAGTTAAAAAAAAACCTGAAGACTTTCTCAAATGATTAGATCAATGGCTGTGCCTAATTTTGGTTAGGAAAAAGCGTTGATTTCTTCAAATTAAGTCAATGATAGTTTTCCTTCTATCTGGTTTAATCAGGTGAAGGATAGTTTAGTCTCTTGACCCCGTTAGAAAATTCATTAAGATAATCAAAAAGGTGGAATCATCCTTGTTTTCCGGGCAAAGGGAAATTTTCTCGATTTCGGTTTTGGAATGACCACCAGATTAGTCTCGTGTCTGGACATTCGAGGGCGAGGCCTCGAGTGGGAAACCCTGCCCCGCACAAGAGGAAGCTACTTTCGCTGCTAGTAACAGGGAATCCGGTGCACGGAGAGGGCAGTGGGGTCTCACAGCTGGTATCAGAGCACTGCTGTAAACTTATGAAACTGCAGCAGAAATTAATTTAATCTGGGAAATAATGTTTTCACTTGTTAAGATTATGTTTGAAATGAACTTCATAAATTAAAAACTCATAAATTGAATTGGATTTTTAGATGGATACCCCAAATCTGTCTAGAATTCCTGGACGCTCCCAGAGTCAAGATATGATCGCCTTTGCCTTCTAAAATCTCATTAACTCCGCTTCAACCTTAGAAAGCAGAGTGAGACTCGCTCGTCACTTTGAGGATCTATACTTTCCTGATCCAGCAGAGCGACATAAGCATATGTGGTTCTCTGGAGAGCGAAGTATTAACGTCAATACCAATCAACGTTAGAGAATGATCTTGATAAGGCTAGGAGTTATTCATTATGTCCAACTCTATACTCATTCACCCCGAAATTTTAGAATTTCTTGCCATATTTTTAGACTTCTTAGCCACTTTATTCCTAGGAGAAGAATTACAGCACCATTATCAGTGATGATTCATGTATATCATAGCATGTCTCCATCGCAGTATCGCCTTTTTATGTGTACGCGATTGAGGTGCTGACTTTTGGAGCCGACACACTCTATATATATATCAAAAACTTTTGATAATAAATAATGTTTTGCAAAAGATTCCAAATTGTTTTCGTGGTTGTGAATATTGGTTAATAAAATTATCAGAGTGAATCTTATTTTCAAGAATTATGATGGAATATTTATTTGTTTAAGAAATAATCTCAAAAATTAAATAGTCATAAATCTGATGACAAAGTTAAGTTGACAAAAATCTCGTTTTATCAGAAAGGATGACAGAGAATTGACGATTTGGCCCTTGGTTTAATCTTTTGGTTGATTCAAGCAGTACTCATTCATTTATTTCCCCAGGATGCTTGCGTAAGCTAGTCTTAGAATAGAAATCAGGGAAACCTATGCAAGTTGAATTGGCAAGTGGGAAGATTGTTTTCACTCACCATGAGACAGATCGTATTCAGTTTAATCTAGATAGGAATGTAACTAACTGCCAATTCAGAGTCTTGCCTTTGGGAGTTTTTGACCAAATCCTTGGAATGGATTGGCTCCACAAAAATCAAGCTGACATTCACTGTCACAAAATGGAACCATTTCCTTCCGTGACCTTCATGGGAACAAAGTTCAAGGAACTAGAATTTTTGGATCCCCAAATCTGCAATTAGTAAAAGCTTCTAGGTTACTGAAAGGACTTAGAAAGGACTTCGAAAGCTACTAGGTTACTGAAAGGACTTAGAAAGAAGCAGCTCATTTATGTTGTCAAAATGAGTCCGGTAGACACAAAGTTAAAGGCTAAAGAACCAGAATGGTTAAGTGAGTATGATGATTTATTCCTAGCAGAGCTAACTCAGATGCCTCCGATTCGGGAAGTAGATCATAAGATAGAATTGACCCCCAACAGCGTACATACAAAATGCCAATCCCTGAAGCTATTGAACTCAAGGAACAGCTTAGTCAGCTGTTAGAACAAGGGTTTGTAAGACCCAGTGTTTCACCGTGGGGAGTGCCAGTTCTCTTTCAGAAAAAGAAGGATGGAATGTTAAGACTCTGTGTGGATTACAGAGGTCTCAATCAGTGACATTTAAGAATAAGTATTCTCTCCCCAGAATTGTTAACTTCTGGACAGGCTAAATGGAGCCCAAATCTTCACAAAGATAGATCTCAAATCAGGGTATTATCACATCATCGGGATTAATGATCAAGATATCCCGAAGACAGCCATTAATACTCACTATGGACACTATGAATTTACTGTTATGCCATTTGGATTGATAAATGTCCCAGCTACATTCAATCGCCTAATGGAGGACATTCTCAAAGAATACTTGGATGATTTTGTTCTTGTTTTCTTTGACAATATTCTAATTTACTCAAAGAATGCAGCTGACCACATGAAGCTCACGTCCGAAAAGTTCTTGAGATTCTAAGGAAGCACCGACTCTTTGCAAAAAAGAGCAAAAGCACTTTCTCTGTCGACGACCATGTTGAATACTTGGGCTTTCTGGTATCCAAAGATAAAATTTCTCCAGATTCCGCAAAAGTCCAAGCAGTTATAGATTGGCTTGCACCAAAGACAGTGAAAGAAGTCAGGGGATTCTTGAGATTAACTGGTTGGTATAGAATTTTTATACCTAAGTATGCTCTCATAGCTTCCCCCCTGACTAATCTTCTCAAGAAGAATACCCCGTTTCAATGGTCTGCCAGGTGTCAGAGCGCTTTTAATATGCTGAGAACACCACCTTGGTAACCAATCCCGTTCTGAAGTTGCCAAATTTCTCTCTACACTTTGAGGTAGTAACAGATGCCAATGGTTTTGCCCTGGGAGGTGCGCTCATGCAGGAAGGTCATGCAGTGGCCTATGAATCCCAAAAACTCAGAACGCATGAAAGAAATTATGCTGTCCACGACCTGGAGGTACTTTCAACAGTCTATGCCTTGAAGTTGTGGAGACATTACCTACTGGGTGAAAGATTCACTTTGATGACATATCATCAGAGCTTAAAGTGGATCTTCACTCAGAAGGATCTCAACATGCGCCAAAGAAGGTGGATGCAGACCCTGCAGGAATTTGATTTTGAAATCAAGTACCGCCCAGGAAAACTAAAATGTGGTAGCAGATGCCCTCAACAGAAAAGCCTCCTTGCTCTTGCAATCACAGTGGTGTCAAATCCATTGATTAATGAAGCATGAGAGAAGATCATGCAGGATAGATTCTTTGGCCCTATTGCTACCGTACTTATGCAGGAAAGCAAAACTCCTCAGGAGTTGAACCGAGTTCAAGGGTACAGCCTGGATGAAGGAATTATGTATTATAATGGCAGGCTATGCATTCCCAATGATGAGGGAACTAAGGGTCAAATTATGAATGAAGCCCATGATATCCTCATAGTAAGACATCCAGGTTTCATCAAGACTTACATGTCTATAAAGAAAAGCTTTTTTTGGCGTGGACTAAAAAAGGATGTACTTAATCATGTACATCAATGCCTGATATGTCAAAAAGTCAAAGCCGAGAGAGTAAAAATGCATGGGAAGTTACATCCATTAGACATCCCCCAGATGAAGTGGGAATGTATCAGTATGGATTTTATTACTGGACTACCTTCAGTGCAATCAGGTTACAACACCATCTTTGTGGTAGTTGACAGACTAACCAAAGTTGCCCATCTGATTCCAGTAAAAGAAACCTACACTGCAATGGATGTGGCCAAAGTGTTCCTCAAGGAAATATTTAGATTGCATGGCCTACCCAGGAGATTAGTAAGTGATCGAGATCTCAAATTCACGTCAAAATTCTGGACTGCATTCTTCGAAGCAGTAGGAACTTTCTTGGATCTCAGCACAGCTAGACCGATGGTCAAACAAAAAGGGTGAACCAAGTAATCGAAGATATACTTCGGTCATGCTGTGGTAGGGAACCCAAGAAGTGGCTAAGCTATCTGCACCTAGTTGAATTTGCCTACAATGTTTCTTATCACCGAAGTATCGGGATGAGCCCTTTCAAAGCTCTGTATGGACAAGATTGCCTAACACCATTAACTTGGTCTGACCCATTGATTAGGGTCGAGATGTGCAGACAGATGCTTGATGACATGGAGCAGCAGATGCAGTCATTCTGTAAGGATATAAAAGCTGCGCAGGATAGATAGAAGCAGTATGCAGATAAGAAGAGGTCAGACAAAAAATTCAAAGAAGCAGATATGGTCTTCATTCGAGGACGCCCCAAAAGAAGTTCTCTATCTCTTGGGAAGTACAAGAAGTTATCCCCTAGATAGTGTGGGCCATATTTGATTACAAAGAAAGTAGGTGACTTAGCCTATGAACCTCTTCTGCCTCCTCATCTCAAAGTACATAATGTATTTCATGTCAGCCTACTTAAGAAGTATGTACCGAGCCTGAATCATGTGCTTAATGATGAACTCTTAACTTCTTCAACCCAAGGGCAGATGGAACTCCAACCTGAAGAAATCCTTGATATTCGAGAGAAGGTTCTCAACAATAAGAACAGAATTCTGAGAGAATTATTAGTCAAATGAAAGTTCTATCCTTTTGAACATGCCACCTAGGAGAAAGAAGCCAAACTGATGCGGGATTACTCCCAATTTGTGAGATGAGGACATCTCGCATTTTTCAAGTGGGAGAGGATGTAAGATTCCTCCCCAGCCCCTCAAGATGTCTAGTTTCTTCCCCCTGCAATCAATCCCCTTTTCAAAATAATAAAAGATCTTGTTTCTACCTTTTTTGGCCTAGAGAGAGAAAATGTTTTGGAGAGAGGTAGTTTAGTTTTTAGATATCTTTGGATGGAAAAATATCCCTTCTTATTAAAATAAATTTCCCTGAAACAGAAGTTTAAAAAGAAATTCCTAAGGTGCATTAGAAATAAATTATAATGTGCACAAAAGACCTTAGCCTAAGGGTCAAGATTTTCTGAAAATTTTGGATTAAGGTTCTTATGGACCAATAAGATTAATCCAAATGCAGAGAGGAGATAAATTGAATAATAAAACAAAAATCCCCCAAAAATGAGTAAATGCTCACATAAGATCAAGAGTGGACTAAGGACCAAAGAAAACAATTAAAAAATTGAATTTTGACACCTCAGAGTGGGGATCCCCCCTCATGAAGGAGGCGCCTTTTTTTCTCATCATTACCCCTAATTTTTAATCAATAAAATGAGATATTTTATCTCTCCTCTCTCTTGTTTCAAAACTAGTTCCAAAAAATAAGTTGAACTGACCCAAAAATGGTCAAAAATTGACCAAACTGATCTGGAAAATTCTAGAATCAGTTTGCTTGGTTTGAGGATCACTTTCTCCTATAAACAGAAGCCTCCCCCTTTGTAAAAGCTTAATGGTGTTTATGCACTGTTACTCTACTCCTCCTGCCTTGAGCCATCTACATTGAATTTCTCTACTCCTCCTGCCTTGAGCCATCTACATTGAATTTCTTGATAATTCAACTGTTTTTGGCCTAATCCTCTCCAAAGTGAATTGGTGGCCACTCTTGCTTCAAACAAGAGTAGAACCCTCAATCCCTCAAGCCAAAGGAGAGCTTACAAGCTCCATGTAAGAAAATATTTCTAACTTGTTTAATGAAAAATCTTTGGTTTTCTTAATTTTTATATTTTGTAAATGTTTGAATTAAATTCAGATGCTATGCTTTTGATAAAAAGGCCACCCCTTCTCTTCTTTACATTCCAGCCTTTCTTAATTCTAGAAAGATTAACTAAGGGATTAATTAAACTTTTCTTATTGTTTACTCTCTTGAATTTAGAAAATTGTGTAGATTAGAGTTCTATGAGTCTAATTTGGGTTAATTTATAAAAATGAGAAATGGTCTGCCATACAAAGGAGGTTATGGCAAAATTTTCTAGAATTTTGTGGAAAAGAAAGTTGTTTTTATGTTATTCCAAAAGAGTAATTCCCACCATTTGTGCATCTAAAAGAAATATTCTAATTATTCCATGTACATATTCACTTATGAATATGCATGGATATCACTGATATTAATTATTAAAATTGATTTCTATGCATAGAAAGATGCATAATGGAATTTTCTTTAATTATAAAAGTGTTATTCTTGTTAAATTTAATTTTTATGCATAGAAAGATGCATAATGGAAATTTTTTTATTATAAAAGTAATATTCTTATTAAATTTAATTTCTATGCATAGAAAGATGCATAATGGAAATTTCTTTATTATAAACGTGTTATTCTTGCTAAATTTAATTTCTATGCATAGAAATATGCATAATGGGAATTTTTTAATTATAAAAGTGTTATTCTTGTTAAATTTAAATTCTATGCATAGAAAGATGCATATTGAAAATTTTTTATTATAAAAGTGTTATTCTTTTTAAATTTAATTTCTATGCATAGAAAGATGCATAATGGAAATTATTTTTTATTATAAAAGTGTTATTCTCAATAAATTTGATTTTTATGCATAGAAAGATGCATAATGGAATTTTTTTATTATAAAAGTGTTATTCTTGTTAAATTTAATTTCTATGCATAGAAAGATGCATAATGGAAATTTTTTTATTATAAAAGTGTTATTCTAATTAAATTTAATTTTTATGCATAGAAAGATGCATAATGGAAATTGTTTTATTATAAAAGTGTTATTCTTATTATATTTAATTTCTATGCATGGAAAGATGCATAATGGAAAAAGTTTTTTTTATTATAAAAGTGTTATTCTCATTAAATTTGATTTTTATGCATAGAAAGATGCATAATGGATTTTTTTAATTATAAAAGTGTTATTCTCATTAAATTTGATTTTTATGCATAGAAAGATGCATAATGGAAATTTGTTTTTATTATAAAAGTGTTATTCTCATTAAATTTAATTTTTATGCATAGAAAGATGCACAATAGAAAAAAAAATTATTATAAAAGTGCTATTCTTATTAAATTTGATTTTTATGCATAGAAAGATGCATAAAGGAATTTTTTGAATTACAAAAGTGTTATTCTTATTAAAATTGATTTTTATGCATAGAAAGATCAATAAAGGAAACTTTTTTATTACAACATGTGGAGCATCAATGGCCAGAGTTTAAAGATGAGCCTCGTCACTTACGTCTTGGCTTGGGCATGGAAAATTCATTTTTATGCATAGAAAGATGCATAAAGGATTTTTTTTAATTACAAAAGTGTTATTCCCATTGAAGTTGGTTTTTATGCATTAATAGATGCATAAAGAATGTTTATATCAAAATTAGAATTCTCTTAAATTCTATGTTTAAATTCTATGAGTATTTGATAAATGAAAAATTGAATACTCTAAGAGAGAAATTTCTATTGTTTTATATTCACACGGATTGTAAGAAGAAAATTCAAGAAATCTATCGAGATTGAAATATTCAAATAAATGATTAATTTATTTCTCATTGGAATTCATATCTAATTTAGAAATCAGTTAAATAAATATTCAAAGAAAGAAATTCAGTAAAGTAGTAACTGAATTATCAAACCTTTTCGAGAAAGATAGTTCACGAAAAATCTTATCCGACTCGAACCTTGAATCAGACTATGACCAAGACTAAACTCTTTCGTTAATTTCGAGGAAAGAAGATGTGACCAGCTTAGAAAAATACACTCAAAACTTTCGCCAAATCTGAAACTAAGTTTGAGACCCTTCGAATTGATTTGTGGATCAACGTTACAGAATTCGAGGAATTCTGGTTTGAAATTCAGAATTACGATCAAAACGTTTGGGGATACTGATTCAAGAAATACTCCTTGTATTATTCAAAAGAAAATCAAACTGAAAACTTGCATAGAAACCGTGTTTTCTTAAAGGTTTGTCTTACGCCAGAATGCTGGAGGGAGCATTTGGTATATGTTTTTCTAAGGGACGTTCGGTTTGCAAGAACTGGCGGGGAGTGTTCAAAGGAGGACGGCTCACGCGACAAAGCCTGACCTGGGCAGACCAGCCTCGATATGGTTGAAAAATGGTGTGCTTATGGTACGATGGGCGAGGGCCGACGAAGCGGTCCTTGAGTGAAGTGCCAGGACACCTAAGGAGGATGCACAGGCTCGCGGTGCCTAGGACACCCATGCGTATGTCATGAAAGATATGTATGATGGACGAAATGATTATTGTAATCTGTTACTAGATCTCGTTGGCTGACCAGCTGGTCTCAACGGAGAGTCGAGAGTGATGCTGTTTTTTTTTAGAAACAAGGGACTGGATAGAGTTTTTGAGTTATGACATCTGTAACCAATAACTGTTTGTCAATGGATTATTTTATATGTTAAAGTTTTAAAGAAGAGTGTGTGCGTATCTGTATTCGAAAGCAAAAGTTAAGAAAGGTATTCAATTATGGGTTGGTGAGTAATTGTCTAGTTCTACCGATTCCAGTGGTTGGGTGGTGGCTAACCCATGGGCCGGATGGGGTTAGGCTGGAATCAGTGGAGTTTTAATAATTAAATTGAAATAATAGAAATACACTTAGAATTCGAGTAGTTAAATAAAAACTTGAAGACTTTCTCAAATGATTAGATCAACGACTGTGCCTGATTTTGGTTAGGAAAAAAGCGTTGATTTCTTCAAATTAAGTCAATGATAGTTTTCCTTCTATCTGGTTTAATCAAGTGAAGGATAGTTTAGTCTCTTGACCCCATTAGAAAATTTGTTAAGATAATAAAAAAAGTGGAATCGTCCCCGTTTTCTGGGCAAGGTAAATTTTCTCGGTTTTAGTTTCGGAATGACCACCAAATTAGTCTCGTGTCCGGACATTCGAGGGCGAGGCCCTGAGTTGGAAACCTTGCCCCGCGCAAGAGGAAGCTACTTCCGTTGTTGCTAGTAACCAGGAATCCGATACGCAGCTCTAGGGGTCTCACAAAACCCGTTGACCTATCTAGGCACTACATAGTTATGTGTGTGGAAAAAACCTTTTCGACGAGAAAGGTTAGAAGGGGCAATGTTTGAAGTATTACATCTCCTATATGAGCATGAACAATATAAAATGTCCCTGTTAGGCTTCGTACAGGCTGTTCCTCAATGAAGTTGGAAGGAAAAATATATTGAAACAAAAAACCCATAAAATGAGATTGAAAACAAGATCCCATGTAAACCAAGCTACTAGAGAGAAATCCATATAGTTACAAGGAAAAAGAGGAGTGTGCCATGGGGCCACAATGAAATATCCATTGCTCAGTACACATGTTGTACAAGAGCCACCAACCCATCGTGCCTTGATTCCTTGAAACTTAGTAGACACCCCTTCCAATAGTGCTCAACCACATCTCGACGTCAAACTTGATGGGGTCTAGTGGCACTGGGTTGCAAATACACCCAATATCTCTTCTGAAATTGCATCCCAAGCTAAGCACCATGCTCATCCCTCACATTGTGCAAGAGCATAGACTTTATTGTGTCTCTTGGCCTTCTCCTTTTGCCCAAAGATTCACTACCCTCCATGGTTTCTTACGTTGCAATAATGAGAGAGAGAGAGAGAGAGAGAGAGAGAGGAGAGAATAAACTGCAGGACTAAGCACAATAGAGAGAGAGAGAGAGAGAGAGAGAGAGGGATAAATATTTAATTTGCTGGTTTTGGGGGGAATGGAGTGTAGGGAGTTGAAGAGGGTGATGTTGGAGGGGAGAATGGAGTGTAGAGAGAGAAGACGGAGGTGAAAAAATCTCTCTTTTGATATAATATGATTTGGTTTGAGTTTTTAGGGGGGGAATCACGTTGGAAAAAACCCATTTTTTAAGGTTTTTTTACCAACGAGATTGATGGGGGCTAAAAAATGATGGAGCCTCTCTACTTTTAGTTACCTACCCCTACTTTATGGAGATACCCCCCTCCCCCCAATTTATAAAGGCCAGCCCCTACGTTTTGAACCCCACATTTGTTGATGAAGAAGATAAGCCTAGTTGCCCCCTACTTTTGGAGGAGACCAAATGTGCACACTACTCTCTTCCCATTGGTACATTACTAATGAGGGTCATTACCAAAGGGCCCAAAAGATTTCCAAAAGAGTTCTAATGGATTAGGCAACTGTGCATGGGCACACCACCATCAACCTGCATGGCATTGAGACACCACCATCAACCTGCATGGCATTGAGACAGAGCTCACAAAATCTTTGGTGGTGCTGGCTGGGCGCCTGAAGTTTCCCCCCTCGACGGCTTGACAAAGTTTGCCCTGGCTAAGCATGAATACATAATGGTCTCTGGCAAGCTGGGAAAGCACAAGAATGCCACCACCATTCTTTGCTATAGGATGCTCTTGGAAACCCTTTGGCTGTAGAAAAATACATAACACGTCTCGATAACAGCCATGGGATGGATATGCAAGGTGGAGAAAGGTGAGCATATCATCTAGGCCACCTTGTGCTTCACCAAGCTACAAAAGGAAGCCTCTCTCCTGTAGAAGAGAAACACCCACACCAAGATGGGACAGTTTCTCATAGTGCTATTTCCATTCGGCGACAGGCTAGTGCAAAACCCGCCCCAGTTAGCCAAAGTGCAAAACCCTCCACAACCACACCCTGAGAGGCACAAAATTTGCAAAACCCTATCAAGGTGGCCAATTTGGAGAGAACTGTCAGCATGAACACCAAATTGGGATGCACTTGCGTCACAGCCATGGCATCGCAATTTAAGCACAAGATGGTGCTGGCCTCCCAATTCTCCAAAGAAAAGAAGAAGCGCATCCTGATGGAGCTACCAAAGCCGGCTGATAGACCCCCACCAACAGCCCCAGTTGCCCTGACACAGTTGGTGATGGTCTGTATCCTAGCGGGTTTGTCCAACCAACATCTACCCATGGACATCCCCACCACGACCAGACGGTATGCCGAGTACCTAGCCCAGTGCCTCGAGGGAGAAGATCCATTCAGCACCCACCAATTTGAGGCCTAGATGCTCCACCTGCAAGTACGACACTGTCAAAATTGACTCCAGCAGGAGAACAAAACCCTGTCAAGAGAGCAGGTGACAGATGCGCAAAGGGAGGTGACCAAGGAATCCAAAAAGCCAAGCTGCCACCCACTTCACTGGCTTCTTGGAATTGCTCAAAGACCAAGTCCTCAAGGACAAAACACAAATCAGCTTCCTGGACGCCCAGCTCAAGGCGCACACCAACCCCTCTTCTAGTACCATCCAGATCGACTCCGAAGTCCTTGCTAAGCTCTCCAACACTCTTTAGGATGACTTGAGTTGTCTCTGGGACCACCTCGTGGATGAGCTTTGCCGGATCCTCACCAGCCAGTGCAAGTAGCCATAGAAATCCAACCAAGGGAGGATGTCAATTCGGATAACGAAGGGAATGATCAATTTGGAGTGGTGAGCCGAACCCCCACCACCCAACATCAGTCGGTTGTACTGAGAGCCCTGACAGCTTCGACCCAGTCCCCACCATTGAAATCATCAACCTCGTCTGCAGCCCATGATGACCTCCTCACATCACATGCAGATGGACCAATTGGAGCAAGAGCTTGCCCATTATGAAGAACAAAATGCCAAACTGATTGCCCTTCGACAAGAAGCCTATATCTAGGAGCAAGACAAGCCCACCAACCCGGAGGAGCCGATGGACATGCAGAACCTCTAAACTGGCAATGGTGCCATACACTAGGGGAGCCTAATGAAGGGAAGAGTCGGCCATGGTCCTCCTAAAAGACCATGTGGGCGGAGGCCCTCCAAAAGAACCATGAGAAGATGAAGGACAAGAAGAAGGACTATGACAAGAAGACTCGGCCATGGTTGGCCATGCCCTCCAAAAGAACTATGACAAGACAGAGGACAAGATGGCAGCAGAGCAGTCATGAAGATGGCTTGCAAAGACCAGCATCAGCGGGGGCCACAGAGGACAGGGGGAAAATGCAAGCTCACATGGATGAGCTCAAATCCAAGGTCACAAGGAAGAGGCCCGTAGCTTAGTGGAGGAAGAACTAGGACACACACGAGGATATCCAATTGGCCATCGCCAACATCTAAGAGGCCAATAATGTGACCCTCCATGCAGAATTTATGCCTCTTGTTGAACGGATATCACAAAGCTGCAGAGCAACAAAAGCAGCAACCCCAGCAACATGGAAACCTCACCCAAACAATCCGCCAGGGTTCTTACTATGTGCATATCCTAACTGCTGCCATTCTCGCAACCAACCTACCCAAACCCCGAGCCTAGAGGGATGGAAACCTTTCTGCAAAGTAGCATTCCCTGAATCATCATCCCCTCCCCAACCTCGCCCCGGCTCCACCTGGCCTCCGAACCCACCTGCTCCTCCTAGGAATGATGATGATGAGATGGGCAAAGTCAAAGCCTAGAGCTTCTAGAGCTGTGTGGGATCAGGAATATCTCCAAGCGTGTCAGGGTTCGGATAACAAAAGCACAATGTGGAGGAGGATGCCAATGAGGATCTGTACTCCTATGCCACTATCGTAGATGTGCCTATCTCACTAGGTTTAAGAGTCTAGGCACTAAGATTGTAGAGGACGATTAAACAATATGGCTATCTACAGTCTAGAATTAGGAATGTGCCCAGGTTGACGAGGTTGTTAAGGAGCATCTAACATGGTCCTTATCTCCAAGTTATTAACTCCAATGTACCAACTATATTGAGGAAGATTGAGGGTTCCAGTCGTTAGATTAGGAATCTGACCCACCAGCATGCCAGTTGTTGGGGACGGACAACCACCATCTTGGAAAACCGCCAGAATGTCAAAGTTGTGGCCCAGTTTGGCACAATTAACATTATGGTCCAACCGGTTAATTAGGCCATTATGGATGTAAATCAACCATGCTCAGAGTACGAGGGCATCTTTGTACCACTCTGTAACTGCACATTAAGTAATATAAAGACGTAATCAAAACCCTGTGTATAGAGGTTGCTTTTCTTTTGAGTCGGTGGTGTTAGTCAAATGAGGATCATTTTTTGTATCACTCTGTATATCCATCTTGTCTACCATTTCTGTAAAAATCCATCTTTTATGTCTTTTAGATTTGGTTTACAATCGGATAATATGCACAAGTTGATCAATCTTGTATAACCGTTTCTACTATGCAATCTCTTGTAAATTGATATGTTGTCTTCTGCGTCTTCTTGTGTATGTTTCTGCATTGAACTGGTGTATTGTTGTGTGTATGACCAGAGACACTTAGTAGGTTGATCAGGTAGTGGCCACCCAACAACACTAGCGATGACTGTGCCGTGAAACATTTCCCTTTCCCATCCATGCACCCTTTTTTGGGGATGGCAACCTCGATTTTCCCACCACCTCCACGTTGTTGCCAAACTAGCTCCTTGTTCTATGTGTATATTGCAATCATATTTACATATAGGCCAAGAATTTGACCCTCCGCACCAAACTCGCCTCTTCTTGAATGGAGCTCACTGAAGCACAACAAGCAACAATCAGGAAACATGGCAACCTGACATAAATAATTCACGAGGTTTGTTCCTACATGCATTTCCTGGCTGGTTGTAGCCAACCTAACCAAACCCCGAGCCTGGAGAAAGATGGACACCTTTTTGTAGCACTCCCTGAACCATTATCCCCTTCCCAAACTCGTCCCAGCTCCACTTGGCCCAAACAATCTGAACCAACCTACTCCTCCTGGGGCAACCATGATGATGACATGGGCAGAGTTGAAGACTAGAGCCGCCAGACCTACGCAATGAAGAGCATGCCCAAGTGGGTCAACGTTAAGAAGCCTACTCAGAAGATCCCTCTCTCTACAATCCTCTCATCTACTCTCAACTCTCCCTTTCTCTCTCTACTGTGAGCTAACGGCCTGCAAACTCTCTCTCTCTACAATCCTCTCATCTACTCTCAGCTCTCCCTTTCTCTCTCTACTGTGAGCTAACGGCCTTCAAACTCTCTCTCTCTCTCTCTCTCCTATGACTGCATTCTCCCTCTCTCTAATCTCAACTCCTTGGAAGGTTATGGCTTGCACTCACTCCCTCTAATCTCAACTCTCTCTCTCTCTCTCTCTCTCTCTCTCTACTATGATCTTAGGGCCTCCCTCTTCTTTTCCACTATCAACTCCTTCTAAGCATGTCATTGTATGAAATCACTAACACTAATGTGCCATTGCATCGACACAAGGTGGATTTGCATGTGCGGGTGTTGGAAGAGTATGCAACTTTGGGCAAGGTTCATCTCACAAAATAGGAGAGGAATAAACGTAGGCAAGGGGGTCACACTAATGTGGATCTATGGGTTGATGCATCTATACCCAGCTGACCCAAGAGCGCATTACCCACCCACTTTCAAAGACTTACCCATCATTTATTCAGTATGTGGGAGATGGTGAGAATGGGATGCTCGTCTACTGCAAGAGATTAGCACAACAACTGATTGGCTGGTAGATTCTTCTACTTGCCTCATGACAATTGCATATGCTCCAAGTTAACCTTGCTAGTGTACACCAAGGCCTACTTTAGGCTCAAGCAAAAATCAAGGAGCTTGAGGGTGTAAATCAAGAGAGAGAAGCGTGTGTGTGAAAAATCTTACGCAGACCATCTCCCACATGAAAAGCACTCCTATTGGAGTTAGGGAGTGTAAGAGGCTCATAAAGAAGTGGAGAATTCAAGCAACGCGGTATGACTCCTCTTTCTTATTCTATAGCACTTGTAATCGAAAATTGCAATGTAAATCATGTGTGCACTTGTGTAATGTCAATGTAATTTTGCTAGTTTTTAGAGTATTCCTTCAAGATGCCACAGGTTCTGATCAAACCGGGGATTGTAATGAGCTCTTGCAGTCTTTCACAAACAAGGGAGAATGTGCTTAAAATGATTAGGGAACTCGTTGCAAGAAGATACATATGGTTGTTTCCAATGAAATCATACAAGAGGTTTCCCAAAGTATCAGCAGTGTTGATGTTGTTAATGCATGCGATGAGGTAGACATTAGCACAAAGGGCTACAAAACTCTTCATCAATTTCTAGGAGACACCCTTTGTAAGAAAGGTATCAAGCACAACCTTTTCTCGCCACCAAAGAGGACTTGTCTAGCAAAGGGAGTGATCAATGAAGATGTAAAATGCAGGATTGGGGATTACTACCACATCAATGATACACTTTGCATTACAGCATGGGGAAAGAAGAAGACCGCAGATGGTAATGTTTCATTTAAATTCAATGAGTTCAACAAAATTTTTGTTGAAATGCAAAATTGAGATATTTCATCTCTCTTCTCTCCTAATTCAAGTCTAGTTCCAAAAAGAAGGCTAAACTGACCCAAAAATGGTCAAAAATTGGCCAAACTGATCTGGAAAATTCTAGAATCAGTTTGCTTGGTTAGAAGCTCACTTTTTCCTATAAATAGAAGCTCCCCATTTGTAGAAGCTTAATAGTCTTTTATGCACTGTTACTCTACTCCTCCCCAGAGCCAAAAACAGTGAATTTATTGGATAATTCATTAGTTTCTGACCTTTCTCTCTTCAAAATAATTGGTGGCCACTCTTGTTGCAAACAAGAGTAGATCCCTCAAACCATCAAGCCAAAGGAAAGCTCACAGAAATTCATGTAAGTTAGAAATCCTACTTTTTCTTTATTCCTTTTAATGGTTTTCTATTTTTTGTTTTCTTTAAAAATAAAAAAATGATGTTATGCCTTGTTGGAAAGGCTTTCCCCCTTTCTTCATTCTTAAATTCAGCCTTTCTTTATCCTAGATAAGTAATCAAATTGTTAGAATTAAACTTTTCATATTGTTTCTCTTTTAAAAGTGGAATTTGATTAGTTTAGAATGCTTTAAACCATTTGGGATAATTTTTAAGTAACTTGAGGATAGAAAAAATTGAAAAATGGTCAACCATACAAAGGAGGTTATGGCAAAATTTTCTTAAATTTTGTGAAATAAGTTTTATCTTTTATTATTCAAAAAGATTAATCCCCACCATTTGCGTATTCTAAAAGTGTTATTTTCATTCTAGGCATAAAGAAATGCATAGTAGAAATATTTTTATTATAAAAGTGTTATTTCCATTAAAATTTAAATTCTATGCATAGAAAGATGCATATTGGTTTTTTTATTATTATAAAAGAGTGATTTTCACTAGATTTAAATTCTATGTATAGAAAGATGCATATTGGTTATTTTTTTATTATAAAAGAGTGATTTTCATCAGATTTAAATTCTATGCATAGAAAGATGCATATTGATTATTTTTTTATTATAAAAGAGTGATTTTCATTAAAATTTAAATTCTACGCATAGAAAGATGCATATTGGTTATTTGTTTTTATTATAAAAGAGTGATTCTCATTAGATTTAAAATCTATGCATAGAAAGATGTATATTGACTATTTTTTTATTATAAAAGAGTGATTTTCATTAGATTTAAATTCTATGCATAGAAAGATGCATATTGGTTATTGTTTTTTAATTATAAAAGAGTGATTTTCATTAGATTTAAATTCTATGCATAGAAAGATGCATATTTGAAATAATTTTTTTATTGTAAAAGTGTTACTTTCATCAATATTGAAATAATGTTTTTATTGTAAAAGTGTTACTTTCATCAATATTGATTTTTATGCATAAAATGATGCATAAAGGATTTTTTTAATTATAAAAGTGTTACTCTCACCAATATTGATTTTTATGCATAAAAGAATTTTTTATTATTATAAAAGTGTTACTTTCACCAATATTGATTTTTATGCATAAAATGATACATAAAAGATTTTTTTAAATTATAAAAGTGTTGCTTTCACCAATATCAAATTTTATGCATAAAATGATGCATAAAAGAATTTTTTTACTATGAAAGTGTTACTTTCACCAATATTGATTTTTATGCATAAAATGATGCATAAAAGATTTTTTTAATTATAAAAGTGTTACTTTCACCAATATTGATTTTTATGCATAAAATGATGCATAAAAGAATTTTTTATTATTATAAAAGTATTACTTTCATCAAAATTGATTTTATGCATAAATAGATGCATACAGAATTTTTATATCAAAATAAGAGTTCTCTTTAATCCTATGTTTAAATCCCATGAATATTGGTAAATGAATAATTGAATACTCTGTGAAAGAAAATTCTACCGTTTCATATTCTCTAGGACGGTAATGAGAAAATTCAGAAAAACTATCGAAGTCGAAATTTTAGATAAATGATTAATTTATTCCTCATAGAAATTCATGATTAGTTTTAAATTCAGTTAAGCAAAAAACTCAATGAATGAAATTCAGTAAAGTAGTAATTGAAATATTACCCTTCGAGAAAGTTAGTTCAGGGAGAACCTTTCCAGACTCAAACCCTGAATAAGACTATGACCAAGACTTAATCTCCTTCGTGAGATTCAAGAAAAGACGATGAGACCAGTTCAAGAAAATTTTACTCAAATCACCCACTGAATGTGAAATCAAGTTAAGACTCTTGATTCTGATCTGAGGATCAAGGTTACAGAATTCGAGAAATTTTGTTTGGAATTTTAGACCTGCGATCTAGAAGTATTGGGATACGGATTTAAGATATACCCATTGTATTCAAAAGAAAATCAAAACTGAAAACTTGTATAGAAACCCTGTTTTCTTAAAGGACTGTCTTACACCAGAATGCTGGAGGGAGCATTTGGTATATGTGTTTTTCTAAGGGAAGTTTAGTTGCAACAGCTGGCAGGGAGTGTTCAAAGGACGGCTCACACGATAAAAACCTGCCCAGGTCTTGCACATTAGGACTTGTTTTTGGGGTCTTCTTGGGCCCTTTAATTTGCCCCAAGCCTAATGACAGTCATTAAGGAGTGGTGCAATGGGAGAAGGCCATGTGGAGAAAAATGTTGGGTTTCCCTGTCCCTAATATGTAGGGGTCAAACTTGAATCATACGTTTTTTTTAAAAGAAATTGGGCTGAAAAATACAAAATCTTTCAATAAAATCAAATTTCCCACCTTTTTTTAATAAAGACAGCTCAAACTGGCATAAATGACCCCACCTCAAAAAGTGGGCTAGGGCCAAAAACGTCCCCCCATCATTATCCCTCATTTAAAGCTACTTTTCCCTCTCCCCACTCCCTTTTCCTCTCTCTAAAACTAGCAATTCGGTTTTGAGTCTCTCTCTAACTAAAAGAGTCTTTTTTTGGCCTCCTCCCTCCCCATTCTGCCTTCCCCTTCCCTCCTAAAGTTAGATCTATCTTTCTGTGCCTTCTTGGCTATGGAAAGCTTGAAAAACACTCCAATTTTTCCCCCATCAAGTCCATCCTCTCTTGCTTGCACACATTCTTCACTCTCCTCTTGCTAGCTTATACACATTCTTGACTCCTCTTGCCAGCTTATATGCTCTGCTAGCATTAGGTTGCAGAGATCTTCTTGGCTATGGAAAGCTTGGAAAACAGACCACTTTTTTCCCCATCAAGTCCATCCTCTCTTGCTTGCACACATTCTTCACTCTCCTCTTGCTAGCTTATACACATTCTTGACTCCTCTTGCCAGCTTATATGCTCTGCTAGCATTAGGTTGCAGAGATCTTCTCACACACCTACAACTTCATAACATTTAGCTTAATCGGTTAGCCAAGCACAATGAGTCGCCGACCTCGTTCAAGGGTGGAGTCCTTTAGCAGCAGCAACGAACAAGACGACACTGGCTTGTGGGTTACACCTTTGCAAAAGGAATGTGGGTGATGATGCGTCCAAGCACAAGGGGAGCCCACAAAGTCTCTCACAGATACATAGGGTTAAAGTCACACCATTGGAAGGGTCGCATAGTGGATCTCAAGCAAGGGGCTGACGGAAGCAAGCAGGTGATGATCCAACACGTCTACAAGGCATCGCAACTCCGTGTTGACAATGCCAATCACAAACGCTTTCCTGCAAATTGTAAGTTTTATTTGTGCTTCTTGTTTTATGGGCTGCACTGAGACATGCTAATATCATTTCATGTTACGGAAGCTTGATTTTTTCAAGTGTGTTCTTGTAATGTTATGTGCAGACATCTTTCCGTCGACATTTGTGGAATGGGAGCCTTTAGAGGCCCTTTCTGGAACCTTTGAGGCGCACCACTTTAATCGGCAAGCTACTATATACTGGTTGTTCGGCATCAGAGCTTTTAGAGCGCTCAGTTTTCTTCTTTCATGCAGAGTATATTGTACCCACGTCAAGAGATGGTTCTGGGACTCTACGGAGGCTCCTACACCAAGTCTAACGAACCATGATTGGCCAAAGCCCGACAATACTTTGGTTGCACTAACCAGACGTCGGATTGAGATTGATGTGTGCAATGCAATGAAGTGCACCTATGGGTCACATCGTGCGACTCTCACGTTCTTCATGCCTTTACATTTGTTTGTGTTTTTGTTCTGAGGTGTCAAAAATTTATTTTTTTAGTATTTCCTTTGGTCCTTAGTCCACTCTTCATCTTATGTGAGTATTTACTCTTTTTTGGGGGGATTTTCTTTATTTCTTCAATTTACCTCCTCCCTACATTTGGATTAATCTGATTGGCCCCTTAGAACCTTAATTTAAAGTTTTCAGAAAATCTGGACCCTTAGGATAAGGCCTTTTGGACAGATTATAATTTATTTCTAATGCACCTTCTGAAAATCTTCTTGAACTTTTGTTTCGGGAGAATTTATTTTAATAAGAAGAGATATTTTTCCATCCAAAAACATCTAAAATCTGAATAATCTCTCTCTAAAACATTTTCTCTCTCTAAGCCAAAGGTAGAAACAAGATCTTTTATTAATCTGAAGAGGGAATTGATTACAAGGGAAGATACTGGACATCTTGAGCGGCTGGGGAAGAATCTTACACAAGGGATGCACACATGAAATAATATGAAATACATCATACCTTTACCTTGATGTCCCATACCAATAACTCCAATCTAATAGCATGTAGCTATAGTGTGAAACGGTAGGTGAGTAGATATTATCCTCTACACAAAAGACCATAGCCTAAGCCCCCAAGCCTCCCTTGAGTGTGCCCCATGCCTCTATTATATAGGAGGGCCCTCAAGTGACTCTTGACTCTCCATTTCCCATGTGTGACCCTTGGATACCTGACCCTAACCTTAACCCTTAAGGTTTGTCCTAACCCATACTCCACTAGAGCTTGTTCCCATGCTCCCATGCTCACAAGCCTAATGTGGGTTAGCCTCCTAGTATATGCACACATAATATGCATATATTATACTCCCTCTCTCAGAACATTGCACTCTTACAATGAAAAGAAGGAGAAATGCACTGAACAATATCAACCGACTCCCAAGTTGAATCCTCTATTTCTCTATCTTTTCGTCTAATTTTAACCGGAGGGATTAGTCAACTACAAAGTTTCCTTTCCCTGAATTCAAGTACCTTATCAGGTTCATGTGGAACATAGGATAATTCTTTGACTTCAACGAGTTCTTGAGGAGTAACTGTGTTATCCTCACCTCCCAGTTTCCCTTTCAATCTATTGATATGAAAGATTGGATGAACTCTAACAATTTGGAGGTAGTTTTAGTTCATACGCAACCGTGCCAATCCGATGTATAAATCAAAATGGACCATAATATCTAGGAGATAAATTCGAGCATTTTTCTTTTGACAAAGTTTGAGAATCTTTAGGAATTTTTAAATAAACCAACGCTCCTGGTTCAAAAGACTAAATTGAACATCCTCTATCAGCATAGAACCGTGCCCTATCCTAAGCACTCCTGATAGAATCTCGAGCTTTTTTCCTACATCATGCAAGAAATCCCTCCATGCATCAAGCTCGATATCTTTAAGACTGACATCAATAGGTGCCCTTGGTTAATACCCATACATAAGCATGAACGGACTAAAACCAATAGCCGTATGTTTAAAATTGTTATAGGCAAATTCCATCATTGGAAGATATTTTTTCCCAATTTGATGCTTTTCTAGAGACATATGCACGAAGCATATCCTCTACAATCTGATTCATACGCCCTGTTTGCCCATCAAAATGCGGATGATCATAAGAATTCATACTCAAAGTAATTTCCTCATTGTTGTAAACCATTTGAAATAAAGTAGGAAAACATGGCATTATAACAGTAGGAACCAGGGATTCATCGGTGCCCTGACATACCCACATCTGCACATGGAATAATCGACGTCCTGAGTTACCCATATCAACATAGAGAGTCATCAGCGTCTCGATGAGTCACATATGTCCATCCGTAAACCATCAGGTTGACTGTTTAAATTACCTAAAGTACAGAACTAGAGAAAGAAATGCCAACAAAGGAAAAATCTGAATTTCCTTAATCCAAACACAACAAGATAAACTCGTTGAACTTCTAAAGAAAAAGATTTCAACAAGTGAAAATGTCGACAAGATTACCCTTATCAATACATGCAGGCTATAGATAAAAGAATTTTATCTAGAGAATGCCCACACTATAACTTCTAGTGAATTTAGAAAATGAGATTGTCTTTGAATGTTGAGGTCAACATGCTAAGTGATGTAAGCAAAGCAATAATCTTGAGCCCAAATTATCCCAGAAGATAATATATGTGAGGGATCACTAGCGTCCCATACCACCATGATACCACCCATACATACCTTAATAATTTGAAACTCCCAAGTATGCGATCTAGGAAATATGAATAAAATTCTGTATAAAAGGAATAAAATGGCCTTATCCCAGACTTTCACATACTAAAATCTGTCTCTATATACCTGACACCACATCAAGGAATAACTCTTTTCGAGTTCATCATTAAAAAAGATTTTTGAATTTTTGGCACCTTTCTAATGATAACTACCCAATAAACAATAAAGTTAGGGTAAAAAAATAACTCACCTAGATACATAAGCAACTAGGTATGTGGGTTGGAATATGTACAAGAGTACAAGGAACATAGTCCAAAATTACGTGCAAAAAATGAAGGCAAATGATACCTAGCATAGAAGCTCCTCAAATCCATGAAAACCATAGTTGATCATAAAAATCAATGCATGCCATCTAATGGTCATTAATCATGCCAAAAGAAGCATTAAAATTGATGGCCAACTCATCAATCCGGATTTATTATGGAGATAATTAGGAGAGTTAATTACACTAATTGAAGCTGAGGAATGCTTTGACCCATCTCCCATTGTGTTCTCTACATATATGCATCATCAATGATGGGAGATAATCTTTAAATCATGTCCTAATATTTCTCCATATATCTAGAGCATGTGGAAAAAATGTCAACATATGTGGGATACAATAAATGCTTGATATTATCCATACCAATATGTTATCCCCAAAATGGATTCTCAAGCAGAGTAGTATCTTTTGCCTTGGAGAGGATGTTTGCCTTTAGTAGTAATAGAATCTTTAGAGAAGATTCAGGTTCCACTATTTTGAAGTCATTTTTCCATCGTCTTTAATGAATACTACAAATTTCCTAACCACTGTACCAGACCATACGATAGTATATCATTTGTTAGGTAAATAGTTTTTACACCCAAAGATAATGTCATTATCATGATATGATCCTTCTAATTCAAGATGATGGAGTATTTTGCCATCCAATTTCTACTCAAAATGATATCTTTGGACACTTCATGTGCATTCATGACAACCTACTATTTTATTTACATTCTAAAAATATGGTAGATCCTTACAAACAATTGCCCAAAAGTGCTAGCATTCCTTGAGTACAATCATGCTCTCCACTTCCATAACACAATTGTCAACTACATTTGAGAGCATACAACAATAACACTCTCCATCTATCTCAGTATCTACTCTATTCCTACATATCAGTGCACTATCCTCTAGTCACCATACATAGTGATTGGTTGCCCTTTTACACTAAGTCTTCTTGTTCTTGGCAATAAATACTTGGTGGTTATAGTTCACCACCTTCACACGTTGTGGGGAGGTTGGGAAAATGGAATTGCCTCTATAGCTACCCACCCAGCAGCCTTCGAAAACACAACAAACACAAGGGGCACCACTAGCACAATGCTCGAAACAGAAATCTCTCAAACACCTCTTGCACCACTCCACCCACACCAGAGCCGAGAAGAGATATGGGGAGCTACACTCTTCAAAGCACCAATAAAACTACAGACACACAAATAGGGGAATTGACCCCCCACCTGCACTTGCTCTCTTAAACACACACCATCTTGCATCAAGATGGAAGAAATAGGAAGCACATCAACTATCTCTTCTTTAACTCATTGATTAGATACATGCAAGAGAGAGAACCCCTAAGCAGCGGGGAAGACACATTTAAAAAAAAACTATTACAAGCCTATGGGTGCAATCCAGTAGCCTGGCAGTCCAACAAAAGGACTTTTTTATCAGCAAACATATTGGCATATATAACAGCTTAGCAACGTCAATCCTCATCTCTAAAATTAGCAAGCACATACCCCTCCATAACCGGCATAACAAGATCAAAGTGCATTCCATGCTTCATCTTCGAGGTGGCTCATACACACAAGATTGTCTACAATATACAATTGACCGCATGTCCCTCTACTCAATCATCACCTTCCAAAAAACTATATGCTTAGCTTTAAGCTTCAATTCACAAATAAGTCTGCTAAGAGCACTCCCCATCTTAATTATTTCTTGTTCACATGCCATATCAAATACCTTCTTTTTGCAGGCACACAAGTCCATGCTAGGCTTGAAGATATATTTTGCAAGTCATCGTCTCTGTAGCCAGCATCTATGCCATCTTAGAGAGGGCCAATACCAAGCGAATCCCTACAACATTTAGTAAATTAGTTCTTGCAAGTGTTACTGACTCTCCCTTCGTTAATGGCTCTCTTTTGATCCAATGCCAGTGATCTCCTTGCTATTGATCTCCTTCATCTGATTAAGTCTGATAGAAGGGAAACTATTACAAACTTAACTTGAAGGAATCAACGCTTTGCCAAGTGTTACTGACTCTCCCTTCGTTAATGGCTCTCCTTTGATCCAATGCCAGTGATCTCCTTGCTAGTGATCTCCTTCATCTGATTAAGTCTGATAGAAGGGAAACGATTACAAACTTAACTTGAAGGAATCAACGCTTTTTTCCTAATTAAATCAGGCATAGCCATTGATCTATTCATCAGAGAAGTCTTCAAGCTTTTAATTAACTACTTGAGTTCTAAGCGTATTCCTATTGATCAATTTTATTATTAAAACTCTGCTGATTCCAGCCATCCGGCCCATGGGTTAGCCACCGCCCAACCATTGGAATTGGTAGAACCAGACAAGTACTCACCCACCCATAATTGAATGCATTTCTTAACTTTTGCTTTAGAATACAGATACGCACACTCCTCTTTAAACTTTAACTTTTAAAACAATCCATTGACAAACAATTATTGGTTACAGATGTCATAACTCAAAATTTCCATTCAATCCTTGTTTATCACAAACCAGTATCACTTTGGACTCTTTGTTGAGACCAGCAGGTCAGCAACGAGATCCAATAATAGATTACAATAATTTTCTCGTCATCATACATATATATATCTTCCACGACATACGCATGGGTGTCCTAAGCACCGCGAGCCCGTGCATCGCCTGGTCAGAACCCTCCAAGATCCTCCTTAGGTGTCCTCGCACTTCACTCAGGGACCAGTTCATCGGCCCTCGCCCATCGTACCGAAAGCACACCATTTTTCACCATACCCAGGCTCTGGTCAAGACATGGGCAGGTTTTTGCCGTGTGAGCCAGCTGTTGCAACCGAACTTTCCTTAGAAAAACACAAATACTAAATGCTTCCTTGAGCATTCTGGTGTAAGACAGTCCTTTAAGAAAACAGGGTTTCTATGCAAGATTTCAGTTTTGATTTTCTTTTAAATATAATGAGTATATCTTAATTCCGTATCCCAGGACTTCTAGATCACAAGTCTTGATTCCCAAGCAGAATTCCTCGAATTCTGTAATCTTGATCCTCAGATCAAAATCAAAGGTCTCAATTTAATTTCAGATTCGGTGAATGATTTGATTGAATTTTCCTGAACTGGTCACATCGTCTTTTCTTGAAACTGAGGAAGGAGATTAAGTCGTAGGGTGGTTGCAAGATCAGGGTGCCCAGTTTTGTCCACTCAGGCACCCTATAAACAGTAAAAAAATAGGCATTTGTTTACCTTTAGTGGCTAATCTCTCCTAGTAAATGAAGGAATTTCGTTTCAAGTTCTTTTGTTGGAACATCATATTCAAAGTTGGAAATATAGTTGCATAATTTGATTAAGCATTAGATAGTCAAAAGTCCTCATTTTCTTAGGTACAAAGTCAATGTATACACGCTGTCCCAAATTTGAGCTGATTCCATAAAATGCTAATATCTTTTACATATAAACTCATATGAGATTCCCACTTTGTACCTTAGATCTTCACATAATATGGAGCTTAACTTGATTTTTTGAGAAAATTTTAAGATATTTGTCTATTTTCTTTAAATATTTCAAGGTCTTTAAAGTGTTATAATATACGCCACTTTTTGTACCCACAATAGCTACCACTTAAAATCCTCAATCTTGTAGATCAAAAGAGTGGGTAGATACTGAGACATTAGTAGAATGTGGTGGTTAGTAAAAATTACAAATCCAATGGTTGGATTTTTAATGATCTCTTTTTCAAAATTCTTCCAGACTATCAGAAGGCCTACAAATATTAATAATCTAATTAGTAAAATTACATTTTTGATGTGAATCATCTAAAACCTATAGGGACTAGTGTACTTGTAATGGTGCATCTATGGAAAAATAAATTGGATCACTCTAAGTATGGAAAGATCATTTGTTTATCATTTCATCATATTTTTAATTAATTTTGATTAATTAGACTAATTTATATTAATTTAAGTTATATTGGGTTATTTTAGGGGCAAGCATATTTTCTATTATTTGCTTGATCTCATTTTAAGTACCTTGCCCCCCAAAATTTGCTCTCCAAGCATTGTCCCAGTCCAGCAGAAACTGGATAAAACTGGACACCCTGATCTTGCAACAACCCCGTATAGTCATAGTCTGATTTAGGGTTCGAGTCTGGAAAGGTTCTCCCTGAACTATCTTTCTTGAAGGGTAATATTTCAATTACTACTTTACTGAATTTCATTCATTGAGTATTTTGCTTAACTGAATTCAAAACCAAACACGTATTCCTATGAGGAATAAATTAATCATTTATCTAAAATTTCGACTTCGATAGATCTTCTGAAATTTCTCATTACCATCCTAGAGAATATGAAACAGTAAAATTTTCCTTCACAGAGTATTTACTAATTCATTTACCAATATTCATGAGATTAAAAGAATGATTAAAGAGAACTCCCATTTTGATTAAAAAAATAATGTATGCATCTATTTATGCATAAAATCCAACTTCTATTGAAATAACACTTTGATATAAAAGAAAATACTTTTATGCATCTATTTATGCATAAAAACAATTTTGATGAAACTAACACTTTTATAATTAAAAAAAGCTTTTATGCATCTATTTATGCATAAAAATCCATTTTGATGAAAGTAACACTTTTATAATTTAAAAAAAATCTTTTATGCATCTTTTTATGCATAAAATCAATATTGGTGAAAGTAACACTTTTATAATAAAAAATTCTTTTATGCATCTATTTATGCATAAAATAAATATTGATGAAAGTAACACTTTTATAATAAAAAAATTCTTTTATGCATCTATTTATGCATAAAAATCTATTTTGATGAAAGTAACACTTTTATAATTAAAAAAATTCTTTTATGCATCTATTTATGCATAAAAATCGATATTGATGAAAGTAACACTTTTATAATAAAAAAATTTCTTTTATGCATCTATTTATGCATAAAAATCAATATTGATGAAAGTAACACTTTTATAATAAAAAAATTCTTTTATGCATAAAAATCCATTTTGAAGAAGGTAACACTTTTATAATAAAAAAAAATTCTTTTATGCATCTATTTATGCATAAAAATCAATATTGATGAAAGTAACAGTTTTATAATAGAAAAATTCTCTTATGCATCTATTTATGCATAAAAAACAATTTTGATGAAAGTAACACTTTTATAGTTAAAAAAATTCTTTTATGCATCTATTTATGCATAAAAATAAATATTGATGAAAGTAACACTTTTATAATTAAAAAAACATCTTTTATGCATCTATTTATGCATAAAAATCAATTTTGATGAAAGTAACACTTTTATAATTAAAAAAAAATCTTTTATGCATCTATTTATGCATAAAATCAATATTGGTGAAAGTAACACTTTTATAATTTAAAAAAATATCCAATATGCATCTTTCTATGCATAGAATTTAAATCTAATGAAAATCACTCTTTAATAATAAAAAAATAACCAATATGCATATTTCTATGCATAGAATTTAAATCTAATGGAAATAACACTTTTATAATAAAAATATTTCTACTATGCATTTTTCTATGCCTAGAATGAAAATAACACTTTTAGAATACACAAACGGTGGGGATTACTCTTTTTGAATAGTAAAAGATAAAACTTATTTCACAAAATTTAAGAAAATTTTGCCATAACCTCCTTTGTATGGCTGACCATTTTTCAAATTTTTCTATCCTTAAGTCACTAAAAAATTATCCCCAAATGGTTTAAAGCATTCTAAACTAATCAAATTTCACTTTTAAAAGAGAAATAATATGAAAAGTTTAATTTCAACAATTAGATTACTTATCTGCTGAATTTAAGAATGAGAGAGGGGGAAAGCCTTTCCAACAAGGCATAGCATCATTTTACATTTCAAGAAAACAAAAATTAGAAAACCATAAAAAATAATAATAAAGAAAAAGTAGGATTTCTAGCTTACATGAATTTCTGAGAGCTTTTCTTTGGCTTGATGGTTTGAGGGATCTACTCTTGTTTGCAACAAGAGTGGCCACCAATTCTTTAGAAGAGGGAATGGTCAAAAACTAATGAATTATTAAGAAATTCACAGTTTTTGGCTCTGGGAGGGAGGAGTAGAGTAACAGTGCATAAAACACTATTAAGCTTCTACAAAGGGGGAGGCTTCTTTTTATAGGAAAAAGTGAGCTTCTAACCAAGCAAACCGATTCTAGAATTTTCCAGATCAGTTTGGTTAATTTTTATGTACTTTGAGATGAGGAGGCAGAAGAAGCTCATAGGCTAAGTGACCTACTTTCTTTGTGATCAGATATGGTCCACAATATCTGGGGGATAACTTCTTGTACTTCCCAAGAGATAGAGAACTTCTTTTGGGGTGTACTTGAATAAAGACCATATCTGCTTCTTTGAATTTTCTGTCTGTCCTCTTCTTATCTGCATACTGCTTCTGTCTATCCTGAGCAGCTTTTATATCTTTGTGAATTGACTGCATCTGCTGCTCCATGTCATCAAGCATCTGTGTGGACATCTCGACCCTAATTAATGGGTCGGACCAAGTTAATGGAGTTCAGTAATCTTGTCGATACAAAGCTTTGAAAGGGCTCATCCTAATACTTCGGTGAGATAAGAAGCATTGTAGGCAAATTTGACTAGGTGCAGATAGCTTAGCCACTTCTTGGGTTCCTTGCCCACAGCATGACCAAACTATATTTTCGATTACTTGGTTCACCCTTTCAGTTTGACCATCGATCTCGGGGTGGTAAGCTGTGTTGAGATCCAAGAAGGTTCCTACTGCTTCGAAAAATGCAGTCCAAAATCTTGACGTGAACTTGGGATCTCGATCACTTACTATTCTCATGTGTAGGCCATGCAATCTGAAGATTTCCTTGAGGAACACTCTGGCCACATCCACTATAGTGTAGGTTTCTTTTATTGGGATCAGATGGGCAATTTTGGTTAGTCTATCAACTACCACAAAGATGGAGTTGTAACCTGATTGCACTGAAGGTAATCCAGTAATAAAATCCATACTGATACATTCCCACTTCATCTGGGGGATGTCTAATGGATGTAACTTCCTAGGCATTTTTACTCTCTTGGCCTTGACTTTCTGATAGGTCAGATATTGACCTATCAGACACTGACGTACATGATTAAGTACATCCTTTTTTAGACTAGGCCAAAAGAAGCTTTTATTCACAGACATGTAGGTTTTGATGAAACCTGGATGTCTTGCAATAAGGCTGTCATGGGCTTCATTCAAAATTTGACCCTTAGTTCCCTCATCATTGTTGGGAATGCATAGCAGCCTACGATTGTAATACCCCTGGGGCAATAATTAGCGAGGAAATATGGGGAGTGTACGTAGTCATTCCAATCTCTGCACACCGCCTGCACTCTGAGAAGTGTAAGCACGGGCAAGCGCGGCAGCACATGATGCGGAATGAGGTGCGGAACGATGACATGCGAAGGGGCCGGATCAATCCCATCATCATCCTGCGCGTCGTTATGGTGCTTGGCTGCATACGCGTGAACCTCACCCAACTGACTTGGCCCAGCTAGTGTGTCGACATTCCTAGTCCGTTCTACCGTTTGTTCACGACGCCGCCTCTTCGACGCTCGGCCCATCGACCGTAATGATCCACCGGTACTCGATCGTACGTTAGCTGGCGCCGACCTCGACCAGTCGGCGATCCTTGAACGCCTTTTGAGCGCAAAGGAAAGCTCAAACGTCACACGAGTCACGACCGGATTCCGCTGCTTCCCAAGCGTTCGGAAACCTTTTTACATATAATTCCCTCCTCAGCGTAAGCCTGAAATCTAATAAGGAAAATCGGGAAAGTTCCACTGTAATTACATTTTTCTATTTACTAACGCACACTGTAAAAGTAATCCACATCTGCACGGAGAAGTAGTATCTCCTATTAAGGTGAAAATGTCTAGTTCTCAGTGAAATGCATAAGGCCTTATGGTGATGGAGCTTTGTAAAGGTATATAAATGGAACCCTCCCACAATCTTCCAAAGTTTTATTGTCATCGGATGCTATTTGATTGGGGTGTTATAAGGGCCACACGTCCAACATTCTATCTCAATTAGCCTTCTATAGAGCCCCTCAGAATTTGAGCTATGTAGGTGAAAGCGTGTGCAAACATGGTCCACTGTGATGAAACTTTGCGAGCATGTATAGATGGACCCCTCCCATACACGTGTAAAGTTCTTATAAGGTGAAATGTAAAAAGTGATCGATACCTGTTCAAAGAAGTAGTACTCGTATTGTATCTCCTATACGGTGAAAATATGTAGTTTTAGTGTCCACCACTGAGATAACCAAACCTATGCTTTGATATTGAAGCCTTGGCTTTTTCAATCCTATAGGACCCTGTTGTGTGTTGCCTATTACAAATAACCTTCTTGCAACTTTGTTATCACTACAACAAAACCCCCCCAAAGCGACGGGGGAAAAATGAATGGAAAAGTGATGGGCTTCGCTTAAGTGACGACATATCGTTGCTAAAGACGTCGTATGAAAGACGGATAAAAAACATCGTTTATGCGACGTTGTAATCCACGTCTGTAAACTGATGGCGGGTGTTGTATAAGCGACGTCGTCGCATAAGTGACATTATTTAAAATTAAAAATTCACATCCAGACTCTATTTCACACTGTGGAAACCAAGGAAATCGCGCTTTTTATAATTGAGAGAGAGAGAGAGAGAGAGAGAGAGAGAGAGAGAGAGAGAGAGAGAGAGAGAGAGAGAGATTGAGAGAGAGAGGGAGAGGGAGATTGGGGGAGATTGGCAGAGATTGAAATTGAGAGAGAGAGAGAGAGAGAGGAAGATTGGTGGCAGTAAGCGGTGGTGGTGCGGTGACAGCAGTGCATCTCCTTCCCATATTTCGGCCTATTTCCACCAGGTATTTAATGATTTAATGACTACTATGAATAGCCCCATATACATGCTATAACTATTGTTATTAATCATTTAAATGCTGGATTAATCCCTAGATAATGCCTGAATACCTTTGCTTGATGCCATAATGCTCATAAATCAAACATTGAGAGACAAATACATGAGTGACAAATGCATAGGTGACATATCAATGACATTATAGAGTTACATAGGTTCCACGGTTTCATAATCAAGTAGATCCTCCATTAGGGGAAGGTTGAGGTCTATAGGGGCCCTTTAAGCTGCCATATTATGATTTTAATGATTTTTTGTTAAAATGTTAAGTTTCTTTGACTTTAGATACCTTCTTGTTCTTCAAACGGCTAGAAGTTTGAATTTCAAAGTTTCCCGCCAAAATTGAATTTGAAATCGAGCGGGCAAAACCATATCATGTGACATATCTATGGAAAGAGCTAACTTTCCCCTCCACTTTTTGGGAATGAAAAGTACAAAAAGGCGTCTTTCCAAAGAATCTTTTGACCACCTTTAATCACCCAACATTTTTGTATACATGGGATCACATGATTGGCCCTTTTCCTTAATAACCTTTTAATCACATGGCATCTTAAAGGGCCCCTATAGACCTCAACCTTCCCCTAATGAATACTTCTAAAGCATCCTCCTCCAATACATCCCACTGTTGGCATGGCCCTGAGACATAGGAAGCCTCTTTCCTAGATATTAACCTAAGGTTGCTATGCACATACACTAGGTCCTCAACTTTCTTATGACCTAGTCGATTGCGATTAACCGAATGAATAAACCCATAAGTAGACTAATTGGGTTCACAAGCTGAGGCATTGGACACATGAGAAAACACCTGAATGGCCAATCTTTGCAAATTTGGAGCATACGTGGCATGATTCTCCAACCATGCAATAGGAGACATTGTCTGCATAGTTTTTGCACTGTCACCAAAGTCCCCCTTCAATCTAATGTAATCAGACAACTGTTCCTTGTATTTTGACTTTTGAGCAAGATCTTTTCCCACCCTATTCAATCTCTTCCTCCACCCTCTCATCACATCCTTGTCAGTATGCAGCTTCTTTGAAAACCATCTTGGATTGAGAAGGAAAGCACTTATGCAAGTGGTTGGATCTCCTCATAGTGAGAATCCCTCGCTTTCTCTTCTTTCAATAGCTCCTTGATCTTCTCCAGCATCTAATCAATGACTTCATACACAGCACACATGCATGGCTCATCTTTGTCAACCATGAGACGCATGGCCATAACTGGCCTCAAAACCTTCACATACTTCTCCACATTGGCCCACAATGCATCTAACAAGATCCTGTTTTCAATTACCTTGGCTAGCTCATTATGGGCCTTCCAAGCATCCCACTCATCACTTTTGTAACAAGATGCTTGAGTGAACTCTTTACCTTCACTAGTCGATGCAACATAATGAAGTTAGAGGCAAACCGTGTATCTCCTCGCTTGATTAGCTTGAGTTTGGAGAGCTTACCAAACATCGCTCTTGTGGCATCATGATTTGCAATAAACTGCTAAACCTCTTTGCCACTTGTGATTGCCTCCTCCATCCAAGTGACAACGCCCAGATCCTTCAACAACAAATTCAAGCAATGAGTTGCACAAGGAGTCCAAAAAATATGAGGGAACTCCTCACCCACCAAGTGTCCTACAAGCTTGTAATTTGTTGCATTGTTCGTGATAATTTGCACTAGGCTCTCAACACCTACTTCCCTGATGATATCCTTCAAAGCCTCTATAATAAACTTTCATGTTTTCTAACTCCCACTGGTTTCTTAAACATAACACCACTTGCACTTGAGACCATAAAATTAAGGAGTAGCCTCTTAGCTGTGTCTGTCCATCTAGAAGTCTGGTTCGCAGCTTCTCGTAGTCGGGAGGCTTGTATCCTTTTGCAAAAAGATGCTATCTCGCTGCTAACACCATCACATAGAAATACGAGGAGAGAGCCAATGAAAAAGCAAGACCACACACGTAGAAGAAACGAGCCACTGCCTCATCTACCTCCTCTCTTGACTCCTCCTTGAACCTGCCTTGCAAAGAGGGTTGTGTAACTTGTGGAAATACGGGGAGAGAGCCAATGAAAAAGCAAGACCACACACGTAGAAGAAACGAGCCACTGCCTCATCTACCTCCTCTCTTGACTCCTCCTTGAACTTGCCTTGCAAAGAGGGTTGTGTAACTTGTGGAAGCAATGTCTTCTTGGTTGCACCTTGCCGAGTCTTTTGCTTCTTGAGAGCACTCTTATGGTCCTCCTGAAACCATATTTTCCTGGTCTTCAAGAGTAACCTTGTAGCAAACCTGAATACCTTTCCTTGTTATGCCAAGCAAATGGTCTCGTACTCAAGGATAGGAGCTAGCAAACTCAATCTTGCAAAAGATACACTTCCATTTCTTACTTCCCTCTTTACTGAATGCATCTATAAGAGTGACATACTTCCAAAGGGGCTTAGGGGTGACTAGTGGTTTGGGCTTGAATTGGTTTCACAAGAGGCACTGTTGAAGCTGATAGTGAGGAAAACATTGTTGGAGTCACCTAAATGCAAGGGCTCTTCTCGTTTTAGGTGGGTCTCCCCTCCCTTACATTCATTTCTTTATGCCTCTTGCATGCCTTAGTGCCTCTGCATATTGGCTTGCTGCAGTCCCTCACATACCAGGTTATCTTCCCCTCTTTCTTGGGACTTGTACGGTCAGCTTTTGCTTCTTGTTTGGTGATATTGAGAGCAAGTCCATTCCTGCGTTTCTCTCCATGTTTCTCTCTCTCGTGTGTTTCCATTTTCCCATCTTCCGTTGTGCATTTCTTCATGGTATCAGAGCACCGATAACTTGTAGCATTAGTTGTTACCTCCTCTTTCTTTCATTTTCTTTCTCAGATTTTCTACTAGTTAGTTTTCCCTCTTCTAGCACTACATCGATGCAGTTCTGTGGTTAATCTCCATTAACATCTGTCCCAAGGACTCCTCTAGTGTTGTTGGCCTACTTTGTGCAAGACATCAGCAATATATGTGCTATGTTTTTTCTCCTATAGGCTTGTTTGCTAATGGTGATTGCCTGATTTGAGGCTTTGTGGTACCCTTCACTTGTGCTTTTCCAGATTTTTCTCTATCTATTGCCTCTTTCACCTCTACGTTTTTCAGATTTCAGCCCTGTTTTGCTACATTTTCTGGCTTATATTCGCTGGTAGCTCTACCTTCACCTGGGCTTCATTAGTTGGACCTGAAGGTACCTTCTCTTCAGCATTTTTTCCTCATATGAGGTGTGGAAGCTCGTCGGCCTATATATTTAGGTTTGTATCCCCTTGGTTATCTTGCGTTTTCTTCTCCAGAGGTTTTATTCCTGGTCGGGGGGAGTTGGTCGACTGACCCTATTTGGTAGTTATATATAGCCAGGCCTCCCTTCCCTCACATTCATTGCTTTTTTCCTCTTGCATGCCTTAGTGCCTCTACATAATGGCTTGCTGCAGTCTCACATACGAGGTCATCTTCCCCTCTTGCTTGGGATTTGTACCAGCTTGTGCTTTTTGTTTGGTGATATTGAGAGTAGGTCCATACTTGCATTTCTCTCCATCTCTCTCTCTCTCTCTCTCTCTCTCTCTCTCTCTGTCTCTCTCTCTCGTGTTTTCACTTTCCCATATTTCTCTATGCATTCCTTCAATGCGTGTAGGTTAAGAAATAGTGCATATTTATGGCAAGGTGGGTTGAGAATTTTGGTTACATTGATAGTCATAAATAGAGTTCAATCAAGTTTACTCGTGTTTGATTCCTCACTATGGGTGTAGTTCTTCCACTTTTGTGTTGACCCATGGCAGACCCAAGGAAGGCTGGCCTCTTGATAGCTATCAAGAGGATATTACGATGATTAGGCCACTTGAGGGAGGATATTGAGGAGGAGGATTTTCCGGAGTATGCACAGTTGAGTGCATTCGAGAGAGCTGGAGGCAACAGTAGGTCACGTTGCAATATTTGCAATACGTCCTATCCACCCTAGCGAGGGTACACCAAGTCACCATGCACACAGGGAGCTAGATCGGGACATTAGACAGCTCACGATGTTGATAGGTACCTTTTTTTCTTCACCATTTAAGATAATTTTTATCAATGTCAGAGATTTAATTTCCTGTCACTTGTTTTGTAGAGCTACACATGATGTTGCTATTACACCAGACACACAACCACGTAGGGACATGCGATCAGAGAGGAGGTATTTTTCATATATTCACTATAGATTGATGATAATATTTATCAATTTCGGTTATTTAATTTTGAAAAGATGCAGGGGAGAAGAGAGCTTGAGATCTTGCAAGCACACACACACTCACAAAACCCTAAAAGAGAACACATAAGGTGAGAGGCTGAAAATCTTATTCTTCTTCACACAACACTCAACACACCATATACAAAGATAAGAGTACACCAATATGAAAAGGTACTCAACCAAATACATACTAGGGTTCTCTATAGTGTGAACCCAACTAAATGAGATGGCGCTAAACTATGCCAGTCTCTAGAATGGCTGTCACATAGCCTATCATCCCACTGGCCACATATCACCCATGATCTCACCAACCATGCCAGTGGTGTAAGTGTGAGGCCTATCCCCCAGGTGGCGGGTCATCATCCACTGCCTCACTAGATGAGCTCGATATCTCAACACTCACCCCTCGAGCTCAACTCCATCTCATGTACACCATGAATCTGCAGAGCTTCTCTGTACCCAATGCTTTGGTGAAGATATCAGTGACCTGGTCCTGTGTGCTGAGATAAACAAGGTCAACATCTCCTGCCAAAACCTTCTCTCTGACAAAATGGTAGTGGACCTCTATATGCTTCGTGCGAGCATGAAAAACTGGGTTCCTGGCCAACTGTATACTGCTAATGTTGTCACACAAGATGACAACTTGTCTACACTGATAGACCCAAATGTGCAAGTAGCTTTCTCAACCAAGCTACCTCACATGCTGCCATAGCAGCACCTCTGTACTCGGCCTCTATACTGGATAGACCAACCGTAGGCTGCTTCTTGCTGCTCCAAGTCACAATAGCACTCCAAAGAAAACATGAAGCCACTAGTAGATCTTCTATCTGAGATACTACCAGCTCAATCAGCATCTATGTACCTATGTACACATATCTCTGTCTCCCAGTTTCATAAAATAGTCCACAATGCAAAGTATACCTCACATACCTCAGTATGCGTCTCAATGCATCCAAATGCGGCTCGTGAGGAGCCTACATAAATTGACTCAGCAACCCAACAGCATAGCTCAAATCTGGCCTGGTGATTGTCATGTAGATCAAGGTTCCTACTATGCGCCTATACATAGTAGGATCCTCCAAAATCTCTCCTGATTCTACACTCAACTTGCCATTCTAATCCAATGGCACTGTGATAGGCTTATAGCCTGTCATACCATACTTGGACAACATGTCCAAGCCATACTGTCTCTGCAATAATCTAATACCATGTGGTGACCTAATCACCTCAATGCCCAAGAAATATCTGAGCTCCCCCAAATCCTTCATCTCAAACTTCTATCTAAGCAAGATCTTTACATCAAAGATCTCTGCGTCATGGTCCCCCGTAATGATTAGGTCATGGTCCCCCGTAATGATCAGGTCATCTACATAGATGACAACAAGCACAACCCCTCTATTACTGTGTCTCACATACAGCGAGAAATCTGCATTGGCTACATGAAAGCCAATAGTGACAAGATATTCAGAAATCTTGTTAGACCATGCTCTTGGTGCTTGTTTTAAGCCATACAAGGCTTTCTTCAACCTGCAAACATGCTCGGGGTGACTCACATCCTCATAACCAGGTGGTTGCAACATACACACCTCTTCCTGCAGATCCCCATGCAAGAATGCATTCTTTACATCCATCTGATGTAAAGACCATTGCTTTGACGTAGCCACTGCTATCACAACTCTCACTGTTGCCATCTTGGCAACTGGGCTAAAAGTTTCCTCTCATAATCAATGCCATATGTCTGCGCATATCCTTTGGCTACCAATCTAGCCTTGTACCTGCTTATGCTTCCATCACTGTTATGTTTTACTTTGTACACCCACTTGTATCCAATGGCTTTCTCGCCTTCAGGCAAGAAATTACACTAAATCCCAAGTCTCATTTCCATATAGTGCATCCATCTCCTCATCCATAGCTTTCTCCCAACACACATTTCCAATAGCCTCATCAATGCATGTGGGCTCTACAACCTGCACCACTTTTGCCATGTATGCATAGTGATGTGCCACATAACCATCATAGGTAAACCTCTGCACATGATTCTTCACTCTCCCAGATCTTCGTAGCTTTGCATTCATGGCTGCCATAGCCTTCTTTACACCATGTGTTCTCATAGCTGGTATCCCAAGATCCTCATCAAGGCTCATCTCTGAGCCACTAGAATCTCCATCAACATAAGAATGCCCTGCAGAAATGTCAGGCATACTAAGGGGCTCAATCACTTTTTCTTTGCCTTTATGTGATGTACTAATCACATTTGCAGGACTGGTATTATGACGCAGCCTACCACTCCATGGTCTATCAACTGAACCACTAGATGAGGACTCTCCTGGTCCACTCAAAGACTGTGATTTGCTGACTTGCATTCTAATTTCTGTGCAACCACATTTCCACTCACATCAACCCCAACAGCTTCTTTTTCAATAGCATACCACCTGTTCATCTCATCAAAAATGACATCCCTGCTTATCCTCAACTCATGTGTAGCACGCTTATAACACTTGTATCCCTTTTGCTCAAGGGAATACCTAATAAACACACATTTTTCAGCTTTTGGATCCATCTTAGTTCTCAACTCATCTGGCACATGCACATATGAAATGCATCCAAAGACTTTCAGATGAGACAAATCAAATTTTCTGCTAGTAAACCTCTCCTCTGGAGTTACATCATGTATGGCTACAGTTGGAGTCCTCTTCATGATGTAAACCATTGTAGAAACACCCTTAGCCCAATAGCTATGCGGCATATTCTTCTCTCCCATCAATGCTCGCGCAATCTCAGCAATGTGCCTGTTTTTTCGCTCAGCAACTCCATTTTGCTGTGGAGTGTATCTACATGTAAACTGTCTCCGAATACCATTCTTCTTCAAAAACTTAGAGAACTCATTGGAGAAGTACTCTCCCCCTCCATCTGACCTTAAGCACTTTACATATTTCCTTGTTTGCTTTTCAACCATAACTCTGAAATTCTGAAAATGAGTGAACCCCTCACCCTTCTCCTTCATGAAGTATACCCACACTTTCCTTGTGTGGTCATCAATAAATGTCGCATAATACCTGCAGCCTTCCATAGACATGGTCTTCGTAGGACCCCATCTGAATGCACAACATCTAGTGCATTTCTGCTCACATTTATGTCATGTGGAAATACATGCTTTGTTTGCTTTCCAAATTGACATGCTTCACATATTTTCTGCGTACCTTCAACTTTAAACTTTGGCAGCCCTCTCACAATTCCAAATTGACATGCTTCACATATTTTCTGCATACCTTCAACTTTAAACTTTGGCTTCCCTGTCACAATTCCTTTAGTCTGCATAGACTATTCACATGTCCAATTCTTTTATGCCAAATGTCTGTGTCTGCAACAATTCCTGAACCATTTGCAAACATCGCAGCACTCACTTCAGGCATGTTTACATGTAAACATTCTGCCCACTCTGTTGCCTTTTGCAACCAACATGCACTTGTCTTTAAAGTCTTCAACATAACAACCATCAGGATTAAACCAAACCTGCAAACCCTGCTCAATCATTTGGCCAACTAAAACCAGATTCTTTGTTATGTTCGGAACATGAAGTACATCTGCAAGGTACTTCACTTTGGCATCCTGCATAGACAATGGCACATCTCCAGCATGGGCAATTGGATGAGCAGTGTCATCCCCTGTTTCCACAAAACCTGGTCTTTCAAGGTTTTTCATCTCCTTGAACCACTCCCCATGACTTGTCATGTGGTTCGAAGCACCTGAATCAACGTACCATACATCATCTTTATGTGCTGCTTCAACATTTTCAGACATGGCATTAATGACATGCTGCATAACAAACAACCTTTCATTATCCTCATTGTTTCTGCTCGAGGATGCGTAGTTGTTTTGCTGCAATTTCCCATTTTGCATGTTAGCCTGCTTCTTATAACAATCTCCCTGCACATGTCCAGGCTTACCACAATAAAAGCATCCACGTGTATCATTATAGTGCCTTTGCCAATTTCCACGACCTCTTTTACTCCCCCTGCCTCTGAATTGGCCTCTTCCACATGCCTATTGTTGTTGCTATGAAATCTGGGACTATTGTTGTTGCTACTACTATTGGCCATAATTCTGATTACCTGTTCGGCCACCTCCTTGGTCGCATCCACGGCCTCCTCTACCTCGTCCTCTTCCTAAACTTGTGTAGAAGGCCTGTTGCTCTGAATTGTTTTTGTTTTGTGAAGACTGTTGGTCTTCACCCAAGCTCTTCTCTTCTATAATCAACATAGACACCAAATCTATGAAATTGGGAATGTTTTCCCGAGTTTGAATAGACGTCTTGAATGCCTTGTATTGTGGCCCGAGACCACGTAGACAGATTCCACCTTATCATCATCATCTACTGAAACACCAATAGATGCAAGGGATTCCACAATACCCTTGATCTTCAATGCATAGTCATTCATAGACATACTCTTTTTCTCCACAGTATGAAGTTCATTCTTCAACTATATCTTTCGTGCCTTGGTATTCGTTTATAGAGTTTTACCAAGGTGTGCCGCACCTCCTTGGGAGACTTGGCATCCTGTATGTGCCCAATCATGGTGTCCTGTATACTGATAGAGAGCCAATACATAACTTTTTTGGCTCCTTGGTTTCAATCCTTGAACTCTTTCACATCTGCAGTAATCAGATTGATCTCAGGTATCTCCGGTGCCTCTTCGTGCTCACCTTCTATGAAGTCCCACTAACCCTTTTCCATCAAGAAATTTGTCAACCAGCATGGAAGTTGTTCTTATCAAGCTTCTCAGCAACAATATGGTTTATGCCATCATTTGACATCTTGCCAGACACACAAATTTACCAGAAATAGCACTCTGGTTTGTCCTGCACAAACTACTGAATTTTCTGCAGCAGCAGTACTGTACTACATTCAAATGTCACAACCAGTGACCTTAATGTGCATACATACACCCAATGGAAACTGTTTGACCTCCTTGCAGTACACACAATGTCTGCTCAACCAATCTATCTTCCTGCAGTTCTTAAAACAGAGTTCTGCATAGAATCAATGACTTACCCGCAGTGCTTGGAATTGCCTGCTTTCCAAAAAACGGAGGTCCTAACGTGCCCAAAATGCATTTTCGGAATAGTTGTCCTATAGCTTTACTCCTGCGAAGAAAGCTCTTCAATCAGAGATTGTTTGCCGGTGCCTCCCAACCATAGCTCCCGAGACAAGGGTGTAGTCGCCCCAACACAAATAGGGAAGAGTAGATGAAGCTCTTACCCTCGTACCACTTCCTGTGCTTCTCTTGCTTGCAACTCAGCCCTTAGCATGAACTAGGCTCTGATACCATGAAAAGATGCAGGGGAGAAGAGAGCTTGAGATCTTGCAAGCACACACACACTCACAAAACCCTAAAAGAGAACACACAAGGAGAGAGGCTGAAAATCTTCTTCTTCTTCACATAACACTCAACACACCATATACAAAGATAAGAGTACACCAATATGAAAAGGTACTCAACCAAATACATACTAGGGTTCTCTATCGTGTGAACCCAACTAAATGAGCTGACGCTATAACTATGCCAGTCTCTAGAATGGCTGTCACACACACCCTATCATCCCACTGGCCACATATCACCCATGATCTCACCAACCACATATCACCCATGATCTCACCAACCATGCCAGTGGTGTAAGTGTGGGGCCTATCCCCTAGGCGGGTCATCAATGTCCACCACCTCACTAGATGAGCTTGATATCTCAACAAATTAGCTATTATCCATTTTGCAGGGATACACGAGATTCCCCTCATGATCAACCATCTAGAGAGGTGTGACATAGAGAGAGGTATGACACTTGATTAAGTTTGTTTTGTATTTTATTAATATTTAGGGATTCTCTTAGTATAATTTTTAATTGCATAAAATATGCATTGTAGTTCTAGCGTATATGGATCTTGTTGCACCATGGAGACTCCACCGACCGTGCCCTCTCCTCGAGTAGACGCACCTCCACAACGCACCTATATAGGTGACCTACACGTAGAGTGCATCATTGACAAAATGATGGTAGGATCATGGCATCAGGGGGAGGCAGAGTATTTCGTCATTGGATGAGAGATCTTGTAGATCTCTACATGCTGCATATACACATATTATGGGCGTAAGTGAATTTGACTTGTTCTCTTTAGATGATGATTGCATTTTTAATAATGTGATTTAATAAATTCCAGCGATCATGATGAGACGGCAAAGAAATACATGATCACCTAGTTAGAGAGAGAGTTAAGAGTGGGATGGAGCCGCAAGGGGCTCCTTTCAGAGATAGCTATGTTATTGAGACATCAACACGATAATGCATGGTAAGATAATACTATTTTTTGGTTGGATATAGACATGTACATGTTTGGTGATTCTATAATGTGTGTGCTTGAAAACATATGGAAAAGAACTATGGCCCTAGAATACTAGTGTACCTTTTTGTATGTAGATAAATATTTGAGCAAACTTTGGCCGAGTAAACTTTGCATGTAGTTTTCCGGTTCATCTACACACATTGTATTAAAAGAACAGAGTCTATGGGGAATGAGAAAATGGATTTCCTAAGAAGTCATGTAACTTCATTGGGAAACTAGGACATGAAGAAAAAGATTTTCTTTAGTAAAAAAGCAAAAATAGCTCTTTCTTGCAAGTGAAGAAGAAGCAGAAGAGAAAGAAGAAGACACCACTATTATCCTATCACATTATGTCATTATATGCTATCCATGTGATTAAGCATATGATTAACTAATCTCATTTTAAGATTTTTTCTTTAGAAACAAAGCACAAATAGCTCTTTTTTGCACAAGTGAAGACGACTCAAGTTAAGAAGAAGAGAAAGAACAAGACATCACTATTATCCTATCTCATTATGTCATTATATGTTATCCATGTGATTAACTAATCTCATTTTAGCTTAGCTTACATCCATGCTTGCACCACAAGTTCAAGCATCTTTTTCTTAAGCCTGCATAATATCAACTTTACCTTCTTTCTATGTGTATGCTCGTCTATGTTGATGGTGTTTGTAGCGTGTGCATGCTTGCTTGCTTGAGTGAGAGAGTAATTGAGGGCATGATTCTAGAAGAGGGTGGTGGTTCAAGCTTTGGAAGTATTCCTTAGTTGATTAGAGAGTAGAGGAAGGGCTTAAATAAGAGGGATTTAACACACCTGTTAGCTTCTTTAACCTCTCAAAAGGGACTTCCATGATCTAAGACAAGTGGTTTAACCACTAGAACTACGATTCCTTGCTAGAGAGTAAGAAAATTCTTTGACATGAACAAATGGCACTGCCCATTTGCTAGGGATCAAACTAGTTTTGGATGAGGTAAGGGAGTAGAGCTATTTTTTCTAATAAAAAATCTTCTATTGTTTCCACTCTATCTTGCCTCTCTTGGTTGAATGTTGAGGAAATATGTTCTTGTGTATAATTGGAGTTGCATTGTGTGAATATAGTAGATTTTTACTTTTAACCTTAATCTCTTTTGTGTTTTATGGTGCTTATTTTGTTTAATTATTTGTCGCAGGGGAGTGGTGGAATAAAGAGCAAGCTCTTCCAAGTGGATAGAGGTAATCTATCTCTCCAATTGGTTGCAAAACCTTGGTTAAATGTTGAGAAATTGTGTTCTAGTGTAGGATTGGAGTTACATTGCGTGATTCGTGTGATTAGAGTAGGTTTTTGCTTCTTACCTTAACCTCTTTTATGTTTTATGAGCTTATTTTATTTAAGTCTGTCTCATGGGAGTGGTGGTATGAACAACAAGTTCTCCTATGTGTGATAGAGGTAATCTATCTCTCCACTTGGTAGATTTCATCATAACTATGAGCATTAACATTAGATTACCAAGACATTTGTGTACATGAGTATTTTTTATTTTGTAAACCTAAATTAGCTTAATCAAAGCATTAATCTAAGTGTAATTTTTTATTAAATTGAGTTAATAATCATGACATTGGAGTGTCCTAAGAAACCATATCATGTAAAAAAATCCTTTAAAATATTTAAAAAAAGCCCTTAAAAATAAAAACTCGTTGAAAACTATGTATTTTGTTCTCTATAATTTTTCGATTATCGACTAGGATCCAAATCATGCCGATCTAGATTGTCAATGCTACATCTAGATCGGCTAGTCACAACCTAGAAACAATTAATTAGGAGTAGTTTGTGGATAAATGACCTTCATTTCCACATACTTGAGCATAAATTATGGGGGTTGTCAAAGTACCTATCAAATATTCTCTTGTAAGAGAAAATACATCTGAGTAAAGACCCCTATAGTACCTAACAAGGATATTAAAACTCGCACCAACTTAGTGGTCATAGTACCAACAAAGAAGAATGGTAAGATCCACGTATGCATGAACTTGAAGAAGATAAATGCAGCCACAATGATGAGGGATTAGTACTACTACCCACTACCTTTACACTGAACATGTGCTTGAAAGAGTAGAAGAGAAAGAAGCTTACAAATAATGTTTGGACTCTCATAAATGCACTAGAACACTATATTCGTGAGTTTGGGAATTTCCCAACTCCCATTTTTTGAATACTAAAAAGGTGGGACATGGATAACATGCCTATAAGTTTCTCAAAACCATATCATGTGACCTATTATTGGAAAGCGCTTGGAAAATAGAATCTAGTGAGCTATAGAGCGCTTAATTTGGAGTAACGGTGTTCAAGTTATGATTAATCCAAAGATTTGACCACGTGCCCCAAACTACTGGGAAATTCCCATATTCCCCAATATGGTGTTCTAGCTACTTTTTAACGATTGATGTCCACCACATACAACCAAGGATTACATAAATTTGTAGAGGTCTTCATGGATGACACTCAAAGTAAGAGCGAGAGAGAGGAAAACTCAAATGAGACTAATGGGATAGCCCCTTTCATATTTCATAAACTTGGTTAGAGGCCTCCCTCACCTATAAATAGATCCTTAGCCCTTTGTAAAAAAAATATGAGAACTATACCATGCCAATATTATCCTGAAATAATGATATTTTCTATTATCCTCTAAAAATCCTCTACAAATTGAAGAGATTGGAGCTTCTCTCTCTCTTCAATCTTCCTTGGAGTCTTCATCAACATACCAAACCTATCTAATTCACATCACATCTATTTACCTCTCATTCTCATCACTTCTATTCTCATCACATCCATCCATCATTTCTTTCCCATCTATCTGATTCGCATCTCATCTCATCACATCTATTTACCTCTCATTCTCATCACTTCTATTATCATCACATCCATCCATCCATTCTTTCCCATCTATCTGATTCGCATCACATATCATCACATGGGTGGTTGCAAGATGAGGTTATCTAGTTTCATGTAGTGGACGCCCTTGGCTTTAGCTGGAAAACAGGCATTTTTTCAAGAAGAATAGCCAATCTCTCATAGTTAGCCAAGGAGTTTCACTTCAAGGTCTTCTAATGAAACATCATATGAAAAGTTGAGCACCTAAAACTATAATCTGGTCGAATATCCAATAATTGCAAATCCCCTTTTCTTTGGGAACCAAGTTTGTATACAGGCCCTATCGTAGGTTTAGACAAGTACAGTGAATGTGAGTAAATTGCCTATAACTTTTACATTATTACTCATATGATGTTCCCACTTTGCATATCACAAATACAAATAACATAGAGCTTAACTTGATTTATCGAGTAATTTTTGAAGTGTTCTACTATTTTCTATATTATTTAAAAGGTATTAGAATTGTTAAAAAACATACTATTTTATCCTCCCACAACATCTACCATTTAAAATGCTCAAATTGTATGGATCTAGTGATGATTAGATTGGGAAAGATTAGTATAATGTGGGTATAAGGTAAAATTACAAATCTAACGGTTGGATTTTTGTAGATTTACTTTGGAAAATTTACTATGACTGTTAGAGGCCCATTAAATCAAGAGTAATTTAATTCTAAAAAATTAAATATTGAATCTTTCAATCTAAAAACTCAAGGGATCAATACTCTTGTTTCCCTTAAAAAAAATTTGGCTTGATTTGAGTATGGGAAGGTCCATTTTCAATCCTCCCAAGTGAAAATTCCCATATTGTGTCCACTCTCCCCTTTTCAAGTCTAAAACCAATCCTAGTTAGGTTTGGAAATCTAGGCTTGGTAAACTTCACAGCTTAGGTTTCATTCCATGTGTGAGGCTTGGGTAGGCACAAATCTTATATATGCATGCCACTTTATGTCCACATGAGCATCGAGAGGATCCACATAAGCAGCTTGCCACCTCCACCCTCCATGTCAACATGGTCAACCTAGTTGACTCCCCACCTCATCATCCTAGTCATCATTAATGCCACATCATCTTGCCACCTTTGCATGCCACCTCGCACTTGGTGACATGGCATGCCACATCATGGAATTGCGACATCAACCATAATAGTGCCACATGTCAAGAGAATGCCACGTGTCATGCACGCATGTGACACGTGGCACCTCCTTCCCACCTCCCCTCTTTTTTCAAAAACATATTTTCGAAAAAGTTAATTTAGTAATTTAGAGAAATAGAATATAGAATTTTAAATAATAAAATATATGTAACTTATTAAATAAAAGAATTTAAAATCACTAATTTTAAAGGATTATATTTTGGGATTAGATCAATAATATTATTATTAAAGATCATATTATTAATTTAAAAAAATCAATTTTTTAATTTAATATTTCTTATTTTTTTTTTATGTAGAATAAACCTTTGAATAAAATTTTAAAAAAAATACTTTATTAAAAAAAAGCTGTTATATAATTATAAAATAAAAGATATCTTTAAAGATATATTTATATATCTAGTAATGATAAATATTTAGACTTGTTAATAAATATTATTAATAATATTAATTTTTAAGTGAATAATAGTTTATCTTTAATTATCTTTATGTTTATCTTAGTTATCCAATCAATCTTAGATAGGAAATCCAATGAGATTTGAAGTGGATAACCTATTTTTCCTATATAATCACACATCTCTAGTACTATCCCACACTTATGTCTAGTACTATCCCATTATTGAGCCTTTATAATATTTTCTCTCTTAGCTTCCTTGAGAATGGGTTCTCAAAGTCGTAGGAGTCGGAAACGTGATAGGACTAGACTCCCCCCTGTCCACCAAGTTCAAGAGGAGGAGAGGAGAAGGGTAGCTCGTGAGAGAAAGAGAGAGTGGAGAGCACGTCAACGAGCAACACCTTCCGTTGGCGATGATCCAAGCCTTGCTCCTCCTCTTCCACTTCCTCTCCCTTCGCCCTCTTCCCCCACTACCCCTTCCACTTCCTCTCCCTTCGCCCTCTTCCCCGCCACTATCCCTTAGTTTAGATAATCCACATGAACCCGCCCTTCTTGAGTCCTCTCTTCTACAAGAACCCACCCCCCTCCTTTGGGCGCCCTTCGTGTGGATAAGAAAGAACTATCAAAGTCAGGGGCACATCGTCGTGCCCATGCAATCTTCCATTCCTATTTCAAAGACCTCACGCCTTCATCATCACAGGCATGTGTGCTTGATGCTTTGATTGATCTGCCCATCATGGCCAACTGGCAGGGCGCTTTCCAACATTGGAGGTTGAAGAGAGAGGAGAGCGGGCATGGCAGTGCTACAAAGTGTTCGTCATTCCTATATAGTTAACAAGAAGAGGAACTCTGCGGACGCTTTGGCTGCTCGACGGGCTATTGTGGCAGCCATAAGTAGCTCCCAAATGAAGGGTAAGGTTTGTGAGATCCCTGTTCCCACCGCGCAACGGATTCGGGGTACTAGCAGCGGAAGTAGCACTTCTCGCGCGGGACAGGGATCCCACATTCGGGGCCTCACCCACGGATATCCGGACAAGAGACTAATCCGTCGGTTTGTCCAAAACCGAAACCGGAAAAACTTCCTTTACCCGGAAAGCATGGGCGATTCCACCAGGATAACTCTTTACTCTAACGTAGTCAAGATCATTACGGATCAACTGATCTGACTGCACCTTTAACAGTACTTGGTCAAATCAAGGAAGAACTTGCACTTGGATCATTGGGATCAACGCTTTTTTCCCCATCAAGAGGCACAGCCGTTGATTCCTATCCATAGAACAATTTCTATCCGGGATTTACTTCATCTATCGTAATAATAGAAATTAAATCTCGATTTACGGATCCATCAGTCCAGCCTAACCCCATCCGATCCCATGGGTTAGCCAACCACCCAACCACTGTAGTGATGGGATCCAATTTGGAATTTGGTTAGGTTTTGTCCCGGGTACCAAGGAAAAGAGTTCCAAGGCCCCCTAGCCGGAATTTCATACAAACATAAAACTAGCCACACCACTTACACACCCAATATGAAAATTGCCTTTTTCTTAGCATCAGCTAACTTTAAAACAATCCTTTAATGAAACCATAGTACCACTGATCACAATCTCCCAATTTATCCAGTTGATTCATAATTTCCCATCATTCCTTCATCAGAGTATTTATGGCATCATTGGCAACTAGAACGCTCACCACCTGTCCACACAGGGGGCCTTTTCAATAGTTCCTAGCCCATAATACTCGGCAATATAATCACTTATAAAAATCAAGATGGACTCTCGTTGAAGATCAGCAAGATCAACCAACAGATCCATATAAAGAGCCATGGACTCATCCATTGAAGACCAGCAAGGTCAATCAACCAGATCCATGCCCGGTTTCACAAAACAACTCTTACTCCTTGTTCCAATATCTTCCTCGACGCACATGTGGGTATCCTGGGCGACCCAGAGCCCGAGCACCGTATGGTCAGCACCCTCTAGGATCCTTCGCAGGTGACCTAGCGCTTCACTCATAGGCCGCTTCCTTGGTCCCTCATCCACCGTACCGGAAGCTCACCATTTAAATCGAACCGAGGCTGGTCAAGACCTCGGTCGACCTTGCTACGCGAGACGTCCTCCATTGACTCTCCGTCAGCAGTTGCAACTTTAACAGTTAGGTCTTCATGACCTTAATCCACAAGATGGTCAAAATGCTTCCCAAGCATTCTTGACATAAAACAGTCATTTACAAACAGTCACAAAATACAGTTTCTAAATCAAACTCTTGTCTTTCCACATTATCCCTCCTTAGTCTACATTACTTATTCCACATTCCATTCAATGTGTACTCATTCTCATCCATTTCCTCATATCGACGACACATTAATTCACATTCACATTCATACACCCACATTTACATGGATACATCCATTTTCACATCCTCATTTATACATCCACATCCCATATCCACATTCATACATACACATCCATATCCACATTCACATCCACATTCACATTCACATCCTCATTTATACATCCACATCCACATCCATATTCACATCCATACGTCCACATCTACATGCATACCTCCATTTTCAGATCCTCATTTATACATCCACATCCCTTATCTACATTCATACATACACATCCATATCCACATCCATACATCCACATCCACATCCACATTCATATTCACATCCATATATCCACATCTACATGCATACATCCATTATCACGTCCTCATTCATACATCCACATCCACATACATACATACATCCACATCCACATACATACATACATCCACATCCACATTCCCATTCACATCTATACATCCACATCTACATCCACATACATACATACTTCCACATCCACATTCCCATTCACATCTATACATCCACATCTACATCCACATTCATATACATCCACATCCACATTCCCATTCACATCTATACATTCACATCTACATCCACATACATACATACATCCACATCCACATTCCCATTCACATCTATACATCCACATCTACATCCACATTCATATACATCCACATCCACATTCCCATTCACATCTATACATTCACATCTACATCCACATACATACATACATCCACATCCACATTCATGTAACCCCATATGTCTTCACATCTAATCTTTTACATCACATCCATTCTCGCCCTATCACAACCCATATACATCTTATTCTATCACATACACTTCTTACCTCATCCCATACACATCTTATCACATCTTAATTCATCTTATCACCTCTTATCACCTCTTATACACCTCTTATCACATCCTATCACATCTCATATCTTATTTATAGAATACAAGAGAATTCTTATATTTGATATAAGATTTCTTTACACATTTACTTATGCATAAATTCCATTTAAGGAGATTAATACTTTTGAAGAAAAATCAATCTTTTATGCATCTTCCTATGCATAAATTCATGAAAATGACACTTTTGAATTAAAATTCAATCTTTTATGCATCTTCCTATGCATAAATTCAATTTAGATGAGAATGACACTTTTGAATTAAAAATCAATTTTTTTTAATGCATCTTCTTATGCATAAAGTCAATTTGGTAGGAATTACACTTTTAGAATAAAAGAATTTCTCTTATGCATCTAAGTTGTGCATAAAATCCATTTATGATGAAAATCACACTTTTAGTATAAAAAGAATATCTTTTATGCATACCTCCATGCATGAAATCCAATTATGATAAAAGTAACACTTTTATAATAAAATAATCAACTTTTATGCATACCTCTATGCATGAAATTCAATTATGATAAAAGTCACACTTTTATATAAAAATTTTCCTTTATGCATACTTCTATGCATGAAAATTAAAAATGATAAAAGTAACACTTTTGATATAAAAATTTTCCTTTATGCATACTTCTATGCATGAAAATTAAAAATGATAAAAGTAACACTTTTGATATAAAAATTTTTCTTTTGTGCATACTTCTATGCATGAAAATTAAAAATGATAAAAGTAACACTTTTGATATAAAATTTTTTCTTTTATGCATACTTCTATGCATGAAATAAAAATGGTAAAAATAACACTTTTGATATAAAAACTTATCCTTTATGTATGATATTAAATTTTAATTTCTCCATGATTATAATGAAATTCTTTCAATTAATCTAGGATGATAATTCCTAGAATATGGTAGGAAGTCCTCTTTTTATACTTTGAATGAAATTATTTTATGCATAATTTTTATAAAAATTTTGCCATAGCTCCGCTGCTATGACTGATAAATCTCAATTTTTCTAAGGGATAAAGCTTATCATTAAGAAATAATTAAAATAATCTCTAATTGGATCCTTAATCCATAATGGATTGAATCATCAATATACATAAACTAAAAGCATAGAAAAAAGCCATTAATTTGGTCTCAAGCATAGCTTAATCTTGGGTTAAGGAAAAGCTTTATGAAAAGCTTGATTTGGATTGAGAATGGGTCATGAGTATGATCATTTCTTGAGTGAGAGAGAGAATTTACATAAAAATCATTAGAATTGAAACATAAATGAAAATTAACCTCAATAGCATTTATTAAATTATGTAACTCTTCACTACTATTCACCAATAAACTTTAATAGCATTTAAAAACAACATACCAATTAAGCTTCTCAAGCTTGAGAGGGGTTGAGAAGAGAGAAACATTAAGAAATTATAGAAAGATCAATATTCACTAATTACCTTACAACTTGCTTGATTCTTTGTTCACGGTAGAGGCCCCCAACCAATCAATTGGTTAAGTATGTTGATGGAGCCACTAATGGGGATTGAAGAAAGAGGGAAGCTCCAAAAACTAGTGAATTATTAAATGAATTCACAGTTTCTGGCTTAGGTGGAGTAGAGTAACGATGCATAAACACTATATATTTTTCAACAAGGGGGAGGCTTCTATTTATAGGAAAAATTGAGCTCCTAACCAAACAAACTGATTCTAGAATTTTCCAAATCAGTTTGGTCAATTTTTGACCATTTTTAGGTCAGTTAAGCTAACTTTTTGGAACTAGACTTGAATGAGGAGAGAGGAGAGATGAAATATCTCAATTTTTATGAGTTTAAAACTCATTCAAGCATGTGAAATATGCACCTCCTTTAAAGAACTCCCCTTCCTTACATATGTGTCATAATGGAATCATTTTAATATTGCTCATAGGTTTTTTTACTAATAAACCTTGTACATTTTCAACTCTTCATCTTATGTGAGCATTTACTCATTTTTGGGTATCTTCTTTTTACAAATTTGGATTTATCTCTTCCCTACACATGGATTGATGCTATTGGCCCATAGGAACCTTAATTGGACTATAGTCTAAAGATTTCCGAAAATCTAGACCCTTAGACTAAGGTTCTTTATACCTATTTCCAATTAATTCCAATTGCACATTGGAAAATTCTTTTTGAATTCCTGTTTCAGGGGAGCTCATCTGAATTATAAGAGATATTTTTCTATCCAAAAATATTCAAAATCTGAATATTCTCTCTCTAGAATATTTTTCTCTCTCTAGGCTAAAACAGATAGAAACAAGGTCTTTATACTTCTGAAGAGGGATTGATTACAGGGAAAGATACTAGACATCAAAAAGGGGGTGGGGAAGGAATCTTACATTCTACCCCACTTAAAAAAATGCGAGATGTCCTCATCTCGCAAACTGGGATAATTTCGCAAGATGCACGAATATGAGACTTAGAGAAAAATTTTAATCAAGATTAACCACCAAGAAACGTCTTAAAGAGAGTAAGATTCAAAATAAGAACAAGATTTAAACTTTATTCATTCTCGGAACTTATACAGTAAAGATAGAAGAACTCTTTACACTTCCATAAGCCCGTCCATCATATGATCACAAAAGCAGTCCTCACAAGCTGCACAAGTATAAGGTAACTCATCTATGGGAATGATTCTGTGGGTTATTGCTGCGCCTATCTCAGTGGTATGAGGTGTTCTAACAAAAGGACCTCTGAGAGGCAAGCCAAAAACGGGGTAAAGGCATATCTTCTCATGAGGAAGAAAACACGCCAGTAAGAAGACCCGCTCAGAAAACCCAGGATGCCTTGATCTCATGATGCAGTAGTATCGGGGACCCAAACCCAAAGCTTCGATAACCATGGCCAAGCGGACATTGTTACGAAAGTGCTGCTGACCCCAGGGTGTTACCCTAGTTATGTCTTGATAGGTCCGCCATTTGGTCTGCGCTACAGAAGTTCCTAGGTGAGGAAAAAGTGAGCGCTCATACTGTTCTATAAAATCCTTCTTCACAGACTCACTTGCGTCTTGAAGGTGAGGAATCATTATGGATAAAACTAATTCTTGTTGCCAAGCCATGAAGGAGATTAAGAAAGAAAGGAGATCGATGGGAGTAAGATTACTGTGAACGACAAGTAAAAGTTACGACTTATATAGAGGAAGGAGCTAGCGTAACCTAGAAGCCAACGGTAACTTGCCACTGAAGTTTTACCGTCTTTCCATGATTTGGGTTTGACACATTTTTCTATAGAAGGCATTAAGAATTTTGAGATGAGGAGATAAAAGAAGCTTGTAGGCTAAGTCACCTACTTTCATTGAATTCAGATATAAGGGTCACAATATCTGGGGGATAACTTCTTATACTCCCCAAGAGATAAAGAACTTCTTTTGGGCCGTACTCGAATGAAAACCAAAACCTTGGTATCCAAAACATCGATTTTCACTTCTGAACTCATTGTTCTGAATCCTTAAAACAGCGTGACTCCTGAGAAGTATTCTTGGAAAAGGGTCTTCCTTTTTTTTTTACAGAATCTTTCTTTTATTTTAGAGAGAGAATAATTATAAGATCAGAAAGGGAGATTCTTACTCCTGTATACCTCGAAGGCTGGGGGAGAATCTTACATTCTACCCCACTTGAAAAGTGCGAGATGTCCTCATCTCGCAAGGTAGAGGACAACTCTTTTTCTTAACATCCAATTTTATTTTGGGGTTCCTTATATTCTGGTCAACCCAACAGAACACTGGGATAAATATCCCTTATATAGAACTCATCATTAATATTCAGATCATATCATTCATATCTTTAACATGATAATGGTCCATTAGACCGAAAAATTTCCTTCTGAACATTCCTCCACGAGAATTTCAGTCAAGCAAGTTCTCAATTTGTCATCCCTTAACTCGATCTACTGATCAAGTGTTAATGGTAACAATTTGATAGCACAACCCACTAATCTCATAGTGATTTGCTGAATTCATTATCATCATTCCAGTTATGAATATCATCACTGGGACTCGTCCCATTCATCCTCATTGTGTTTTTGTTCAGATTTTTATATTTCAACTAATTTCAGAAATCATCATTTTTCAATCAGAATTTTCAATCAGAATCCAATTCAATTCATCAATTCTCAAATAGAATTAAAAATCATATCAACCACATTCGAATTCATCATCTGGATAGCATTAACGCTTATAATTTCAAGTCTTAGATTTACTCGTATATACTGTCAGTAAAGAGCTGCAGTATACTCTCGGTATATACGGGTAGTCGTGGCTCTTGGAATTATAAGGTAAATACCATCATGTCTAGGCCTCAAGCAAGTCAGGGATTCTATATAATTGCGGTACTTCTATCTGAAGACCCAATTACCAAATTACGAATTTCAGTTTGAATATCAAATTGTATGAATTATATCACACAATTACAACCTTTTTGTGTTTCTACATAAATTTTTGACATATTTGTCTTCTCAGTTGATCTTTATTAACCAATTTGCTCTGATACCAACTGTGAGATCCCTGTTCCCACCGCGCAACGGATTCGGGGTACTAGCAGCGGAAGTAGCACTTCTCGCGCGGGACAGGGATCCCACATTCGGGGCCTCACCCACGGATATCCGGACAAGAGACTAATCCGTCGGTTTGTCCAAAACCGAAACCGAAAAAACTTCCTTTGCCCGGAAAGCATGGGCGATTCCACCAGGATAACTCTTTACTCTAACGTAGTCAAGATCATTACGGATCAACTGATCTGACTGCACCTTTAACAGTACTTGGTCAAATCAAGGAAGAACTTGCACTTGGATCATTGGGATCAACGCTTTTTTCCCCATCAAGAGGCACAGCCGTTGATTCCTATCCATAGAACAATTTCTATCCGGGATTTACTTCATCTATCGTAATAATAGAAATTAAATCTCGATTTACGGATCCATCAGTCCAGCCTAACCCCATCCGATCCCATGGGTTAGCCAACCACCCAACCACTGTAGTGATGGGATCCAATTTGGAATTTGGTTAGGTTTTGTCCCGGGTACCAAGGAAAAGAGTTCCAAGGCCCCCTAGCCGGAATTTCATACAAACATAAAACTAGCCACACCACTTACACACCCAATATGAAAATTGCCTTTTTCTTAGCATCAGCTAACTTTAAAACAATCCTTTAATGAAACCATAGTACCACTGATCACAATCTCCCAATTTATCCAGTTGATTCATAATTTCCCATCATTCCTTCATCAGAGTATTTATGGCATCATTGGCAACTAGAACGCTCACCACCTGTCCACACAGGGGGCCTTTTCAATAGTTCCTAGCCCATAATACTCGGCAATATAATCACTTATAAAAATCAAGATGGACTCTCGTTGAAGATCAGCAAGATCAACCAACAGATCCATATAAAGAGCCATGGACTCATCCATTGAAGACCAGCAAGGTCAATCAACCAGATCCATGCCCGGTTTCACAAAACAACTCTTACTCCTTGTTCCAATATCTTCCTCGACGCACGTGTGGGTATCCTGGGCGACCCAGAGCCCGAGCACCGTATGGTCAGCACCCTCTAGGATCCTTCGCAGGTGACCTAGCGCTTCACTCATAGGCCGCTTCCTTGGTCCCTCATCCACCGTACCGGAAGCTCACCATTTAAATCGAACCGAGGCTGGTCAAGACCTCGGTCGACCTTGCTACGCGAGACGTCCTCCATTGACTCTCCGTCAGCAGTTGCAACTTTAACAGTTAGGTCTTCATGACCTTAATCCACAAGATGGTCAAAATGCTTCCCAAGCATTCTTGACATAAAACAGTCATTTACAAACAGTCACAAAATACAGTTTCTAAATCAAACTCTTGTCTTTCCACATTATCCCTCCTTAGTCTACATTACTTATTCCACATTCCATTCAATGTGTACTCATTCTCATCCATTTCCTCATATCGACGACACATTAATTCACATTCACATTCATACACCCACATTTACATGGATACATCCATTTTCACATCCTCATTTATACATCCACATCCCATATCCACATTCATACATACACATCCATATCCACATTCACATCCACATTCACATTCACATCCTCATTTATACATCCACATCCACATCCATATTCACATCCATACGTCCACATCTACATGCATACCTCCATTTTCAGATCCTCATTTATACATCCACATCCCTTATCTACATTCATACATACACATCCATATCCACATCCATACATCCACATCCACATCCACATTCATATTCACATCCATATATCCACATCTACATGCATACATCCATTATCACGTCCTCATTCATACATCCACATCCACATACATACATACATCCACATCCACATACATACATACATCCACATCCACATTCCCATTCACATCTATACATCCACATCTACATCCACATACATACATACTTCCACATCCACATTCCCATTCACATCTATACATCCACATCTACATCCACATTCATATACATCCACATCCACATTCCCATTCACATCTATACATTCACATCTACATCCACATACATACATACATCCACATCCACATTCCCATTCACATCTATACATCCACATCTACATCCACATTCATATACATCCACATCCACATTCCCATTCACATCTATACATTCACATCTACATCCACATACATACATACATCCACATCCACATTCATGTAACCCCATATGTCTTCACATCTAATCTTTTACATCACATCCATTCTCGCCCTATCACAACCCATATACATCTTATTCTATCACATACACTTCTTACCTCATCCCATACACATCTTATCACATCTTAATTCATCTTATCACCTCTTATCACCTCTTATACACCTCTTATCACATCCTATCACATCTCATATCTTATTTATAGAATACAAGAGAATTCTTATATTTGATATAAGATTTCTTTACACATTTACTTATGCATAAATTCCATTTAAGGAGATTAATACTTTTGAAGAAAAATCAATCTTTTATGCATCTTCCTATGCATAAATTCATGAAAATGACACTTTTGAATTAAAATTCAATCTTTTATGCATCTTCCTATGCATAAATTCAATTTAGATGAGAATGACACTTTTGAATTAAAAATCAATTTTTTTTAATGCATCTTCTTATGCATAAAGTCAATTTGGTAGGAATTACACTTTTAGAATAAAAGAATTTCTCTTATGCATCTAAGTTGTGCATAAAATCCATTTATGATGAAAATCACACTTTTAGTATAAAAAGAATATCTTTTATGCATACCTCCATGCATGAAATCCAATTATGATAAAAGTAACACTTTTATAATAAAATAATCAACTTTTATGCATACCTCTATGCATGAAATTCAATTATGATAAAAGTCACACTTTTATATAAAAATTTTCCTTTATGCATACTTCTATGCATGAAAATTAAAAATGATAAAAGTAACACTTTTGATATAAAAATTTTCCTTTATGCATACTTCTATGCATGAAAATTAAAAATGATAAAAGTAACACTTTTGATATAAAAATTTTTCTTTTATGCATACTTCTATGCATGAAAATTAAAAATGATAAAAGTAACACTTTTGATATAAAATTTTTTCTTTTATGCATACTTCTATGCATGAAATAAAAATGGTAAAAATAACACTTTTGATATAAAAACTTATCCTTTATGTATGATATTAAATTTTAATTTCTCCATGATTATAATGAAATTCTTTCAATTAATCTAGGATGATAATTCCTAGAATATGGTAGGAAGTCCTCTTTTTATACTTTGAATGAAATTATTTTATGCATAATTTTTATAAAAATTTTGCCATAGCTCCGCTGCTATGACTGATAAATCTCAATTTTTCTAAGGGATAAAGCTTATCATTAAGAAATAATTAAAATAATCTCTAATTGGATCCTTAATCCATAATGGATTGAATCATCAATATACATAAACTAAAAGCATAGAAAAAAGCCATTAATTTGGTCTCAAGCATAGCTTAATCTTGGGTTAAGGAAAAGCTTTATGAAAAGCTTGATTTGGATTGAGAATGGGTCATGAGTATGATCATTTCTTGAGTGAGAGAGAGAATTTACATAAAAATCATTAGAATTGAAACATAAATGAAAATTAACCTCAATAGCATTTATTAAATTATGTAACTCTTCACTACTATTCACCAATAAACTTTAATAGCATTTAAAAACAACATACCAATTAAGCTTCTCAAGCTTGAGAGGGGTTGAGAAGAGAGAAACATTAAGAAATTATAGAAAGATCAATATTCACTAATTACCTTACAACTTGCTTGATTCTTTGTTCACGGTAGAGGCCCCCAACCAATCAATTGGTTAAGTATGTTGATGGAGCCACTAATGGGGATTGAAGAAAGAGGGAAGCTCCAAAAACTAGTGAATTATTAAATGAATTCACAGTTTCTGGCTTAGGTGGAGTAGAGTAACGATGCATAAACACTATATATTTTTCAACAAGGGGGAGGCTTCTATTTATAGGAAAAATTGAGCTCCTAACCAAACAAACTGATTCTAGAATTTTCCAAATCAGTTTGGTCAATTTTTGACCATTTTTAGGTCAGTTAAGCTAACTTTTTGGAACTAGACTTGAATGAGGAGAGAGGAGAGATGAAATATCTCAATTTTTATGAGTTTAAAACTCATTCAAGAATGTGAAATATGCACCTCCTTTAAAGAACTCCCCTTCCTTACATATGTGTCATAATGGAATCATTTTAATATTGCTCATAGGTTTTTTTACTAATAAACCTTGTACATTTTCAACTCTTCATCTTATGTGAGCATTTACTCATTTTTGGGTATCTTCTTTTTACAAATTTGGATTTATCTCTTCCCTACACATGGATTGATGCTATTGGCCCATAGGAACCTTAATTGGACTATAGTCTAAAGATTTCCGAAAATCTAGACCCTTAGACTAAGGTTCTTTATACCTATTTCCAATTAATTCCAATTGCACATTGGAAAATTCTTTTTGAATTCCTGTTTCAGGGGAGCTCATCTGAATTATAAGAGATATTTTTCTATCCAAAAATATTCAAAATCTGAATATTCTCTCTCTAGAATATTTTTCTCTCTCTAGGCTAAAACAGATAGAAACAAGGTCTTTATATTTCTGAAGAGGGATTGATTACAGGGAAAGATACTAGACATCAAAAAGGGGGTGGGGGAGGAATCTTACAAGGTTAGTGCCACATCTCGCATCCTTTGCATAGCACCACACGCACTTAGAGTTGGGTCTATTAGACGACAAAGTTTAGATGCCAATGAGGTTGGTGCTTTGTGGGCGAGTAGTGGTCATGTAGCTAGGCATGATCGCCTACTAGATGAAACCACTAGAACCTTGATAGAAAGTTTTTGGGAGGAGAATTGTCGTGCCTCGCCAGTTTTCAAGAAAGCTTTGCGTAAGAGAGTGACAAGAGGAGTGTTCATTGAGCACGGTGCTTGCTTTCTTGAAATGACCCAAACTGAGTTGTATTCTCAGTTTGTGGCTTCGTATCCAGAGCTTAAAATTGGGTAAAGGTCATTTGAGGGGTGTAAGCCTTGGTTTGTGAGGTACTCACAAGCCTTGGTTTGTGAGGTACTCACGTCAGCATGACACATGTTGTTGTCGCTACCATGTTGAGTTCAAACTTTTTTATGATGTGTTCCGTTCTCTTAGTGGGCATAGAGAGTTGCCTCGTAGTCCATGTGATTTCATCCACTCTCTTTTGTGTGCACGCACGGAGGATGCCCAGTTCCATAGGACGCCTTGTGTGGAGAGCAATTGCACATCATGTGGTTCACTTGCACATCTACAGATGGTAGATCTTGATGCAAGTGACCAAGAGATAGTGGCATGGAAACGTTATGAGTATGTGACACACCAGCTCCAGAGTGGTGGATAGTCCAGGAAGTTGCAGCTCGTGGACAAACATACACCACGTTGTCACTTCACAGCCACATTTAGGGAGCAGATCTACCCCTACATACGGCACAGTCATTGTGCCAAGTGGCAGGATCATCAGTTCCGAGCATGCCTAGCAGAGTTTCCTATTGGTGTGGTCGTCTCTGTGATTGATTTTGCAGAGAACTACACTTTCACACCTTTTCAGGAGATACAATCTGAGTATTACTTCTCAGAGCAGGTAATGGTTATATTTTGTAATATTTGTTTTATGTTTGAGCTACATTACTTATTTGATTTTTTGTGTCCTAAACGTATGCATTGCTTACCTCACCAGTTGCTATTATGGTCCACATTAGCTACTATCGACATGCAGAGGCTCATGTAGATGGGATAGCAAGTACCCCCGAGACCCGTGTCATTATTCGAGAGTATCATTTCTATATCAGTGATGATCGTTCACATGATGCACATTTTGTGCAACACTATTTTCATCTCCATGACGATTTTTTAGGAGATTGTGGGATCAGACGTGTCCAGCGATGGGTTTGGTTGGATGGTTGTGGCGCACAGTTCAAGTCATCACGACAATTCTATTGGCTCTACAGGTAGTACTTATGGTTTTCTTACATTTACAATTAAACTAAATTCACTAGAACATCTTAAAGAAAACAATAACTAAGACTATCTTTTATGGATTTATTAGTGGCATGTGCAGTCTAGTATCCGAGTGATTTGGTCATTCTTTGAGACTGGTCACGGGAAGGGAGAGCATGATGGTGCGGGCGCGTGTGTGAAACGTGCCTTGAGGCGTCATCAGCTGCGACGCAGGATGCTCAGCAGTTCAGAGATGCGGGCCACGTAGTCGAGTGGTGCTCCCAACATTTGTGTGGGAGTGCAGCATCATCGTACCCCAAACGTGATGCTCGGATTGTCAGGAGATTTTTTTGGCATGTGGATGGTGGCATGATTGACCGTAGAGGCTCCCATGATTGTGAAACAGTACCTGGCACCTTGGGCTTACATTCCAATCATGAGCACGTGCATGGCGGTCCCCACGATTTACACACGACGGTTTGCATGCTTCTGTGGAGCATGTATGGATGGCGATTGGTCACATTGTGCCTCGAGAGGATGGGAAGATGCATGGATACAGACATTCCTCTCCCCCGAGCATCCTTCACATCCAGTGCTGTCTAATGAGCACATAGGTCCTGCGTTCATGGTCAGTTATGATGACCTGACAGATTTGCTACAGGAGGGTGATGTATTTGCTGTTATTGCCAGTGAGGGAAATAGCGAGGGAGTAGACTACTATCTGATGAGTTGCACTAGGCCAAAGTGCATCCCAGGATACAGTGGATGATCATGGGTTTTCTTATGACGCCCATAGCATGATTGTGGCAGGCCGGTTCTACCAGCAGATTCGACTTCATCGGGGGAGTTGAGTTCCAGCAGTGGAAGTGGGAGTTAGAGGCATTTCAGTTCTCTCATCTAGTGGTTGCTACCAGGCTCACTCTTGTTCGAGTACAGAGCCGAAAACACAGTTCTCACCCTCGTTTTCGGCTTCGCGAGTGGATGACCATGAGAGCATTCTAGCGCAGTTGAGAGCTAGAGAGGGTGATGCTGACTAGATCTCTATCTTGATAGTGACTAAACTCAGACTAGCTGGGTTAGCTCACTTACATTATACTTAGATTTTTGGGCAGTGACTAACCTCAGACTAGCTGGGGTATCTCATTTTCATTCTGATGTACTTATTTGATGTTTATATCATTACGAGTTTTTTCATTATTGAGTATCATTACATTTTAGTTGATGTTCTTGATTTTATTATATTTTTTAACACTTTGTCTATCATATTGTTTGTTGAAAATCTCCATGCTTCGATGGGGACCAAACTTTGCAAGCATGTGGGGGTGGGTCCCCATCGGAGCATGTTTGGATTGGTAATTAGCGCCCATCGGACCCACATGCTTGTAAAGTTTGGTCCCCATCCGAGCATGCTTGGGTACGATGGTATGGGGAAGGCCCGGATTTTCCATGGCCTCAAGCACTAAGAGACTTGAAAAATCCAGACTAGGCGCTAATTACCAATCCAAACATGCTCCGATGGTGGGGACCAAACTTTGCAAGCATGTGGGGAGGATGCACCCCCACATGCTTGTAAAGTTTGGTCCCCATCAAAGCATGTTCGGATTGGTAATTAGCGCCTAGTCTGGATTTTTCAAGTCTCTTGGTGCGGACCCACCACCCCCACATGCTTGTAAAGTTTGGTCCCCATCGGAGCATGTTTGGGTACGATGGTATGGGGAAGGCCCGGATTTTCCATGGCCTCTTAAGCACCAAGAGACTTCAAAAACCCGCACTGGGTGCTAATTACCAATCCAAACATGCTCTGATTGTGACCAAACTTTGCAAGCATGTGGGGGTGGGTCACCCCCCTATGCTTGCAAAGTTTGGTCCCCAGCGGAGCATGTTTGGGTACGACGGTATGGGGAAGGCCCGGATTTTCCATGGCCTCTTAAGCACCAAGAGACTTGAAAAATCCAGACTGGGCGCTAATTACCAATCCAAACATGCTCTGATTGTGACCAAACTTTGCAAGCATGTGGAGGTGGGCCCCTCCCCATGCTTGCAAAGTTTGGTCCCCATCGGAGCATGTTTGAGTACGATGGTATGGGGAAGACCCGGATTTTCCTTGGACTCTTAAGCACCAAGAGACTTCAAAAATCCGGACTGGGCACTAATTACCAATCCAAACATGCTCTGATTGTGACCAAACTTTGCAAGCATGTGGGGGTGGGTCCCCCCCCATGCTTGCAAAGTTTGGTCCCCATCGGAGCATGTTTGGGTACGATGGTATGGGGAAGGCCCGGATTTTCCTTGGCCTCTTAAGCACCAAGAGACTTCAAAAACCCGCACTAGGCGCTAATTACCAATCCAAACATGCTCTGATTGTGACCAAACTTTGCAAGCATGTGGGGGTGAGTCCCCCCCCATGCTTGCAAAGTTTGGTCCCCATCGGAGGATGTTTGGGTACGATGGTATAGGAAAGGCCCGGATTTTCCTTGGCCTCTTAAGCACCAAGAGACTTCAAAAACCCGCACAGGGCGCTAATTACCAATCCAAACATGCTCTTATTGTGACCAAACTTTGCAAGCCCCCATGCTTGCAAAGTTTGGTCCCCATCGGAGCATGTTTGGGTACCATGGTATGGGGAAGGCCTGGATTTTTCATGGCCTCTTAAGCACCAAGAGACTTTAAAAACCCGCACTGGGCGCTAATTACCAATCCAAACATGCTCTGATTGTGACCAAACTTTGCAAGCATGTGGGGGTGGGTCCCCCCCCATGCTTGCAAAGTTTGGTCCCCACCAGAGCATGTTTGTGGTACATTGGTATGGGGAAGGCCCGAATTTTCCTTGGCCTCTTAAGCACCAAGAGACTTCAAAAACCCACACTGGGCGCTAATTACCAATCCAAACATGCTCTGATTGTGAACAAACTTTGCAAGCATGTGGGAGTAGGTCCCCCCCCACGCTTGCAAAGTTTGGTCCCCATCTGAGCATGTTTGGGTATGATGGCATGGAGATTTTCAACAACGAATATGATAGCCAAAGTGTTAAAAAATATAATAAAATCAAGAACATCAACTAAAATGTAATGATACTCAATAATGAAAAAACTCATAATGATATAAACATTAAATAAGTACATCAGAATGAAAATGAGCTACCCCAGCTAGTCTGAGGTTAGTCACTACACAAAAATCTAAGTACAATGTAATTGAGCTAACCCAGCTAGTCTGAGTTTAGTCACTATCAAGGGTAACCCAATCAAAATCGTCATGTCTAACTGCCGGTCGACGTGCGCGTCGAGGCTGCTATGCACGTCGAGGAGGCTGTGCCGGCTGCTCTGCGGGGGTCGTCGAATGTCTGCGGCGGTGAGGAGGGAGGTCTGCCTCAAAGGCAGGATCGTGAGCTGGTGCCGGTGTACTCGGGAGCTCACGAGTCCCAAAAGCTACTATAGCCCTCTCTCTCTCTACGTCGTGCTAATGCAAGACGTCTCTGTTTGTAAACCCAAAATCTATAATCTGCAATGGTACGTGTCTGCCACTCTGCTCGTGTAAGCTCCTCTGCTGTAAGGACACGCTGCTCATGAGAAGCAGCACTGCTGCTAGCACCATCACCCGCGCTCATATGTTGTGATCTGGCTCTCATGTAGGACTCTCTGGTATGCATCAAACTCATGTGAGCTCCACTCAATCTCTGGAGGCACCTCAGGCTCCTGATCTCTATCGTCGAAGGCGTCGAGTCCCAAGTCAATAGCTGATGTAAAATCAATAGGCCTGCCAGTCCTAGCATCTACTCGAACGAGGTGGATATTGCATCTACGTATCTCGAACGAGATATTTGGACGGTGGAGATTGTATCTCTGTATCTCGAACGAGCTATTTGGACAGTGGATATTGCATCTACGTATCTCGAATGAGATACGTGGATGGTGGAGATTGTATCCCATTACCTCGAACAATGAATGGTCGCGATTTGATTTTAATTTCTCGTTCGAGATACATGGACGATGGAGATGTGCTAGTCAAATATGCCTAGGGGGATACAGCGTGGCCCTGATGTGGATCCAAGTGGCATAGATATCTCGATCGAGATAATGTGGTGGCGGTGACATGTAATGGTGACATGGATGACGACTGGAAACCCGGACCTGCTAGTGTGGCATTAGTTGGCATCTCGATCGAGATATGTCGATTTAGGCTTGGGAGGCACGTGTCGTGTTTTAATTCACGGCACTATCACGATCGAGGTACTCTGCCCGAGATGCATGGATGTCCCAATTTTAGAGAGAGTCATCTTGCAACCTCCCACATCTATTTACCTCTCATTCTCATCACTTCTATTCTCATCACATCTATCCATCCATTCTTTCCCATCTATCTGATCGCATCCCATCTCATCACATCTATTTACCTCTCATTCTCATCACTTCTATTCTCATCACATCCATCCATCCATTCTTCCCCATCTATCTGATTCGCATCCCATCTCATTACATCTATTTACCTCTCATTCTCATCACTTCTATTCTCATCACATCCATCCATCCATTCATTCCCATCTATTTGATTCATATCACATCTCATCACATCTATTTATAGAATGTAAGAGAATTCTTATTTTTGATAATAAAGATTCTTTACGCATCTATTTATGTGTAAGAACAACTTCAGTGGGAAATAACACTTTTATAAAAATCCGTTTATGCATCTATTTATGCATAAATTCAATTTTAAGGAGAATAACACTTTCAAAATAAAAATAAATCTTTTATGCATCTTTCTATGTATAAATTCAATTTTAATGAGAATAACTCTTTTGAAATTTAAAAAAAATCTTTATGCATCTTTCTATGCATAAAATCAAAATTGATGAGAATAACTCTTTTGAAATAAAAAACAATTTCTTTATGCATCTTTCTATGCATAAAATCAAAATTGATGAGAATAACTCTTTTGAAATAAAAATAAATTTCTTTATGCATCTTTCTATGCATAAAATTAAAATTTGATGAAATTAATGCTTTTATAATTAAAAAAATCTTTTATGCATAAATTCAATTTTAATGAAAGTAACACTTTTATATAAAAAATTATTTTATGCATCTATTTATGCATAAAAATCAATTTTGATGAAAGTAACACTTTTATAATCAAAATATTTCCAATATGCATCCTTCTATGCATAGAAATTAATTCTAATAAAAATAACACTTTTATTATAAAAATATTTCTAATATGCATTTTTATATGCATAGAATAAAAAAAACACTTTTAGAATACACAAGCGGTGGGGATTACTCTTTTTGAATAATAAAAGATAAAACTTATTTCACAAAATTTAAGAAAATTTTGCCATAACCTCCTTTGTATGGCTAGCCATTTTTCAATTTTTTTCATTCTCAAGTTACTTAGAAATGATCCCAAATGGTTTAAATCATTCTAAACTAATCAATTCTATTTTTTAAAGAGAAACAATATGAAAAGTTTAATTCTAACAATTTGATTACACATCTAGGATAAAGAAAGGCTGAATTCAAGAATGAAGAGAGGAGGAAAGCCTTTCCAACAAGGCATAACACCATTTTTCATTTTAAAGAAAATAAAAATTAGAAAACCATTAAATGGAATAAAGAAAAAGTAAGATTTCTAGCTTACATGAGTTTTTGTGAGCTTTCCTTTGGCTTGATGGTTTGAGGGATCTACTCTTGTTTGCAACAAGAGTGGCCACCAATTCTTTTGAAGAGAAAATGGTCAAAAACTAATGAATTATCAATAAATTCACTGTTTTTGGCTCTGGGAAGGAGTAGAGTAACAGTGCATAAAAAACTATTAACCATTTACAAAGGAGGAGGCTTCATTTATAGGAAAAAGTGAGCCTCTAACCAAGCCAACTGATTCTAGAATTTTCCAGATCAGTTTGGTCAATTTTTGACCATTTTTAGGTCAGTTAAGCTTACTTTTTGGATCTAGTTGAAGCAGGAGAAAGGAGAGATAAAAATATCTCATTATTTATGAGTTTAAAACTAAACCACACATGTGAAATAGGTGCCTCCTTCATGAGGGAAATTCCCCCACACTAAGGTGTAAAAAATGCATCATTTCTTCTAAATATCTCTTCTTTTTTAACTAATAACCTTGTCCTTAGTCAACTCTTCATCTTATGTGAGTATTTACTCATTTTTGTGGGGATTTTCTTTTATTATTCAATTTATCTCCTCCCTAAATTTGTATTAATCTAATTGGTCCATAGGAACCTTAATTCAAAAATTTCAAAAAATCTAGACCCTTAGGCTAAGGTCCTTTTTACCTGATTTCAATTTATTTAAATTGCACATTGAAAATTTCTTTTTGAATGTCTGTTTGAGGGGAAAAAATTTTAGACACTAGGAGGATTTTTATATCCAAAAATATCTCAATTTTGAATTACCTCCCTGTAGACATTTTCTCTCTCTAGGCCAAAACAGGAAAAAATAGGATCTTTCTTTTATTTCAGAGGGAAATAATTATAAGATCAGAAGGGGAGTTTTTTACACCTGCACACCTCAAAAGCCGAAGGGAGGAATCTTACATCACTGGTCTCTAATAGGAGTGCTTATGTATATGTCAAAATTTGTTTAGGTCACATGACCAAATCTTCTTCTCAGTGCTCTATAATAGTATATCTCATGTATATGTTCATATATGTTTTGGTCACATGACCAAATATTGTAGAGCACATAGATATGGTCTTGTGAGACCAAACTTGGTGTTTCACGTAATACCCTCATAGTTATGGTCATGTGACCAAAACATGGTGTTTCACATAATAGCCTCATCTACTAATTTGGTATTATTTTTGGTGCTCTCAAACATTTGGTCATTTGATCAAAACTAGGAGAGCTCTTATATATGTCCAAATATGTTTAGGTCACATGACCAAATCTTGTAGAGCACATAGATATGGTCATGTGACCAAAACTTGGTGTTCCACATAATAGTCGCATGTATATGTCCAAATAGGATTTTAAGACTCCAAGGGTTAGGAATTCCTAGGAATCTCATAGCTCTCCTATAATTATTCTTGAGACTTCTAGGGCCAGTAACGAAGCCAATTCTATGTGCTCTAAAACATTTGGTCATGTGACGACTGAATCTTATTACAAGTGTGCTAAGGTTTTGTCTAAGGTTTGTATATATGAATATATTGTCCAAGGTTTATATTTATATTTATATATATGAATATATTTTGAATTGTCCAAGGTTAGGTCAGATGACCAAATATTTGGGCATAGCATAGTCATATGGACAAATAGTTTGGTCATATATATGTACATATAAATATAAACATGAATATATATATATATATATATATATATATATATATATATGCATTCATATTTATAATTAAAAATTTAAATATAATTATATATATATGTATTTATATAAAATTATGAATATATTTATAATTATATATATTCATAATTATGTATATATATATATTAATTATAGATATATATAATTATATATTTATAATTATATATAAATATATACATATTTAATTATAAATATAAATACATATATATATATATATATAGTTTGAATTGTCCAAGGTTTGGTCATGTGACCAAATCTTGGGACATAAACACTAAACACAATTTCAAATATTAAATTTTCTCGTTAAATATAGTTCACATCAATTTTCATATTTCCTCCCCAAATTTAAATTTCAAGTTCCCGCTCAAATTCAAATTTTGAAAACTGGCTCCCTTGAGTTGCTTGTTTCATGCAATTTGTAACCATAATCAAGTTTCAAAGGTAGTGTTAAGCAACTCAACTCATTCATTAAGTACTTTCTTATTTGATTAATGATATTATTTAATGTAATTAATAATTAGTGTGTGTGAGATAGATAAAGAAAGATGTGTGTGGGTGTGTGTGAGAGAGAGAAAGAAAGGCATGATTGAGAAAAATTAGATAATTAAATCAATTAATTAATTGAGAGCTTAAGTTTGGGAGAGAGAGATATTAATTTTTTCTCTTGAGATTAATTAAAAATTAATTAAAGAGAGATACAAAGAAAGAAAAGTGGCTAACCTTGCCCAAATCCAACTTTCTTTGCCTCTTTGAGAGAGAGAGATTAATTGGATCTTGATTTGCTTCCTCAAATCGCCTCCCAAACAGTCTTCAAATCGACTCCACATGCCTTAGCCCGCTCCTTCCAGTCCCGTGGTCCATGAACATGCGTGCTCCTATCCCAGGCTGCTACTTGCTGGCTACGGTGCACTTCTTGCCCGGCTGTGTGCTCGTGTTTCGTGCGCCGCTGCGTTTCGTCGTTTGTGGGTAAGGTTAAAAGCCAAAGCTTTAGCTTTCTTTAGTAATACTACTAAGATTTAGTATTTCTAAATCTTATAGCTTATTAGTATTACTAAAGCTACAAACATAGACTTTGTCATTTCAATTAAGAGGAATAAAAAGGTTTGATTTTCTAGAGGGTGTTCACATGCTGATAAGTATATGGTTATAGAACCATGTAGTCATGCTTTAAAAAAACACTTTTTGGGTGCTAAAATAATGGGTTTGTTAACTTGATGTTGAAATAATGGGATTATGCCATGCAGTCGTATTACTAAAGCTTAAGCTTTTACGCTTTTGGGCCCTTTTCATTACAACTTCCTACACCCACCCCTACCACAGTAATCCACTTACAATTCCACCATGATCTCGACCATATCTATGAAGCTCATCTCAATCATTCCATGTACACTAACGAGCTGTGTGTGCCATTGAAAATGTGGCTTATAATTTTGAGGATCTGTGGAGGCTCAAAGCTTATTAATTCCATGATTAAGAGATAATAAAATCACACAAATTAATTATTTAATTAAGCACAATAATGAACACAAGATGGACTATCCAATTCAAATTTATATTCGACGCATTTAAAATTTAAATGATTTAAGTATTGTTATCATCCATCTCACACACACACACACACACACACACACACACACACATATATATTGGTCTCGTCAATATATATATATATGTATATCCCCGAGTATATCCCACATATATATATTATATATTTATCTCATCCAAATTGTTATATAAATATATAAATATTTAAATATTTAAATATTGGTCAGTTGACCAAATCTTTGGATCCCCTACATTTGGGATCATTATTCTCTAATGTTTTGGTCTCATGATCAAATCTATTGGTCCCATAAGATGTTAGTGGGCAACCTTGTGAAGATTTCTTGAGTATTCTTATGTTATCAGGTAGCTATCTGATGTGTACATGTGGTAAATTCCATTAGATTGACAAGAATTGGTCGCATAACTGAGATGTATGTGTGTATGTAAGTATATACGTATGTATACTGTTTTGTGAGAAACAAGGATTGAATGGAAATTTTGAGCTATGACATCTGTAACCAATAATTGTTTGTCAATGGATTATTTTAAAAGTTAAAGTTTAAAGAGGAGTGTGTGTGTATCTGTATTCTGAAGCAAAAGTTAAGAAAGGCATTCAATTATGGGTGGGTACTTGTCTGGTTCTACGAGTTCCAGTGGTGGTTGGTGGCTAACCCATGGGCCGAATGGGGTTAGGTTGGAATCAATAGAGTTTTAATAATAAAATTGATTAATAGGAATACGTTTAGAACTTGAGTAGTTAAATAAAAGCCTGAAGACTTCTCTAATGAATAGATCAATGACTGTGCCTCATTCAATTAGGAAAAAAGCGTTGATCCCTTCAAGTTAAATCTATAATAGTTTTCCTTTATTCTGATTTATTCAGATGAAGGTTAGTTTAGTATCTTGACTTTGTTAGAAAAATTCATTAAGAAAATAAATGGTGGAATCGTCCCCGTTTTCTGGGCATGGGAAATTTTCTCGGTTTTGATTTTCAAAATGACTACCAGCTTAGTCTCGTGCCCGGAGATTCGAGGGCGAGGCCCCGAGTGAGAAACCCCGCCCCGTGCAAGAGAAAGCTAATTCCGCTGCTACCATCCGGGAATCCGGTGCGGAGAGGGGGCAGTGGGATCCCACACCTTGGGCTCGGGGGTGGTCGGATGGATGAGTTTATGCCTGATTTATGCATGTTTATGCATAACAATTATCTAGAGAGATCTTAGGGTTTTAACAGTTGGTGGGGGTAGAGGGTCCGATTTGATGCACTCCCCGTCCTAGAGGATCATTTGTTACCTTGCCCTATGGAAACTTGAGGGTAGCTATATTGTTAGCTAAGTTAATTATACTTGTAGCGTTCTGGACCTAGCTTCCACCAAGGATGACTGCTTCTTTTGTTTCACCTATGGGAACCACATACAACTTACACGCCAATGGGTTAGCTATAGTATGTACAGTTTGTGTAAAAGTCTCAAGGCTTTGTATGCATTGTCCACTAGGCAATTGAACTTTGGCATGGGTAGTTTTTAGAGAAGGTTTGCCCAGAGAGACCCATGTTTCCCGTGGTAAAAGATTATGCCTAGCTGTGGGAGACAACAAGGCTTGTTTTCTTTGCATGTTTCTACCAAAGGGGAAATCTATCTAGACCGGAAGGGCGGTTGTTTCAAGTTGTGGAGCTACACTTACACTCAGGGTGTTAAGCGAGGCAATGGATTTGTAGGGTTCATGAAGGATTTGGCCATTTGGGAGCACGAATTGTGTGCCGAGTTTGTGACCTGGGAGGGTGTCAAGTGTAGCAAGGATTTGAAGCCATTTGTGGTCGACTTCGTCACACTATTGATAGAAGCGAACGTGCATGGCACCTACACATCATCAAGGGCTTGATTACAAGCCTTGCAAACCAAGAGATTGTTGGTCCTGGCGGTGGTCATAGAGTCTTTAGCAAAGGGAGATTTGGCCATGGGATGTGAGTGCCAGCTATATAAATTGACCTTAAGTGTTAAAGACTATTTGCAAAGGTATACATGATGCAGGCCCACAGTCATGGATCAATTGGGTTTGTCTCATGAAGGGTCGACCCAAGATGGAATCAGAGGAGGCATTATGAAAGTCCATGACCACAAATGTGAGGTGGAACATCATGTCAGAGACTTTATCTTGAGGTCATGCACTAGTCCCGGGGGTTTTGTAGAGTCATGCACTAGTCCCGGGGGTTTTGTAGAGTTCCCGTCTGCAAGCTTGATCACCAATTTGATGGGATGAAGGCGTGGTTGGTCCTAGTTTTCCCAACATGTTTGTGTGGTGTGAGGATGCTTACACCAGCACCTCCATCTAGGATGCCTTTAACCACATGTCTGTTATAGGAAATGGGTAATGCTACGTTTATGTCATCACCTTCAAAGTATTGTCCCAACGCATTGATACAAATTGTGGGTGGGCCTTTGGGTTGTGGGTGGTGGGGTGATGGAGTAAGTTTGGATGATGGGGCTCAGATTCATCCAAGAAATCTGAGGGAGCTTTCTCCTCCACATAAGCCTTCAGTTTGTGTTCCATCCAATTTTGAAGGTCATTTCATAAATTTGGACTACCTTTTAACAAGGTTTCAATGGGCATGTGGATTTGGGAGGAAAGGAAGGCAAAAGGGGCTGGCCAGATCATGTTGATGAGTAGGGAATTCTTGAGGGGCGGGGCCTTGATCATAGGGTGGACTAGCAATAGTATATGGAAGTTCAATTTGGTCCTTATTTGATAGGTGTGGAGGTCGAGAGGTGGTTGTAGTAGGAGGATAAAATACCTCAGCAAATCTGGTGTGTGGACCTTGTGAGTCTCTATTAGACTTTGTGTTAGTGTTCCCATCATCGAGTAGCTCGATGTGAATGTGGGATTTGGTCTTGGCTATTTGTGGATTAAGCATTGGAGGATGTGGAGGCACAGGAGGGGAAAAATCGTTGTTTGTCAACATCATGTTGGAGAACAGATCATTCTTGGTCTTGAGTGTTTGCGAGGGCTTCTGCCTTACTCGGTGTAGAAGTTCAGGTTTAATGGGGGATGGCACATACTCAGGTATGGGGTCAAAGGTTACAAAAACGGGTGGCGGTTTAAGTTGAACCTCGTATTGCTCTACCAGTGCTTCGGTCTCCTGAAGACGTTGCTTCTCAAGGATGGCATTGGGATATGTGGTTAGCCGTTTTTCCTGTTTGGTGAGTTTTTGGTGGGCGGCATGGCGGAGTGGCAATTTGGCATAATCATTGCTCTTGGAGGAGGAGGATGTGGTCTTTGTTGAGCCTATGTGCGGATGCTAACCCAATCGTCACCATGGCCAATGTTCTTAGAGTGCAAGTTTCTTTTGGGATGTTGCTTTATTTAGCTTGGCCTACAATCGTGTGATGACATTCAATCCGAAAGTGGATATATTTCCCCATGTTGAATGCTCAACACGTTGAGGGATGGCATGCCTTTGACTATGGAATGAGAAACTGATTGCAAAGGAAATTCCTGATAGTAATGGTCAATTCCACAGCCATGACATTGTGGTTGCATTGGCAAATGTTTCTATTGAGGGCATTTTGTCACTCTATGGGGTTCATGGAAGAGGAAACACAGACGAGGTGGTTTCCCTGGGGGGGCATCTATATTGTGCACAAGTGGTTTAGGGTCCATGTGAGGCACCGGCAAAGGGAGATGAGGTGTTGGGGGTGCCTCAGCAATGGAAGAGTGCATGGGCTCTACAGGTTTAGCAATGGACCAAGCCTGGAATCTTTCCATGAGAAATAGGGTGTGCCTAGAGAGGCAACCGTTGGGATGAAAAGATTGGCTATGGAGAGGGGCATGGTGGCGCATTATGTGAGTAGTAGGTTTGGGGCGGTGCCACCAGAAAGGCTTGAGGCCCAGGAGGAGAGGAAGGTCACGTTACAAATGATCTTTGGGTTGTTATTGGCATGGTGGCTAATTGCGTGGAATAGCTTTCTCGCATGTTGTCATTGAGAAAGATTGCACATTTGTAGGCCTGATCAAAGGTGGAGGGGTCCTTGACCAACAGGTGCTCGTGAAGCCTTGGATTGTGCAAGCCCAAGAGAAAATGGTATTAATTTCTCATCTCTCAATTTTTCCCTCTCTTCGCGCAATGCAAATCAAGGTACTTGATGTGAGAAATGTAATCGCGTAATGTTTCCTCAAGTTTTTGTTCCAATTGGAACAATTGGATGACGGGGCTCCATTTAGGCCCATAGGGTGCAAATCTAAGAATGAAGGCCTCTCTCACCGCTTTGAAAGCACTTTGGTGCCAAGGGTCCAAGGACTAGAACCATTGCACGCCCTTGCCTTCAAAGCTGAGTCCAAGGAGATGGACTTTGGTTGCATCATCAAAAATTTCAAATTCCTTGCAGATTTGGTTAAAGACCTCGATGTGGAATACGGGGTCAACTCTATGGAATTTTGGCAAAGGTTTGAAAATTTTCACCCACATAGGTTTTGTATGTGATGTTCATGGGTGCAAGTGGTGTGACACTCCCCTTCCTAGAGCTTGTGCTAAGCTTGGAATGTCAAGTTGTAGCATATGGGGAGGTGGTGTGAAAGATCCCTATCCCCTTCGCGCAACGAATTCTGGGGTGCTAGCAGTGGAAGTAGCACTTCTTGCACACAGGGCAGGGTCCTTCACTCGGGGCCTCGCCCACGTATATCCAAACAAGAGACTAATCCATCGATTCTTCCAAAACCGAACCTTGAAAAACTTCCCTCACCCGGAAAGCACGACGATTCCTCCAGTATATTTTTACTCTAACGTAGTCAAGAGCCTTAAATAACTGAACTGATATGATCAAACCCATGAGTCCCATAGTCAAATCAAGGAAAAGACTTGCACTTGGATCATAGAGACCAACGCTTTTTTCCTCATTGAGAGTCACAACCTTTGATTCTTTTCCATAGAACAATTTTTTTATCCGGGATTTACTTCATCTATTGTACCATAACAAAGTTGAGACTCATTTTAGGGATCCATCAGTCCAGCCTAACCCCATCTAGTCTCGTGGGTTAACCAACCGCCCAACCCTTGTAGTGATGGGTCCATTTAAAAATTTTGTTAGGTTTTGCCTCGGGTACTAGGGAAAAGAGTTCCCAGCCCCCCTAGCCGGATATTCATGCAAACTTAAAACTAGTCACACCACTTACACACCCCATATGAAATTGCCTTTTTCACAGATTTAGCTGTCTTTAAAACAATCTTTTAATGAAACTATAGTATCACTGATGATAATCCTCCAAAATATCTAGTTGAATCCTAATTTTCAATTTTCCCTTCATTGGTGTACCTATGGTATCATTGGCAACCAGAACACTCACCACCTGTCCACTCAGGGGCCTTTTCAATAGTTCCTAGCTCATAGTACGCGGAAATATATTCACTTATGAAAATCAAAATGGAATCTTCATTGAAGATCAACAAGATCAACCAACAGATCCATATAAGAGAGCCATGGACTCATCCATTGAGGACCATCAAGGTCAATTAACCAGATCCATGCCCGAATTCAGAAAACAACTCTTACTCCTTGTTCTAATATCTTCCACGACGCACGTGTGGGTATCTTCGGCAACCCAGAGCCCAAGCACCCTATGGTCAGCACCCTCTAGGATCCTTTGCAGGTCACCTAGCGCTTCACTCATAGGCTGCTTCCTTAGTCCCTCATCCACCGTACCAGAAGCTCACCACTTAAATTGAACCGAGGGGTTGACCTTGCTACGCGAGACGTCCTCTGTTGACTCTCCGTCAGCTGTTGCAAATTTAACAGATAGGTCTCCACGACCTCATTCACAAGATGGTCAAAATGCCTGGTCAGAATCCTCCAGGATCCTCCTTAGGTATCCTCGCACTTCACTCAGGGAAGGACCGCTTCGTCGGCCCTCCCCATCGTACCACTGGAAGCACACCATTTTTCACCATACCCAGGCTGGTCAAGACCTGGTAGGTTTTTGCTGCGTGAGCCGTCCTTTGAACACTCCCCGCCAGCTATTGCAACCGAACTTCCCTTAATAAAACACATATACCAAATGCTCCCTCCAGCATTCTGGCGCGTAAGACATTCCTTTAAGAAAACAAGGTTTCTATGCAAGTTTTCAGTTTTGATTTTCTTTTGAATACAATGGGTATATCTTAAATCCGTATCCCAATACTTCTAGATCGCAGGTCTAAAATTCCAACAGAATTTCCTAAATTCTGTAACCTTGATCCTCAGATTAGAATCAAGGGTCTTAACTTGATTTCAGATTCGGTGGGTGATTTGAGTGAAATTTTCCTGAACTACTCACATCGTCTTTTCTTGAAACTGACGAACGAGATTAAGTCTTGGTCATAGTGTGATTCAGGGTTTGAGTCTGGAAAGGTTCTCCTTGAACTAACTTTCTCGAAGGATAATATTTTATTTACTACTTTACTGAATTTCATTCATTGAGTATTTTGCTTAGCTGAATTTAAAACTAATCTTCATGAATTCCTATGAGGAATAAATTAATCATTTATCTAAAATTCTGACTTCGATAGTTTTTCTTAATTTTCTCATTACTATCCTAGAGAATATGAAACGGTAGAATTTTCTCTCACAGAGTATTTACTTATTCATTTACCAATATTCATGGGATTTAAACATAGGATTAAAGAGAACTCTTATTTTGATATAAAAATTTTGTATGCATCTATTTATGCATAAAATCAATTTTGATGAAAGTGATACTTTTATAATAATAAAAAATTCTTTTATGCATGAAATCAATATTGGTGAAAGTAACACTTTTATAATAAAATTTTCTTTTATGCATCATTTTATGCATAAAAATCAATATTGGTGAAAGTAACACTTTTATAATAAAAAAATTCTTTTATGCATAAAAATCAATATTGGTAAAGGTAACACTTTTATAATTAAAAAAATTCTTTTATGCATCATTTTATGCATAAAAATCAATATTGGTGAAAGTATTAATTTTATAATAAAACAATTCTTTTTATGCATAAAAATCAATATTGATGAAAGTAGCACTTTTATAATAAAAAAATTATATGCATCTTTCTATGCATAGAATTTAAATCTAATTAAAATCACTCTTTTATAATTAAAAAACAATAACCAATACGCATCTTTCTATGCATAGAATTTAAATCTAATGAAAATCACTCTTTTATATAAAAAAAATCAATATGCATCTTTCTATGCATAGAATTTAAATCTAATGAAAATCACTCTTTTATAATAATAAAAAATAACCGTTATACATCTTTCTATGCATAGAATTCAAATTTTAATGAAAATCACTCTGTTATAATAAAAAATAACCAATATGCATCTTTCTATGCATAGAATTTAAATCTAATGAAAATCACTCTTTTATAATTAAAAAATAACCAATATGCATAGAATTTAAATCTAATGAAAATCACTCTTTTATAATAAAAAAAATAACCAATATGCATCTTTCTATGCACAGAATTTGAATTTTAATGAAAATAACATTTTTAGAATAAAAATATTTCTACTATGCATTTTTCTATGCCTAGAACAAAAATAACACTTTTAGAATACACAAATGGTGGGGATTACTCTTTTTGAATAATAAAAGATAGAACCTATTTCACAAAATTTAAGAAAATTTTGCCATAACCTCCTTTGTATGGCTGACCATTTTTTAAATTTTTCTATCCTCAAGTTACTTAAAATTTATCCCAAATGGTTTAAAGCATTCTAAACTAATCAAATTCCACTTTTAAAAGAGAAACAATATGAAAAGTTTAATTCTAACAATTTGATTACTTATGTAGGATAAAGGAAGGCTGAATTTAAAAATGAAGAGAGGGGGAAAGCCTTTTCAACAAGGCAGAACATCATTTTTTCATTTTCAAAGAAAACAAAAATTAGAAAACCATTAAAAGGAATAAAGAAAAAGTATGATTTCTTACTTACATGAATTTTTGTGAGCTTTTCTTTGGCTTGATGGTTTGAGGGATCTACTCTTGTTTGCAACAAGAGTGGCCACCAATTCTTTTGTGAAAGAGGAAAAGGTCAAAAACTAATGAATTATCAATAAATTCACTGTTTTTGGCTCTAAGGAAGGAGTAGAGTAACAGTGCATAAAACACTATTAAGCTTCAACAAAGGAGAAGGCTTCTATTTATAGGAAAAAGTGAGCTTCTAACCAAGCAAACTGATTCTAGAATTTTCCAGATCAGTTTGGTCAATTTTTGACCATTTTTGGGTCAGTTTAGTTTACTTTTTGGAACTAGACTTGAATTAGGAGGGAGGAGAGATGAAATATCTCAATATTTGAGAATTTTAACCTCCACCACACATGTGAAATATGTGCCTCCTTCATGAGGGGGAATCCCCACTCTGAGGTGTCAAAATTTTATTTTTTTAGTATTTCCTTTGGTCCTTAGTCCACTCTTCATCTTATGTGAGTATTTACTCATTTTTGGGGGGATTTTCTTTATTTCTTCAATTTACCTCCTCCCTACATTTGGATTAATCTGATTGGCCCCTCAGAACCTTAATTTAAAATTTTCAAAAAATTTGGACCCTTAGGATAAGGCCTTTTGAATAGATTATAATTTATTTCTAATGCACCTTCTGAAAATATTTTTGAACTTCTGTTTTGGGGGAATTTATTTTAATAAGAAGAGGTATTTTTCCATCCAAAAATATCTAAAATTTGAAAAACCTCTCTCTAGAACATTTTCTCTCTCTAAGCCAAAATAGCTAGAAACAAGATCTTTTATTAATCTGAAGAGGGAATTGATTACAAGGGAAGATATTGGACATCTTGAGTGGCTGGGGAGGAATTTACATTCTCTCCCACTTGAAAAATGCGAGATGTTCTCATCTCGCAAACTGGGGATAATCCTGCAACAGTTCGGCTTCTTTCTCCCAGGTGGCATCTTCAAAAGAATAGAACTTCCATTTAACCAATAATTCTCTCAGAATTCTATTCCTAAGAACCTTTTCTTGAACATCAAGGATTTCTTTAGGTTGGAGTTCCATCTGCCCTTGGATTGAAGAAGTTACGATTTTATCATCAAGCACATGATTCGGGCTTGGTACATACTTCTTAAGAAGGCTGACATTATGTACTTTGAGATGAGGAGGCAGAAGAAGCTCGTAGGCTAAGTCACCTACTTTCTTTATAATCAGATATGGTCCACAATATCTGGGGGATAACTTCTTGTACTTCCCAAGAGATAGAGAACTTCTTTTGGGACGTACTCGAATGAAGACCATATTTGCTTCTTCAAATTTTCTATCTGTCCTCTTCTTATCTACATACTGCTTCTGTCTATCCTGGTGGGCAGCTTTTATATCTTTGCGAATTGACTGCATCTGTTGCTCCATGTCGTCAAGCATATGTCTGGACATCTTGACCCTAATCAATGGGTCAGACCAAGTTAATGGAGTTAAGCAATCTTGTCCATACAAAGCTTTGAAAGGGCTCATCCTGATACTTCAAACTTAACTAGGTACATATAGCTTAGCCACTTCTTGGGTTCCCTGCCACCACAGCATGACGGAATTATATCTTTGATTACTTGGTTCACCCTTTTAGTTTGACCATCGTTCTCGGGGTGGTAAGCTGTGCTGATGAGATCCAAGAAAGTTCCTACTGCTTCAAAAAATGCAGTCCAGAATCTTGACGTGAATTTGGGGTCTCAATCACTTACTATTCTTCTGGGTAGGCCATGCAATCTGAAGATTTCCTTGAGGAACACTCTGGTCACATCCACTGCAGTGTAGGTTTCTTTTACTGGAATCAGATGGGCAACTTTGGTTAGTCTATCAACTACCACGAAGATGGAGTTGTAACCTGATTGCACTGAAGGTAATCCAGTAATAAAATCCATATTGATACATTCCCACTTCATATGGGGGATGTCTAATGGATGTAACTTCCCAGGCATTTTTACTCTCTCGACCTTGACTTTCTGAGACAGGTCAAACATTGACGTACATGATTAAGTACATCCTTTTTTAGACCAGGCCAAAAGAAGCTTTTCTTCACAAACATGTAGGTTTTGATGAAACCTGGATGTCCCGCAATAAGGCTGTCATGGGCTTCATTCAAAATTTGACCCTTAGTTCCCTCATCATTGGGAATGCATAGCGTGCGATTATAATACGTAATTCCATCATCTAGGCTGTACCCTTGAACTCGGTTCAACTCCTATGGAGTTTTGCTTTCCTGCATAAGTAGGGTAGCAATAGGGCCAAAGAATCTATCCTGCATAAGTAGGGTAGCAATAGGGCCAAAGTATCTATCCTGCATGATCTTCTCTCTTGCTTCAATAATCTGTTGAGGGCATCTACTATCACATTTTCTTTGCCTGGGCGGTACTTGATTTCAAAATCAAATTCCTGCAGGGTCTGCATCCACCTTCTTTGGCGCATGTTGAGATCCTTCTGAGTGAAGATTCACTCTAAGCTCTGATGATCCGTCATCAAAGTGAATCTTTGACCCAGTAGGTAATGTCTCCACAACTTCAGGGCATATACTACTGAAAGTAGTTCCAGGTCATGGACAACATAATTTCTCTCATGCGTTCTGAGTTTTCGGGATTCATAGGCCACTGCATGACCTTCGTGCATGAGTGCAGCTCCCAGGGCAAAACCACTGGCATCAGTTACTACCTCAAATGGTAGAGAGAAATCTGGCAACTTCAGAACGAGATTGGTTACCAAGGTGGGTCTTGAGCTTATCAACAGCACTCTGGCACCTTGGCAAACCATTGAAATGGGATATTCTTCTTGAGTAGATTAGTCAGGGGGGAAGCTATGAGAGCATACTTTGGTATAAAAATTCTATACCAACAGTCAATCCCAAGAATCCTCTAACTTCTTTCATGGTCTTTGGTTCAGGCCAATCTATGACTGCTTGGACTTTTGTAGAATCTGGAGAAATTCCATCTTTGGATACCACAAAGCCCAAGTATTTTCTCCTTTTTGCAAAGAGTTGGTGCTTCCTTAGAATCTCAAGAACTTTTCTGACATGAGCTTCATGGTTAGCTGCATTCTTTGAGTAAATCAGAATATCATCAAAGAAAATAAGAACAAAATCATCCAAGTATTCTCTGAGAATGTCTTGCATTAGGTGATTGAATGTAGCTAGGGCATTTGTCAATCCAAACGGCATGATAGTGAATTCATAATGCCCATACCGAGTATTGATGGCTGTCTTTGGGATATCTTGCTCATTAATCCTGATCTGATAATACCTTGATTTGAGATCTATCTTTGTGAAGATCTAGGCTCCACTTAGCATGTCCAAAAGCTCATCAATTCTCGGGATAGGATACTTATTCTTAACTGTTAGCTAATTGAGACCTCTGTAGTCCACACAGAGTCTTAGCGTTCCATCTTTCTTTTTCTGAAAGAGAACTGGCAAGGTGAAACACTGGGTCTTACAAACCCTTGTTCTAACAGCTGTCTAAGCTGTTCCTTGAGTTCGATGGCTTCAGGAATTGGCATTTTGTACGTGCACAGGGCTACTGGCTAAGCTCCCACAACAGATTTATGGTTATTTAATTTTTATGATGAACAAGACCTAGCCTTATCAAAATCATAGCTAAGGAAATATTTTGCATGAGCCTCTAACGTTGTCTGGTACTGACATTAATACATCGTCCTCCAAAGAACCCTAATTTTTTCTATCCTCAAGTTACTTAAAAATTATCCCAAATGGTTTAAAGCATTCTAAACTAATCAAATTCCACTTTTAAAAGAGAAACAATATGAAAAGTTTAATTCTAACAATTTGATTACTTATCTAGGATAAAGAAAGGCTGAATTTAAGAATCAAGAAAGGGGAAAAGCCTTTCCAACAAGGCATAACATCATTTTTTCATTTCTAAAGAAAACAAAAATTAGAAAACCATTAAAAGGTATAAAGAAAAAGTAGAATTTCTAACTTACATGAATTTTTGTGAGCTTTCCTTTGGCTTTATGGTTTGAGGGAACTACTCTTGTTTTGCAACAAGAGTGGCCACCAATTGTTTTGAAGAGAGAAAGGTCAGAAACTAATGAATTATCCAATAAATTCACTGTTTTTGGCTCTGGGGAGGAGTAGAGTAACAGTGCATAAAACACTATTAAGCTTCTACAAAGGGAGAGGCTTTTATTTATAGGAAAAAGTGAGCTTCTACCAAGCAAACTGATTCTAGAATTTTCGAGATCAGTTTGGTCAATTTTTGACCATTTTTGGGTCAGTTTAGCCTTTTTTGGGAACTAGACTTGAATTAGGAGAGAAGAGAGATGAAATATCTCAATATTTGAGAATTTAAAACTCCACCACACATGTGAAATAGGTTCCTCCTTCATGAGGGGGAATCCCCACTCTGAGGTGTCAAAAGTTTATTTTTTTAGTATTTCCTTTGGTCCTTAGTCCACTCTTCATCTTATGTGAGTATTTACTCTTTTTTGGGGGGATTTTCTTTATTTCTTCAATTTACCTCCTCCCTACATTTGGATTAATCTGATTGGTCCCTCAAAACCTTAATTTAAAGTTTTCAGAAAATTTGGACCCTTAGGATAAGGCCTTTTGAACAGATTATAATTTATTTCTAATGCACCTTCTGAAAATCTTTTTGAACTTCTATTTCGGGAGAATTTATTTTAATAAGAAGAGATATTTTTCCATCCAAAAATATCTAAAATCTGAATAACCTCTCTCTAGAATATTTTCTCTCTCTAAGCCAAAATAGATAGAAACAAGATCTTTTATTAATCTAAAGAGGGAATTGATTACAAGGGAAGATACTGGACATCTTGAGTGGCTGGGGAGGAATCTTACACAAGGGATGCACACATGAAATAATATGAAATACATCATACCTTTACCTTGATGTCCCATACCAATAACTCCAATCCAATAGCATGTAGCTATAGTGTGAAATGGTAGGTGAGTAGATATTATCCTCTACACAAGAGACCATAGCCTAAGCCCCCAAGCCTCCCTTGAGTGTGCCCCATGTCTCTATTATATAGGAGGGCCCTCAAGTGACTCTCCATTTCCCATGTGTGACCCTTGGATACCTGACCCTAATCTTAACCCTTAAGGTTAGTCCTAACCCATGCTCCACTAGAGCTTGTTCCCATGCTCCCATGCTCACAAGCCTAATGTGGGTTAGCCTCCTAGTATATGCACACATAATATGCATATATTATACTTTCCCTTTCTCAGAACATTGCACTCTTACAATGAAAAGAAGGAGAAATGCACTGAACAATATCAACCGACTCCCAAGTTGAATCCTCTATTTCCCTATCTTTCCGTCTAATTTTAACCTCAGGGATTAGTCAACTACAAAGTTTCCTTTCCCTGAATTCAAGTACCTTATCAGGTTCATGTGGAACATAGGATAATTCTTCGACTTCAACGAGTTCTTGAGGAGTAACTGTGTTATCCTCACCTCCCAGTTTCCCTTTCAATCTATTGATATGAAAGATTGGATGAAGTCTAACAATTTGGAGGTAGTTTTAGTTCATACGCAACCGTGCCAATCCAATGTATAAATCGAAGTGGACCATAATATCTAGGAGATAAATTCGAGCATTTTTCTTTTGACAAAGTCTAAGAATCTTTAGGAATTTTAAATAAACCAACGCTCCTGGTTCAAAAGACCAAATTGAGCATCCTCTATCAGCATAGAACCGTGCCCTATCCTAAGCACTCCTGATAGAATCTCGAACTTTGGCCAGCATTTCCTACATCACGCAAGAAATCCCTCGATGCATCAAGCTCGATATCTTTAAGACCGACATCAATAGGTGCCCTTGGTTAATACCCAAACATAAGCATGAACGGACTAAAACCAATAGCCGTATGTTTAAAACTGCTATAGGCAAATTCCATCATTGATGCTTTTCCAGAGACATATGCACAAAGCATATCCTCTACAATCTGATTCATACGTCCTGTTTGCCCATCAAAATGTGGATGATCATAAGAATTCATACTCAAAGTAATTTCCTCATTGTTGTAAACCATTTGAAATAAAGTAGGAAAACATGGCATTATAAGAGTAGGAACCAGGGATTCATCGGTGCCCCGACATACCTACACCTGCACATGGAATAATCGACGTCTTGAGTTACCCATATCAACATAGAGAGCCATCAGCGTCTCAATGAGTCACATATGTCCATCCGTAAACCATCAGGTTGACTGTTTAAATTACCTAAAGTACGGAACTAGAGAAAGAAATGCCAACAAAGGAAAAATCTGAATTTCCTTAATCCGAACACAACAAGATAAACTCGTTGAACTTCTAAAGAAAAAGATTTCAACAAGTGAAAATATCGACAAGATTACCCTTATCAATACATGCAGGCTATAGATAAAAGAAGTTTATCTAGAGAATGCCCACACTATAACTTCTAGTGAATTTAGAAAATGAGATTGTCTTTAAATGTTGAGGTCAACATGCTAAGTGATGTAAGCAAAGCAATAATCTTGAGCCCAAATTATCCCATAAGATAATATATGTGAGGGATCACTAGCGTCCCATACCACCATGATACCACCCATACATACCTTAACAATTTGAAACTCCCTAGTATATGCGGTCTAGGAAATATGAATAAAATTCTGTATAAAAGGAATAAAATGGCCTTATCCCAGACTTTCACATACTAAAATCTGTCTCTATATACCTGAGACCACATCAAGGAATAACTCTTTCTGAGTACATCATTAAAAAAGATTTTTGAATTATTGGCACCTTTCTAATGATAACTACCCAATAAACAATAAAGTTAGGGTAAAAAAATAACTCACGTAGATATATAAGCAACTATGTACAAGAGTACAAGGAACATAGTCCAAAATTACGTGCAAAAAACGAAGGCAAATGATACCTAGCATAGAAGCTCCTCAAATCCATGAAAACCATAGTTGATCATAAAAATCAATGCATGCCATCTAATGGTCATTAATCATGTCAAAAGAAGCATTAAAATTGGTGGCCAACTCATCAATCCGGAGTATATGAATGTGACGTCATTCAAGCAAAACTCCAAAGTAAGCAAGTGAAAACACGTGTGTAACACTCATTAAAAAACCCCTAGACACAAGTGATCTAGGTAGAACCTAATGAGTCCATATAAAACTTGGAAAACATCCAATAAAATCCACCAAAACAAACAGATCAACTAACCCATGATAGAATTTATTTTAGGCTTAGAAAATTAAGCATAGACCACACTTAAAGAAGTGCATAATAAATTATCATGGAAAAGTATCAAAGGCGAGACACACTTTGAACACAAATTATAGGCATCATTGAAAAACTTAAGGAGCATGTCCAAAAAGAATGGCTAAACAAAGGTAAAAAATCATGAAGACATCGTTTAGAATTAATCCAAATAAAAATATCTACTAATGCGAGATACAATCGTATTAATAATGTGCGAATAACTCGCATCTATCTAATGTTAGCATGTGAACACGTACTTCAACACTAAATAACCCTGGAAAATATTAAATTCTCAAGAAAAAGAATTATCATGATTCTTTCCTAATTTTTCCTAAATTTTTAGGGCCTCAAAATATGATAATTTTAAATTCCACCAAACCTATCTTATGGCATTCCAAATCTATATTTTTCCAAAAAAATTTAGCAATTAAATTTGCCAAAATATATTTTAAAAAATACCAATTTCTAGGATTTCTAAAAATAATTTTAAGATCTCTCTAGATAATTGTTATGCATAAACATGCATAAATCAAGCATAAACTCATCCACCTAACCATGAGCCCAAGGGATGCACACATGAAATAATATAAAATACATCATACCTTTACCTTGATGTCCCATACCATCAGGAGCCATCAAGAGGTATAACTCTAATCCACCAATAGCATGTAGCTATAGTGTGAAATGGTAGGTGAGTAGATATGATCCTCTACACAAGAGACCATAGTCTAAGCCCCCAAGCCTCCCTTGAGTGTGCCCCATGTCCCTATTATATAGGAGGGCCCTCAAGTGACTCTTGACTCTCCATTTCCCATGTGTTACCCTTGGATGCCTGACCCTTACTTTAACCCTTAAGGTTAGTCCTAACCCATGCTCTACTAGAGCTTGTTCCCATGCTCCCATGCTCTACTAATGTGGGTTAGCCTCCTAGTATATGCACACATAATGTGCATATAACACCAACTACTTCCACCAAGGGTACTCCCTCACCCCCCACAATAACTGGTACATCTTCCACTGCCCCTGAACTACTACCAAAACTCAACCCACCAAGAATATGGATTGGACTCTCGACCGAGAATGGTCTACAATGGTGGCAAGCCCACATATATCCTATGGTCCACACCAATCTCATATTCTTGCAGGCGTGGAAAGCTCTTGGAAAACCCACACTAACAAAAGAATACACTTACATTCAAATCTCAAATGAAATGTGTCTCATGAGTTTTGGGTATTTCATTCCTAAAATTTCTATTAAAATAACTAGTTGGAGTGCAGATTTCATGTCATAGATGCAAGTGCACTCCAAGGCTGAATTATCATTGGAAAGAGTGGATTGATACTACTAACTACCAAATCAATTGCTGTGAAGAAACGGTCCCCACCAAGAGGAAATCATCCACACACCCTCACCCTCGATTGCCCTCCTCCCTCACGCCCCCTCCTCATCATCGGCAGTCTCCCCTATTCCCACACCCCATGACTCACCAAAACTGGTTGATCGGCCACTATTGACACCATCCACCAATGACAATCAAGCCTCATCGTTGACATTGCCCCTCAACTTTACAACCTCGACCACCCACACTGCAAGCACCTCAACCACCCACACTACAAGCACCTCGACCACCCACACTGCTGCAAGCACCCCGAGCTCATATCTTTATCATGACAATCAATGATGGTGGGTGCTAAAGAATCTTCTTACCACACTCAGGGATTCTACGATGGCTACACAGAACTATGGATCCCCAGATAGCCATCTATAAAACCCAAGCACAAAAATCCCACTAAGCCAACAAACACCAACCCTAAGACAAAGCTTCAACGTTGTCTACCCGACCACCTGCTATAAGCACAAGGCTACTATGAAGGTAACACTTGCCTCTGGCTCCCCAAGCATTTCTCCTGTGCTCATTCCCCACAACAAATCCCGAAGGCCATGACAGAAGGTCCCACAACCACACGGGTTCGGCAACCCCAAGCACAACAAAGCAAACAACGTTGGGTGCCTACCAATGTGCTCCAAGAACAAGGCTTCCATGAAGGCACCACACACTTGTGGCTCCCCAAGCCACAATCAAAAGCCTCTTCTCCACATTGGCAATCACCTCATAGCTCAAAGTCTTCTCAACAAAAATGCCAGAAGACTCACCAACCATAGACCTTCATCACTCGACAGCGTTGGGTGCCCAAATGTCTCTTAGAAGCCCAAGGCTTCCATGATGGCAATTCCATCATTTAGCTCCCAAGGCATACCCCTTAGCAGTTTGCCCAAACCACACCCACCACCACGCTAGTATCTGTCCAATCGATAAAGATGGTTTGGTGACCAACGAGCAAAGGCAAGTTCCCTCCTCCTTGACAACATCCTCCAAACTTGCCCACACCCAACCCATGGGCACTCCAAACCTCAATTCACCCAACCATTTCAACCCACGGAGCCTCATCCACACGAAGCTCCACCCCACCCCTCATCTTCATCACCAAACCAAGGGGAAGTTCTACACACTTGGCTGAGCTTATCCAACCACTCAAAGCTAAACTCAAAGGTAAGCACACAACTCTAGCCACATGGGCCACTCAGTACAAAACCCTCTTTAGGTGTGCTAACCAATAAACACATTTTTTTTTAAAAAAAGAGTCTCTAGGTGATTAGGACCACGCGCAGACCTTTTTCCCATGCACAACACCTGCACATCTCACTGGGCTCTATCCTATGTGCACACCCCACATAAACCTTCATCATTGACAGCCATCTAGGTACATCTTTGGATGGGGGGACCATGGTGGGCACAATCCTGATCCATGGTACGACCCATCGCCTGGATCTTCTTAATCACCACTACTTCACCCAAATAGCTGTGCTTCATGTCTAATCAATCCTACCCTTAACTTATTCTTTAGCTCCACATGTATGGATCTTCGACGTTGACTACCACTCCTTTCAACACAGGATACTAGACCTACAATGGTAGAAGAAGATAAAGCATAAAAAAAGAAAAAGAGAGAACACTACAACCCGATGTCTCAACATCCACGGGAGCCAAGATATCCATCCTGGTGTCTTGACAAAGATGCTACAGCTTCATGAACATTGCCATCAACATATAGCATCTCGGAGCACAAGTAATCTCCATGTGTGTTGCCTCCTTATCCCTATGGAATTCCCCCCTCGCCACTTGCTTACTGACCCCATTGTTTTACTAACTCCTCTTTCATCATACCACCTACCACTGGAATATTGGTCATTAAGTAGTCCATGCTAGTCTACTCACTCACATACTCTGACTCCTCTAATGAGGAGGTCCCACCACAAAGGCAATTTTAAAAAAAACACAAAAAACAAAATAAAGGGTACTATTGGGCACATACAAGCTCGATACTTAATCATCAGTAATTCACTAACTTCTTTCCATCTCACTAACTCCCCCACCCCCTCTCATTTTTGGAGAGATAGCAGGAGAACCAACCCTGTGCAACACTTCCCCACGGGCCTCAACAACCCCTCATCGATCATGAGGATGCCATCGACTTCTTCTAGGGAGGGGAGGATGTTAACCACATATTGGTTAACACATTCCTATGACAATTATGTCCGCACACTTATGTAATGGGCACCCGTGCTATATTGTAAATCTCATCAATTGATGAGGGAAACATCCTAAAGGTGCTCTTAAGTATTGAGCTTCAAAGGACAGACAAGAGGATCTTGGTCAGTTGGCCAAACCATAGAGAAAAGCCTTGTAACTATGTTTTGGGTGCCCTGGGTCACTTACTCTCTTGTGGGCAGCCTAGTGGGAAAAGGCTTGGAACTATAAAAGCCAATTTCTCTTATTTGTAATTTATTCTCCCATTTTTGCAATAGAAGTGGAGTGTTCTCTCTCTCCCTCTTTCTTGCAATTCTAATCTAACATGTGTGGTGGGAGTGATTAATGCTAATCACTTGTTCCCTCTTGCTTCCTCTCTCTCTCTCTCTTTCTTAAGTGATTAAGCTAACCAATGTGATCATCTTCCATGGAGATCCCACATGATCTTTGCGAGAGAGCTTGCATCAATTGTTGGACTAGAGCAACTGCCTCGGTGTGACGAGTGCAGGAGGATGGTAGTGACAAAAGTAGCTACGCTGGGGCTCTTGAGCCTAGCTCAAGGTCGGTGGATAGGCAACTTCCCATGACATGTTAGGGTAGGGTTTCCTTAACACAAAGCTATAGTTCAACTTCCTGTGGTTTTCTCCTCCGATGTCCCAATAGCCTTGCACAGAACAAAGCATGATCAAGCACTTCCACAACTTCATCTGAGGATATGATTAGGTTACAAACCCAGCCATGATCATGATGATCATATTCTTCAACTTGATCATCAAGTTGCTGGAGGCATTCCCTGATTGGGACCACTACCACAAAGGCATGCAAGGATTTTCCTTTGACATCACACAAAGGGCCAGCACAAAAGCAAATTTTTGGCTACTACAAGCACATCATGTGGATGTTTGCTTGGCACCTTCAGATGTTCGAGGACATGATGGAGACTACATTATGGACAAGCTATCGAGTCTTCCATCGAGTACCCCCTTCTCCTACCTCACACCACAACTTTATCCGCACATATTTGATCTACTATCACTAGATCCAGCCAGCTCTGTGGACGCCGGACCCGAATTAGGGTGGGGGATATGTTAACCACTTTGGATAACATTACTTTTCAAGTGTGGCTATGCTCATTGTAACTTATTTTTTGTAACCGCACAAAGCGCTTAATGATAAAATATACATGGGATGATCGACCTTACAGCTTGTGTAATGTCGTCATAGGAAATGAAAGGTCCCTGCCCCCTCCACACAATGAATTCGGCGGTGCTAGCAGCGGAAGCAGCACTTCTTGTGTGGGGCAGGGCCTCTCACTCGGGGCCTCACCCATGGATATCCGGACAAGAGACTAATCCCTCAGTTCTTTGAAAACCTAACCCAAAAAAACTTCCCTCGTCCCTCGAAAGCACGGGCGATTCCTCCAGGATATTTTTACTCTAATGTACTGACCAAACTGATCCGACCAAACCTTTGAGTCACTTGGTCAGATCAAGGAAGAAACTTGCACCTGGATCATAGAAACCAATGCTTTTTTTCCCATCAAGAGGCACAACCGTTCATTCTTTTTCCATAGAATAGTTACTATATCCAGGATTTACTTCATCTATTATTGAGTCTCATTTTACGGATCCATCACTCCAGCCTAACCCCATCCAGTCCAACCACTGTAGTGATGGGATCGAATTAGGAATTTGGTTAGGTTTTGTCCCGGGTACCAGGGAAAAGAACTCCCAGGCCCCCTAGCCGGATATTCATGCAAATTTCACTTTATTCACACCACTTACACACCCAATATGAAATTGCCTTTTTCGCAGATTCAGCTATCTTTAAAACAATCATTTAATGAAACCATAGTATCACTGATCATAATCCTCCAAAGTATCCGATGGAATCCTAATTTCCAATCATTCCTTCATTGGTGTACCTATGGCATCATTGGCAACCAGAACGCTTACCACTTGTCCCTCAGGGGCCTTTTCGATAGTTCCTAGCTCATAGTACCCGACAATATAATCACTTATAAAAATCAAGATGGAATCTTTGTTGAAAATCAGCAAGATTAACCAACAGATCCATATAAAAGAGCCACCACATGGACACATCCATTGAGGACCAGCAAGGTCAATCAACCAAATCCATGCCTAAATTCAGAAACCAACTCTTACTCCTTGTTCCAATATCTTTCCCGACGCACATTTGGGTATCTTCGGTGACCCAGAGCCCGAGCACCGTATGGTCAGCACCCTCTAGGATCCTTCTCGCAGGTCACCTAGCGCTTCACTCATAGGCTGCTTCCTTGGTCCCTCATCCACTGTACTAGAGGCTCACCATTTAAATCGAACTGAGGTTGGTCAAGACCTCGGCCGACCTTGCTATGCTAGACGTCCTCCGTTGACTCTCCGTCAGTTGTTGCAACTTTATCAGTTAGGTCTCCACGACCTCATTCTCAAGATGGTCAAAATGCTTCCCTAGCATTATTGACATAAAACAATCATTTAAAAATAGGTCATAAATACAGTTTCTATAATGAACTCTCGTCTTTCACATTGTTCCATATTTGTCCACATTACTTAATTCATATCCAATTCATATGTATTCCTATTCTCATCCAATCACATATGTATTCCTATTCTCATCTAATCATATCATTTTTCATCTCATCACATCTTTCCTCATTTATCCTCATCACATCTCATCCACTCGCATCTACCCATATTCACATCCCATCACACCTCATTCATTTACATCACATATCATTCATTCACATCTATCTCAATTTACATCACATTCATTTACATCACACCTCATTCATTTACATCACATATCATTCATTCACATCTATCTCAATTTACATCACATTCACATCTATCTCAATTTACATCACATTCATTTCACATCTCATCTCATTCATTCTTATCCGGATTCACATCACATCACATCTCATCCATTCACATCCCATATCATCCATTCACATCCCATATCATCCATTCACATCCCATATCATTCATTTACATCCGCCGATGTACATGACATCACATATTATTACTTCACATCCTGATTCACATCACATTACATCTCATCCATTCACTCACATCGACATCACACCCTTTCACATACACATCCACATCCATTCTTCCACATACACATCCACATCCATTCTTCCACATACACATCCACATCCATTCATCCACATACACATCCACATCCATTATTTCACATACACATCCACATCCATTCTTTCACATACACATCCACATCCACATCCATTTTCATTACATCACATCTTATTTTCATTTTATCACATCCATTCACATCCTATCACATCTCATACACATCTTATCGCATCCCATTTACATCTTATCACATTCTATTTTCATCTTATTACATCCATTCACATCTTATTGCATCCTATCTACATCTTATCACATCTATTTCACATGCTATTTTCATTTAGTAGCTTTTTCTAGTTTGATTCCGATAATGGGGCTTTCTCTAAACTTCTACCAATTACTTCGCCTAATTAAAGGTTCCTTTTCTCAAACGACTATTTCTATATTCCTTCTCAATTCCTCAATTGAATTATATTCAATATTATTCTTTTGAATAAAAGAATTCATGGGATTTACAGAAATCAATTCTACCCATATTTTCACTTTTGATAAATAATCATAAATTGAATTATACTAAAAATTCTTCTTCTTTCCATTTAATTTCTTGGATCTCAAATACCATGGAAATTCCTCTTTTTTGCATTAAACTATTTGCATTCCAATGTCATGGGAATTTCTATTTCTCTTTTCTCATCTAAATGATGGAATTCCAATTGTCATAGGAATTCCTCTTTTACCATTTAAATATTTATCATAGATAAAATAAATTTATCTAAAATTTATCTTTGAATTTAAATAAAATACCCATTAATTTCAATATGCTAGGAATTTCTCTTTTCTCATCTAAATGATGGAATTCCAATTATCATAGGAGTTTCTTTTTTACCATTTAAATATTTCTCATAGATAAGATAAATTTATCTAAAATTCATCTTTGAATTTAAATAAAATACCCATTAATTTCAATATGCTAAAAATTACACTTTTCTCATTTAAATATTTGAATTCCAATATGGTGGGAATTCCTCTTTCATCATTTAAATTTATCTATGCAAAAATATAAATTTAACTAAAATCCTTCTTTAATTTTTAAGTAAAATATAAAATATTTTAGCATCCCAAATTTTCTCTTACATCATTGGAATACATGGATTTCCATTGTCATGGGGATTACTCTTTTAACATAAAAATGAATTATTAAAAATTTCTCTTTTTCCTAAGTAACTATTTATGCATAAACATAAAAATTAATTTTTCCATGATTAGAATGAGAATCATTAAATTAGTCTAGGATGATTAATCCTAGAATATGGTAGGAAGTACTCTTTTCATATTATGAATGAAAATGATTTATGTGTTAATTTTTCAAAAATTTTGCCATAGCTTCGCTGCTATTACTAATAAGTCTCAATAATTTTGATAACATAAAGTTTAGTAATATCATATGATAGAGAAACCATTGATTGGATCAATATCCAATTATGGACTTGATACCTAATTTTTTGATGAATTAAATAGCATAAAAGCATTAAAAAGCCACTTATTTGGTCTTAATTTGACAAGCCTAGAAATTACTATCAGATTAGAGAACTACTTCATGAGAAGCTTCATTTGAATATAGAATAGGTCATAGGAAGGACCATTCTTTGGGGGAGAGAGAGACATGCTTAGAAGAAAACATTTAATTCAAGCATAAATGAAAATTTATGTGTTTTATCACTACAATTCATTAAAGAACTTCAATTGTATTAAAAAGTTGTTCAATTGAATGCTTCTCAAGCTTGAGAGGGGTTGAAAAAAGAGAGATATTTGGAGATTAAAAAAAAAACACCATAAACCACACTTTACCTCCTAGATTTCTTGATTCTTTATTCAAAGTAGAGGCCCCCAACCAATCAATTGGTTTGGTATGTTGATGAAGACTCCAAGGAATATTGAAGAGAGAGAGAAGCTCCAATCTCTTCAATTTGTAGAGGATTTTTAGAGGATAATAGAAAATATCATTATTTCAGTATAATATTGGCATGGTATAGTTCTCATATTTTTTTACAAAGGGCTAAGGATCTATTTATAGGTGAGGGAGGCCTCTAACCAAGTCCAACTAGTTTTTAGAATTTTTCAGGTTCAGTTTGACAGAATTTGGACAAGATTTGTACCTACTTTGGCTCCCTTTTGATTTGGTTTGATCTAAGAGAGAGGAGAGATAAAAATATCTTAATATTTTTGAGTTTAAAACTCCACCACACATGTGAAATAGGCACCTCCTTGAAGAGCCCCCTTCTCCTTACCAAGGTGTCGAAATTGAATCATTATATCCAAAATATCTCATTTTTTTAGTAATATACATAGTTTTTTACTAATAAACCTTGTACTCAGACAACTCTTCATCTTAAGTGGGCATTTACTCATTTTTGGGTATTTTTCTTTTATAAATTGGATTTATCTCCTCCTCACACTTGGATTAATCCTATTGGCCCATAGGAACCTTAATTGGACCATAATCCAAAAATTTCTTAAAATCTAAATCCTTAGGCTAAGATCCTTTATACTTATTTTCAATTAATCCAAATGCACATTGGAAAGTTCTTTTTGAATTTCTATTTCAGGAGAAACCATTTTAGACACTGGTAGGATTTTTATATCCAAAAGTATCTCAATTTTGGATTACCTCTCTCTAGACATTTTCTCTCTCTAGGTTAAAACAGGATAAAATGTAATCTTTCTATTATTTCAAAGAGGGGAATAATAACAAAATCAAAAGGGAAGGTTCTTACACCTGTACACCTCAAAAGCTGGAGGGAGGAATCTTACATCCTACCCCACTTAAAAAACACAAGATGTCCTCATCTCATATGTGGAGTATGATCTCTTTCATCTTCTTGTTCTTCTTCAATCACTTCGAACGTTACTGCCTTGGAAGTGGACGGACGATTTGAGAACATCTCTCTTTGACTTCCCCTATTCTGAGGCGGAGGTCTTGCATTACTTTGGATTAAAACTACGGGTTGGTTAGAGGGTCTACCTCTGGGATTTCTCTGATTTTGGCAGAAAGAAACCTGATTACTCTTAAGGGAAGGAGCTGGAGTCTGGAATCTTGATCTCTGATTTTCCCGCCCTGAAAACCTTGTTCCAAAAGGAGTTGGGCAATCCATACTGCGATGTCCAAATCCTTGACAGTTATAGCATTTCACTCCCTTGTTCAAGGGTGGAACTTCTGAAGTTGAATTGCAAGGGATTGAGTTCCGAGAAAAGGACGTTTCTTCCATTCTGGAACTTCCCAATCCTGGGCTTGACCCTTATAACTCTTAGATGGTGGAAGGTTGGAATCACCTTCTGGAGCTAAAAACCTTTTGAAAGGTGATGGTGCTGGCTTCGGCGGGACCTTGCCTTGGTGAAATCCTTCGCCATCCACACTTCTTTGGCCATGGAAACTGGCTTGACATTCTTCACTAGGATATTCAAAGGTTCGTTCAGTCCCCGAATGAACCTGGCCACCATCAGCTGTTCTTCATCTAGCAGTGGTGAGTATTTGAGGATGAGAGCGAACGCTTGGTGATATACTTTAATAGTTATGCTCCCCTGGGTTAAATCTAAGAATTCGTTCATCTTTGTTTCCAAAAAGCTGGGAGGACAGAATCTCTTCCTACCATGACGACCTCGATCCATGATCCTATCAATACAAAAATTCTTGTTAAGTCCTTTTATTTACAATTCAAATCCGACTTTAGATCCAACTGATTCTGGGGTTCTTTAGAATCATGGGATAAAGATCCCTTATATAGAACTCATTATTAGATAACAATTCATTTAGAACATATCATTCATATTCTTAACACAATAATGGTCCATCAGACCGAAAATTCCATCTAAACATTTCTCCATGGAAGGTTCAGTTATGCAGGTTTCTAATTTGTCATCCCTTAACTGGATCCACTAGGTCAAGTGTTAACAGTAGCAATCTGTCAGCACAATCCACTAATCTCGTAGTGATTTACTGAAGTCATTATCGTCATTCTAGTTTTACGAACATCATCACAGGGACTTGTCCCATTCATCCTCATTGTGGCTTTATTCAACTGATCGCTTTTCGACCAAAATTCAGGAATCAACTTTTTCAATTAGAATCTGAATAAACTCATCAATTTTTAACCAGAATTTTAAAATAATATCAACCACATTAGAATTCATCATCTGGATAGCATTTTTACTTATAATTTCAAGGTCTTAGATTTACTCGTATATATACTGCTAGTAAAGAGCTGCAGTTATACCCTTGGTATATACGGGTAGTCACGATCCTTGGAATTATAAGGTAAATACCATCATGACTAGGCCTCAAGTAACTCAGGGATTTACATACAATTGCGGTACTTCATCTGAAGACCCACTTTCAATTTTATGAATCTTCATTTTAAATATTAATTTGTATGAATTTTATCACACAATTACAACCTTTTATTGTTACTTCACAAATTTTTGACATTTTTGGCTTTTCAATTGATCCACTTTAGTCAATTCGCTCTGATACCAGCTGAAAGATCCCTGCCCCCTTCGCACATTGAATTTGGGGGTGCTAGCAGTAGAAGTAGCACTTCTTGCATGGGGCACGGCCTCTCACTCGGGGCCTCACCTTTTTTTCATTTTATCACATCCATTCACATCCTATCACATCTCATACACATCGTATCATATCCCATTTACATCTTATCACATTCTATTTTCATCTTATTACATCCATTCACATCTTATCGCATCCTATCTACATCTTATCACATCTATTTCACATGGTATTCCCATTTAGTAGCTTTTTCTAGTTTGATTCTAATAATGGGACTTTCTCTGAATTTCTACGAATTGCTTGGCTTAATTAAAGGTCCCTTTTCTCGAACAACTATTTCTATATTCCTTCTCAATTCCTCAATTGAATTATATTCAATATTCCTCTTTTGAATAAAAGAATTCATGGGATTTACAGAAATTAATTCTACCTATATTTCCACTTTTGATAAATAATCATAAATTGAATTATACTAAAAATTTCTCTTCTTTCCATTTAATTTCTTGGATCTCAAATACCGTGGAAATTTCTCTTTTTTGCATTTAATTATTTGCATTCCAATGTCATGGAAATTTCTCTTTTATCATCAATATTTCTCATAATAAAATACCCATTGATTTCAATATGCTAGGAATTTCTCTTTTCTTATCTAAATGATGGAATTCCAATTATCATAGGAATTCCTCTTTTACCATTTAAATATTTCTCATAGATAAAATAAATTTCTCTAAAATTCATCTTTGAATTTAAATAAAATACCCATTAATTTCAATATGCTAAGAACTTCTCTTTTCTCATCTAAATGATGGAATTCCAATTGTCATAGGAATTCCTCTTTTACCATTTAAATATTTCTCATAGATAAGATAAATTTATCTAAAATTCATCTTTGATTTTAAATAAAATACCCATTAATTTCAATATACTAAAAATTACACTTTCCTCATTTAAATATTTGAATTCCAATATGGTGGGAATTCCTCTTTCATCATTTAAATTTATCTATTCAAAAAGATAAATTCAACTAAAATCTTTCTTTAATTTTTAAGTAAAATATACATTATTTTAGCATCTCAATTTTTCTCTTACATTATTTGAATACATGGATTTCCATTGTCATGGTGGGGATTACTCTTTTAACATAAAAATGAATTACTAGAAATTCGTCTTTTTCCTAATAAACTATTTATACATAAACATAAAAATCAAATTTTCCATGATTATAATGAGAATCATTCAATTAATCTAGGATGATTAATCCTAGAATATGTTAGGAAGTACTCTTTTCATATTATGAATAAAAATGATTTATGTGTTAATTTTTCAAAAAAATTACCATAGCTTCGTTGCTATTACTGATAAGTCTCAATAATTTTGAAAACATAAAGTTTAGTAATATCATATAATAGAATAACCATTAATTGGATCAATATCCAATTATGGACTTGATTCCTAATTTTTTCATGAATTAAATAGCATAAAAGCATTAAAAAGCCACTTATTTGGTCTTAATTTGACAAGCATAGAAGTTACTATCAGATTAGAGAATTGCTTCATGAGAAGCTTCATTTGAATATAGAATAGGTCATATGAATGACCATTCTTTGGGGAGGAGAGAGACATGCTTAAAAGAAAACATTTAATTCAAGCAAAAATGGAAATTTATGTGTTTTATCACTACAATTCATTAAAGAACTTCAATTGTGTTAAAAAGTCATTCAATTGTTCTCGAAAAAAAAAGTCATTCAATTGAATGCTTCTCAAGCTTGAGAGGGGTTGAGAAGAGAGAAACATTTGGAGATTTAAAAAAAAAGACCATAAACCACACTTACCTCCTAGATTTCTTAATTCTTTATTTAAAGTAGAGGCCCCCAACCAATCAATTGGTTTGGTATGTTGATGAAGACTCGAAGGAATATTGAAGAGAGAGAGAAGCTCCAATCTCTTCAATTTGTAGAGGATAATAGAAAATATCATTATTTTAATATAATAATACTAGCATGGTATAGTTCTCATATTTTTTTACAAAGGGCTAAGGATCTATTTATAGGTGAGGGAGGCCTCTAACCAAGTCCAACTAGTTTCTAGAATTTTCCACGTTCAGTTTGGCTGAATTTGGACAAGATTTGGACCTAGTTTGGCTCCCTTTTGATTTGGTTTGATCCAGGAGAGAGGAGAGATAAAAATATCACCATATTTTTGAGTTTAAAAGTCCACCACACATGTGAAATAGGCACCTCCTTGAAGAGCCCCCTTCTCCTTACCACCAAGGTGTCAAAATGGAATCATTATACCCAAAATATCTCATTTTTTTAGTAATATACATAGTTTTTTACTAATAAACCTTGTACTCAAACAACTCTTCATCTTAAGTGGGCATTTATTCATTTTTGGGTAATTTTCTTTTATAAATTGGATTTATCTCCTCCCCACACTTGGATTGATCCTATTGGCCCATAGGAACCTTAATTGAACCATAATCCAAAAATTTCTGAAAATCTTGATCCTTAGGCTAAGGTCCTTTATACTTATTTTCAATTAATTCCAAATGCACATTGGAAAGTTCTTTTTGAAGTTCTGTTTCAGCGAAAACCTTTTTAGACACTAGGAGGATTTTTATATCCAAAAATATCTCAATTTTGGATTACCTCTCTCTAGATATTTTCTCTCTCTAGGTCAAAACAGGGTAAAATAGAATCTTTCTTTTATTTCAAAGAGGGGAATAATAACAAAATCAGAAGGGGAGGTTCTTACACCTGTACACCTCAAAAGCTGGTGGAGGGAGGAATCTTACATCCTACCCCATTTAAAAAACGCAAGATGTCCTCATCTCGTAGGTGGAGTATGATCTCTTTCATCTTCTTGTTCTTCTTCAATCACTTCCAACGTTACTACCTTGGAAGTGGACGGCCGATTTGGAAACATCTCTTTTTTACTTCCCCTATTCTGAGACGGAGGTCTTGCATTACTTTGGATTAAAACTGCGGGTTGGTTAGAGGGTCTACCTCTAGGATTTCTCTAATTTTGGCAGAAAGAAACCTGATTACTCTGGAAGGAAGGAGCTAGAGTCTGGAATCTTGATCCTTTATTTTCCTACCCTAAAAACCTTGTTCCAAAAGGAGTTGGGCAATCCATACTGCGATGTCCAAATCCTTGACAGTTATAGCATTTCACTCCCTTGTTCAAGGGTGGAACTTCTGAAGTTGAATTCCAAGGGATTGAGTTCCGGGAAAAGGACATTTCTTCCATTCTAGAACTTCCCATATCTTGGGCTTGACCCTTATATCTCTTAGACGGTGGAAGGTTGGAATCACCTTCTGGAGCTAAAAACCTTTTGAAAGGTGATGGTGCTGGCTTCGGTGGGACCTTGCCTTGGCGAAATCCTTCGCCATCCACACTGCTTCAGCCATGGAAACTGGCTTGGCATTCTTCACTAGGATATTCAAAGGTTCGTTTAGTCCCCGAATGAACGTGGCCATCAGCTGTTCTTCATCCAGCGGTGGCGAGTATTTGAGGAGGAGAGCGAACGCTTGGTGATATACTTTAATAGTTCTGCTCCTCTAGGTTAACTCTAAGATTTCGTTCATCTTTGTTTCCAAAAATCCGGGAGGACAGAATCTCTTCCTTAGGTAAATTTTGAGATCATTCCATGTCTGAGTGTTTCGATCCACACGGTTTGTCGATCCACACGGTTTGTCTCACCGTGGTTTCTACATGCTACTCTCGTTGTTTCTACTATCTTCAGCCTTGCACGAGCCATTTTTCTCTTCTCATTATACCCGGTGACATCGAAGTACTCTTCCATTGCTTCGATCCACTTCTCCACAGTCTCGCCCAAGTTTTTCCCTTCACCCTTGAAGGGTCCAGGCTGCAATCTATGAAGGGTTTTACGAACATCCAAGTCGAGCTCTTCCTCATCGAGTTGGGGGTTTTCATTCCTACATGACCTCGATCCATGATCCTATCAATACGAAAATTCTTGTTAAGTCCTTTTATTTACAATTCAAATCCAACTGATTCTGGGGTTCTTTAGATTGGTTAGCTCTCCATAGAACTGATTATCAGATAACAATTCATTCAGAACATATCATTCATATTCTTAACACAATAATGGTCCATCAGACCAAAAATTCCATCTGAACATTCCTCCATGGAAGGTTTAGATGATCTCGTACTTATTGGCTGAAGTCATTATCGTCATTCTAGTTACGAACATCATCACAGGGACTTGTCCCATTCATCCTCATTGTGGCTTTGTTCAACTGATCGCTTTTCAACCAAAATTCAGGAATCATATTTTTTAATCAGAATCCAAATAAACTCATCAATTTTTAACCAGAATTTTAAAATCATATCAACCACATTCGAACTCATCATCTGGATAGCATTTTTACTTATAATTTCAAGGTCTTAGATTTACTCGTATATATACTGCCAGTAAAGAGCTGCAGTTATACCCTCGGTATATACGGGTAGTCACGATCCTTGGAATTATAAGGTAAATACCATCATGACTAGGCCTCAAGCAAGTCAGAAATTTCCATACAATTGCAGTACTTCATCTGAAGCCCCACTTTCAATTTTATGAATCTTCATTCTGAAAATCAATTTGTATGAATTTTATCACATAATTACAACCTTTTATTGTTACTTCACAAATTTTTGACATTTTTGGCTTTTCAATTGCCATCCACTTTAGTCAATTCGCTCTGATACCAGCTGAAAGATCCCTGCCCCCTCCGCACAATGGATTTGGGGGTGCTAGCAGCAGAAGTAGCACTTCTTGCGCGGGGCATGGCCTCTCACTCTCGGCGCCTTGCCCACGGATATCCGGACAAGAGACTAATCCCCTGGTTCTTCCAAAACCGAACCTGAAAAAACTTCCCTCGCCCAAAAAGCACGGGCGATTCCTCCAAGATATTTTTACTCTGATGTAGTCAAGGTCATTACTGACCAAACTGATCCGACCGAACCTGTGAGTCACTTGGTCAGATGAAGGAAGAAACTTACACCTGGATCATAGAAACTAACGCTTTTTTCGCATCGAGAGACATAGCCGTTGATTCTTTTTCCATAGAACAATTACTATCCAGGATTTACTTCATCTATCCTACTATAACAGAATTGAGTCTCGTTTTACGGATCCATCAGTACAACCTAACCCCATCCAGTCCCATGGGTTAGCCAATTGCCCAACCACTATAGTGATGGGATCCAATTAGGAATCTGGTTAGGTTTTGTCCCAAGTACCACGGAAAAGAATTCGGAGGCCCCTCTAGCGAGATATTCATGCAAATTTAACGCTAGTCACACCACTTACACACCCAATATGAAATTGCCTTTTTCACACATTCAGCTATCTTTAAAATAATCGTTTAATGAAACCATAGTATCATTGATTATAATCCTCCAAAATATCCGGTTGAATCCTAATTTCCAATCATTCCTTCATCGGTGTACCTATGGCATCATTGGCAACCAGAACGCTCACCACCTGTCCCTCAGGGGGCCTTTTCGATAGTTCCTAGCTCATAGTACCCGACAATATAATCACTTATAAAAATCAATGTGGAATCTCCGTTGAAGATCAGTAAGATCAACCAACAGATCCATATAAAAGAGCCATGGACTCATCCATGAGGACCAACAAGGTCAATCAACTAGATCCATGCCCGAATTCAGAAAACAACTCTTACTCCTTGTTCCAATATCTTCCTTGACGCACGTGTGGGTATCTTTGATGACCCAGAGCCTGAGCACCGTATGGCAAGCACCCTCTAGGATTCTTCGCAGGTCACCTAGCGCTTCACTCATAGGCCGCTTCCTTGGTCCCTCATCCACCGTACTGGAAGCTCACCATTTAAATCGATGGTCAAGACCTCGGTCGACCTTGCTACGGGAGACGTCCTCCGTTGACTCTCCGTCAGCTGTTGCAACTTTATTAGTTAGGTCTCCACGACCTCATTCTCAAGATGGTCAAAATGCCTCCCCAGCATTATTGACATAAAACAATCATTTAAAAATAGGTCATAAATACAGTTTCTATAATGAACGCTCGTCTTTCACATTGTTCCACATTTGTCCACATTACTTAATCCATATCCAATTCATATGTATTCCTATTCTCATCTAATCACATCATTTTTCATCTCATCACATCTTTCCTCATTTATCCTCATCACGTCTCATCCACTCCCTCATCTACCCATATTCACATCCCATCACACCTTATTCATTTACATCACATATCATTCATTCACATCTATCTCAATTTACATCACATCTCATCACATTCATTCCACATCGCATCTCATTTATTCTTATCCTGATTCACATCACATCACATCTCATCCATTCACATTCCATATCATTCATTTACATCCGATTTACATGACATCACATCTCATTAATTCACATCCTGATTCACATCACATTACATCTCATCCATTCACTCACCTTGACATCACACCTTTCACATACACATCCACATCCATTCTTTCACATACACATTCACATCCATTCTTCCACATACACGTCCACATCCATTCTTCCACATACACATCCACATCCATTCTTTCACATACACATCCATATCCATACACATCCACATCCATTCTTTCACATACACATCCACACCATCTATCCACATACACATCCACATCCATTCTTTCACATACACATCCACATCTATACACATCCACGTCCATTCTTTCACATACACATCCACATCCATTCTTTCACATACACATCCACATCTATACACATCCACATCCATTCTTTCACATACACATCCACATCCATTCTTTCACATACACATCCACATCCATTTCCATTACATCACATCCTATCACATCTTTTTTTCATTTTATCACATCCATTCACATCCTATTACATCTCATACACATCTTATCATATCACATTTACATCTTACCACATTCTATTTTTATCTTATTACATCCATTCACATCTTATCGCATCCTATCTACATCTTATCACATCTATTTCACATGGTATTCCCATTTAGTAGCTTTTTCTAGTTTGATTCCGATAATGGGACTTTCTCTAAATTTCTACCAATTGCTTGGCCTAATTAAAGGTCCCTTTTCTCGAACGACTATTTCTATATTCCTTCTCAATTCCTCAATTGAATTATATTCAATATTCCTCTTTTGAATAAAAGAATTCATGGGATTTACAGAAATCAATTCTACCCATATTTCCACTTTGTATAAATAATCATAAATTGAATTATACTAAAAATTTCTCTTCTTTCCATTTAATTTCTTGGATCTCAAATACCATGGGAATTCCTCTTTTTTGCATTTAATTATTTGCATTCCAATGTCATGGTAATTTCTCTTTTATCATCAATATTTCTCATAATAAAATACCGATTAATTTCAATATGCTAGGAATTTCTCTTTTCTCATCTAAATGATGGAATTCCAATTGTCATAGGAATTCCTCTTTTACCATTTAAATATTTCTCATGGATAAAATAAATTTATCTAAAATTCATCTTTGAATTTAAATAAAATACCCATGAATTTCAATATGCTAGGAATTTCTCTTTTCTCATCTAAATGATGGAATTCCAATTGTCATAGGAATTTCTCTTTTACCATTTAAATATTTCTTATAGATACAATAAATTTATCTAAAATTTATCTTTGATTTTAAATAAAATACCCTTTAATTTCAATATGCTAAAAATTACACTTTTCTCATTTAAATATTTAAATTTTAATATGGTGGGAATTCCTCTTTCATCATTTAAATTTATCTATGCAAAAAGATAAATTTAAATAAAATCCTTCTTTAATTTTTAAGGATATTTTAGGATCCCAATTTTTCCCTTACATCATTGGAATACATGGATTTCCATTGTCATTACTCTTTCAAAATGAAATATTAGAAATTTCTCTTTTTCCTAATCAACTATTTATGCATAAATATAAAAATTAAAATTTCCATGATTATAATGAGAATCATTCAATTAATCTAGGATGATTAATCCTAGAATATGGTAGAAAGTACTCTTTTCATATTATGAATGAAAATTATTTATGTGGTAATTTTTTAGAAATTTTGCCATAGCTTCACTGCTATTACTGATAATTCTCAATAATTTTGAAAACATAAAGTTTAGTAATATCATATGATAGAATAACCATTAATTGGATCAATATCCAATTATGGATTCCTAATTTTTCCATGAATTAAATAGCATAAAAGTATAAAGAAGCCACTTATTTGGTCTTAATTTGATAAGCATAGAAATTACTTTTAGATTAGGTAATTGCTTCATGAGAAGCTTCATTTGAATATAGAATAGGTCATAGGAATGACCATTCTTTTTGGGGGAGAGAGAGACATGCTTTTAAAAAAAACTTTTAATTCAAGCATAAATGGAAATTTATGTGTTTTATCATTACACTTCATTAAAGAACTTCAATTGTATTAAAAAGCCGTTCAATTGAATGCTTCTCAAGATTGAGAGGGGTTGAGAAGAGAGAAACATTTGGAGATTTAAAAAAAAAGACCATAAACCACACTTTACCTCCTCCTCTAACCAAAGTTTGGAAATACTAGTAAGATTTGGTCACATGACCAAATCATAGAGAGGATATGGCATCAGTCTCATTCCACTAATGCTTGTAAATAACAATAAGTTTTGGTCACAAAACCAAATATACAAGACCACATTGAAATGGTGACTTCATAAGATGTTTGCACGAGTATTTTTTACTCTCTAAGTAAACACATACACTCTATATCATCCCATATTAACCACCTCTTTAAAGCAATGGAATCTAACCAAAATTTGGAAATACTAGTAAGATTTGGTCACATGACAAAATAATAGAGAGGATATGGCATCAGTCTCATTCCACTAATGCTTGTAATAACGATAAGTTTTGTTCACAAAACCAAATATCCAAGACCACAATGAAATGGTAACTTCATAAAATGTTTGCATGAGTATTTTTTACTCTCTAAGTAAACACATACGCTGTATATCATACCATATTAACCTCCTCTTTAAAGCAGTGTAATCTCACCAAATTTTGGAAATACTAGTAAGATTTGGTCACATGACCAAATCATAGAGCGGATATAGCATCAGTCTCATTATTGAGCCTTGCAGCTAGCCGCAATGTAGCCTTTATAAGATTTTGTCACAAGACAAAATGTTGGATACTTTGAACAAATATTTTAGAGATAGCCTCTAAATTATACGGGACTTATAGATTTGGTAACATGACCAAATCTGCAAGAAATTTGAGCTCAAATATACAAGGGATGAAAATATTTAGAAAATGACCAAATCTTTGGAGCCAAGCCATTAAGACTATGTAGACATGTGTATATTTATATTATGTGGGTGTTTGTATGTATACGCACACGTGTGTGTGATAGAGACACATATACATAAACTATCTTCCACGACATATGCATGGGTGTCCTAAGCACCACAAGCCCGTGTAAACAGTCATTTAAAAAAAAACAAGTCATAAATACAGTTTCTATACAAACTCTCGTCTTTCCACATTGTTCCACATCAATCCACATCCAATTCATATGTATTCCCATTCTCATCCAATCACATCATTTTCCATCTCATCACATCTTTCCTCATTTATCCTCATCACATCTCATGCACTCGCATCTACCCATATTCACATCTCATCACACCTCATTCATTCACATCTATCCTGTTTCACATCACATCACATTCATTCACATCACATATCATTCATTCACATCCCATATCATTCATTTACATCTTGATTCACATGACATATCACATCTTTCCTCATTTATCCTCATCACATCTATTCACCATCACATCCCATCCATCCATTCATTCACATCTATCTGATTCACATGTCATCACATCTCATTCATTCACATGCCGATTCACATCACATTACATTTCATCCATTCATTCACATCTATCTGATTCATATGTCATCACATCTCATTCATTCACATCCCGATTCACATCACATTACATCACATCACATCCCATCTATCCATTCATTCATATCTATCTGATTCACATCACATCTATTCACATCACATCCCATCCATCCATTCATTCACATCTATCTGATTCACATGTCATCACATCTCATTCATTCACATCCCGATTCACATAACATTACATCTCATCCATTCATTCACATCTATCTGATTCACATGTCATTACATCTCATTCATTCACATGTCATTACATCTCATTCATTCACATCCTAATTCACATCACATCTATTCACATCACATCCCATCCAACCATTCATTCACATCTATCTGATTCACATCACATCTCATCACATCTATTCACATCACATCCCATCCATCCATTCATTCACATCTATCTGATTCACATGTCATCACATCTCATTCATTCACATCCCGATTCACATCACATTACATCTCATCCATTCATTCACGTCTATCTGATTGACATGTCATCACATCTCATTCATTCACATCCTGATTCACATCACATTACATCTCATCACATCTATTCACATCACATCCCATCCAACCATTCATTCACATCACATACCATCACATCTATTCACATCACATCCCATCCAACCATTCATTCACATCTATCTGATTCACATCACATCTATTCACATCACATCCCATCCATCCATTCATTCATATCTATCTGATTCACATGTCATCACATCTCATTCATTCACATCCCAATTCACATCACATTACATCTCATCCATTCACATCTATCTGATTCACATGTCATCACATCTATCTGATTCACATGTCATCCAACCTTTGCCCAAAAGTTTTTATGCCCTTCTTCTCTTTACCCTTTGGATTTTTGATGAGATCCTCTCTTTGTCCAAACAATTGTACCCCGTCTTTTTAAAGGCCTTTTCTCTCTCCTTGTGATATTTCTGCTTGGTTTATTTGAAGCTTTATAAATTCTAAAAATTAAACCTTTAGCATTCTTTGCACCATGTAAATTAGGTTAATGTTAAGTTTTGAATTTTCTTTCAAAACTCCTTCTCTTGAGTGGTCCCCAAAGCTCTGATACCATTGTTAAGACCTTATGACCCTTGGAGAAGGAATTCTAATTTCTCAACCTAAAAATTAGAGCATAACATATATTTGCACAAATTGAAAGCATAAACCTTAAATAAACCAAATTAAGTAAAAAAGAGAGAAATAGAGTAGAAGTCATCGCCATTGACACAAGATTGGGTTGAATCTCCCCTGGGTAGAGTGTGGCTCTTGTACCACTCTCCCATATTTATATGTTAGAAAAGTACTTGCTTTTCAAAAAGATAATTCCAAAAACAATGCACAAGCAAGTGCATTTCAATTTATGAAAGTACAAGCCCTACAAAAATATAACAAGCATTAATATAAAGTCTTGGGTCTACCAAAAGTATAAAATACTATTTGGTATGTACAAAATCTATGAGGCCTTAACCTTACAAAAATATAGATGCCTAAATATGAAACCATAAAAGGTGTTCAGATGTCTTCTAAAATATCTCATAGTGGTCCAACACATGTTCCACCTGCAATTAACACATAATTTGCCACTCAATCATTACCTTCATCCAAAATAATATTAGTACTGCACACAGCTTGATTAAACACATTAATCTTGGTAGGCATTATACCAATGCAAAGAGCTTGATTAAGCACATTAATCATGGTAGATATATAAAAGACACGTTAAAAATAAAATATCTTGAAATATAATAATGGGTGTTCCCATAGAGGTTACGATACCATTTAGAAGAACTTGTGACGTCTCTTGGTCTTAATCTACATGGACCATTCACCATTCCAACTAGGAGTTTTTCTTCCATTTGGCGGATACCCTAGATGTCAGTTCCATATTTTAGTCGTGAGGATGGCCTTATGAGCTATTTGCTGGACTTGAGATTCCCTTTTGACACCCGGGAGCTATTGTTACATTGGACTCGAGGGTCCATGGTGCATTATAATGCATTTATCCATCTGACCCCCAAGAGAACTTATACCTAGCTTTCTCACTAACATTAGCTTCATCATCAACATTGGCTTTCTAAATTTTTCATTAGTTCCAGGTGGTTTGAGAGCCATTTCTTTGGAGTATATAGGGCTTGGATGTACATTTCATCTAGGTGGTGGTGGTTGTATAGATTACCTCATCTTTGGGGTGACATTCATATCTTTTCCATTTGATCTTGGAGGATACCCGGTGTGATGGGTTTTTTTGGAAAACTATTTTCTTTTAAAAGAAGTGTCTAGGAGCTAGTACAAACATGATGGATGAAAAGTTGCAGTGTACATATGAGAGTCTAGGAGCTAGTACAAACATGATGGATGGAAAGTTGCAATAATGTACATATGATAGTCTAGGAGCTAGTACAAACATGATGGATGGAAAGTTGCAATGTACATATGATAGTCTAGGACGTAGAATGTATAGCATGTGTCGGCCAAAGTAGATGAGGTAGTATGAAAGTGATGCAATCAACCGTGATAGATGGAAAAATAAAATGTAAAGATCATACACTTGCTAAAAAGGGGAGTTGTTTGTGAAAAATACAGGGAGATCCAAAAAAATAAAGGCAACAAAAAAGGAGAAAGAGAATGGGGAAATTGAAGACATTAGGTGGTAGATTCCTTTTAGAAAGAAAGGTAGAAAAAGTTTTTTTTTGTTTTATAGAAAGAATATTTAAGCTAGAGATTGCAAGAGACCCAGAGGGAAGTGTAAATAGTGTGAGTAAGTGAGGGTTGTGAGGCAGAGTAGAGAGAGTGAGTGTGAGTTAGAGAATCAGCTGAAGGTTATAGAAGGTAAGCCCAAGATCTATGGATGAATCTCTATTAGAACTTGGTGCTACCCAAGATATGCTCAATTGCAGTTTGTGTTTGAAGAAGACAGAGAGAGTGAGTGAAAGAGAGTGAGAATTTTGTAGAAGATGGCTACAAAATTTAGCAAAAATATTTAAAAGCCGTGGAAATGAAGATGAATACTTCAAGGGATGCTACAGGGAGTTACCTATATAGGTTCCCTTTTTTTATGTTTTTTTTTCTTGTTTGAGTTCAGAGTCTTAGGGTTGAGAGTGGTTTTAATTTTGCAAATATGAAGAAAATAGAGTGCTTTGGTTTGAACTTGTTGTGTGATTGGACGGTTGAGTTTTGTGATATAGTGATGATGTTTTGATTGGGATTACTAAGAAGATCAATTGGGAGTGATGCCTAAGTTAGTGTTAAGAGTTACCTGCCTAGGAACAGGATCAGCCCGAAAGTGAATAGTGGTCAGTCAGAGTCAACTGAGTGTCATAATAAGTCAGTTGAAGGTGCAAAAGGGTAGAGACACTCTTTTACGATATAGTGGAAGCTAGTTAGGGTCCAATTCGATAGCCAAAAATCTGTTAGACTCAGACATAATTTTTGTCAAGAGGTAAGCTGATATCAAATAAGGGGCTATAGTGCTGAATCATTATGGGATTTAAGGTGTTTGAGGGTTTGTAAGTGAAAGAGAACAAAGATGTGGGAAGGTCTAAAGTCAGTTGAGTCAGATAAAGAGTCAACATGCAGTCAACAGAAGGGTGTTGACATGATCAATAGGGTTTTGGAGGAAGGGACTTAAAGTTTGTTAGTTTTGGAAGAAAATCTGAGAGTTTAGAGGAAAAGAAGCTGTTGGAAAGTTTGATAAGGTCAGTTGAAAATTAGACAGGGGTCTTTGAGCAATGAACTGAGGTTAGATAAGGTGAGAAGTAGATTAGAGGAGGTTAACTAAGTTGTTAGGACTGAAGATCAAGGTTGCTAAGAGTCAGGTCTGATCCCACTCTTAAGCTCGGTGTTTTGAGTGATTTAGATGTTATAGAGGCAGGATTCTTTTCTCTCTTCCTATGTTTTGGTGCCCCCATGGAGGATTAGAAATTTCTCTTACAAAAATTTGATCAACAAGTTGCAGACCACTTGAAGATCAGCTCAAGACCTATGGCGAGAGCAAGATATGAGTTATTAAAAGGAGAAAGGGGCAAAGATGTAGACCAATTCCTAAGGAGAATTAAATTGGTAAAACTTAGCAACAACAATAGGGATGAAGATGCTTACAAAATAAAAATGATGGAATTGCTTTTGGAAGAAGCAGCTCTAGAGAGTGGTACAAGATTGTGGCTTTAGAGGAAGAAAGGCAAAATTGGGACCAGTTTGAGGGGGGCCTTGAGAAGGAGATATGGAAAACTTGACAACCCACGAGATCTTTGGAGAGAGAACTCAGTAGGTTATCTTAAGGGGGAGGAAGAAGAAATCATAGGACTTTTGAGTTTATTTGAAGTGATTTGGAGAATGATTTGTGAGGGTTTTAGAAGAGAATCAGGTCCCGCTAGACTTTCTAAAGAAAGACAAATTCATAGGATTGTTGCATGGGAGAGTTAAAGAAAAAGTGGAGCTTAAGCATCTAGATACTTAAGAAGAGGTAGTGAGGATGGTCACACAAAGCAATGGAGGAAGAAGGTGAGGAAATAAGAGTTGGCAAGAAAGGAAAGGGAAGCAAGCATGTATGCTAGACATGACCATATGTCAGGTGGGCATGTGGTGGAGCCTCTCCCTATGGACATGCATGTGGATAGGGATCCCCATGTGGGGGGTTCAAGGGTTGTAGAGCCAAATAGAGGGCAAGATGGTCTTCATCAAGAAATCCACATATTGATCAAGAAAATTAGAAACTTGAATCTTGCCATAAAACGTATTCAAAACCATGTAAGAAGGCCATAAGGGGAGAGACATCAAAGAAATAGAATGGAACATATCCAGTGCTACAATTATGGAGAGAGGGGTCATACCAAAACCTTAATGTCCTCAAGAAAGGAGATATCTAGGAGGTATATATCCTATTATTCAAAGATGAGAGGGTAATAGGGAGTTAATGGGAATCAAGTGCCTAGGCAAGGACAAGTGAAACCTCAAGATCCATTAGGTAATGTGAGTATTCTTGAAGTAATTATGGAAGAGGAAGCTGAGGCTAATGTGCTGGCTCTAATGAGAGGGTGAGGATGCAAAGATCAGAGTCTGAGGATGCAGGAAAGGAAAGAAAATCCAAGAAGATGCAAGAGAAGGGGAAGGCAACCATGCAACAAGAAGAATCTAGCAAGCAAGGAAAAGCCATGGCTAGAAGAAGGAAAATTGGCATGGATGACTTTGAGTTGGGAGAGGGACAACCCCCTCAGATAGTCTCCTCGATGATTTTAAAAATAAGAAGGCTGATAGCACTTATGGTTAGCTTTTGTACAGCTGAATTCTAGCATAAGGAGATAATGGCACAAGCTTGCGAGTGTTAGGAGAGTTAGATTTAAAATACTTGAGGCTAATGTAGTTCAACTGAGCAAGGATTCTAATATATTTCCTTTTGTGGATGTTTGGGTTCATGGCAGGAAGGTGAGCAAGGATATATTGATGGGGGAGCCCAGTTAAGTGTCATAACCAAAGAGGCTATGTATGATCTTGGATTGGAGGTGATAGGGGAGTCTATTTTCAGCATGAAGATGGCCAATAGTTCAAAGGTGAAGTGTCTTGGTGTGTGGTCACAGATATGTATTTGAATTTTCTTGGAAAGACTTAGTGATTGATATGCATGTGATGCCAGCAAGGTTTGGGGCATATCCCATTATTTTGGGAAGACCTCGATTGATTGCTCTATGAAGTCAAGACAGGATTGGTATATAGAGGTTGTATTGACTTTTTTGTTGATAGGCCTACCTAGAGAGAAGAGGATAATGTATGATTCAAAGACATACAATTCTTTGGAGCGCGAAGAGAAGTTGGAAGTGGATACAGAGGTTGATTCATCCTCTTTTGACAACTATGATGCTTATTCTATAGGATCCTCACATGAAGCTGATGATGATGACATCAAAGCTTGTTGGAGATGGAGGTGGAAATGTGTAGGATGCATATAGGTGAGGTTAAAGGGGATAATATGGCTGGTCATATAGCTAAGCAAGATCCTGTTCAAGATATAGAGCCCAATGTACCAAAAGTTGAGCTGATGGAGATGCTTGCTAGTAACCTTACTAGTGAGGAAAAAGAGCAGTATGGGGATTTATTTGACACATATCCAAATGTATTTGCCAAATATTACAATTAAATGAGAGGAAATTCAAAAGTTCTTCATGAGATAAAGATGAAAGAAGGTGCAAAACCACTGGCTTAAAAGTTAGGGAGGCTATGTATTATTCAGAGATAGGTTTTGGAGATAAAAGTAACCAAATTGTTACAAGTTGGTTTTTATACCCAGTTGATGATGCAAAGTGGGTTTCTCATGTAGTCATTATACCTAAGAAGGGTAATAAATGGAATTTTTGTGTGGATTACAAAACTCTTAATGCAGCCATGAAGAGGCATCACTATCCTCTCCCATTCCAAGATGAGATACTAGACCAAGTTGCAGGACATAAGAGTTATTCAGTTTGTGTTTGATTTAGTTAGCTTTATATACCCAGTTGTTGTTAATGAAAAGTGGGTTTCCCATGTAGTCATTGTACCTAATAAGGGTAATAAATGGAGGTTTTGTGTGTATTACAAACCTCTTAATGCAGCCATGAAGAGCCATCACTATCCTCTCCCATTTCAAGATGAGATACTAGACCAGGTTGTAGGGTATGAGAATTATTCAGTCTGTGATGGATTTAGTGGCTATTTTCAGAGTAGATTAGCCCCAAAATTCCAAAAAAAGACTAGTTTTATCACTCCTTGGGGGGTTTTGTTACAAGGTTATGCCCTTTGGGCTTCTTAATGTATATGACAATTTTCAAAGCTAGCTGGATAGGGTTCTTAGCCCATATCTTGGATCCTTTGTTAGAATTTTTATGTATGATTTTTGTGCTTATAGTGAGAGATGGATACATGTGGAGAGGTTGGACATAGTGTTTTAAAGTCTTGATGAAGATGGAGCACTCTTGGGTCATCAAGTGAGTGAGAATGGCATAGCTCCAAATCCTACAAAAGTGAGAACTTTATTGGAGATGGATAGCCCAAAATCAACCAAGGATCTTATAAATGTTGTCCAAAATTGTACAGGTCTTTTTGTATGCTTGTAGAGCCTATTTACCCTGTACAGAAAGCTAGTTAACAGGATTATTTTTTGTGGAGTCAAGTGGAGGAGAATGCTTTTGAGAACATCAAGGATATTCTTTCCACTCTTCTTATCTTGATGCTCCTAGATTGACATGATGTATTTGATTTGAGTCTTAGTGTTGGAAAGCATGCAATAGGGGTAGTGCTTATGCAAAAAGGCACAAAGAAGTCATACATGAGGCCTATCTACTACATTAGCAGGACAATGGGTGAGATACATAGTTCATGGAATGAAGTTGCTGTATTTGCAATGGAAAATGGAAATCAATGCATTACTTAGGGCTATCCTGCTTCTACTATGTTCGCAATGGGAGAGAGGATCTTGGGAAAGAGAGAGAGAGAGAGAGAGAGAGAGAGAGAGAGAGAGAGAGAGAGAGAGAGAGAGAGAGTCTCATTGGAGAGGTTAGTTGGTAGGTAGGACAAAGAGGAGACGTGGTGGTAATGAGTGAAAGAAATAGTTTTGATGTGGATTTGGTAAAAAGCCTATTAATGATTGACGATATAGAATATGGAAGGAATTTCAAATATGGCTTCTATTAAAGTGAAGTAAATAAGATTGAAAAGTATTTTTTTTTGTATATTAGATATCAGAGGTAAGTTTTAATATAAATATCCTTGAAATGAAGAAAAAATATTTTTACTAATTTTTGTGACTCCCTACATACAACGAGAATTATGATGCTAATAGGGGCTTTAATAGCTAGAAAGAGAATCCTAGTTCAAAATGTAGAGAGATTCCCTACTTTTAGGCTCAAAAGTAGAATAGCTAGAAAGAGAATCCTAGTTCCAAAAGTAGAGAGATCCCCTACTTTTAGGCTCAAAAGTAGGCTTCTTTATGAGCTTTGTCTCCTTAAGCCTCAAAAAAATTAGTCTTAATTCCTTAAGATTAGGGATCCTTATAGGGCCCTTTTTATGTTCAAATGCCCCCTAATGTTATTTCAACATTACCAAGTATTGATCACATTATATGAGCAAGAGTTTAGTAGGCTATTAACAATGATGGTATTATCAAAGGTTCTATGAATGCGAGTTAAGTACAAAGAATTATGTTGATTATTGAACATCGTTCAATTAAAGGTCAATTGAGAATGTTTCTTGTGAGATCAGGTGATTGTGTTCACATTGGGATTTAAAAATAATATCCACAATATCTTTGGAATTGTTCAATTGTCTTACCATGTGAACCCTATGTAAATAATCGGCTCTATGCTAGCATATATAAAATTTTGGAGCCATGCATCATGGAGAATAATTGTATTATTCATGTAGATGGCCTTATCTTACATATTGGTTAGCATCGATTGATTCATAATGCTTTGTTTACGATTTTGTGTTAGGAATGGTAAGTTAGAGAATTACTTCAAAGAATGTTCATTTTGCACTCAAATTGGATGCTAATGTCCATCGTGGAGGACAGAGAGGGTGATAGCATAGCTAACCACAATAAATTGGGTATTACTAAAGGCTACCAAGAAAAGGATTAGCATTACTTGCAAGGTAGAAAGAGTTAATAGGCTAACATTGATGGCATTATCAAGGGCTATCTGGGAGTCATATATAAAGTCAATTTTGTTGATTATTAAACATCATTAAGTTAAAGATCAATTGAGAATGTCTCTTGTGAGGGCAGGTGAGTGTGCTCACATTGGGATTTAAAGGTATCCCAAGTATCTTTGGAATTGGCCAGTTGTTCTCACTACAAGAGATAGGGAGCATAGTCACGTGAAGAGGACAGAGAGTAGAAAGAGGGGACCCAAGTAGGTGTGTAGGAGGGTGTACAAAATTTCAATATGCAGCTATGCATGTGGCTATAGCCAAGAACACAATTTCAGTATGCGTCTATGCATGTGGCTATAGCTGCGCATGGTTACTATGTGGTTATAACCGCTTTCATAGCCACATGTATAGTCGTGTGTAGCCGCATACTGGGGAAAAATCCAAAAATTCTAGAGAGAATCCCAAAATTGAGAAATTGTTTGATGAACTAGGGTGAGTGGCCCAACATATGTCGCATGTTCCATCAAATCTATACATGCTAATTGGTCTATCTCAAGATCTGTATGTCCCATTACAAGATCAACCAAAATATCTATCCCACTAGTAGTGGAATCAACTTCATCATCATCTTCATCATTATGTTTGGATTCAATTCCTTCCTCAATATCTTGGATAGGGACACCTTCATCTTGATTATTTGGTGTTATCTCATATTCTTTATCTTGTACCTGACCCTCCATATGTTCATTTTTTTTTCCACTTTGTCCCATGAGCTATTCAACATCTCTATCTTGAAAAAAACTTGTATGACATACCACCATTTCTTGTCATTTATATCCATATGAAACACAACGGAACACAACCTTGTAAGAAGAAACACATCAAGTGTAAATAAACATGCATAAGGATGATATAATAAAAGCTTATGGGTTACAATTTACTTATTCACAATGGTGAGGAATCACAAATGTGTCTCTCTTTGTTTACCAAAATTTTGTGGAATCGATCGCCGTAAATTCATTTGGATGACTTTTCACAGCTTCTTGTCACAGCTTCTTGAGAACCTCCACACACCGCATCCTTGAACCACTTCACATCCAATATAAAAATTTGCAATGCACTCAATCCAACCTTTAGGATGTTTTGAATCATGGAAAAATAATCAAGAATTGCTCCACTTTTTTTCTCAAAGTTTTCCATAACCCCACAATCTTGGGCATTTCTCTTTTATCTATACATTGACTATGGAAATGCCCTCCTTTGGACCACATAACATTGACTGTGGAAATGCCCTCCTTTGGACCACATAACATTGTATATCATTTACTACCACCAACACCAAATGAAATATATTTATGATATTAAATAACCACATCATGAGATTCTACTTTGGCCTTTTCCATTTCTTCATAAAGTAATCAATAGTACAATCTTTTGGAAGTGATGCAAGCTCTAGAAAAAATGGCAAGCCTCTCGAACCCATCCTAAATGCTCTTCTCTCCTTATATCAGTTTCTCCTCACCTCTTCATACCTTGCCATCCACCTCTTCATAACTTCACTACTATTAAGAATACAAAATGTATTCACCTTCTTTAACATAGATGTGTCCATTCTCCTTGCTCTTCCTTTTCCTTGTGGTGGTATGTGGGATTCTATGCGCTTATCATCCTCATTACTCCACAATCGTGGCATTGTGGGATCCTCTTGAGACAGAGACTTTGAAATGTGGACACATGCTTCTTGCACTAGCCAATCTCTGCCATGCACTCGCTGCCATGCACTCGAGGGGTGCACTACTAAAAAACCCTACGTATCACGTGCATTCAAAGGGTATTTAAAAAACCCCATTACCTGTGATGTTTTCATGATGAATAAAATGACTCCTTTTTCTTTATGGACTTATGGTTTTTTTTCAAAATCAATTAAAAAACCCCCTTGTGTAAATGTATTTCTATAAATTTGGCTTAAAATTTTGAATTAAAAACCCCTTCATTTGAACTTACATACTATACTTACATATTTTAAGGTGAACCCCAAGGCCATGCACTCATTACTCCACAATCGTGGCATTGTGGGATCCACTTGAGATAGATACTCTTAAATGTGGACACATGCTTCTTACACTAAGCAACCCTTTGCATTGCTTCCTTTTGGCCTAGCTCCTAACAGAATCCTTTAAGGTCTTGATGAAATGCTCAAGGAAGAACATCCACCAAGCATTCACAACACCACAAACCAACACTTCATCTATCAAGTGTACCATAAGGTGTAATGGACTAGGTAGAATAGTTTTTTGGATGTTTTTCTCTATCATGCACACTGCCTCCACTATCATTACTCGGGCTGCATTAATAGTGGATAGGATGGATCTCCTTAGAACTTATCTACTTAATATCCCATGTAATTATCATCACATGTCTTAAAAAATTGCTCAATAAAAATATCAATCCATGTTAGAATTTTTAGTTTTTCATACCTCACCACCACTGTCCCCATTTTCTACATGGCCTCGTGCACTTTTTGATCACACCCACTAATGCATATGGGAAGAATGAACTATGTAGCACAAAACATTGCAATCAATGTTATGTAATTACAATGAAAGACCATCATGAATATTATATAAGTAATTGAACATCCCTAAAACATCTTGTGCCAATCATGCATTTTTAGACCATACAATTGAGTTTCTCCTTTCTTCTTTATTTTTGTGAATGCCCCCTCTTAAAGAACACATGACACTTGTAGGGGAACAAAAGGATGCAGTTAGATCCTTCACTCTCTTCTCCTTTAATATTACATTATATATTAAGCTTTATGTAATAATGCATTAATCATAAGCTTAATGCATAATACATTTATAAGTTAATGAATTCATGCATTGAGCTTATGCTTAATGGATTATTGCATAAAGATTAATATATAATGCAAGAATACATTAAGCATAAGCTTCATCCATGAATGCATAATATTATAAATGCACTATGTGTTAAGCTGTGCTTAATGCATTATTACATTAAGCTTAATACATAGTGCAATAATGTATTAAGCATAATCATAAGCTTAATGCATAATTCTTATATTTTATGTATTGAATTATGCATTTATGCATTAAGCTTAAACTTATGCAATAATACATTAAGCATTAATTTTATTGCATTAATTTTATTACATTAATGCAGTAAATCTTGTACATGACTGAGAGAACTTGGAGAAGATTGCCTTGACCTAGCCAAAGAAGACAAGAACCTAGCCATAAAAAGAAAAAGATGAGTAAAGTTTAAGCCATATGATTTAAGCCATAATGGCTTAATCTTAATGCATTTAAGCATAATGCATATGCTTTAAGCCATAATACATAAGGTGAATACATAAGCATAATGCATTATGTAGATACGTTAAGCCATAATACATAAGCTTAATGCATTAAGCCATAATACATAAGCTTAATGCATTAATGCACTAATGCATTATGCATAAGCCATTATGCATAAGCATTAAGTATATGCCATTATGCATAAGCTTAATACATTAATGCAGTAATATATTAAGCATGGTAAGCCCTTGATAAAACTCTTTGTAATTTTTTGCACCTTTGGGTGCCGGGGATTATTTCTTGAGTTTTTTTGGCCTATGTATAATGCTTAAGCTTAATGCATTATACATCATGCGTTAATGCATTATACATAATGCGTTAATGCATAAGCTTAATTTGTTAATGTATTATGCATATTAATATGTTATTGCATTGAGAATTATACATTAATGCTTAAGCTTATGCATTATGATCTATGTATACTTATGTTTATGTGTAGCTCATATTGTATTAAACTTAATACATTTGCATTATGTATTAAGCTTAATGCATGAATGCAATAAGTTTAATGTATTATGCATTAACGCAATACATTATGCATAATGTATTGCGTTAATGTATTAAGCTTATTGCATTATGTATAATGCATTAGGCATATGCTTAATGCATCACACTGTTATGCTATTTTAGGAAAAATGGAAAACCCCAAACTCATGTACAAGAGTGGTCGAGGCATGTGCATCTAGCCTTAGTACACTCAAGTGTTCTTCAGACTCAAACCAATAGTCCAGAACCCTTTCAAGTTTCCCTTCTCTTATAAACTTGTCTTCAACCAGTTTTCATTTGTCATACTCTCAATCTATAGACCACTTGTCAACAAGTTGGTAGCCAGTTGCCATTTGTCATACTCTCAATTTATAAACTGGTTGTCAACCAGTGGTGGTTATAAACCCTTCCAACCCATAAACTGGTTTCAATGCTATTTTTTCTATTTTTTTGTTTAAAATAAGCATTTATGGAATTTTTACCAAGATACCGCACATTTTGTTGTGGATATTTGTGAAAAGTGAATTTCTATAATTTTTAGGAATTTTTTCCTAATTATTTAAAAAATTTTAGAGCATTGTTTGAAAAAAAAAGTATTTTTTATGCATTTTGGTGGGTTTTTCGTGGAGATGCTATTAATTTTCTTTCTACTGAAATGCAATGTGGGGCAGCCAATTAATGCATTGAGTTCTCTCCCGTGTGTGTGGGACTCTTTTCTCCTATCAAAACTCAAATTTTTTTCTATTTTTCTCTCCCGTGTGTGTGAATACCTCTTTAAAAGGCATATTTTGATAGAAAGATGCATAAAGAAATTTATTTTTATTTCAAAAGAGTTATTCTCATCAATTTTGATTTTATGCATAGAAAGATGCATAAAGAAATTTGTTTTTATTTCAAAAGAGTTATTCTCATCCGATTTTGATTTTATGCATAGAAAGATGCATAAAGAAATTTATTTTTATTTCAAAAATGTTATTCTCATCCGGTTTTGATTTTATGCATAGAAAGATGCATAAAGAAATTTATTTTTAATTCAAAAGAGTTATTCTCATTAAAATTGAATTTATGCATAAAAGATTTATTTTTATTTCGAAAGTGATATAAAAAATAAGAATTCTCTTACATTCTATAAATAGATGTGATAAGATGTGATATGAATCAGACAGATGAGAATGAATAGAGGATGGATGTGATGAGAATAGAAGTGATGAGAATAAAAGGTAAATAGATGTGATGATATGTGATGCGAATCAGATAGATGGGAATGAATAAATGGATGGATGTGATGAGAATAGAAGTGATGAGAATGAGAGGTAAATAGATGTGATGAGATGGGATGCGAATCAGATAGATGGGAAAGAATGGATGGATGGATGGATGTGATGAGAATAGAAGTAATGAGAATGAGAGGTAAATAGATGTGATGATATGTGATGCGAATCAAATAGATGGGAATGAATGGATGGATGGATGCAATGAGAATAGGAGTGACGAGAATGTGAGGTGAATAGATGTGATGAGATGTAATGCGAATCAGATAGATGGGAAAGAATGGATGGATGGATGCGAAGAGAATAGAAGTGATGAGAATGAAAGGTAAATAGATGTGATGATATGTGATGTGAATCAGATAAATGTGAATGAATAGATGAGATGTGATGTCATGTGAATCGGGATGTAAATGAATGATAAGGGATGTGAATGGATGTGATGTGATGTGAATCGGGATGTGAATGAACGATAAGGGATGTGAATGAATGATAAGGGATGTGAATGAATGTGTTAGCATGTGAATCGGGATGTGAATGAAAGAGATGTGATGTGGAATGAATGTGATAACATGTGATGTAAACTGGATAGATGTCAATGTATGTGAAGTGTTGAGATGTATGGGTAGATGCAAGTGGATGAGATCTGATGAGGATAAATGAGGAAATAAGTGATGAGGAAAAAGATGAGGAAATAAGTGGATGAGATCTGATGAGGATAAATGAGGAAATAAGTGATTAGATGAGAATGGGAATACTTATGAAATGAATGTGGATTGATTTGGGTTGATGTGTGGATAATGTGGATTTATGTGAATGGATGTATGGATAATGTGGATTGACGTGAATGGATGTATGGAGACGATGTGGATTGATGTGTGGATAATGTGGATTGATGTCGATGGATGTATGGATGATGTGGATTGACGTGTGGATTGATGTGGATGGATGTATGGAAGATGTGGATGGATGAGTGGATAATGTGGATTGACGTGAATGGATGTATGGATGATGTGGATTGATGTATGGATAATGTGGATTGACGTGAATGGATGTATGGATGATGTGGATTGATGTATGGATAATGTGGATTGACGTGAATGGATGTATGGATGATATGGATTGATGTGTGGATAATGTGGATTGATGTGGTTGGATGTATGGATTATGTGGATTGACGTGTGGATTGATATGGATGGTGGATGTATGGAAGATGTGGATGGATGTGTGGATAATATGGAAGATGTGGTGGATGTATGGAAGATGTGGATGGATGTGTGGATAATATGGCTTGATGTGGATGGATGTATGGATGATGTGGATTGATGTGCGGATGAAGCGAGTGGATGTGATTTGATGTGGGAATGATGTGATGTGATAGGGATCGATTAAGAAAAAAAAAGGAGTAAGAGTTGTTTTTGAATTCGGGCATGGATCTAGATAATTGACCTTGATGGTCCTCAAAACGGATGAGTCCATGGCTCTTTTATATGGATCTGTTAGTTGATCTTGCTGATCTTCAATGGAGACTCCATTTTTGTTAAAGTGAATACTTGCCGGTTACTATGAGCTAGGAACTATCGAAAAGGCCCCTGAGTGGACAGGGGGTGAGCGTTCTGGTTGCAAATGATGCCATAGGTATACCGATGAAGGAATGTTTGGAAATAAGGATTCCACTGGATAATTAGAGGATTATGATCAGTGACACAATGGTTTCATTAAATGATTGTTTTAAAGATAGCTAATGCTAAGAAAAAGGCAATTTCATATTGGGTGTGTAAGTGGTGTGACTAGTTTTAAGTTTGCATGAATATCTGGCTAGGGGGCCTGGGAACTCTTTTCCCTGGTACCCGGGACAAAACCTAACCAAATTCTTAATTGGATCCCATCACTACAGTGGTTGGGCGGTTGGCTAACCCACAAGACTGGATGGGGTTAGGCTGGATTGATGGATCCTTAATTTGAGACTCAATTCTGTTATGGTACGATAGATGAAGTAAATCCTGGACAAAAATTGTTCTATGGAAAAGAATCAACGGCTGTGCCTCTCAATGAGGAAAAAAGCGTTGGTCTCTATGATCCAAGTACAATCTTTTTCCCTGATTTAATTTGGGACTTACGGGTTTGGTCAGATCAGTTCAGTTAGTTAAGGCTTTTGACTACGTTAGAGAAAAGTTATCTTGGAGGAATCGCTCGTGCTTTCCGGGCAAGGGAAGTTTTTTCGGGATTGGTTTTGGAAGAACCGATGGATTAGTCTCTTTTCCGAATATCCGTGGGCGAGGCCCCGAGTGTGAGACCCTGCCCTGCGCAAGAAGTGCTACTTCCGCTCTGGGATAGAACCCCTGAATTCGTTGTGCGGTGGGGATAGGGACCTCACAGTTCCTATGGACCAATAAGATTAATCCAAGTGTTGGAATGAGATAAATCCAATGAATAAAAGAAAATACCCAAAAATGAGTAAATGCCCACATAAGATGAAGAGTTGACTGAGTACAAGGTTTATTAGTAAAGAACTATGAGATATTACTAAAAAAATGAGATATTTTGGAGTAATCATACAATTTTGACACCTTGGTAAGGAAAGGGGGATACTTCAAGGAGGCACCTATTTCACACATGTGAATGAGTTTTTTATTCCAAAATATTAAGATATTTTTATCTCTCCTCTCTCCTAGATCAAATTAGATCAAAATATTAGGATATTTTTATCTCTCCTCTCTCCTAGATCAAAAAGGGAGCTAAACTGGTCCAAATCTTGTCCAAATTCAGCGAAACTGAAGCTAGAAAACTCTAAAACTTAGTTGGACTCGGTTAGTGGCCTCCCTCACCTATAAATAGACCCTCATTCTTTTGTATTCTCATCTGTGAACTAGACCATGCCAATATTACATTAGAATAAGCATATTTTCTATTATCCTCTAAAAATCCTCTACAGTTTGGAGAGATTCGAGATTCTCTCTCTCTTCAACCTTCCTTGGAGCTTTTCTCTCAACATACTAAACAATTGATTGGTTGGGGGCCTCTCCTAAGAATAGAGAAGCAAGAAAAACAAGAGGTAAGATGTGACTTTATGGTTTTTCTTTAATCTTCTAAATGTTTTTCACTTCTCAACCCCTCTCTCAAGCTTGAGAAGTATTCAAATGAATGGTTTTTCAATGCAAATGAAGCTCTCTAATGAATTCTAATGATTAATCAAAAAAAGTTTGCATTTATGCTTAATTTAGGATGTTTTTAAGTATATCTCTCTCCCCCCCAAAGAATGGTCATTCTTATGACCAATTCTATATTCAAATGATGCTTCTCATGGAGCAATTTCTAATTCTAAAATCAAACTCTATGCTAGTCAAGCTAAAGGCCAAAGAGATGGCTTTTTTATGCTTTAATGCTACATAAATTATGGTAAACTTAGGAATTAAGTCCATAAATTGGATATTGGTCCAAATGATAGTTATTCTATCATATTATATTACTAAATCTTATGCTTTTCAAAATTATCAATAATAGCAGCAACAGTATGGCAAAATTTTTGAAAATTAACACATAAATCATTTTTATGCATAATGTGAAAAGAGGACTTCCTACCATATTCTAGGATTAGTCATCCTATATTAAATGAATAATTCTCATCATATCTATGGAAAATTAATTTTTAATGTTTATGCATAAATAGTTAATTAGAGAAAAAGATGAATTCTTAGTAATTTCATTTTTATGAAAAGAGGAATTCCCATGATAATAGAGATCCATGTATTCCAATGGAGAAAAAGAAAAAATGGAATACTAAAATAATGGATATTTTATTTAAAATTAAAGAAGAATTTTAGAAAAAATATTTTTATGCATGAATAAATTTAAATGATGAAAGAGAAATTCCCATCATATTTGGAATTCAATCATTTAAATGGAAAAAATGGAATTCTTGTCATATTTGGATTAATGGATATTTGTATTCAAATTTAAGAGAAATTTTAGTTAAATTTATTTTTATGCATCAAAAAAATTTTAATGATAAAAGAGGAATTCCCATTATATTTGGAATTCAATCATTTAAATGAAAAAAGTGAAATTCTTGTCATATTAGGATTAATGGATATTTTTATTTAATTTTTACGAGAAATTTTAGTTAAAATTATTTTATGCATGTATAAATTTAAATGATGAAAGAGGAATTTCCATCATATTTGTAATTCAATCATTTAAATGAAAAAAGAGGAATTCTTGGTATATTTGGAATATTTAATATTTTTACTTAATTTAAAGAGGAATTTTAGATAGATTTAATTTATGATAAAAGAGGAATTCCCATGACATTTGGATTGCACTCATTAAATGAGAAAAAGAGGGATTTCAAGCTTATTCAAAAATAAAATAGATATTGGTATTTAGTTAAAAGAATAATTTTTATGATCTTTAAGAAAAGAAAGAATTGAATTAATTTTTGGTGTAAAAAGATGAATTTTCACCATAATTCTACCTAGGAAATTAAGGTTCTCACAGCTGGTATCAGAGCTTTGTTGTTGAAAGCTAATAAGGAGAAATGAATTCTTATCAAAAAATTGTAATAAAAACTCAGAGAGCATTTACATATTGTATTTTTATTCCTTAAGCTTCACTGATGAAGATTTTTAATCAAAGAATTTGATTTTATAGATGGAAGTTCCACACTTATCTGGTGTTCCTGACCTCACCTAGACACAAGACATGACTACGTTCGCCTTCAAGCATCTCATCTCTTCCGCTACAACTCGAACAAGCCGAGCCAGACTTGCAGGCCATTTCGAGTATCTATATTTTCCAGACCCAACAGAGAGATGGCAACACAAGTGGTTTGCAGGGCAGTATGTCCATGCCTCTTGCGACCAGTGTGCGATGCTGAGGCAAAATCTCTCATTGACCATGATTCTGATGAAGTTGAAAGTGATACATGGTGTTATTTTATTACACTCAATGCCTCAAAATTTTAGACTTTCCTGCCAAATCTACAGACTCCTTAGTCGCTTTATTCCTAAGGATAAGATAGTAGCTCCCTTGGCAGTATAACGGAACATTTGTATATGGGCATGTCTATAGCCCAGTATACCGTCGTCTTATGCGTCTATAGCCCAGTATACCATCGTCTTATGCGTCTCCCGAGGAGATTTTGACTTCTGAAGCCGAGTTGCTCTATGTACATTTGCAACTTTTATATAAATAAAGAAATGTTTTGTGGAGAAAAATTCCCTGTTGTATAAGTGATTGTTTATTGATGAATTGATGAAGTAAAATCTGTTATGTCATAGATCTCCAATAAGATCATTTATCTTGTTTAAGAAATTATTTTTCAAACCTCTTAAGTCTTAGGATCTGGTGGACGATATTAAAATAAAAATTAAATAATATATCATTTTTGGCAGAATCATGAGGCAAGGAAACCGTGGCCGTCAGCCAAACCCTCTCTCTAAAGAAGAAGAGAGGGTCTGGTCGTCAGCCAGACCCTCTCTCTAAAGAAGAAGAGCTTGACCCCGACGTTCACAAGGCTCTTCAGGACCCTTCAAAGGAGAAGGGGAGAACCTGGGCGAGGCTGTGGAGAAATGGGTGGAAGCTATGGAAGAGTATTTTGATGTCAAAAGCTACAATGAGCGGAGCAAAATGGCTCTTGCCAGGCTGAAAATTGTGGAAACATCCAGGGTGGCATGGAGGAACCATTGTGACACCAACCATCTGGACAGGAATACCCAGTCCTCAAACAACCTAAAAACCTATTTAAGGAAGAGATTTTGTCCCCCCGAGTTTTTAGAAACAAAAATGAATGAATTCTTAGAGCTAAATTAGGGGAGCAAAACCATTGAAGAATATCACCAGGCATTTGCTCTTCTACTCAAGTATTCACCACCTCTAGACGAAGAGCAACTTATGGCCAGGTTCGTTCGGGGAATGAAACAGTGGTCAAGAATGCCAAGCCAGTGTCCATGGCAGAAGCTATCAAAATGGTGAAGGACTTTGCCAAAGCTTTCATTGTAAAAGTCCTGCCAAAGCCAGCCCTGTCATCCTTCAAGAGATTCCAGACACCGGGAAGTTCTTCCAACCTTCTGCCTCCAAAGAGACACCAAGGTCCCAATCAGAATATGGAGACCGGAAGCTTCAGGAATGAAGGAAGGCTTTTCTCTCGTCGAAGTACTTTCTCAGGAACTCTGGCTTTCTCAAGAATGCAACGGGAAGAGCTTTGAAGTGAGAACAAGTGCTTCGGATGTCAGGGGTTTGGGCACTAGCTCAAGGATTGCCCATCTCCTTCTATGGGCCAAGGAAGCCAGGATCCCAGAGTTCAAAGACAAACTCCTTCATATCAGTCCACCAATCAGGGTCCCCCACACCAGAATCAAGGCAACCCCATAAGAGTGCCATCTCAGCCTGTAGCCTCCATTCATGCGCAAAGCAGTCTCCAAACTCCCTCCCAAAATTGGGGTAACCAAAGAGAGAAAGTTCCACCTCAGACTATATAGCAGCTAGAGCTGTCACTATAGCTGATGAAGTGGAGGAAGAAAAAGGACAAATCTATGCAGCAATAGAGCATGAGAGGGGAATAACCGCGTCAATTTTCAGTCCTCCAGACTCTAGCAGAGTACTAGGGTAAGCAATTCAAGCTTTTGATTGATTCATGCAGTACTCACTCTTTTATTTTCCCAGGATGTCTGCGTAAATTAGTCCTAAATCAAAAATCAAGGAAACCTATGCAAGTGGAATTGGCCAATGGAAAGATTCTTTTCACACACCTTGAGACAGACCTTATTCATTTTAGCCTAGATGGGAATGTAACAGAGTGCCAGTTCAGAGTCCTACCCTTGGGAGTCTATGATGGAATCCTTGGAATGGATTGGCTCCGTAAGAATCAGACTGACATTCATTGTCACAAAGAAACCATCTCTTTCCTTGACCTTCATGGGAATAAAGTTCAAGGATTGGCTCCATAAGAATCAGACTGACATTCATTGTCACAAAGGAACCATCTCTTTGCTTGACCTTCATGGGAATAAAGTTCAAGGAACTAGAATTTTCGGATCCCCAGTGCTACAATTAGTCAAGGCTTCCAAATTATTAAAAGGGCTCAGAAAGAGACAAGCTATTTATGTCGTTAAGATGAATCCAGTAGACATAAAAATGCAAGGCTAAAAAGAACCAGAGTGGTTAAGTGAGTATGCAGATGTGTTCCTTGAAGAGATGACTAAGATGCCTCCATCTCGCGAAGTCACGATCATGAGATCGAGTTAACCCTCGCGGAGCTCAGCCAGTGGCTCAACGTCGTGCATACAAAATGCCAGTCCTCCTGAAGCCATAAAACTTAAGGAGCAGTAAGAAAACTGTTAGAGCAAGGATTCGTTAGACCCAGTGCCTCACCTTGGGGTGCGCCCGTTCTTTTTCAAAAGAAGAAAGATGAAGCGTTAAGACTCTGTATTGAGACTACAGAGGATTGAATCAATTAACAATTAAGAATAAGTATCCTAATCCTAGGATTGATGAACTTGTGGATCGATTAAGTGGGACCCAAATGTTCACAAAGATAGATCTCAAATCCGGGTACTACCAGATCAGAATCAAGGAACGGGACATCCTGAAGACAACATTCAATACTCGCTATGGGAATTATAAGTTCACAATCATGCCGTTTGGATTGACTAAAGCCCCGATGACATTTAATCGTCTTATGCAGGATATTCTTAGAGAATACTTGGATAATTTTGTTCTTGTCTTCTTTGATGACATCTTGGTATACTCAGTTAGTGGCCTCCCTCACCTATAAATAGACCCTCATTCTTTTGTATTCTCATCTGTGAACTAGACCATGCCAATATTACATTAGAATAAGCATATTTTCTATTATCCTCTAAAAATCCTCTACAATTTGGAGAGATTCGAGCTTCTCTCTCTCTTCAACCTTCCTTGGAGCTTTGCTCTCAACATAGTAACCAATTGATTGGTTGGGAGCCTCTCCTAAGAATAGAGAAGCAAGCAAAACAAGAGGTAAGATGTGACTTTATGGTTTTTCTTTAATCTTCTAAATGTTTTTCACTTCTCAACCCCTCTCTCAAGCTTGAGAAGTATTCAAATGAATGGTTTTTCAATGCAAATGAAGCTCTCTAATGAATTCTAATGATTAATCATAAAAAGTTTGCATTTATGCTTAATTTAGGATGTTTTTAAGTATATCTCTCTCCCCCCCAAAGAATGGTCATTCCTATGACCAATTCTATATTCAAATGATGCTTCTCATGGAGCAATTCCTAATTCTAAAATCAAACTCTATGCTAGTCAAGCAAGAGGCCAAAGAGATGGCTTTTTTATGCTTTAATGTTACATAAATTATGGTAAACTTAGGAATTAAGTCCATAAATTGGATATTGGTCCAAATGATAGTTATTCTATCATATTAAATTACTAAATATTATGCTTTTCAAAATTATTAAAAATTATCAGTAATAGTAGCAACAACGAAGCTATGGCAAAAATTTTGAAAATTAACACATAAATCATTTTTATGCATAATGTGAAAAGAGGACTTCCTACCATATTCTAGGATTAGTCATCCTATGTTAAATGAATAATTCTCATCATATCCATGGAAAATTGATTTTTAATGTTTATGCATGAATAGTTAATTAGAGAAAAAGATGAATTCTTAGTAATTTCATTTTTATGATAAAAGAGGAATTCCCAGAATAATAGAGATCCATGTATTCCAAGAGAAAGAGAAAAAATGGAATACTAAAATAATGGATATTTTATATAAAATTAAAGAAGAATTTTAGATAAATTATTTTTATGCATGAATAAATTTAACCACGACATTGATTAGTTTCTCCTAGGCCTACACTTCCAAAAAAGGTGAAGGAGAAGTTTGCAAAAGATGAAGTGCATGTCCACACCATGAAACTTGTCCACTGCACACCAAAATTTGGCCACACCATGTCACCTATCATTAAACTTGGTCATATTTGCTCTGAAATGAGACCAAATCATATCCTAATGCCATGTCCACCACTCAAGATCACCATTTTTAATGGTGATTTACAAGAGGAAGTTTTTATGGAGAATGTTATGTGCATATACTAGGAGGCTAACCCACCCTAGGCATGTGAACATGGGAGCATGGGAACATGCTCTAGTGGGACAAGGGTTAGGTCTAACCTTGGGTTGAGGTTAGGGTCAGGCAATCAAGGGTCACACGTGGAAATGGAGAGTCAAGAGTCACTTGAGGGCCCTCCTATATAATAGGGGCATGGGGCATTCTCAAGGAATGTTCTCTTGTGTAGAGCATTGTGTCTACTCTCTTGCCATTTCAAGCTGGAGCCAAGTGCTACTGGAGTGAAGTCATATCTCTTGGTAGTATGGGAGACTAAGGTAAGATATGTGATACTTCATTGTATTCATGTGTGCACCCTTGGGCTCGGGGGTGGTTGGGTGGATGAGTATATACCTCGTTCATGCATGTCTATGTATGCTTATTAGCTAGAGAGATCTTTAGGGTTTTAATAGTGGTATTAGAGCGGTCTCTAGTTAGTTTTTGATGTTTTTCTCCTCTTATGTTTCTTTCATTATTCCAAAATTTTTAGCCTTTTTAAAAGTAAATTTTAAACATTTACTAAGCAAAAAAATGTTATTTTTTGGTTTGTTTTGGTGGTCTATGTGTTGAAAACATCAATATGGCAGTTGAAACACGGTGCTTCTTAACTTGGATGATGTATCGATGTTGCGGGGAAATTTGTCAAGATCCTTCTCTTGAACTATTCGCCAAGTGGTGGGGAGGCATTCAATCAATCTCTCAAGTCCCCCTGAATCACTAATCTCTCTTGCTAACTATATGGTCTCAAATATTTTATGCTACATTTTTTATGATGTGCATCGGGTCTAGAAGATGATTTATTCTTATCTTTGTCCAATATGGGAGACGAAAGAAGATTGAATGCCTTGTCATTCCCGACAATGGCATATAGGATAATCCTCTCCATGATACTGTCCAATCTCCTACTCGTAGAGGATGTGGGGGGGTTCCTATTGTAAATGGAACAAAATCCTTTTTGATCAAATGGAAAATATTGATGATGGTCTTCATATATAACCTTCTTGAGATGCACATGCCATGATGTAACAAGCGATGGTTCATAAATCAGACAAGCATTGTGACTGGATGTTGTGAGTCCCAATTATACATAATGTATAAATAAAATATATTTAGAACCAACTTATATTTAATAATTCAAATCATAAGAAGGTGATTGTGAATAGAAAACATATCAGAGCACTCTCCATACCCTGGAAAGTCATGCATTGTTCACATTAAAACTTCCTTCACCTCCATACTACATTGTGTAAGCGGTCGAGACACATCATGCACTTGGATGCCATGCCATAGTGTCTCAAGCTCCTCGACCACCAACGACTAAAGGTTCAAGGTACACATCCATGTTCTTGACCTTGTGCTTGCCGATCATGATAAGAGTTAGCATCACAACATGACGCCTCTTTATTCAGGAATCATCGTACCTTGCAAATGACTTCGGTAGTGAGACTCTCAACATTTCGGACATTGAGTTGCATCTTAATGAGCACCCCAAAATAGTGAACAATCATTAATACATACATGTATATGTTTGTAATCCATTTCAAGTGTTGTCAATACTCTCCTACCATGGGACCTTGTGTTGGGCATCTTATTGTTGGAAGGAAACATCTTCTTCATGAGCCTACAAAGGGTTTAAGAGAATTTTAAATATTATTTATAAAGGGTATGGTATGTTAAAATTGTAAATTGGTGCTAACCACAAACTCTAAGGACTCACAAAAAGAGGCTTGTAACACTATCATTTCTCCAACCATACATGGTTTGCATGTTTAGTAATTCCAAGGTTGCACAAAGGCTAGAATATGCACACCCCTTGTATAGTGGAGTGCAAGCGGCTTGTCGGCACAAATTAATATTTGTCAAGTGTGGTTTTAGGTTCCTCTTCTCCTTCTTTCTCTAAGAATTCATCCATTCCCAAATCTTCATTGACTTCATGTGCCATTGATGGAGGCATTTCTTCTTCATGACAAGCATGGGGGCTCACCCCAACTGAATCGTGGAGGTCTCTGAAGCCTTTACATAGTCATCCACCAAACAAAGAGTAATGAGGAATAGACTCCCTCATTCTACGATGTGTATCCTCCTCACCCTCCTCTTAAAAAACATGGAATACCTTATGAATACCTAAATCATGTGCATAAGAATATATGCAATAGTGAATATATACACTCACCAAACCCTCCAGACACCATACATCTTCGAATTAACTGTAATCTTACACATTCTTTATTGGTGGAGATTCTTCTAAACGCACGATTTCTCCCTTTCATATCTCACATGCACATGGAATCTTTGACGTAAACCACTCATGCCGAATTTGCATGGGTTTTGTGTCATCATTGGAAGAAGAAGGCATCAATGATCATCTATGCATGGTGGGCACCTAGCTGTCAACATTCAGAATACAAGTGTATGAACGCTCCATTCCATTTCATCAAACACAAAATTAGCTCTCTAGAATCTCCCAAAAATATCTCTTTGGAAGTTTCCTAGTACGCGGCTATGGACACGACTATACATGTGCCCATAGCCACGTACTAGGAAAAAAAACCGAATACCTCCCTTCCACGTGTTACGCCAAGTGCTTTCATTTTCGAGTCGTCTCCTCTTTTGCATGCATTTGTGGGCATGATATGGCTATGGTTACCTAAACTCCCTTGCCCTTCACAAGACCTTCTCCTCTTCTCCCTTCACAAGCCCTCCCTTTCCCTTCACAAGCCCTTTTCCTATTCTTCCTTAACAAACCCTCCCTCATCTTCACAAGCCCTTTGCCTCTGCTCCCTTCACAAATCTCACAAGCCCTTCTCCTCTTTTTCCTTCAAAAGCCCTCGCTCACCTTCACAAGCCCTTCTTCTCTTCTCCCTTCACAAGCCCTCCCTTACCTTCACAAGGAAGCCCCCTTCTCACCTCCTTCTCACCTTCACAACAAAGCCTCTTCTCCATTCATAAGGAAGAAAGGCCTCCCTTCACAAGCATCACAAGCAAGCCATACGGTATGTACCATATCCTTATCTTCTTTGTTTTCTTTAATATTTTATTTTTTGAAAGTGCACTAAATGCTAGGGTTTGAGACTTACCTAAAATGCATTTCTTGCTCTCTTGTATGCTTTCTTGCTCTCTTGTATGTTTGTATGCTCTCTTGTATGCTTGACTCATTGTATTAATAAATTTTTAAAAATTTACTCATTTTTTCTTTTTGTGGCTAGGTAAAGACGTTCTTTGGTGGCTAGGTAAAGACGTTCTTTGGTGGCTAGGTTAAGTCAATCTTCTCCAAAGAAAATCAACCACATATAAGCTCCAAAAAAGCATAAGAGGTAAGCCCCTTGACCAAACTATTTGTTTATTTTGCACCTTTGAGTGTTGAGGGTTATTTCTTGAGCTAAAAAGGATTTCCCTACATCTCAAATAACTTTAGGAATTTTTCCCTAATTTTTAGGACATTGTTTGAGCATTTAATGGTTTAAAAAAAGCATTTACGAGTTTCCCACCACGGGCATACTATCAAATCTCTGTCGATTTTCTGCTGGAATGTAGTAGGGGACAGCATGTCGGTGCATCGGGTTCTCTCCCATGTGCATGGCATTTTTTCCACATCAAAAATCTGAAATTTCCTTCATATTCTTCTCCCTCGTGTTGTGAACACCTCTTAGGTGGGGTTGATTAATATTAAATATCATTAAGCTTTAATCATGATTAACATAAAAAATTATGATATAGACTTTAATCACATACACACAGTATGGAGAGTGGAGAACAAGGGTTGAAGGAAGAAAGAGTGGAGATGGAAGATGAAGTGGGGGAGTGAGCTCTCCTCTCCCCTCTCCCTCTCAATCACACGCGCTGGGGGGGGTGCTTTTTCAGCAAGCCGCCTGTGCGCATAGGCCCCCCCATTTGTTGTTCTTCAATTAAAAAAACCTTTGAATAAAGCTTATTTAAAGCTTTTTTTTAAGTATTCTTATTTCATGCTTTTTTTTACAAAAAAAAAATCATGATGAGCCCTTTTGACCTTTCGGGTCCTTTTTTTTTGCCTTTCAAATTCTTGTATTTTTTTTCTTTTCATTTCCCAGAAACCCTTGACTTTCTGTATTTTGGGATGACCTTTCAGTTTTTGAATTTTTTGATCGTTCGTATTCTAATGCATTCAGGGTGCATTAAATTTTTAAAAAATAAAAAATTCATGGAAAATTAGACAAAGGTTATTTCAAATTTTTGGAATATCTGGGTTTGGTGTGACCCACACATGTGGTGTGTCCGTTCGGACACCCGTGACTATTCAAATTCTTTTAAAAAACTTTTTTTTGCCCAGAAAATTAGTAAATTCATTAAAATTATAAATTTTAATTGGATTTGAGAGTTGTCAGGCAGAATTGAAAATTTTGTATTCGATGGGATTCTTGGGATTTTTTTTATTACCAAAAATTAAGAAAATTCTAGAAATTATTTTAGAAATGCTAAAAATTGATATTTTTGAAATATCAATTGTATTTTGGCAAATTTTATTGCAAAAATTTTTTGGAAAATTTTAGATTTGGAGTGTTATAAGATAGAATTTGGTGGATTTCAAAATTATTAAATTTTGAGGCCCTAGAAAAATAGGAAAAAATCATGATAATTCTTTTTCCTTGATAATTTAATATTTTCGAGGGTTATCTAGTGTTGAAGTACGTTTTTTACGTGCTGACATTAGATAGATGTGGAGTATTCGCATATAATTAATGCGAGAATGCCTCGTATGTATAGTTGGTTTCTGTTTGCTTAATTCTAGACAGTGTTTTTTTTACCGGTTGTTTAGCCATCAGAATGCTAATTAAAGCATTTTTTCTTGTGTGTAGTCAGCTCTAGCGAATTGATTTGCTAGATCATTTTGGTCAAAAGAGGACAAGTGAAGTTGAATTCAAGTGAATTGTGATTTTTTAAAGATTTTATTACAATGGCTCATATTGGCTTCTCAGTTAATGATAATGTCAATGAGATGACTAATCATCCCAACTTGGGTGGGGAAGATCTAAAATTTCAAGTTGACGAAGAGGAGGCTATTGGAAAGAGCGAAATTCTGAAAGTGACAGAGCATCTTGAGGCAACTACTAACAAATGTCATGACAAGATAGAGTCACTAAAGATGCAGATTTTGACTTTGCAAAAAGCTCTTTTGGCAGCACCTCCTGCTCCTATCAAAGTGGTTGCTCCCATGTTTGCACCAAAAGTGTATGGCGGCGGTGAGAAAAGGAGAAGACTCAAGAATGTGTAGATGCATGGCTCAATAGGTGGACTACACATTTTTCCTTTCATCCATTCACAGATGCGTAAAAGCTACAGATAGCGCGCAGGGTTTATTGTGAAAGAAAATGCATTGACTTGGTGGAAGGATCTCAAAGATGATTCCATGCCCACCACTTTGGCAAAGTTTTAAGGAAGCTTTTAAAAAAGAGTTTGTCCAACCAGGGGATGAATTTGAAATAATTTCCAAGCTTATTAAAAATAGCATGGGAAATCAATCTTTTGACAATTATGTGCAGAATTTTAGACAATTGGGCTGCCAAAGCCAAATCTGATGATCATACCTTGTGTGGGATTTTCATCAATGGTCTAGCTTGCGATTATCAGTACACGAGATAAAGAAATGCAAGGTCAAAAACAGCTGAGGATGCTATTCAAGCAACTCAAGTTTTTCATAAGACTATGGTCGGCACCAACACTTCAAAACCATCGTCTAATGAAAAGAAATCCATGTTCACTTATTCAAATAGTGGACAAAAAAGAAAGTTGATTTTCACATCAAAACCCAAAAATTCTGGCAATGTCAGCAAGAAGCAGAAATTTGTGAGCAACGATAATATTACATGTTTCAAATGCAAGGAAAAGGGACACACAAAGAATTTATGTCCTTTGAATGGAGCTACAGCACCTTCGGCGCCTGGACAAAAGGCGGCACCAAAGAAGTTCATACCAAAGAAATTTGTACACATTATAGAACTTCAAGGTAAATTTTATGAAGTCAATATTACTCATCTTGAAGGAAGCCAATGTTTAGATTGTACTCAGTAAAGAAGTTTTTGGTCCAAACGAATTATTTTGTGTTTATGGATCAATAAATGGACATCACGTTCATATTTTGTTTGATCCTGGTAGTACTCCAAATTTTATTGACAACATTGTGGTACAAAGGATGAAGTTGGAAACCACATAGAATGATCACATGTACAAGGTGTCAGGATAGTTGGAGGACAAGTCCAATTCTAGAACTTGATTTTTATGTCAAAAATACCGTTAGACATCCAATTGTACTCAGATAGACTTGATTTTTATGTCATGAGCTTGGGTCGTGTAGACATAATTCTAGGGATGGAATGGTTTCATTAAAAAAAATAAGGATTTTCTGTTGATTGGGTCAAACATTTGGTGTCTTTACATCACAATGGAAACCTTGTTACTCTTAAGAGAAACATTGTTGTACCCAAGGAAACTTTTATTAATGAGCTTGAGTTAATGAAAAATATTTTTAACTATGAACTTTTTTAATTGGATCCAGTGTCTTCATGTGTTCATTAAAGTAAAGTGATGTTTGGGAAAGTAAAGTGTTGAATTCCATTAACTATGAACTTTTTTAATTGGTTATGGATCCAGTGTCTTCATGTGTTCATTAAAGTAAAGTGATGTTTGGGAAAGTAAAGTGTTGAATTCCATTAAAAGAAAATTTTAGGATGTATTTCCTGATGAGTTACCTCATGGGTTACCTCCTAAACGAGAGGTGGACCATAAAATTGAGCTAGTGCCGGGTGTAGAACTTGTTAGTATTCCTCCATATAGGCTTAGTCAAGCTGAGGAAGACAAGGTAGCAAAGCAACTAGCTGAATACTTGAGGATGGGTCAAATTAGACCAAGCAAGTCTCCTTGGGGTGCTGCAATTCTCCTGGTTGTTAAGAAAAAAGTTCAAGGTACATGGCGGATGTGTATTGATTACAAATGTCTTAACAAAGTTACAATTAAAAACAAATACCCATTGCCTAGATCAGATAATCTTAGTGATAGGTTGCAAGGAGCTAAGTATTTCACAAAGCTTGATTTGCGAACCGGTTATCATCAGATCCATATTGCAGAGGAAGATGTTCCTAAAACTGCTTTTAAGACGCATTATGGCCATTATGAATTTTTAGTGTTACCCTTTGGTCTCACTAATGCACCAGAAACTTTCCAACAGATGATGAATGATATATTTCGGGATTTATTAGGAAAAAATATGGTGGTTTTCTTAGATGGTATTTTAATATACAATAAAACTTTGGCTGAGCATGAGAATCATCTTAAAGAGGTTCTAGGAAGGCTCAAGAAGGAGAAACTATATTGTAAATTATCTAAGTGTGATTTCTTTAAAAAGGAATTGTTATACTTGGGTCATAAGATCTCTCGAGATGGCTTAACTATAGATTTGGATCGCATCCAAAAGGTTTTGGTGGAATGGCCAGTTCCGCGTACGGTCAAGAAGTTAAGATCTTTCTTAGGTTTTGTGGTGTTTCTTCGAAAATCTATCAAGGATTATTAAAAGTTGACAATGCCTTTTACCAACCTTCTTAAGGGTAAAAATAAGAAGTCTAATTCTCTAATTGAGTGGAATGAGAAACTGCATGAAAATTTCAATACTTTGAAATGTAAAGTTCGAGATACTCCTGTGTTAGTCTTACTAGATCCTAGTAGGCCTTACATTGTAGAGACTGATGCTAGTGATTTTGTGATAGGCGCAGCTTTGTTCCTCCAGGATGGGAAACCTGTGGCCTTTAAGAGTAAGAAACTCAACGATACATAGACTAGGTACCCAGTTCAGGAGAAAGATTTGTATCCAATTATTTATGCTTTAAAGGCATGGAGACAGTATCTCCGAGAGACGGGTCTCAATTTATGGTCTTAACAGATCACCAGTCTTTGTAGTTCATTTGTGATCAACCGGACTTGAAAGGTACAAAGAACAGATGGGCTGAATTGATGCAGGACTTTGATTACAAAAGGTAACTTTAATAGCATTGCTGATGCATTGAGTCAAATTGGTGAAGTTAATGAACTTAGCTTCATGGAAATTACTTCTAACTTGTACGATTCACTCAAGGGAAAATGCAGTACATATATTTTCTTTGGAAAATATTAGAATTTGGCAAAATCAAGGTCCAACTCTGAGGTAGATCAAAACTTGGTGAATCAAGGAAAAGCCAACAAATTTTTTTTCGGAATGATATTTTATTCTGAAATGATAAGGTTTGCGTACCGGATGTGTCGAAAATTAAATTGAGGATCCTATTTGAGTGTCATGATGCACCATCGATAGGACATCTGGGGATACAGTGTACCTTGGCTTTGGTTAGAAGAACTTTTTATTGGCCAAAAATGAATGATTTTGTTTAGAATTATGTGGTCAAATTTCATCAATTTCAAGGAAATGAAACTTCGTAGTTGCTTAATCCCTGAGGTTAAATTAAGTAGAAAGATAGGGAAATTGAGGATTCGACTTGGGAGTCAATTGAGAACATTCAGCGTAGTTTTCCTTCTTTTCATTGCAAGAGTGGAATGTTTTGAGAGAGGGGAAGTATGTTATGTGCACATTATATGTTCATATACTAGGAGGCTAACCCACTCTAGGCATGTGAGCATGAGAGCATGGGGACATGCTCTAGTGGGACAAGGGTTAGGTCTAACCTTGGGTTGAGGTTAGGGTCAGGAAACCAAGGGTCACACATGGAAATGGAGAGTCAAGAGTCATTTGAGGGCCCTCCTATATAATAGGGGCATGGGGCATTCTCAAGGGATGTTCTCTTGTGTAGAGCATTGTGTCTACTCTCTTGCCATTTCAAGCTAGAGCCAAGTTCTGCTGGAGTGAAGTCATATCTCTTGGTGGTATGGGACACTAAGGTAAGTTATATGATACTTCATTGTATTTATGTCTGCACCCTTGGGCTCAGGGGTGGTTGGGTGGATGAGTATATGCCTGGTTCATGCATGGTTATTAGCTAGAGAGATCTTTAGGATTTTAACAGAGCATCCAGAGGGTTATGTACACCCAAGGTACCCCACTCATGTATGCAGGTTGAAGAAAGCACTTTATGGGCTGAAACAAGCACCTCGTGCTTGGAGTGATAAGATAAGCCGATATCTTATCTCTATTGGTTTTTAGGTTTCTATGGCAGATTCTTCACTATATGTGAAGAAGACAGATCATGGGATTGTTGTGGTTGTCATCTATGTGGATGACTTGATTTTGACAAGTGATCATGCTATAGATATTATGCATGTCAAGAAGGCATTAAGTGGGCAATTTGATATGAATGACTTGGGTGATTTGAGATATTTTCTTGGCATTGAAGATCATATTTGAGATATTTTGATGTGGTTGTCATCTATGTGGATGACTTGATTTTGACAAGTGATCATGCTACAGATATTATGCATGTCAAGAAGGCATTAAGTGGGCAATTTGATATGAATGACTTGGGTGATTTGAGATATTTTCTTGGCATTGAAGTGGTCAAAGATCATATATAGGAATATGGTTGGTCCAATGTTAGTATGCATTGGATATGTTGGCTAGATATGGGATGATTAGGTGTAAACCCATAAGTACACCCTTGGAGAAAAATGTGAAGCTGAGAGCTGATTTTGGTGAAGAGTTAGAAGATCCATCTATGTACAGGAAGATGGTTGGCAACCTTATTTACATGACTATTACATGGCCAGACTTGAGTTATGCTGTGGGGCTTGTGAGTCAGTTTATGTAAAGCCCTAGGAAGCTTCATTTGGACGCAGTGAGACAGATCATGCATTATGTAAAGACCACTGCACATTATGGTCTTCTTTATGAGCATGGTAAAGGCTTAGATTTATATGGCTACATAGATGTGGATTGGGTAGGTAGCAGGAGATCTACTAGAGCGGTTATGCCTTTACATTTGGGAGTGCAATGGTGAGTTGGAGTAGCAAGAAGCAACCCACTATTGCTTTATCCAGTACAGAGGAGCAGCCATAGCTGCATGTGAAGGAGTATGGTTAAAGAAACTCCTGGCTAATTCGGGTGAGCCTATTGAGGGCAAGGTTGTCATACATTGTGACAACATGAGCAGCATACAATTGACCAATAATCCAGTGTTTCATGCATGGACCAGGTATATAGAGGCCCACTATCACTTTGTCAGGGAGAAAGTGTTGGATAGTACAGTGGATTTGAAGTACGTGAAGATTGAAGAGCAAGTTGTCGACATATATACGAAGCCACTTGGGAGAGAGAAGTCTGAGTACTTCCGTATCATGTTGGTAGTACATGCAATGAGCTTGAGGGGGAGTGTTGATAGCCCAAGCTCATCTTCATCTATGGCTGTACATCATGAGCTTGAGAGGGGCTGTTAAGATTACAAGCTCAATGACAGCTATAGAGCCAGCACGATAGGTGCTGGCATGGTAGACAGTAGCATGTGTGTGGCAATAAATGGCCACGTCCAACTGGCCACAATGTGTGGACATTAGTTAGGGTTATTTGGTGTGTGAACACAACACATGTAATGTGTTATTGTGTAGTCTTCTTCTATTATGCATTATGTGAGTGTGGATATGGATCCCCTCTATGGTTAGGGTTATATCAATCAATTAGGGTTTGCTCTTGTGTCTGTGTTCTCTCTCACTATCTATCTTTTATCACTAATCCCACACGTGGATACATATTCCACTTGCCGACCTGGACCCGGACCCCCGATCAGTGTTCCGTGTGATGAACCTAGAAAAACAATCTTCTGCTTACTAGACCCGGAAGCATACCAGTCCTCCACTTAATGACCCAGACGACTCATAGGAGACTCTAGAAGGTAGCTCCGGCAATCCAACCTTGACCACCGCAGTAGGCTTTTTCTCAACTGTTGGCTTCTTTCTGGCCAACTTCGTGCCACCTTTAGTAGTCTTGGCGAGCCTTGTTCTCTGCCTCCGCGCCTTCTTTGGGCTTGGGTGTCATTGATACTAGGCACGCCTACACGCAACCCCCAAACAACATATGTTTCCAGAATCCCTAGATCTTTGAGCCTAGAGCAAGCCTTAAGTAAGGCGACAAAGGCTTCAACATCACCATAAATGTGGCTATCTACCATTACATGAATTTGGTCAACCCCAATCAATGGCATGGAACCACACCCTCTGATTACATGTGTTCAAAAAAATCCAACCCTTTTACACTGAGCTCATATTTGGCAGACTCAGTGATGTAAGAATTCCAATTGTTGTTGTTGTGGGTTAGTGCTTCATGTGCTTTGTTCTCGGAGGGTTTTCGCAGGAGATCGTGAGCCTTTGGGATTATCTGTACCACTCAGAAGACAATGGAGATTCACTCTGTTTCTCTTCACAAATGAGAGGAAATGGAACACCCCCCACTTGCCTTACTCTTTCTTTGGGAGGGATCATTCCATCACCAATCCGTATGTGCTCTTTCTTGTCTCGCTGCTACTTGAGCTAGCTTTGCTGCATGGATTGTCCAGGAGCCATCATGACCAATACTCAAAATGCAACACCCACTAAGATGAGACTGACCGGAGTGTCCTGATTCACCAACTAGCCACAAAAGAGACCAACCCGATTCCACCAGATCCGGTTTTACAAGTGGTGTCGAGTTTTTGGTCGAGTTGTTGGGGATGATGCTAATTTGTTGAGAGTCCAGTCCAGCATTTGCTTGACATTCTTTGAATTTAGCATGTGCTACAATTAGTATGCTAAAGCCAAGTAGACTTGGGTAATGGGTCAAAGGGCATGCAAGCATTGTGGCAGCAAGACGCATCGGTCCAGTGATTGTGTGACCTGCAAAAGCAGTGTAGTCAAGATGGCCATGGAACCAATGACTGCTTGTACCATGTATGTGGCCAATGCAGATTCCAGGGTCACAGCTCTCGTGTGTGCCCAAATGCATTGTTGGAACAGTTTGAGGATGTGCCATTGATGGCTCAAGTGGAAGAATGCACGTGATATCGCCCGCCTCCTAAAGAGTAAAAAGAAGCTAAAGTAGTTTCTCAAAGATACTGCCTCAGCCATGGAATGGCATTCCCAGCACCCTCGAAGAGAAGACCTTTTTTTTTCAAGATATTGTGTAGCAACTGCAACAAGAAACCTCTTGTTTCATGTCAAGCATGCAATTGCAAAACTCGAGGATGCAGACAGTAGTTCGGACAGCAGCTCGGAGATCTTCCCGATGATGTCGTATATCAATTCTGAAAGCAGCACATAGCCACGATGAACCAAATGTATGGCACATGTTCTTGCCAAAGCGGGACAATAGAGGTCATGACCACTTGGGCCGAAATGTTTCCAAATTCTGATTTTTTGCCTCTTACATACCAACATCTGCATGATTAATCCAGATTGGGTTTTGGCCAAGTGTGGCCGGATAGGAAATGTTCCAATGTGTCGGAGGACAATCATGTATATGAGGATTCCCATCCTATGCCCAAAAATCCAGAGAAGCAAGCTTTTGATGAGTCTCCATCATATGTACAGTTGATGGCAGAATTCCTCGATGATCCGGAAGAGAAGGCTCTTGTTGTTGTAGATGCACATCGTGTATGTGGGGCAGGCTTGACCTGGGATATTTTTAGTTTGGTTGATGATAACCCAAAGGCACTGGTAGCACACATAGATGCCCCAATTGCAAGCAGTAGTGGTAGATGCTCATGATGTGGTTCATGGTGATTTCGCTGACCTGGTGGTTCATCCGCCGGAAGATGTGGTGACCAGATAAAACAAAGCAAAGTCAATGGAGATTTCCCACAAGAGCCAAACAAAACCTAAGTATGCAGTAAAAGCTGCTCAGAATCCCGGAGGATATGGTAGGGATCTTGCCTATATCCTTGAGAAGCGGAAAGCTCTTTGAGAAATGCATTCCAAAGAGTCATGGTCATTAAATGCATGGAAGGGCAAGGAGGATGGAGATGTATCGGCCGCTTCCTTGAATGAGCATTGCCTTGAACCCCCATATTATAATGTTCGAGCTACTGTGGATCAGGATGATCTAGTTCCAAAGTGATGATGTGATAAGGTTCTCATCAAATCTGGGTTTCTTTCAAAAGCACAAGAGGGTTTTGATACATTGTTAGTCCGAGAAGTAGTCTCCTAGAGTTCTTTGATCTCTGGATATGCTAATAAAGGGCTTAGTAAGGAAGCGTTGGATTTCTTAGATCAAGTGCAATGTGCCATGATGGCAGAGGGAAGAGCAATGGACAAAGAAAACCAACACGGAGATTTCTCGGATGCTATGGCTACCTTGGAGCACCATAAGATAGAATTTCCTATATGGAAACTTGAACCTGTTGAGGAGCAGCACACTCTTTGTGAGATCGAAGAAGATGATGATCTAAATAAGAAGAGGTGGCTAGATAGCCCCATGACACCAAAGACGAAGCTTGAGGAGCAGCATGTTTGCCTCATGGATGCTCAAACAACAAAGGAGCAAGATACAATATGGTCGTTGTTCACATGAATGAGCAGGATGGATGCTTTGTGGATGCTCAGATGGATGAGCAGGATGGCCTGCAGCATGCACCCGTGGATCAGGTAAAGGGTGAGGTAGTGGAGAAGCTGTGTGGCCAAGAGAGCCCGGGAATGCCCGCACATGATGAGATAGCCACAGCCAGCGGATCAATGCCACTGGTTGCTAGAGCCGACAAAACGACGCACTTTATTATAGAGACAGTGTGCCAAAGTTAGGTGTGTCCACCTACCTTATAAGGTTGGGCATTGGGATCATTCATGGGTGGAGGTTGTATGTGTGTGGCTGTATGAGCATTCACGATTAGGGATTTTGTGAGATGCTACAATGGATACTTCTTGGGTTTTCTCTGTGTTTTCTTTTTGTTTTCTCTATTAGGGCAAGATGCCACTAACACACTTGGTGCCCGTTTTAAGGAGGATGCAACCAAAAGTGGGTGGATGGCCAAGCTGAGTAAGAACCAATTAAACACAAAGCTTCCTTTTTGAAAAGTTCAATTGTCCCTCTTTATATTGAGTGTTCGGCTAAGTGTAAAGGGTACCCCCATGTTCCACATCTATTTAAACACTTGGTACCCATAAAATGGACTTTGTTGGAAGTGTCGGTGCATGTATGTATGTAATTGGTTCACATCTAATGGCATTATCAATACCGTTGTTGGAGATTAAAATTTGTTGTAAGTGGAAGAGGTTTTTTACAAGCATTGTTTGGTAAGAAGCTACAAGGATATATGATGGCTTGTCACAGATTGTGAGTAAGAAGCTGGACAAGCATAGGACTTTAGGATGACCGATTTCTTTAGAAAAAAAAGATATGGGGAGTTCATCACATCACGAGTGATGAAAAGGAGCCAAAGATTGCTAAAGGAAATCCGGCCCCATAAGAGTGTAGGTATATAAAGTATGGCATTAAAGAGCTAGAAAGGTGCTATATACTTGTTCACTATCGATGTGTCAGATTCTATGGTTGTGTATAGCCAATCCACACAACCCTTTTTTCAAAAAAAGAAAACTATTATCCCTCCTCTTTCTTTAGTGACTAGGGAGCCATGCATAGAGCCTTATGCGTAAAGCCTACGCATAGAAGCTTTATGCATAAAGCTTGCAAGAGGCTATTCATAGAGGTAAACCTAAGCTAAACCTAAACCCAGCACCCAAGGGTGCAATAAAGAAAAAACATGCTGTAAGCAATCAAAAGAAGAAGAGAGCTTGCCACTCTTATGTGAAGCCGAAAGAGAGGATTAGTGCAAGAGCTACAAAAAAAAAGAGGCAAAAACACAAGAATGCTCTAATAGAAGAATGCTTAAAGCCCAAAAAAAAAGAGAAAACATTTGATATTAAAACATTGTTGAGACCTTCTACAATACTGCTTAGACAAACAGGGTGGACAGTGGCCCTTTTGGATGATAGCTTCTAAGGACTTTCCACATGCTCCCCACTATTAAAGTCAAAGGAAACTTCTATTTTAGAAGAGAAGGGTAGTGAAAAGATCAAGGGCTCCCCCTCTACTATAACCACCTACTCTTGCAGATAACCACTTCTAACTTGACTTAACCAACATTTTAGATGGCCCACAATAATGCCCCATATCTCTGGGGCACTTACCTTGGAGAGGAAGAGAGGCTTCATGAAAGAGGTGTGGTGGGAGGAAATCTTGTTGTGCAGGCATCCTCTTTGCATGTGCAAGCAGTCAAAGTAGGTAGAAAGAAAAGACTCCCATCGGTAGTGATTTAGGCGAGAGTCCCAATTTCCATGTTGCTACCCAACAGCGAAATTTTGCTGCTAAATTTTCTATCATAAGTTCAAGATAGCTCAAGTGTTTTTATACTAACCCGAAATAATTTTTGGCCAGGTTTTAAATGTCTGACACTGATCAAGGGGCGGAAGGTGGTTCCGAAACATGGTTGAGAGAAAAAATTCGTTATATGTGTAATCGATATGCAAGGGCCAATATATACGACAATGTCGTATAGCAATTGAGCATGTCGGATGTATGGGCTTCATGAGGCATTGGCATGACCAAGTGCAGATGATGACATGGAGGAGAACCATAGGATAGTGCTAGGTAACATGCCACACCATTCGGTGACATCGGGTAGAGTGCAAAAGGTGGCAAGGCTTCATATTATGGAAAGCATGGTCGAGACTCATATTCACCAACCAATGAATGAGGTGTCTCCACCATTGCCACATGAGAAGGAAGAGATTCTCATCATGACCGACATGGTGAATGACGTCTTTGGATAGGAGGTCATAGATGATAGTGAGCAAGCTCCAATGTAACAAGAGGAGAAAACCTTGCATAAAGAGGCAAGCACCCCTTTGTATGAGGGATGTTCGTACTCCAATCATCTGCACTTGGTCGTGCCAATGCCTCATGAAGCCCATACATCCGTCATGGAGGAGAACCATAGGATAGTGCTAGGTAACATGCCACACCATTCGGTGACATCGGGTAGAGTGCAAAAGGTGGCAAGGCTTCATATTATGGAAAGCATAGTCGAGACTCATATTCACCAACCAATGAATGAGGTGTCTCCACCATTGCCACATGAGAAGGAAGAGATTCTCATCATGGACGACATGGTGAATGATGTCTTTGGATAGGAGGTCATAGATGATAGTGAGCAAGCTCCAATGTATCAAGAGGAGACTCATATTCGCCAACCAATGAATGAGGTGTCTCCACCATTGCCACATGAGAAGGAAGAGATTCTCATCATGGACGACATGGTGAATGACGTCTTTGGATAGGACGTCATAGATGATAGTGAGCAAGCTCCAATGTATCAAGAGGAGAAAACCTTGCATAAAGAGGCAAGCACCCCTTTGTATGAGGGATGTTCGTACTCCACACTGCGATCAAACTTTGATCTACTAAACTTGTAAACAACTTATGGATGGAGTGATGCAAGTGTGACAAGTCTTCTTAGGTAAGATCACCTCATTCTATTCTCTTAAATAGAACGTGTCTCATGTTTTATATACTCTCCTTGTAAATATTTTGATATATGATTTCTTATGTTATGTTGTAGGCTTCTCCAAAAGATTCCTCCCCCTCAAAATCTATTACCAAACTCACAACATGGATGTCATAAAATGCTCTCTATGCTAGGTATGGATTACACAAAAATACACGCATGTCCCAATGATTGCATGTAGTTTAGAGGGGTTAATAAAGATGCAACACAATATCTATGATGTAGAGAGTGCCGCTATAGGGATGACTTGCAAGGAGACAAAGTTTTCCAAAATGTGTTGAGACACTTTCCTATCATTCCTTGCATCCAACACATGTTTAAATGTAAGGGGATTATAGAGAACTCATGACATGGCATGCTACTCATCACTCAACCGATGGCATCATGAGGATCGTAGTTGATTCACTGGCATGCTAACATGTGGAGCATCAATGGCCATAGTTTAAAGATGAGAACATCACTTTTGTATTGGCTTGGACATGGATGGTGCTAACCCATTTGGCTTCAAGTCCACATCATGGTCTACTTGGCTTGGACATGGATGGTGTTAACCCATTTGGCTTCAAGTCCACATCATGGATGGTGTTAACCCATTTGGCTTCAAGTCCACATCATGGTCTACTTGGCCTATTGTATTGGTGAATTACAACCTCCCTCCATGGGTGTGGAAATCAAGAAATGTCATATCATGCTTTCTCTTCTTATACCATGCAAGTATAAGGTGGCAAACATTGGATGTGTACCTTGAGCCTTTGATTGAGGAGCTTGAGATACTATGGCAAGGTATCAAGGTGCATGATGTTTCAAGGCCAATAAATAGGCATCAAGGATGAGGTGAAAGAAGTTTTGCTTTGGACAATGCATGACTATCCCAGGTTCGCGGAGTGCTTAGGTACATACTTAAACGGGATAACTTTAAACTTTCAGTTTATATCTCTACCTCTCAATCATCTCAATTTTAAAATAGGTTTGGAAACCTCCGAGCATCATGCATGTCCGATTTGTGGACCCTCACTTGTTTTGGAAAGACCCTCTACATTTAAGAAGGTGGTGTATGACAAACATCATTAATTTCTCCCTCCTTCACATCTCACATATGTGCCACATGATGTCTCACTACTTGTTATGAGAGGTAGATATTGGTTTAAGGCATGGAGAAGCACCCCCAATCCACCATCCGATGGAATGTCTAGACACTCAATCTTCTTTCGACATTCCACCATCCGATGGAATGTCTAGACACTCAATCTTCTTTCGACTTCCATATTGGTGTGACCAGAACAATTATCTCCTAGATCCCATGCATATCTTCAAGAATGTGGCAACAAATATTTGGGACCATTTAATTGGGAAAAGAGATACAAAGGGTGCAAGGGATGAAAAACATTGGACACCTTCAAAGTGCATGGCCAATTGAAAGTGAGAGTGGTAACAGTATTAACCAAGGAGCACAATAAAACACCATATTAGATAATTTGGGAAAAATCCCATTCCCATTTGAAAAATGGGAGCATGGTGAACTTGTCCAAAAGTTTGTCAAAACCCCCTCATGTGACATATCATCGGAAAGATCTTCAAGAGTAGAATCTAAATCTATGATCTCCGACAAATTTGGAGTTAGTATGTTTAAGATATGTCCAAAACTATATGGAGTAATTGATTCCCAAAATGTGAGATTTTTCCCAAATTACCTAATATTGACTTATAAGGTGAAAAGTGTGATTGCCTCTTTTCTACACCAACGGGAATAATCCATTCATTGAAGGGTGCCCTCACAAAGACCAAAAAGAAAGGAGAGGTACAATTATATGGCCACAAGACACATGATTGGCACAAGATATTACAGGTATATAAATATTCTCTTATTCATTTTCTCTTTATGGTACATAATTTGTAGGCTCATATACTACCTTCCATTTTTTTATATGCATAGTTTATTCTTCCAATTGCTATAGTTGGTTTTGGAGACAAGAAGGCGAGAGAGGCTATTAACAAAACGGGAAGCTTGGTGAGGTATGAATCTTCTCTTCAACTCACTAGCTAATTTATATTGCATATTTGGTATTCTCATGTCCTTATAAGTTATATGCTTGTAGGTACATATCCGTAAAGGAGATAGATCCTACATCCATTGAGATGGCTCGTCTCAATGTTATTGAGGCAGTGTGTATGATCGAGGACAACTTTCCTAAAACAATTCTCACTAGCCAATAGCATCTTATGGTGCATTTGGTTATAAAAGTGGCGCTTTGTGGTGTTGTTCATGTTCGATGGATGTTTTTCTTTGAAACATTCATGAAAACCTTAAAAGACTTTGTGAGACAAAGAGCAAGCATGGTAGGGAAAGAGTCTCTTGTGTATATCTCACAACATCTATCTCGCGTAGGTCCTTCCATGCCATCATTGTGGAGCAATGAGAAGGATGACCAACTAATCACTAATGTGCCACAAGGAAAAGGAAGGCAACAAAGACATGATGAAGCATTATGCCACAGGTGAATACATTCTGTATTCTAAATAGTCTCATCATGGAGAAGTGGATTGGGAGATACAAGGATGCAATCAATAGACAAAAGGATGAGAGAACATTTTTCAGAAGAGAAAATAGACGCTTGCCATTCCTGCCTAGCTTGGAACCTCTACCAAATGTGATCAATATAGAATGGCTTCGTATGGCAATATCGATGGCATCACAAAATGGAGAGATGATCACAAGAGAAGAGCATGAGTATGCAAGAGAGTGTGACTCTCAAGTAAGTACATTCTTCATCTATGTCTCATGCTTCGATCTTTATATACCTTGTTTAATGCACTATACTAAAGTTTATGCTTTTCTTTTAATGTTAGTACAAACTATATAATGCAATATGGTCAGAGGAAAGGCACTTTCGCATGGAGCATGTGGATTCTAAAAGAAACACATTTTATTATGGTGTGATGGCAACTTCTAAGCAAGAAAGTCGAGCTATTAGACATGATATCAATGTCATACTGTGGATTCTAAAGGAAACACATTTGATTATGGTGTGATGGCAACTTTTGAGCAAGAAAGTTGAGCTATTAGACATGATATCAATGTCATAGAGGACAATCTTGAGTATTGTGGAACTATTCAAGATATTCTTGAGGTTGGGTTTAGAGCATTTAGTCTATCCATCTTTGATGTCAAATGGTTCAAGGTGACATATAAGCAACCGTGAAGAAACATCCAAATGGGTTCTTTCAAATTGATTCCACCAAGTTTTGGAATGATGAGAAAGATACTTTCATACTACCTCAACACTATCAACAGGTTAGTAACCCAACCAATCCCAGTGATAAATCTTGATGTAGTATAATAAAAGTGCAACCCCTTTTCTTTGTGATATTAGGTTGTGTTTCACATTGATCAAATTGATCCAAAGTGGTGGTATGTTATACAAGTTTCTCCTTGTTCAAATTATACCTTTCAAGATCAATATGTGGAGGTCGAATCTCTAGATAAGGTGCAAGTACTACCTCAAATCAGCTCATTGGAAGAAGACGATGAAGAAAACATTTTGGAGGAGGTTGATCACAAGAGCATCAGGAACATCAATCCGAAGAAGATGATGAGACACCTATCAATCATGAAAATTCTTCATTGGATAATGATAGTGATTGATATTGTAAGATCCCTGACCCCACTGCGCAACGAATTCTGGGGTGCTAGCAGCGGAAGTAGCACTTCTTGTGCAGGGCAGGGTCCCACACTCGGGGCCTCGCCCACGGATATTCGGACACAAGACAAATCCATCGGTTTTTCCAAAACCAAACCCAAAAAAACTTCCTTTGCCCGAAAAGCACGGGCGGTTCCACCAGGATAACTTTTTCCTAACGTAGTCAAAAGCCTTAACTAACTGAACTGATCTGATCGAGCTCGTAAGTTCCATAGTCAGATCAAGGGACAGATTGCACTTGGATCATAGAGACCAACGCTTTTTTCCTCATCGAGAGGCACAAACGTTGATTCTTTTTCCATAGAACAATTTTTGTCCGGGATTTACTTCATCTATCGAACTAAACAAAAATTGAGTCTCGATTTACGGATCCATCAATCCAGCCTAACCCCATCCAGTCCCATGGGTTAGCCAACCACCCAACCACTGTAGTGATGGGATCCAATTTAGAATTTGGTTAGGTTTTGTCCCGGGTATCAGGGAAAAGAGTTCCCAAGCCCCCTAGCCGGATGTTCATGCAAACATAAAACTAGTCACACCACTTACACACCCAATATGAAATTGCCTTTTTCTCAGCATCAGCTATCTGAACCATTGTGTCACTGATCACAATCCTCAAAATCTCTGGTTGAATCCTTATTTCCAATCAATCCTTCATCGGTGTACTTATGGCATCATTGGCAACCAGAACACTCACCACCTGTTCACTCAGGGGTCTTTTCAATAGTTCCTAGCTCATAGTACCCGGCAATATAATCACTTATAAAAATCAAGATAGAATCTTCGTTGAAGATCAGCAAGATCAACCAACAGATCCATATAAAAGAGCCATGGACTCATCCGTTGAGGACCAGCAAGGTCAATCAACCAGATCCATGCCCGGTTTCAAAAAACAACTCTTAATCCTTGTTCTAAATATCTTCCTCGATGCACGTGTGGGTATCTTCGGCGACCCAGAGCCCGAGCACCGTATGGTCAGCACCCTCCAAGATCCTTCGCAGGTCACCTAGGGCTTCACTCATAGGCCGCTTCCTTGGTCCCTCATCCACCGTGCTGGAAGCTCACCATTTAAATTGCACCAAGGCTAGTCAAGACCTCGGCCGACCTTGCTACGCGAGACGTCCTCCGTTGACTCTCCGTCAGCTGTTGCAACTTTATCAGGTAGATCTCCATGACCACATTCTTAAGATAGTCAAAATGCTTCCCCAGCATTCTTGACATAAAACAGTCATTTACAAACAGGTCACAAAAACAGTTTCTATATTGAACTCTCGTCTTTCCACATTATCCCTCATCAGTCCACATTACTTATTCCACATTCCATTTCATATATGTACTCATTCTCATCCAATCACATCATTTTCCATCTCATCAACTCAATTTCATTCACATCACATATCATAAATTCACATCCCAATTCACATGTCATCACATCAGTTCCATTCACTCATATCGACGACACATCATTTCACATACACATTTGCATTCATTATTCTACATACACATCCACATCATATATCCGATTCCACATTCACATTAATACATCCACATTCACATTCATACATCCACATCCACATCTCATTCGCACATCCACATCCACATTCATACATTCACATCCACATCTCATTCGCACATCCACATCCACATTCACATTCATACATCCACATCCACATTCATACATCCACATCCACATCTCATTCGTACATCCACATCCACATTCACATTCATACATCCACATCCACATCCTCATTCACACATCCACATCCACATTCGCACTCATACATCCATTTCCACATCCACATCCACATCCATACATTCACATCCGTATCTACATCCATACATCCATTTCCACATTCCATATCTACATCTATACATCCACATCCATACCCACATCCATACATCCACATTCACATTCACATCCATACATCCATATCCACATTCCACATTCATACATCCATATCCACATTCCACATTCATACATCCACATCCACATTCACATTCATACATCCATTTTCACATCCTCATTCACATTCATACATCCATTTTCACATCCTCATTCATACATCCATATCCATATCCATATTCCACATTCATACATCCACATCCACATCCACATTCACATTCATACATCCACATCCACATCTCATTCGTACATCCACATCCACATTCACAATCATACATCCACATCCACATCCACATCCTCATTCGCACATCCACATCCACATTCACATTCATACATCCATTTTCACATCCACATCCACATCCATACATTCACATCCATATCTACATCCATACATCCATTTCCACATCCACATTCATACATTCACATCCATATCTACATCCATACTTTGTTCATTTTCATCTAACTGATTCATTTCACATCCTCATATCCATTTATAGAATACAAAAGAATTCTTATTTTTTATATAATATTTCTTTACGCATCTATTTATGCATAAATTCCATTTTAAGAAAAATAACACTTTCGAAATAAAAATCAATCTTTTATGCATCTTTCTATGCATAAATTTATTTTAAATGAAAATGACACTTTTGAATTAAAATTTAATCTTTTATGCTTCTTCTTATGCGTAAAATCAAAATTAATGAAAATAACTCTTTTGAACTAAAAATAGATTTCTTTATGTATCTTTCTATGCATAAAATCAAAATTGATGAAAATAACTCTTTTGAACTAAAAATAGATTTCTTTATGCATCTTTCTATGCATAAAGTCAAAATTCATGAAAAGAACTCTTTTGAACTAAAAATAGATTTCTTTATGCATCTTTCTATGCATAAAGTCAAAATTCATGAAAATAACTCTTTTGAACTAAAAATAGATTTCTTTATGCATCTTTATATGCATAAAATCAAAATTGATGAGAGTAACACTTTTGGATTAAACTAAATTCTTTATGCATCTTTCCATGCATAAATCCAATTTAGCAGGAATTACACTTTTAGAATAAACGAATTTCTTTTATGCATCTAATTTATGCATAAAATCATTTATGATAAAAATCACACTTTTAATATTAAAAAATATCTTTTATGTATATGTTTATGCATACAAATCATTTATGATGAAAATCACTCTTTTAATATAAAAGAATTTCCTTTATGCATCTAATTTATGCATAAAATCATTTATGATGAAAATCACACTTTTAATATAAAAAATATCTTTTATGCATACAAATCATTTATGATGAAAATCACTCTTTTAATATAAAAGAATTTCTTTTATGCATCCATTTGTACATAAAAATCATTTATGATGAAAATCACACTTTTAATATAAAAAAATATCTTTTATGCATACAAATCATTTATGATGAAAATCACTATTTTAATATAAAAGAATTTCTTTTATGCATCCATTTGTGCATAAAAATCATTTATGATAAAAGTAACACTTTTATAATTAAAAAATATTCTTTTATGCATACTTTTATACATAAAAATCAATATGATGAAAGTAACTCTTTTTGTAATAAAAATTATACTTTTATGCATTATTTTATGCATAAAAATCAATAATGAAGAAAGTAACACTTTCATAATAATAAAAATTATCAATAAGTATCTTTCATAGAATCTAATTCTATTGACAATCATTCTTTTATAAAAATTAATCAATATGTATCTTTCTTTGTATGAATGAAAATGATACTTTTAGAATACTCTAACGATGGGGATTACTCTTTTTGATTAATAAAAGATGAAATTTATTTCATAAATTTTTAAAAAAATTTACCATAATCTCCTTTGTATGGCTGACTATTTTTTAATTTTTAATTCACTAAAATTAATTCGAAGTTCACCAAGAGTATTTAAATCATTCTAGTGTAAACATTTTCTACTTATTTAAGAGAAACATTATGAAAAACTTGATTTTATCCAATAATCAATCATCTAGGATAAAGAATGGTTGGATTTACTAAAGAAGAGAGGGGAATGCCTTTTTTCAATGAGGCATAACATCATTTGATTTTAGAGAAGACAAAAATCATAAAAAACCATAAAAGAAATAGAAATGATAAGAATCTCCAACTTACATAGATAATTTGAGAGCTTTCCTTTGGCTTGATGGTTTGAGGGTTCTACTCTTGTTTGAAAACAAGAGTGGCCACCAATCTTTTAGAAGAGGGAAGGTCAAAAACTAATGAATTATGAGTAAAATTCATTGTTTTTGGCACTTGGGAGAGGCAGGGTAACAGTGCAAAAACACTATTGAGTTTCAACAAAGGGGAAGGCTTCTATTTATAGGAAAAAGTGAGCTTCTAACCAAGCAAACTGATTCTAGAATTTTTCGGATCAGTTTGGTCAATTTTTAACCATTTTTAGGTCAATTTTGCTCACTTTTTGGGGGATTTTCCTTATATTCTTCTATTTATCTCCTCCCTACATTTGGATGAATCTTATTGGTCCATAGGAACCTTAATTTAAAATTTTGAAAAAATCTTCACCCCCAGGATAATGTCTCTTGAACAGATTATACTTAATTTCTAATGCACCTTCTGAAAATCTTTTTGAACTTCTGTTTCAGGGGAACTTATTTTAATAAGATGAGATATTTTTCTATCCAAAAATATTTAAAAACTGAATTACCACTCTCTAGAAGATTTTCTCTCTATAGGCCAAAACTGGTAGAAACAAGATCTTTTATATTTTTGAAGAGGGATTTGACTACAGGGGAAGATACTGGACATCCTGAGAGGCTGGGGAGGAATCTTACATTCTACCCCACTTAAAAAACGTGAGATGTCCTCATCTCGCAGGTGGAGTATGATCTCTTTCATCTTCTTCTTCTTCTTAAATTACTTCCAGCGTTGCTGCCTTGGAAGTGGACAGCCGATTTGGAAACAACTCTCTTTGACTTCCCCTATTTTGAGGTGGAGGTCTTGCATTACTTTGGATTGAAACTGCAGGTTGGATAGAGGGTCTACCTCCGGGATTTCCCTGATTTTGGCGGATAGAATCGTGATTGCTCTCGAATGAAGGGGTTGGAGTCTGGAATCTTGATCCCTGATTTCCCTGCACTGAAAACCTTGATCCAAAAGGAGTTGGGCAATCCATCCTGCGATGTCCAAATCCTTGACAGTTATACCATTTCACTCTCTTGTTCAAGGGTGGAACTTCTGAAGTTGAAATCCAGGGAATTGAGTTTCGGGAAAAGGACATTTCTTCCATTCTGGAACTTCCCATATCCTGGGTTTGACCCTGATATCTCTTAGGCAAAAGAAGGTTGGAATCACCTTCTGGGAATAAAAGCCTTTTGATAAGCGAGATGGTGCTGGCTTTGGCGGGACTTTGACATCAAAGGCTTTGGCGAAATCCTTCACCATTCTTACTGCTTCGGCCATTGAGATAGGTTTTGCATTCTTGACTAAAGTATCCAATGGCTCGTTCATTCCCCGAATGAACCTAGCCATCAACTGCTCTTCATCCAATTGAGGGGAATATTTAAGGATAAGGGTAAAAGCCTGATGGTACTCTTCAATTGTCCGGTTTTCCTGCTTTAGTTCCAAGAACTCATTCATCTTAGTTTCAAGAAAGCCTGGGGGACAAAACCTCTTTGTGAGGTAAGCCTTGTGATCCATCCAGGTTTGGGTATTTCGGTCGAGACGGTTTGTCTCACAGTGATTCCTCCACGCAACCCTGGCCGTTTCCACAATCTATAACCTGGTGAGAGCCATCTTGCTTCTCTCATTGTAGCCATTTACATCAAAATATTCCTCCATGGCCTCAATCCACTTTTCTACAACTTCACCTAACTGTTTCCCTTCACCCTTGAAGGGACCAGGCTGTGAACTATGAAGAGTTTTACGAACATCCAGGTCGAGCTCTTCTTCATCGAGTTGGGGGTTAACATTTCTACCACAACGACCTCGATCCATGTTCCTATCAATACGAAAATTCTTGTTAAGTCTCTTTATTTATGATTCAATCCGATTTTTGATTCAACTGATTCTGGGGTTCTCTAAATAAGTCGGCTCCCCACATAATCAAGGGATAAAGATACTCATATAGAACGCATTATCAGTTAGCAATTCATTCAGAATATCTCATTCATATCTTTAACACAATAATGGTCCATTGGACTGAATTTTTTTCCATATGAACAGTCCTCCATGGGGGTTTCCATTTTTTTAATTTTTAATTTATCAACCCTTAACTTGATCCATTGGACAAAAGTTAACAGTAGCAATCTGCCAACACAATCCACTAATCTCATAGTGATTGGCTGAAGTCATTAACATCATTCCAGTTAAGAACATCATCACAGGGACTCGTCCCATTCATCCTCATTGCGGTTTCGCTCAGCTTATTACATTTCAACCAAATTTCAGGGATCATCATTTTTCAATCAGAATCCAAATCAACTCATCAGTTCTTAACCAGAATTTAAAAATCATATCAACCACATTCGAAATCATATCAACCACATTCGAATTCATCATCTGGATAGCATTAATGCTTATAATTTCAAGTCTTAGATTTACTCGTATATACTGCCAATAAAGAGCTGCAGTTATACCCTCGCTATACACGGGTAGTCATGGTTCTTGGGACTATAAGGAAAATACCATCATGTCTAGGCCTCAAGCAAGTGAGGGATTCCATACAATTGCGGTATTTCCATCTGAAGACCCAATTACCAATTTACGAATTTCAGTTTGAATATCAAATTGTATGAATTTTATCACACAATTACAACCTTTTATGAATATCAAATTGTATGAATTTTATCACACAATTACAACCTTTTAATGCTTCTTGATAAATTTTTTGACATATTTGGCTTCTCGGTTGATCCTCATTAGCCAAATAGCTCTGATACCAACAACTGTAAGATCCCTGACCCCACTGCGCAACGAATTCTGGGGTGCTAGCAGCGGAAGTAGCACTTCTTGCACAGGGCAGGGTCCCACACTCGGGGCCTCGCCCATGGATATCCGGACAAGAGACTAATCCGTCGGTTTTTCCAAAACCGAACCCAGAAAAGCTTCCTTTGCCTGGAAAGCACGGGCGATTCCACCAGGATAACTTTTCCCTAACGTAGTCAAAAGCCTTAACTAACTAAACTGGTCTGATCGAACTCGTAAGTTCCATAGTCAGATCAAGGGACAAATTGCACTTGGATCATAGAGACCAATGCTTTTTTCCTCATCGAGAGGCACAGCCGTGATTCTTTTTCCATAGAACAATTTTTGTCCGAGATTTACTTCATCTATCGAACTAAACAAAAATTAAGTCTCGATTTACGGATCCATCAATCCAACCTAACCCCATCCAGTCCCACGAGTTAGCCAACCGCCCAACCACTGTAGTGATGGGATCCAATTTAGAATTTGGTTAGGTTTTGTCCCGCGTACCAGGAAAAAGAGTTCCCAGGCCCCCTAGCCGGATGTTCATGCAAACATAAAACTAGTCACACCACTTACACACCAATATGAAATTGCCCTTTTAACAATCCTTTAATGAAACCATTGTGTCACTGATCACAATCCTCAAAATCTCTGGTTGAATCCTTATTTCCAATCAATCCTTCATCGGTGTACTTATGGCATCATTGGCAACCAGAACGCTCACCACCTGTTCACTCAGGGGTCTTTTCAATAGTTCCTAGCTCATAGTACCCGGCAATATAATCACTTATAAAAATCAAGATGGAATCTTCGTTGAAGATCAGCAAGATCAACCAACAGATCCATATAAAAGAGCCATGGACTCATCCGTTGGAGGACCAGCAAGGTCAATCAACCAGATCCATGCCCGGTTTCAGAAAACAACTCTTACTCCTTGTTCTAAATATCTTCCTCGACGCACATGTGGGTATCTTCGGGCGATCCAAAGCCCGAGCACCGTATGGTCAGCACCCTCTAGGATCCTTCGGCAGGTCACCTAGCGCTTCACTCATAGGCCGCTTCCTTGGTCCCTCATCCAGAGTACCGGAAGCTCACCATTTAAATCGAACCGAGGCTGGTCAAGACCTCGGCTGACCTTGCTACACGAGACGTCCTCCGTTGACTCTCCGTCACGCTGTTGCAAATTTATCAGGTAGGACTCCACGACCACATTCTTAAGACAGTCAAAATGCTTCCCCAGCATTCTTGACATAAAACAGTCATTTACAAACAGTCATTTACAAACAGGTCACAAATATAGTTTCTATATTGAACTCTTATCTTATCCCTCATCAGTCCACATTACTTATTCCACATTCCATTTCATATATGTACTCATTCTCATCCAATCACATCATTTTCCATCTCATCAACTCAATTTCATTCACATCACATATCATAAATTCACATCCCAATTCACATGTCATCACATCAGTTCCATTCACTCATATCGACAACACATCATTTCACATACACATTCGCATTCATTATTCTACATACACATCCACATCATACATCCAATTCCACATTCACATTCATACATCCACATCCACATCCACATCTCATTCGCACATCCACATCCACATTCATACATTCACATCCACATCTCATTCGCACATCCACATCCACATTCACATTCATACATCCACATCCTCATTCATACATCCACATCCACATCCCATTCGTACATCCACATCCACATTCACATTCATACATCCACATCCACATCCTCATTCGCACATCCACATTCACATTCATACATCCACATCCACATCCTCATTCGCACATCCACATCCACATTCACACTCATACATCCATTTCCACATCCACATCCACATCCACATCCATACATTCACATCCATATCTACATCCATACATCCATTTTCACATTCCATATCTACATCTAATTAAAATAAATTCTTTATGCATCTTTCCATGCATAAATCCAATTTAGTAGGAATTACACTTTTAGAATAAAAGAATTTCTCTTATGCATCTAATTTATGCATAAAATCCATTTATGATGAAAATCACACTTTTAATATTAAAAAAATATCTTTTATGCATAAAAATCATTTATGATGAAAATCACACTTTTGATATAAAAAAATATCTTTTATGCATATGTTTATGCATAAAAATTATTTATGATGAAAATCACACTTTTGATATAAAAAATTTATCTTTTATGCATATGTTTATGCATAAAAATCATTTATGATGAAAATCACACTTTTGATATAAAAAAATATCTTTTATGCATATGTTTATGCATAAAAATCATTTATGATGAAAATCACACTTTTAATAAAAAAAAATATTCTTTTATGCATACTTTTATGCATAGAAATCAATAATGATAAAAGTAACAATTTTATAATTTAAAAAAATATTCTTTTATACATAAAAATCAATAATGATAAAAGTAACACTTTTATAATAAAAAAATATTCTTTTATGTATACAAATCAATAATGATAAAAGTAACACTTTTATAATAAAAATATATTCTTTTATGCATACAAATCAATAATGATAAAAGTAACACTTTTATAATAAAAAAATATTCTTTTATGCATACTTTTATGCATAAAAATCAATATGATGAAAGTAACTCTTTTGTAATAAAAAAATATACTTTTATGCATTATTTTATGCATAAAAATCAATAATGAAGAAAGTAACACTTTCATAATTAAAAAAAAATTATCAATAAGTATCTTTCATAGAATCTAATTCTATTGAAAATCATTCTTTTATAAAAATTAATCAATATACATCTTTCTATGCATGAATGAAAATGACACTTTTAGAATACTCTAACAATGGGGATTACTCTTTTTGATTAATAAAAGATGAAATTTATTTCACTAATTTTCAAAAAAATTTACCATAACCTCCTTTGTATGGCTGACCATTTTTCAATTTTTAATTCACTAAAAGTAATTAGAAGTTCACCAAGAGTATTTAAATCATTCTAGTGTAAACATTTTCTACTTATTTAAGAGAAACATTATAAAAAACTTGATTTTATCCAATAATCAATCATCTAGGATAAAGAATGGTTGGATTTACTAAAGAAGAGAGGGAAATGCCTTTTTTCAATGAGGCATAACATCATTTGATTTTAGAGAAGACAAAAATCATAAAAAAAACCATAAAAGAAATAGAAAAGAGAAGAATCTCCAACTTACATAGATAATTTGAGAGCTTTCCTTTGGCTTGATGGTTTGAGGGTTCTACTCTTGTTTGAAAACAAGAGTGGCCACCAATCTTTTGGAAGAGGGAAGGTCAAAAACTAATGAATTATGAGTAAAATTCATTGTTTTTTGCACTTGGGAGAGGCAAGGTAACAGTGCAAAAACACTATTGAGTTTCAACAAAGGGGAAGGCTTCTATTTATAGGAAAAAGTGAGCTTCTAACCAAGCAAACTGATTCTAGAATTTTTCGGATCAGTTTGGTCAATTTTTGACCATTTTTAGGTCAGTTTTGCTCAATTTTTGGATCTAATTGAAACAGGAGAGAGGAGAGATAAAAATATCTCATTATTTGGGAGTTTAAAACTCATTCAAGCATGTGAAATAGGCGCCTCCTTCATGAGGCGAATTCCCCCACACTGAGGTGTCAAAAATGCATCGTTCCATCTAAATATCTCTCTTTTTTAACTATTAACCTTGTCCTTAGTCAACTCTTCATCTTATGTGAGTATTTACTCATTTTTAGGAGATTTTCCTTTTATTCTTCTATTTATCTCTTCCTACATTTGGATGAATCTTATTGGTCCATAGGAACCTTAATTTAAAATTTTGAAAAAATCTTCACCCCCAGGATAATGCCTCTTGAACGGATTATACTTAATTTCTAATGCACCTTCTGAAAATCTTTTTGAACTTCTGTTTTAGGGGAACTTATTTTAATAAGATGAGATATTTTTCTATCCAAAAATATTTAAAAACTGAATTACCACTCTCTAGAAGATTTTCTCTCTATAGGCCAAAACTGGTAGAAACAAGATCTTTTATATTTTTGAAGGGGGATTTGACTACAGGGGAAGATACTGGACATCCTGAGAGGCTGGGGAGGAATCTTACATTCTACCCCACTTAAAAAATGCGAGATGTCCTCATCTCGCAGGTGGAGGATCAACCGAGAAGCCAAATATGTCAAAAATTTATCAAGAAGCACTAAAAGGTTGTAATTGTGTGATAAAATTCATACAATTTGATATTCAAACTGAAATTCGTAAATTGGTAATTGGGTCTTTAGATGGAAGTACCGCAATTGTATGGAATCCCTGACTTGCTTGAGGCCTAGACATGATGGTATTTACCTTATAGTTCCAAGAACCATGACTACCCATATATATCGAGGGTATAACTGCAGCTCTTTACTGGCAGTATATACGAGTAAATCTAAGACGTGAAATTATAAGCATTAATGCTATCCAGATGATGAATTTGAATGTGGTTAATATGATTTTTAAATTCTGGTTAAGAAGTGATGAGTTGATTTGGATTCTGATTGAAAAATGATGATCCCTGAAATTTGGTGTAATAAGCTGAGCGAAACCGCAATGATCCCTGACCCCACTACGCAACGAATTTTGGGGTGCTAGCAACGGAAGTAGCACTTCTTGCGCAGGGCAGGGTCCCACACTCGGGGCCTCGCCCACCCCACGGATATTTGGACAAGAGACTAATTCGTAGGTATTTCCAAAACCGAACCCAGAAAAACTTCCTTTGTCCGAAAAGCACGGGCGATTCCAGAAAAACCGAACCCAGAAAAACTTCCTTTGTCCGAAAAGCACGGGCGATTCCACCAGGATAACTTTTTCCTAACGTAGTCAAAAGTCTTAACTAACTGAACTGATCTGACCGAACTCGTAAGTTCCATAGTCAAAAGTCTTAACTAACTGAACTGATTTGACCGAACTCGTAAGTTCCATAGTCAGATCAAGGGACAGAATACACTTGGATCATAGAGCAACGCTTTTTTCCTCATCGAGAGGCACAGCCATTGATTCTTTTTTCATAGAACAATTTTTGTTCGGGATTTACTTCATCTATCGAACTAAACAAAAATTGAGTCTTGATTTATAGATCCATCAATCCAGCCTAACCCTATCCAGTCCCATGGGTTAGCCAACCGCCCAACCGTTGTAGTGATGGGATCCAATTTAGAATTTGGTTAGGTTTTGTCCCGGGTACCAGGGAAAAGAGTTCCCATGCCCCCTAGCCGGATGTTCATGCAAACATAAAACTAGCACACCACTTACACACCCAATATGAAATTGCCTTTTTCTCAGCATCAACCATTGTAGTGATGGGATCCAATTTAGAATTTGGTTAGGTTTTGTCCCGGGTACCAGGGAAAAGAGTTCCCAGGCTCCCTAGCCGGATGTCAGCTATCTTTAAAACAATCCTTTTTAATGAAACCATTGTGTCACTGATCACAATCCTCAAAATCTCTGGTTGAATCCTTATTTCCAATCAATCCTTCATCGGTGTACTTATGGCATCATTGGCAACCAGAACGCTCACCACCTGTTCACTCAGGGGTCTTTTCAATAGTTCCTAGCTCATAGTACCCGGCAATATAATCACTTATAAAAATCAAGATAGAATCTTCGTTGAAGATCAGCAAGATCAACCAACAGATCCATATAAAAGAGCCATGGACTCATCCGTTGAGGACCAACAGGTCAATCAACCAGATCCATGCCCGATTTCAGAAAACAACTCTTATTCCTTGTTCTAAATATCTTCCTCGACGCACGTGTGGGTATCTTCGGCGACCCAGAGCCCGAGCACCGTATGGTCAGCACCCTCTAGGATCCTTCACAGGTCACCTAGAGCTTCACTCATAGGCCGCTTCCTTGGTCCCTCATCCACTGTACCGGAAGCTCACCATTTAAATCGAACCGAGGCTGGTCAAGACCTCGGCCGACCTTGCTACGCGAGACGTCCTCGGTTGACTCTCCTTTAGCTGTTGCAACTTTATCAGGTAGGTCTCCACGACCACATTCTTAAGACAGTCAAAATGCTTCACTAGCATTCTTGACATAAAACAGTCATTTACAAATAGGTCACAAAAACAGTTTCTATATTGAACTCTCGTCTTTCCACATAATCCCTCATCAGTCCACATTACTTATTCCACATTCCATTTCATATATGTACTCATTCTCATCCAATCACATCATTTTCCATCTCATCAACTCAATTTCATTCACATCACATATCATAAATTCACATCCCAATTCACATGTCATCACATCAGTTCCATTCACTCATATCGATGACACATCATTTCACATACACATTCGCATTCATTATTCTACATACACATCCACATTCGTACATCTACATCATACATCCAATTCCACATTCACATTCATACATCCACATTCACATTCATACATCCACATCCACATCTCATTCGCACATCCACATCCACATTCATACATTCACATCCACATCTCATTCGCACATTCATACATCCACATCCACATTCATACATCCACATCCACATCTCATTCGTACATCCACATCTACATTCACATTCATACATCCACATCCACATCCTCATTCGCACATCCACATCCACATTCACACTCATACATCCATTTCCACATCCACATCCACATCCATACATTCAAATCCATATCTACATCCATACATCCATTTCCACATTCCATATCTACATCTATACATCCACATCCATACCCACATCCATACATCCACATTCACATTCACATCCATACATCCATATCCACATTCCACATTCATACATCCATATCCACATTCCACATTCATACATCCTCATTCACATTCATACATCCATTTTTCACATCCTCATTCATACATCCATATCCATATTCCACATCCACATCCACATTCACATTCATATATCCACATCCACATCTCATTCGTACATCCACATCCACATTCACATTCATACATCCACATCCACATCCTCATTCGCACATCCACATCCACATTCACATTCATACATCCATTCTCACATCCACATCCACATCCATACATCCATATCTACATCCATACATCCATTTTCACATCCACATTCATACATTTACATCCATATCTACATCCATACTTCGTTCATTTTCATCTAACTAATTCATTTCACATCCTCATATCCATTTATAGAATACAAGAGAATTCTTATTTTTGATATAAGATTTCTTTACGCATCTATTTATGCATAAATTCCATTTTAAGAAAAAAAACACTTTCGAAATAAAAATCAATCTTTTATGCATCTTCCTATGCATAAATTCATTTTAAATGAAAATGACACTTTTGAATTAAAATTCAATCTTTTATGCTTCTTCTTATGCATAAAATCAAAATTGATGAAAATAACTCTTTTGAACTAAAAAAAGATTTCTTTATGTATCTTTCTATGCATAAAATCAAAATTGATGAAAATAACTCTTTTGAACTAAAAATAGATTTCTTTATGCATCTTTCTATGCATAAAATCAAAATTGATGAGAGTAACACTTTTGGATTAAAATAAATTCTTTATGCATCTTTCCATGCATAAATCTAATTTAGTAGGAATTACGCTTTTAGGATAAATAAATTTCTTTTATGCATCTAATTTATGAAAAAAATCCTTTATGATGAAAATCACACTTTTAATATACAAAAATATCTTTTATGTATATGTTTATGCATACAAATCATTTATGATGAAAATCACTCTTTTAATATAAAAGAATTTCTTTTATGCATCTAATTTATGCATAAAATCATTTATGATGAAAATCACACTTTTAATATAAAAAATATCTTTTATGCATATGTTTATGCATACAAATCATTTATGATGAAAATCACTCTTTTAATATAAAAGAATTTCTTTTATGCATTCATTTGTACATAAAAATCATTTATGTTGAAAATCACACTTTTAATATAAAAAATATCTTTTATGCATACAAATCATTTATGATGAAAATCACCCTTTTAATATAAAAGAATTTCTTTTATGCATCCATTTGTGCATAAAAATCATTTATGATAAAAGTAACACTTTTATAATAAAAAAATATTCTTTTATGCATACTTTTATGCATAAAAATCAATATGATGAAAGTAACTCTTTTTGTAGTAAAAATTCATAATGAAGAAAGTAACACTTTCATAATAAAAAAATTATCAATAAGTATCTTTAATAGAATTTAATTCTATTGAAAATCATTCTTTTAGAAAAATTAATCAATATGCATCTTTCTATGTATGAATGAAAATGACACTTTTAGAATACTCTAACGATGGGGATTACTCTTTTTGATTAATAAAAGATAAAATTTATTTCATAAATTTTTAAAAAATTTTGCCATAACCTCCTTTGTATGACTGACTATTTTTCAATTTTAATTCACTAAAATTAATTAGAAGTGCACCAAGAGTATTTAAATCATTCTAGTGTAAACATTTTCTACTTATTTAAGAGAAACATTATGAAAAACTTGATTTTATCCAATAATCAATCATCTAGGATAAAGAATGGTTGGATTTACTAAAGAAGAGAGGGGAATGCCTTTTTTCAATGAGGCATAACATCATTTGATTTTAGAGAAGACAAAAATCATAAAAAAACCATAAAAGAAATAGAAAAGAGAAGAATCTCCAACTTACATAGATAATTTGAGAGCTTTCCTTTGGCTTGATGGTTTGAGGGTTCTACTCTTGTTTGAAAACAAGAGTGGCCACCAAGCTTTTAGAAGAGGGAAGGTCAAAAACTAATGAATTATGAGTAAAATTCATTGTTTTTGGCACTTGGGAGAGGCAGGGTAACAGTGAAAAAACACTATTGAGTTTCAACAAAGGGGAAGGCTTCTATTTATAGGAAAAAGTGAGCTTCTAACCAAGCAAACTGATTCTAGAATTTTTCGGATCAGTTTGGTCAATTTTTGACCATTTTTAGGTCAATTTTGCTCACTTTTTGGATCTAGTTGAAACAGGAGAGATGAGAGATAAAAATATCTCATTATTTGGGAGTTTAAAACTCATTCAAGCATGTGAAATAGGCACCTCCTTCATGAGGGAAATTCCCCCATACTGAGGTGTCAAAAATGTATCATTTCATCTAAATATCTCTCTTTTTTAACTATTAACCTTGTCCTTAGTCAACTCTTCATCTTATGTGAGTATTTACTCATTTTTGGGGGATTTTCCTTTTATTCTTCTATTTATCTCCTCCCTACATTTGGATGAATCTTATTGGTCCATAGGAACCTTAATTTAAAATTTCGAAAAAATCTTCACCCCCAGGATAATGTCTCTTGAATAGATTATACTTAATTTCTAATGCACCTTCTGAAAATCTTTTTGAACTTCTGTTTCAGGGGAACTTATTTTAATAAGATGAGATATTTTTCTATCCAAAAATATTTAAAAACTGAATTACCACTCTCTAGAAGATTTTCTCTCTTTAGGCCAAAACTGGTAGAAACAAGATCTTTTATATTTTTGAAGAGGGATTTGACTACAGGGGAAGATACTGGACATCTCGAGAGGCTGGGGAGGAATCTTATAGATATGGAACCCCATCTTTTCATTGAGCTTCCATTAGATATAGACATTGATGGAACAACACATGGATTTATTACAAGATGGGATAGATTCATGATCTTGACATTGTTTCCCTTCCCAAAAGTTTTCAACTATACTTTTTTTTTTTGCTCGAAACATGGCTCCAAGGGTTCTGATGGATGTTTTTTCAAAACTGTAATCTTTTTTTTTGTGTATGTGACATATATAACTTAATTTCAGCACTTAACAACTCTCTAGAATTTTATGCATCGAGAATAGCAGCAAAATTTCACTACTATTTTTGCTGCTCAATCAGCAGCAAAATTATAGTATGGCAGCAAAATTTTGCTACTATACTTGCTGCCCAGCAGCAAAATCTCACTACTATAAGCGTTGTTCTCAGCAACCATATTTCACTGCGGGCAACGCCTGAAATCCCTGAAAAATATAACGCTACTAGTAAACACTGCTATGCCCACGACGTGTTGTAGTTTTTGTTGAAATATACAAGTGAATAGGGCGTGTGCGGGAACAAGCCCTTTGGCAAGAGGTTGTAAAAGAGAATCTGTAAATGTGAGAGAAGCTGTGAAAAGTTAAGAAATATCTACTGGGAGAGAATAAAGGGTAGCATGAGGAGATTTAGTAGGTGTGGAGATATTTTGGGAGAAGAGGTGGAGAGAATCAAGCAAAAGAGGTGGAGTGAATCAAGGAGAAATCAGTGGAATTAGATGCTTGGATGTAAACTCTATAAATTGAGGCATTGGCCTAATGAGAATTTGTTGGTTTTTGATTATCCATGCCTACATTAAGCTATCAGTTAATTGCTCACTAATCACGTCTTAATTATCATCTAATCTCTTTGTTAATGATATTGATTCTAGCATTTGATCCACCATAGCTCATCACATTGCTGCAAATTTAACATGGTATCAGAGCCTAGCCTAGAATCCATCAATTTATGAGCCCATTATCTTGCTAATCACCTAGCTAATTAGGATTAGTAGATAATTAATTTTTACCTCTTTTTTCAATTAGCCTCTGTACCCCCAACTGGTGGAGGAGCTCTCTCTCCCTTCATACATCAAATTAGCCCAAACCACTTTATCCAAGCATAGCTATAACCCTTCTATTCTAGCCCATTCAAACAAAACCTCAAACCGCCGACGCACACAGCAGTTCTACGTGATTTTGCACGCGCCTGTTTTCTGAAGAAAAAATGAGATCTCTGCTGCTCCAGATGCAATGAGTCTAATTCCTCTTGGCCCTAGCGGTTCTCAAGGGTGCTCTACAAGCTAGTGAAGACAGATTTTGATTTGATCAAGTCTACAATGAGATCCAAGCTCTTCATCAAATGTGGCAGGTGACTTTGGTAAAACAGAGATTAAGCATTAAATGTTTGGTCAAATCTTATGTTTCTTGGCTTAATCCTCTACTAGACTAATTGCTATTGATGGCCTTGAAAGGATTTGATCTCATTTGAACTCTAAGGCCTCAGATCTAGACTCCCTGCATACTCTGTTTTTTGCACACAAAATAAAGGATTAATTTTCGTAATCAATGATTAATCAGTACTAATCACTATATTTTGGTGCAATTGAGGGTTCAAATTAACCATTGGGTATCTGATATAGATCCCTATAACTTCAGATTGCAATTCGGAGATGGTTTGATACTCCAACCATTCCGTACAGATTTGTTACCCTTGGTCTAATGTAATTTCTGGTGATTTTATGCTTATAAATCTGTTGTGATAAATATGTTGTAATCATCACCTAAATACCAGATTTTTGGTGATTTTATGCTTATAAATCTGTTGTAATTTTTGGTGATTTTATGCTTATAAATCTGTTGTAATCATCACCTAAATACCAGATTGAGGTGTAAAAGGGTAGACACTTCCCTTGAATCTTGAAATTGGATCAAGAGGTAAGACCCCCTTCACATCATAATGAGTACGGCACAAGAGATAGCCAAATTTAATGGGGAGCAGTTTTACACATGGCAGACAAAAACCATGTATCTGCTCATAAGGAAAAATCTGTGGGGGCTAGTTGAGGGAAGAGATGAATGCCCAGAGGTGAGAGGGGAAAATGAGTGGAAGAGCAAGAATGAAAAAGCATTGGGACTTGTCGCACTCAGTTTAAATGATGAAATCATTCATCACATCACAGGGATACAATGGGCAAAAGATGCGTGGGATGAACTCAATAAATTATTTGGCACACAAGCTAGAAATTCAAAGATAAATCTATTAATACAATTCTACAAATTGGATATGAAGGAAAGTGAAACTTTAATCACACACTTGAATAGATATAAAACTAAAGAATGTACCTGAATTGAAGCTACACGAGATAGAAGGAGCTCTACTAGAGCAAGAGACCAGAGGAAAAGAGAAGAAATGGCTGGACTCAACAGCACGAGAAGAAAAAGCATTCTTCACCCGAGGAGGATTCTCTCAAGGACGAGGACGAGGAAGAGGCAGAGTAGGAGGAAGGACCTTCACTTGCCACAACTGTGGAAAGCCAGGACACATGGCAAGAGACTGCTACAGCAAACCCAGTGGAGAAGGAACGACATCAGCAAACTTCATGGAGGCTCCTAGGAAGTGGAGTCAAATCATCTTTTCTGAGAGAGAGAGAGAGAGAGAGAGAGAGAGAGAGAGAGAGAGAGTGTGAAACCCCACAACCCAATGTAACCTGCCCCAACAGAGTAAAACCACCTCTGAGCCACCAATGATGTAGGCCATGTGGTAGATGTATGTGTGAGCACTTTAGTCAAGGTCACGGGCACTTGTAGTAGCCTTGGACACATAGAGAGAGAGAGTGTCAAGGACTATGAGTTTAGGGACTTGAGGCATTGGTCGCGGACTATCAAGGAAGAAGGAAACTTGGTATAGGGTCCAGGTGGTGTGCTAGGATTATTCACTTGAGGGGAGGTGTGCTAGGCACTAGTTGCGGACTATCAAGTAAGAGGGAAACTTGGTATAGGGTCCAGATGTGCTAGGAGTATTCACTTGAGGGGAGGTGTTGAAATATACAAGTGAATAGGGTGTGTGCGCGGAAACAAGCCCTTGGCAAGAGGCTATAAAAGAGAATCTGTAAATGTGAGAGAAGCTGTGAAAAGGTGAGAAGTATCTACTGGGAGAGAATAAAGGGTAGCATGAGGAGATTTAGGAGGTGTGGAGATATTCTGAGAGAGGTGGAGAGAATCAAGCAAAAGAGGTGGAGTGAATCAAGGAGAAATCAGTGGGATTAGATGCTTAGATGTGAACTCTATAAATTGAGGCATTGGCCTAATGAGAATTTGCTGGTTTTTGATTATCCATGCCTACATTAAGCTATCAATTAACTACTCACTAATCACATCTTAATTATCAATTAACTACTCACTAATCACATCTTAATTATCATCTAATCTCTTTGTTAATGATGTTGATTCTAGCATTTGCTCCACCATAGCTCATCACATTGCTACAAATTTAACAGTTTTTGCTTACAAAGTTCTAAACACAATGCCAATACTACAAGTGCCACTTATGCATCAATTATCCACTCTTGTGAGCCCAATGCATAGCTCACATAGTGTCCAAGCCATTGAAATTTTTCCAATATATGGGCCAATTATTGATGTCGTGTAGCCTTGTAAAGCTTCCTACACTCCCCCTCCTAATACTCCACAATGTAGATTCTAGGAATTGAATTGTGGAAGTACAAGTGAAGTGAGGGTAGATTGGTCCACAATGGATGGATAGATTGCACCATCAAGGAGAGGAGTTGGTGTCTTTGGGGCTCCTTGGGACCGGGTGATAGCCGCCACTATTGGAGTGCCAGCAGTGGGAGGTGGCACCACTTCCACTATTAGAGTGTCAACCTTGGGAGATGGCACCACAACTTCCACCATGTTAACCAATGGGGTTCTAGGACAATCCCAGGTGTAGTGGTCTCTTCTCTCAGGGTAATGGAGGCATTGGGGCGAGCCCTCTGGTATAGTGCATTGAGCTTGCATGTGGCCGCTCCCCCCATAATGGTAGCATATAAGAGGTCGGGTGGGAATGTTGGGAGGACGGCAATTGGGGAATCTTTGGTTAGGTCGAGCCCCATACGTGTTGTTAGCGCCCGGAGGTACTGGAGAGGCTGCCCGCATAGACCACCGGAGGTGGGTTTTGATAGCCTTGAGGTGTTTGTGGGGGGACAGTCACCACTGGTGGGAGGTACTCATGGAAGTAACACTCCTTGTCCTCATGGCCCGCCTTTGAGCAAAATGAGCAATATTTCTTGGAGGGACAATCATTTGGAAGATGGCCTTGCGAGTTACATACCGGGCACCATGGACTCGTCTTGGGATCTTTGACCTTGAGCTACTCAATCTCCTTCCGGAGCGCTGCCACAGCCGCGTCCTCTTGTTGTGACCTTTTGAAATCTTCAAGCTCCTTCTTGAGCTTGGCTAGCTCGACCATGGAAGCGGATATAGAAGCTACCATTAGGGCTAGAGGAATGATTGGAGGAGCCGAAGACATGCCGGGGATAATTAGGGGCCAAGAGGTACTACGCTCTGCGGAAGACAACTGCCACAAACACTATGGTTGGGGAAGAAGGGAGCGTGGATCCTCTCAGGGAAGTATACCCACCAAGGATGAGTCGACCTCACTGGCTAGACATGCAAGACCTAGGCTCTACACTATCTACCGTGCTAGCACGGCACTACCCCTACAGGCCTCTCACTCATGCCACACACACCACTCACACCTCACTCACCTCGCTCACACAAAGAGATAGACAAAACACCAAACAGAGCACAACACTACTCTCACAATACCAAAAAGAGGTGATATAAGGGAGACTCCGCTCCGATAGAAGGACAGTGCTAGAACTCAGGGTGATACACGAGAGAGTGTCCTCTTCTGTGAGAGTATGTCCCAAACTGTCTGTATGTTGCCGAGAGGGTGCTCCCCTTAACTCCTCCTTGGGTGTCCTCCTCCTCGGCGGGTGGTGCTCAAGAGGATCTCGAAGAGGATCTCTCCCTGCCTTGGGAAAGGGAGAGGGGAAAGGAAGATGGTGCTCAGGATCTCGAAGAGGATCTCTCCCTGCCTTGGGAAAGGGAGAGGGGTGTTGCCTCCATGAGTGCCATCAAAGTTGGCCATGCACGTATGAGATGTTGAAGGGGACCAGCGGTCAGAGGGGTCGAAGAGCACTGGCGGTCGGAGCCATCGGAGGGCACCCGGGGGTCGGAATGGTCGGAGCACACTGGTCGTCGGAATGGTCAGAGCAGTTAGAGGGCACCGACGATCGGAGCACACCGGCGGTGATGGCGGTCGGTGCGGTCGGAGTAGTCGGAGGGCAGCGGCGACGGTGACGGCGGTCAGAGTCATCGGGAGGGCACCGGCGGGCGGTGACGGCGGTTAGAGTCATCGGAGGGCACCAGTGGCGGTGACGGCGGTCGGAGCGATCGGTGTGGAGTGTGGAGGAGCTGGCTTCCTGTCCACAGGCTCCCCACTACTACTCCATTCACCGTCCCGGTGAATGCCAAGAAAACACAGGTGAGCCTCTGGGAAAAACATCCGACAAGCAGGTTGCAAGGCATACCTCATACAATGATCCTTCCAGGCAAACCTTCTGGAGAGATACAAAATAAATAAAAATGAATCAACTAGTCTCCTAGGCAACTTCATCCAACGAGCTATAGAAAAAAATGATTAAGCAGAGAGCTCCTGGGCACTTCATCCAGCACGCTATTTCTTCGAGCTCTTGGACACTTCATCCAGCAAGCTATCACTAACTGTATTACCACTGTCATCCCCTGGGCAAAGCGTCCGGCAGAATGTTACCTCAACAAAAGCACAAAAACCAATCTAAACAATAATAATCACTGGCCACCTTGTCTAGGCAAAACTTCCGGCACACGAAGTCCAAGCATACAAGATACAGAATGAAATCTTGCCATGGCCAGTACATAAAATATTCCACCTCTCATTAACAGAAAAATATTCACTTCTCCCAAGCATCAGTAGCATGTGCCAAGGCAGCCTCCATAGAACTTTTGCTTCAGTGTCATGATTGCTCATAAACTGCCGCGAAGATGGCGATACCAAGGGCTTTGCAGTCCAAGGGTGGTTGAGAAGAGCTGCACATGCACTTGTTGTGTTATGGTGTTGCATTATGGTATTGCATATAGCAATGAAGAAGGGGTGTGTCCTTAAGAGTTTCTCTGCAACCTAGCTGCACCCCATGCCAAGAGCTCTTTATTAACACATTTAGATGATCCTCTATGTGCTGCAAAATGTTGTAGAATGGCTGGACTCTGGGCTACCAAGTGTAGAGGTGTAGCTCCACATGTTTGTGCCACTATGGGCATCGGGACAACATCCAGACAACATCCAAAACTTGTTGGACATAATCAAAGTGGCCGCTCTTTACTGCATAATGGAGGCATGTCCTCCCATTGGGAGCATCAAACATAAGGATATAGCTCCCCGGGCCACAAGCCACTCACTCAGATTGGCCATGTGACTTAGCATAATGCAAAGGTGAGAGGTGGCGATGCGAGAGAGGGTGCCGATGGGGAGTGACTAGAGGGGGGCAGTGATGCATGGAGGGACGTGAGGGTAGTGAGAGAGGGGGAGGGGGGTCAGGTGAGTTTACGAGACGGGTGAGGTGAGAGAGGGGGGGTTGGTTGGTCAAGGGCAAGGGGTGGGCACGGTTGGTGAGGGTTTTGGTCGGTGGGGTTGGGAAAAAGGGGGGAATGGGGGTGGTTGGTAGGTGAGGGGTGAAGTAAGGGGGGGAGCAACCTTTTGGTTTGTTTGTTTTTTTATTATATAAATAGTATTAGTATATTTGGTTTTTTTTTTAGGTGGGGAATGGGGTGCAGGGACGTGGCAGGAAGGTCTGCAGCGCCAACGAGCTCCATTAATGGTGCACAGCCCACGAAAGAGAGGAGGACGGAGGGCGTGATTGCTGCGCAGGAGGGGAGGGAGCGCTGCGGGGTCGGGGGGTCGGCGCACGAGAGAGGGGGCGGGTGAGGCGGAGAAGGAGACGGGGGAGTGGGGAACGATGAGTGCCGCGAAGGGCTAAGGGTTGCACCCGAGAGAGAGGACGAGTGAGGGGGCCAGCACACCAACAGAGGGAGAGGGAGGGGGGAGTGAGGGAGTGAGGGTCGGAGGGGGGTGGTGAGTGAGAAAGGGGGCTGGTCAGCTAGGTAGGGTGAGAGGGTGGGGTCAGGTGAGGTAATGGGGGGAGGGGGGGTTTTGGCGGTGAAGGAAGTGGGGTGGAATGGCAGGTGACCGTTGCGCACAATCTGGGGAGCGGTGAGGAAGGTGGGGTGACTGAGGAAGAGAAGGTGGTGGGGTCGCCAGAGGGAAGGGGGAGGCCCAACGTAAAGAAGTTGCAATCGGTCAGGTGTACGAGTAAGAGAGAGGGGGTGGGTGAGCGAAGAGCGAAGGGGGGGTGGAAGACTGGCTGCATGGCACGAGAGAGTGACGAGGGGGTCGGTGAGGGGGATTGGGTTGGTGAGCACTGGAGCAAGTGAAGGGGGGTGGGACCGGAGTGCCAAGAGAAGGGGGGTGGGCGGTGAGGGGGGTTGGGTCGAGAGAGAGGTGGGGGTTGGTCGACGAGAGGGGGGGGACGAGTGAAAGGGGGAGCGGGGGGCTGGGAAGCTGCGGGTGAGGGTGAGGGTGATGCGAGGGGGGTGAGGAGCGGGATGGTGGTCGGTGAGGGGGGTTGGGTCCATAGAGAAGCGGCGGGGGGGTTGGTCGGCGAGAGGGGGAGAACGGGTGAAAGGAGGAGTGGGGCCGGGGAGCTGCGGGTGAGGGTGAGGGTGATGCAAGAGGGGGGTGTGAGGAGAGGGATGGTGGGCGGTGAGGTGCGAAGGGAGAGGGAGAGGAGGTTGGTCTCGACAGGTTGAGGGAGTGTCGGTAGGGTGAGTGAGAGGGAGAGACCAAGGGGGGGTGATGGTCGGTGGGTTGAGGGAGTGTTGGTGGTGTGCGAAGGGAGAGGGAGATGAGGTTGGTCTGTGGGTGTGGGGAGGGAGTGTCGGTGGGGTGAGCGAGAGGGAGAGAAAGAGAGAGGGGGATGGTTGATGGGGGTGCGATGGGGAGATTGTTTTTTTTTTGTGAAAGGGTCGATGAGAGGGGGAGCACAGGTGAGCGACCAAAAAAGGGGGGGGGGAGGTGGTGAAGGTCGGTGGGGTGAGGAAAAGGGTGGTTGGGCTGGGCACGAGGGAGGTGGGTCGGGTGAGATGGAGCCGAGAGAGAGAGTGAGAGAGGGGCTAGGTGGTCGGTGAGGTGAGGGAGAGAGGGGGTGAGACTGGTGAGGGCTTGGTCGGTGAGGGGGACAGGTGGTCGGTGGGGAGAGATAGAGTGGGAGAGGGTGTCAGTGGTGGCCCGGTGGGGAGAGAGATAGAGTGGGAGAGGGTGTCGATTGGGGGAGAGGGGGTTGGTGGGGTGACAGCGCGGGTAGTTTTTTTTTTCTGGATGGTGCAGAGGGGGCGAAGGAGAAGAGAGAGAGAACACTAGAGAGAAAGAGAGAGGGGGGTGGCGTGGGTGAGGGAGAGAGAAAGAGAGAGAGAGAGGGCATGGGGGGCACAGGGGGTGCGCGAGGAAGAGGGGGTGGTGGGGTGAGAAAGAAAGCAAGAGAGAGGGTGAGTGGGGGGGGTGAGAGAACGAGAGAGAGAGAGAGAGGGGGGGGTGATGGGGTGGAGTTTTTTTGGGTTTTTTTTGTGGGGTTTTTTTTTTAGAAAGAGAGAGAGAGAGAGAGAGAGTGAGGGGCGGGGGGTGAGAGAAAGAGAGAGGGAGGTGACGGGGTGGGGTTTTTTTGGGGGGGGAGAGAGAGAGAGTGAGGGTGCGGGGTCGTGGAACACCCCTTGAATGGGGTCTGGGTGGTCTAACTCCATTATGTCCACCCTATTGCACTGGAACCCTTCATAGAAATTTAACCAATTCCATAGAGGTTCTACCACCTCTCCCTCTGAACTGAATGGATCCCAGGCCTCATCCCACTGGTAAGCCTTGCCATCCTCTTGTTATTCCTCGTCATTGGGTCCTTCCTCCCGAATGGGAATCATGTTATGTAGGGCAGTACCCCGAGCACTCTCATCGGGGCCTTTTTCCAATTGCAAGGTCATTGTCCTTTGGGTTAGGGATATGCAAGTTGTCCCGACCCCAATCGTGGATCACTTGAGCTGCCCTTTGGTCATTGTCCCCTTTGGGTTAGGGATATGCAAGTTGTCCCGACCCCAATCATGGATCACTTGAGCTGCCCTCAACCAAGGCCTTCCAATGAGTAAGTTGTAGGCCCCTCGAGTTGGTGGGAGGTCCAACACCACAAAAGTCATTTCACATACTAATCCTTCAAAACTGATCAAATCCCACGGGCATCACTTCTCTCTCTGGTCTACCACTCGAAAGGGAGCTGGCTCAGTAATTCGGAGATCCAAGACTTTCCTAGTAGCTTCCGGCATGATGTTAACACCAGAACCACCATCCACAATGGCTCCTGTAATTTGAGTTCCTCCCATGGGGACTGTCACCCTTGGGCTTCGGTGATCGGCCACTCCTGCTGGGACAGTGAGGCATACCCTTGCTTGCTGCCTCCTGGGTAGTCGCCCACTACTACTAGATGTGGCTTCACCCCTAGTTGCCTTCAGATCCATCCAATGATGGACCAAGCCTAACAATTGCTCTCCTATTTCCTAGCTCAAACCACATAACTAAGGAAGGGTTATTTCCACCTTTACTCCTGCCAACTTTTCCTCCCAACTTAAATTACTAACCTTGGGTTGGTGGTAGACTTTGAAGGTGTGGTGGGGTTGGGGGAATGACGAAGGTGCTTCCTTCGCCATGGGTGGTGTTTGAATGAATTCCTCCACGGCCTCCTTATAAGCTTGGTCCACAATGGATGGATAGATTGCACCATCAAGGAGAGGAGTTGGTGTCTTTGGGACCGGGCAGCCGCCACTATTGGAGTGCCAGTAGTGGGAGGTGGCACTATTGGAGCGACAGCCGCCTCACTATTGGAGTGCCACAGCAGCAGTGGGAGGTGGCACCACTTCCACTATTGGAGTGTCAACCTTGGGAGATGGCACCACAACTTCCACCATGTTAACCAATGGGGTTCTAGGACAATCCTGGGTGTAGTGGTCTCGGCTCTCAGGGTAATGGAGGCATGGGGGCGAGCCCTCTGGTACAGTGCATTAAGCTTGCATGTGGCCGCTCCCCCCACAACGGTAGCATATAAGAGGTCGGGTGGGGTTGTTGGGAGGACGGCGATTGGGGAATCTTTGGTTAGGCCGAGCCCCATACATGTTAGTGGCCGGAGGTATTGGAGGGGCTGTGGCATAGACCACCGGAGGTGGGTTTTGATAGACTTGAGGTGTTTGTGGTTCAGGCACTGGTGGGAGGTACTACTGATAGGTTGGGAGAGTGCTTGCTTGATATGGAATTTGCATAGGCAAGGGGTTGTATGTTAGGGTTGCTCCGGGATGAGGGGTATTGGTATATGCTACCGTGGCTACTTGAGCTCCCTGTTGAGATGTAGTGGTCTGGGGGCAGTGGAGGGGTTTGTATAAAAGTAGCCATGGGGGGGGGAAGGTTATGTGGGGTAGCTAAGTAGGAGGGACCAGCAGGGGCAGGGTTAATATAAGCTTGGGATTGGGGGGGTGATTGAGTTCAAGAAGGGTGTTGGGTTTGGTTGGTGGTTAGGAGCCTAGGAAGAAGTTGAAGCACTACTGGTTGGGGTCACCGTGTAATCTTCGCCAAAGGGATTAAGCGGGGAGGCACCTTGCTTAAGTTGTTGTTGCATAAGGCAAAGTCCCTTAACGTAGTAACACTCCTTGTCCTCGTGGCCCGTCTTTGAGCAAAATGAGCAATATTTCTTGGAGGGACAATAATTTGGAAGATGGCCTTGCGAGTTACATACCGGGCACCATGGACTCGTCTTGGGATCTTTGACCTTGAGCTGCTCAATCTCCTTCCGGAGCGTTGCCACACCACAGACGCGTCCTCTTGTTGTGACCTTTTGAAATCTTCAAGCTCCTTCTTGAGCTTGGCTAGCTCGACCATGGAAGCGGATGTAGAAGCTACTGTCAGGGCTAGAGGAACGATTGGAGGAGCCGAAGACATGCCGAGGATAATTGGGGGCCAAGAGGTACTACACTCCTCCATGAGGCGAGCATTCTCCAGTTGTGTAGGTCTGTCTTGTAAGTCTTGCAGGGTGCCTTGGGGTGGAAACGTCTCTCTCATCTTCATCGTCGTTTGAGTAGGGAGTGCTCGAAGCACCCACTGTTGTAGCATGTAGTTTCCAGGATCTTGGGGTAGCCGAGCGGCGACCAAAACTTTAGCTCTTGTGACAAGTTAGGCCACTGACTCCCCTGCCTTCATGGAGAGTTGGTTGAGCTCTTGAGTGATGAGATCGAAGTAGTTCCCTAGCCGAAAGGTAATCAAGAACTGTAGCTTGAGGGTGGCCCAATCCGGGAAGTGGTTGATGAGAAATTGATTGTACCACCAGTCGGCACTTTCTTCCAACATTGTGTCAGGAACAAGACCAAGCGTGCATCATCTCGGTTGAGACCTCTTGAGTCACACATAGTGAGGAACCGCCGCACATGGTCTTACGCATCTTCAGTGATGGTACCTTTGAAGGTTGGTAGCTTAACTTGCACGCGGTTAAGGAGGACAGTAGCCAATGGCTTTGGCCTTGGAGCTACCATAGGGTTAGAAGAGGAAGATGCTGAGGGAAGAGTAGAGAAACGAGTAAGAACCCTACGACTAGTTTGACTAGTTTGAAGAGGAGAATGAAGGGGTGAATCACCTCCAGAAGCTCTAGTCTTCGGGGGCATGCACAACACTCCTCTCACCACGATCAAAAATCACCAAAAAAGAAAAAAATAAATAAATAAACTTCGAGACTATCCTTGACCTCTAGGAGAGTCCCACCACCGTGTGATCGCCAAATTTTGTCTAAAGCTATGGTTCACTCCGCCAGTCCTTGCTAAGGGAACTCAAAGACAACTGCCAAAAACACTATGGTTGGGGAAGAAGGGAGCGTGGATCCTCTCAAGGAAGTATACCCGCCAAGGATGAGTCGACCTCACTGGCTAGACATGCAAGACCTAGGCTCTACACTGTCTACCGTGCTCTCCGACCACCACCTAGCACCGCAGTACCGCTACAGACCTCTCACTCACGCCACACACGCCACTCACACCTCATTCACCTCACTCACACAAAGGGATAGACAAAACACCAAACAAAGCACAACACTACTCTCACAATACCAAAAAGGAGTGATACAAGGGAGACTCCGCTCCAATAGAAGGACTGTGTGCTAGAACTCAGGGTGATACACGAGAGAGTGTCCTCTTCTGTGAGAGTATGTCCCAGACTGTTTGTATGCGGCCGAGAGGGTGCTCCCCTTGACTCCTCCTTGGGTGTCCTCCTCCTCGGGTGGTGCTCGAGAGGATCTCGAAGAAGATCTCTCCCTGCCTTGGGAAAGGGAGAGGGGAAAGGAAGATGGTGCTCAGGATCTCGAAGAGGATCTCTCCCTGCCTTGGGAAAGGGAGAGGGGTGTTGCCTCCATGAGTGCCATCGGAGTTGGCCATGCACGTATGAGATGTCGAAGGGGACCAGCAGTCAGAGGGGTTGAAGAGCACTAGCGCTCGGATCCATCGGAGGGCACGTGGGGTCGGAGTGGTCGGAGCACACTGGCTGTCGAAGTGGTCGAAGGAATCGGAGGGCACCGACGATCGAAGTGGTCAGAGCACACCGGCGGTGATGGCGATCGGTGTGGTTGGAGTAGTCGGAGGGCACCGGAGGTCAGAGTGGTCGAAGCACACCGGCGGTGTCGGCGGTCAGAGTCATCGGAGGGCACCGGCGGTGACAGCGGTCAGAGTCATCGGAGGGCACCAGCGGTGACGGTGGTCGGAGCGATCGATGACGAGACGGTCGAAGCTGGCTTCCCGTCCACAGTGTGTAACTTGCTTGAAATGATTGGATGGAATCCACTTACGATTTAGATGCATGTATTCATGCAATTTCAACCATATGGCATGACTCATGCCCCATTTTCACCATTCATAGCCTAAACCACCTATCTCATGATTTCTCCTTTTTGCTTCCAAAGATCAACAACAAAAGGCCAATCCACGAATGCAAAGAAACATGCCAATTTCCCTCGATCAACTTGCATGAAGCATACACAATGGGTTTCCATGTTTCCCCTTCTCCCATGTGTAGTTAACATCCCTCTTTGGTCATTTGATTAGACTGATAAGGGAGGGTTATGTAATTGAAAAGAGGCTTGATTAGGTTAAAGGCATCATGATTAGACAAGGCTTTAATGAAGAAAATAACTCAAGTTAAGTTTATTTCCCCAAATCCCTAATTCTTCAAGAAAACCCTTATAGGTTCAACCAAATGAAGTGTGGAAGAGGTTTATCACCCTGTATCTCAAGACTTAATGGTAGAAACCCTAAATTTCAAGAACCAAGAGGGCCAAGAAACCCTTAATCTTGGTTGGAATCAAGCATTGAACACATTTATAGGTAGAGGAAGGTTGGGAGAGCCACATTATGCAAGAAATTCATAAAGAAGATGACCACAAACCCTAATGTTCCAAGAAAACCCTAATGTCAAGAAAGTGTATAAAAGTGAGAATTGAAGGTATCTTTGAGAAGCTTATGCATTCATAGTTATTTGCCAAGCTTGAAACACTGAGTAGGGCCACCATCTTCACCGCATAGTGCTAGAAGAAACTCGGCACAAATTCATTACTAATAGGCTGAAAACAGCTAGTTTCTCTTGTATATTGGTGTGCTCCATGTGTAGCTTAGAAGATGCTCCATAATTGCCCCATAGTTGTAGAAGGTAAAACTAACCCTAAAGGTTATCCATAGCTATGCAAAGTGTCAAGGAAGAAAAGGGAGAAAGCAAAAACATGAGGAAGCAGGATTTCCCCCAATTTGTCTAAATTTTCCAAATAATTTGGTCCTCCCCAAATTTACAAATTGGACCGAATCTTAAAAACCTTTGAAAATGGCTAAATGAAGCTAAATCTTGCATTTGCACAATCTTCCCCATCCACATTTTTAAAAAAAAATCAAGAAAATACATAAATTACAATGTGCAGAATCAAGAAAATCCCCAAAACACATGTAAACACTCAATTTCTTTGTAATTTCTTGTCCAAATCCACATAAAAGCTCCCCAAAAACAAATTCCAATCTCTCATACCAATGAAAAGGTGGGAACCATAAAAGCAAAAGAAAATACTCATGCACGTGTAAGTCAAGAACACCATAGCCATAGCATGTGTATCTCCATTATGTATCATATGAGAGTGACAAACAATATAGTAAAAGGGGTATGGGTCTAAGCTATACCCAAGGAAGCCATGTGATAACCCTCACATGAATGGTCATGAGCCAGCTCCCATGAAAGCCCAAGTGTGGTAGTACACAAGTACTCCAAGAACTGACGCAAGGTCAAATGTAAAATGATCCAAAAGTTCTCTTCCATTGGCCACCACCCCTATTTATAGTCCTGCCCCAAAACTACTCAGAATCCCAATATTTACAACTTTAGGGCATTAAAATAACCCTTTATTACAAGTTGTTCCCTTCTTATGGATAACCCATTCTTCTCAGCAATCAACCCCTCAAAGGACAAGCCTCAAAAACCCTTCAAACGACAAGCCTTGGCATGAGAAAGCCCTCATTTTTATCTGTCAACCTTATATCTTATCTCTAGGGTCTCCAAGGGAGTGCTTGCATAAAGAGCTTCAAAATAGAAGATGTAATCTTGTAAACTCTATTATTATGTTTTCGAGTAATAACAAGAAAATTTGGGTGGACTATATTTAGCAAATTTGTGTTGATTTTGTAAGAATGTTTTCGTAGCCTTAAATTTTACTAGTTACTAAAGTACATATCAAATGTGAGCTTCCAATGTGTTTGCTTCCGATATCAGTAACATGTGGGTGGAGTGTATTTAGCAAATTTTGTAATAGATAGGTTTATTTTGTGTTACAAGAATGTAAAAATGTTTCATAGCCTTAAATTTTACTAGTTTAAATCTTACTAAAGTATATATCAAATGTGAGCTCCCAATGTGTTTACTTTTAATAAAAAATGCCATCCTCAAATGTGAGCTCCCAATGTGTTTACTTTTAATAAAAAATGCCATCCTCAAAATTAATTCTCTTAATCCATAGAGTGACTTATTTTCATCTTGTGATTGCATTTCCTTCATTCTAGTCACAACAAGGGATTCCTTGTTTTTCTTCAAAATTTATACCTTAGGTGCACTCAAAATCATGTACCATTATCATTTACACTCAAAATCATGTAACATTATCAATGACACTCTATATTTTTGTGTGCGAAGAAGTTTCAAAGTAGTATGTGTAGCTTACTATAAATAATGACATAGAGCATAGTACTTGAAAGAAAGAAAATGAAGTGATTTCCACATTGCGATGTGTGGCATCCATCTATTGGTCCATGAGTAGCAACATGGTAGCATATCAAGAGACAAGTGATAGATTTTTGGATGGTATCTCCATTTTTGGCACATTTCAATGAGTTTAGAAATTTTTAAAAGCATTGAATAGAATGCTAAGAAATAACAGATTTGAATATTTGATGAAGGTAATATGGGGTTGTGATTTGACTTTACATGTATTTGTTGCATTTGTATATGCACCATCTTTTGTGTAGAAAGGACTAACTTTAAGTATGTAATTGTAAGGATGAAGAGTACTAGTGAACTATAATGTACTTATTATGCTATATTAATAAGTAAGATTTTATATACAAATAGCTTGAATCGAATTATAATGTAATAAAAATAATCAACAATAATAATATAATATAAACATAAATTTATCGTGCACTATATATTTAATTACCATGAATAATAATGTATTACAAAAACATAAGAATAAGAATCTATGTTGTAATGCTTGCTTATCTATTTCAAGTAATGTAAGGCAAGGAAAGGTAGAGAGAGAGAGAGAGAGAGAGAGAGAGAGAGAGAGAGAGAGAGACTTGTAAGAAAAGATTAAAAATGTAAGAAAGAAACATAGTTTTCTATAATAATATAATATACATAATTTTATCGTGTAAAATAATTATACTATGAACTATAGTAATTATTAATAAAGTAGCTTTCTCGCAAGAGTAATAAATTATGTTTATGTAGAGAGAGAGAGAGAGAGAGAGAGAGAGAGAGAGAGAGAGAGAGAGAGAGAGAGAGAGAGAGAGAGATTGTTAGTAAGAAAATGTATTGAAGAAGAATAGTCACCTTTTTGTGCCTTAGGACAACCTGAATTATTAAAAGAGAGGACATTTGAAAAACTTTTTTTAACTGTCTCCATTATGTAATTTCAACATTGCAAGAATGTTTAACCTATATTTTGAAAAGCTTTTTTAAATGTCTCCATTATGTAATTTCAACATTGCAAGAATGTTTAACCTATATTTTGAAAAAAAAGAATATTTATTTTTGTATTTTGTATGAAGGTATAGTACTTAAAAGTTGATTTCTTTTAAAAGAAACTCAAGTGGAGCCAAGCAAGCAAGGTTCAAGTGTAAGTTTATCCTGCATTTTGCATCAATAAAGTGGTCTTTTGAAAACTTTTTTTAAATTTAAGGACTTACGTACTTAATGTATATCTTTTTCTTTAAGGACTTTTTATGTACTTAAAGTATATCTTTTTTGAAAATCTTTTTTGAAAATCTTTTTATGTACTTAAAAGATATACTTTTGAAAATCTTTAAATCTTTTTTTATTTAAGAACTCTTTATGTACTTAAAGTTCTTTTTTTAAAGAAACTCATGGGTGTAGCAAGCAAGGTTCAAACTAGGTCCTTCCTGGACTTTTATAACCCTAACCAATCCACAATACTACATATGGTTGAGAAAAATCTCTTGAATGTTTTTGTTATGTACTTGTATGAATGTTTTTGTTATGTACTTGTATGAATGTTTTTGTTATGTACTTGTAAATAAATTTACCAAAAAGGTATTTCCAAAATTCTTTAGAATGTCTATTTTTTATTTTTTGTGATATGTTTACATAAAAGAGAACAAAGAGAAGGGAGAGAAGCTCCTTGTGTAGCTTCTTTGTTGCCATCTAATTGGTGTAGGGCCTTTTGATGAGTGGTAGAAGATAAAAGTATGAGACAAATAAAGTGTAGCTTCTTTGTTGCCATCTAATTGGTGTAGGGTCTTTTGATGAGTGGTAGAAGATAAAAGTATTGAGACAAATAATTTGATGTGGGATTGAGGTATAAGTGTTGGTAGGGTCAACAATAGTAGTTAAATAGGTAACGTTGATTTATTAGCCTTAAAGAACATAAGGTTAGTTATTTGATAGCCTTTAGGGACATAAGGTTAGTTATTTGATAGCCTTTAGGGACATAAGGTTAGTTATTTGATAGCCTTTAGGAACATAAGGTTAATTATTTAAAAAATGTAAGGAAATTCATCGATAATTTATATTAAATTGGTTTAAAATCTAATAACCTTTAGGTACATGGGGTTACTTATTTAATCACCTTTAGGGACATAATAGTAATTTTAAAAATTCAAGATATGTTGATTTGCTTTGAAGGGAATTAAATTGGTCTTAAAAATGACGGTGTAAATTTCAGGTAAAATTATCTTCTAAATTATGCAAAGTTAAAATTTTTGCATGTTTAAGTTTCCCCCGGACATGATGTCATTGGTTCTCAAGATAAAACAATGGACTCATGCCCTTCACATGAAATTGCAACCAACTTTCTTCATAACAAAGGACGAAGGACGGACTCATTCTCTCTATATATGGAGTCGTCTACCCAACTTTTTAAATTTGAATAGCCAATCCAAGAGCCAAATTCAAATCTTAAGTACACCCTTTAACAAGACAGAAAGGATGTACTCCATACCCATGTTGCCTTACACCCCTTGCCTAGGTTAACAATAATGCCACATCAGAAAGGTAACCTTGGGCAGCCAAAAGTAGCTGAACAATGATGAAAAAGAACCAATCAAACACACAGCCCCCTTTGTGAAGTCTCGTTATCCCACTTTATTGTGTTTAGTTAGATAAAAGGTGCCCCAATGTTCCGTATCCATTTATACACTTGGTGCCCATTTTAAGGAGGATGCAACCAAAAGTGGGTGGATGGGCAAGTTGAGTGAACCAATTAAACACAAAGCTTCCTTTTTAAAAAGTTCCATTGTCCCTCTTTATATTGAGTGTTTAGCTAAGTGTAAAGGGTGCCTCCATGTTCCACATCTATTTGAACACTTGGTGCCCATAAAATGGACAATGTTGCGAGTGTTGGTGGATGTATGTATGTATGTAACTAGTTCACATATAATGGCATTGCCGATACCATTGTTGGAGTTTAATTAGCTGCAAACACATGAGATTTTTTACAAGCACTATTTGGTAAGAAGCTACAAGTAACGATGTCGGATGGCTTGTCACAAACTATGAGCGAGAAGCTAGACAAGCATAGTACTTCAGGATGACCACTTTCTTTACAAAAAAAAGATATGGGGAGTTCATCACGAGTGATGAAAAGGAGCCACAGCTTGCTATAAAGGAAACCCGTCTACATAAGAGTAGGCATATAATGTATGGCAATGAATAGCCAGAAAGGTTCTATATACTCGTTTACTGTCTCTGTGCCAGATTCTATGGTTGTGGATGTGCGCTCTCCTCCCCTACCCTATTTAATGAGATTGACTAAAATGGGCATGCTAAAAAAGAGCCAATCCACAACCCTTTTTTCAAAAAGAGGAACCTACTGTCCCTCTTTCTTTAGTGATTAGGTGTGTAAAGGGTGCCCATCCAAACATGTCCTGCCGATATAATATAATGGGCAAAGATAAGGGTGGTGATGTGTAACCAACCTCCAAAAGAGTACTAATACTTTTTTTGGACGTCACTTTGTAAAAGCACCTGCATTCCTCCCACCCCCACCCCCCAAAAAAACCAAAATTCTACTCAACTAGATTCTCCCCTCTTGCACCTTCCCAACTTGATAAACCTTTAGGGTAACTTAACCTTAATAGATGCTTCATATAAAATTGACCTAGATTGTTAGTATGCTGCTTTATATAAAGTTATGACCTAGATTGTTTTTAACATTTTCCTTTGGGCTTTAACAAGAACGATCGAGAGACCCAAATTTGGGCAGGAAGTTTTATTTTCGTTTTTCAAATCTAGCCATAAGAATTGCCCTAGATGGTTTTACGTTTTCCTTTTCACAAAATCTAGCCGTAAAAAGAATTGATACACATGGGAAAATTGCAGAACAATCAAGTAGATGGTTTGTTTCTTAATGGGGAAGTAAATTATTAATCAGTCAAATGGAAAAAACAACACAAAATTGCACTCTTAAGTACATACCACATACCACGAGTTAGGTACTACATCCTTAATGAAAATGAAATACAAGATATTAAAAATAATAAAGAGAATCAATTCATAGATAGCAAGAAAAAATAATAATTCGCTTACATAATAAAACCATTGCGGGGCATTTAAGAAAACCACTCTGAAATTGTGGAAGTTCTGTAAAACAATTAAAAAGGAAAACAAAAATATATACAGTTTGCACCGTGGGAGGGGTCAAAATCAAAAAAAGAAATACAAAGCGTTGTGGGTGGGTGGGTGTGTGTGTGTGTGTGAGAGAGAGAGAGAGAGAGAGAGAGAGAGAGAGAGAAGGGGTGGTGAGGGAGAAAAAAGATGGGAGTCATGTATACGTCGGGCGGGGCGGGGCGGGGCGGGGCGGGGCTATTGGGCCTCAATGGTGGTAGGGCTGCTGCTGGGAGGTGCGGCGGTAGGAACCTTGTCCCACTTCTTGGAGGACGAGGACCTGTGCAGACGGCACCGAAACGAGCCTTCATGCGTTGTAGGTGCACAGAGACACTGCGGCTTGTGCCCCTCCGCCGCCGCACTTGACGACGGTGACCTCGGCGACGTGGCCTTTGGTGATGAACCACTAGATCTGCCGCGTGAGGAGTCCATAGCTTCTTTGAAACTACAAGAAGAAGAGAGAATTAAATCTCAGAATCAGATCAACAAATTACGATAATCGTGCAAAAACCCCAAATTGGAGTAATTTAATCGCATATAATCAAACCAACAAATTAAGTTAACCATGGCTTCTCCGTTAAGATAAACTTCGTAAATACAAAAAACCTTTCTAATTACGGGGTAATTACGATCTTTAAAAAAAAAGCCTCGCTACGCACAACTGCAATTAATTATTACACGCAATTAAATAATTTATCAGGATGATATAAATAAGCAATTTAACAAAACATAGCGCAAAAAAAAAAGTAATTAACAAACCGAATCATACTTGCATTAGACTAAGGGACCTAATCAGCAATTACGCTACATTGAAAGTAATTACAGCCTCAATTAGGAGTAGATGACAGCATTAAAATCTTAATAAGACACTAGTTAAGAATTTAACGAGAAGATGATAATTTAGATCTTAATAATAAACTAACTAAACTCCGATTGAAAGAAGTGAAACGAACCGTGGAGGGAGGGGCAAAAGCTAGGCTTGTTACGGAGGCAGGAGCTAAGCAAACTGCAGAAGGCAGGAATTGCAAAACGAGTTGCAAGGGGGATGGAGGGGTCCCTTTATAGCTAAGTTGGGGAACCTGACGAGGGCCCGTGTGACCCCACCCTTGAGCACAAACTTCCAGAAACCCGATCAGTCTGGGCCCACACATTTTTAACCCTATCTTTTCTTTGCCGCCTTCCGACTCCGGAGCACGACCGAGCAGCACCAGGCACGGATATAGTCCACCACGTGGCAACAAGGAAGTGGTGGGCCCAAAAAGTGCCACGCTACGGCCATGTCACGTTTCCATTTCCCATCAAGCCTCCCCCACCCCAATAATGCACCTCCAAGAGCTCGGTCACACGGTGAGAACTCTCCCAAACCCCCACTCTCACAGTCTCATTCATAGAGGCAATGCTCTCAAATTTCGAGAGACAATGCTCTCAAAATTCTTATGTGAAAACACAATTTTAACATATTTGTATCACCCCTCTCTCTCTCTCTCTCTCTCTCTCTCTCTCCCAACCCCCCCAAATGTTAAATCTGAACAAAACCTTTACATATTTTAAAAATCTTGTGGAGAATTCTTTGCTTGGTAACTTATTGGCATTACTACTATTTCAACAAACATCTCCTCTCTCTTGCATCCATTTGCTAAGATTTCGTCCAAAAAAAAATTCATAATTCTTCATGGAAAATGTGCTTTGCTAGGCTTTTTAAGATTCATAACTCTTTATGAGAATTAGCATAAAAAGAGCTAGTCTTCTATATGTAGTAATACGATCGGCTCCTTAAATGATATTGGCTAAGTCAACAACTTTCCTAAAACATTGTAATATCATCACATTGAGTAACAAGCATTGTAATAACATTGCACTGCTATTGAACTATCCACAATTCTTGTTGGAAAAGAAATGCAAGAAGCCATGAGGGCAAGCAATCAACTTCTCCTCAAAAAGGTATTAGCCCTACAATGTGGAAATTGTTTATTTTTTTTTAAAAGGCCACATGGTTGAGTGTTCCACTTCTTGAAGCCTCTATAGGGATAGGGAAAGCATTCACTAAAAAACAACGAGGGTTGATTCTTTATAAGGACAATGAAACCATTGCAATGTACAAAAAGAAAAAAGGTCCACCACATGTACACATGATTGCCAATCTCCATTAGAATTATAATTAGATTTAAATCTTTCCTAACCAACTTAAATATCTTTATGAATCATCATGTGCTAAACAAGACCCAAGCAACAATCATTAGGAGAGTCCTAATCAAAATGCACCCTTTATTAATTTTATAATAATTATATGATTATAAAACTTTTCAAATGCACCCTTTATTCATTTTATTATAATTAAAACTTTTCAAATTTATACAAATTATTGATGTCTATAGAAACATTAGCATCACAAGACAAGTAATGGCTTGCAAAGATTTTTACCACTTAGACTTGTTGGGTGCTTTTAATAAACATTTAGTTGGGGAAAAAAATTGTTATTCGATTAATCTCAAATAAATAATGGGTATATCTCATACTCCATCTACATGCACTTCATGGTGCATTCGATTAATCTTTCACTTATGCTAAGCTAATGAGGACTACAATCCTTTTGCTAATGAGGACTACAATCCTTTTGCTAGCCAGATATTTATTTATTTTGTAAGTTCAACCTTGCTTATTGTCATTTTACAAAAGCCTTTTAGTCGAAGGAATATGTTGTTGTGCTCTCTCTCTCTCTCTCTCCCTAGTTTCACGCATCCATCATCAACTAAATGGAGCTCTTTATTGTCATCCACTATCAAAGCATGGCTTTTACTTGAAGGAGGGGTGCTAGAGGATTAAATCTCCATACACAACACTTGGCAAAGCATGGTCTTAACTTGAAAGAGGGGTCCTAGAGGATTAATTCTCTATATAATACTTGGCAAACCAGAGGGTGATTAATAGTCCATTATCAACCTCTAAGTCCATCCTTTAAGTCCATGGGGTGTTTATCAATAGTCCATTATCTACATCTAAGCCGACACTAAATTTATAGCCACTATATTGTGCAATAACTTAACTCTCAAATATGTGTACATGCACTCACGTTTATAGGCCCTATACGCTAATTATATCAATGATTTTATGGGATTATTAATTAAATCCTCAATAGTAAATTATAAACCCATGTTACACCTTGCATGACCCATAGAGTGATAACCATACCTCATCGTTAATACATATAGCACACTTCCCCATGTCATATAGCAAAGGAGGTGGAGTAAGAGGAGGAAGATGTTTTTCTTATCCTTCTCATTCTTCTTCTTCTACTGCTTATATGACATGTCATTTAAAGAATATGAGTAGGAGAAGGAGGAGGAAGAAGGCATCACCCCCACAAGAACAAGTTAGCCTTTGGATAAAAGCTCTCAACCACACCCAAGTAAGGGAGAGGTATATACAAGGAAAAAAATAGGGGTTATGTTAGCCTAGTGGCTATATTTGACAAGGTCCTTCAAAAAAGTGTTGAGCTCTTTTACAAGGAAAATTTATGGTTTTTTTGCCCAAATTTACAAATTTTAAGAGGGCTACAAAGATAAAATTGTCAAAAATACACTAAATGTTAGTACACAAGATAGAAATTTTTTTCAAATATTTATGATTATATTTGTCAACCCATAATTGAGAGTCTAGCTACACACATTCCCCAAAAGAGTAAGTTGTAGTCCAATCCCACTCGTAATTGAGGGTCTAGATGGTCTCAGATGGCTGTGGGAGCTACACACAGTCCCCGTGAGAGTAAATTTTAGTCTAATATTATCCCAGTGGATGATAGGGTTGGTTAATCATTTTGGATTGTAGGTTGGCTAAAATGGCCACCACCCTGGGCACTATATACATACTAGTTTGGAAACCTTTTTTCATCGAGCTCATTGTGTTGAAGCGCTCCTGTAAGCAAGACATCCTTTACTCACTGAGCACAGAAGTGGGCGGACAGCCACATCAGTCTCTGTAATCAATGTTTACAATAATATTTTTTACTCTCCACTTCTTTCTACAATTTAGTGCATTGTATTGTGAAGCTTTTATGTTTTCTTACAAAAACAGCTTAAGGGTTGTTGCAAGATCAGGGTGTCCAGTTTTGTCCAATTTATGCTGGACTGGGACAATGCTTGGAGAAATAATTTTGGGGAGCAAGGTACTTAAAATGAGATCAAGCAAATAATAGAAAATACGCTTGCCCTTAAATTAACCCAATATAACTTAAATTAATATAAATTAGTCTAATTAATCAAAATTAATCAAAAATATGATGAAATGATAAACAAATGATCTTTCCATACCTAGAGTGATCCAATTTATTTTTCCATAGATGCACCATTACAAGTACATTAGTCCCTATAGGTTTTAGATGATTTACATCAAAAATGTAATTTTACTAATTAGATTATTAATATTTGCAGGCCTTCTGTTAATCTGGAGGAATTTTGAAAAAGAGATCATTAAAAATCCAACCATTGGATTTGCAATTTTTACTAACCACCACATTCTACTAATGTCTCAGTATCTACCCACTCTTTTGATCTACAAGATTGAGGATTTTAAGTGGTAGCTATTGTGGGTACAAAAAGTGCCGTATATTATCACACTTTAAAGACCTTGAAATATTTAAAGAAAATAGAAAAATATTTTAAAATTTTCTCAAAAAATCAAGTTAAGCTCCATATTATGTGAAGATCTAAGGCACAAAGTGGGAATCTCATATGAGTTTATATGTAAAAGATATTAGCATTTTATGGAATCAGTTTAAATTTGGGACAGGGTGTATACATTGACTTTGTACCTAAAAAAATGAGGACTTTTGACTATTTAATGCTTAATCAAATTATGCAACTATATTCTCAACTTTGAATATGATGTTTCAACAAAAGAACTTGAAACAAAATTCCTTCATTTACTAGGAGAGATTAGCCACTAAAGGTAAACAAATGCCTGTTTTTTTACTGTTTACAGGGTGCTTGAGTGGACAAAACTGGGCAACCTGATCTTGCAACCACCCTTAAATAAAGTCACATTTATGTTTGTAAAAAAAGCTCACTCTTACTTTTCTTTGCACAGTTTATCGTAAGTCTTAGCATTCCTAAAACAAATATGAGATACCCTTTATGCTCACCTAGTGTTTTGCCAAATACTAAAATATCATCCATAAAAACTAAAACTACAAACTTGCTAAGTTATGAACAAGAAAATATGTTCATCATCAAGTAAAAAGTTGTGGGGTAAAGAAGAACTTGTAATGCCCAAATTGAAGTTTTAAAAGCCATCATAGAGACACCATGGCTAGAAAAAAATACAGCATTCTCATGTATATGAATGTGATGATAACCAGTCCTCAAACCCATTATTTTGAAGTATATTGCTTCACAAATTCAATTAATAAGATCATCCATCATGAGTTCTTCACTGTTACCTTTTTAACCCTTTATAATCAATTGGATCACGAGGTATGGATGCAATCTCCAAGGTTTAGTTCTTTGTCAATGAACATTGTAGCTTATGCTTATTATGACCTTGGGATAAGACTTTTCTTCCCTAAAGTGGTGCAATTCTTCACAAACTCGCAAGATTTATAACATTTTATCATGTGAAGCATTTGTTTTTGTATTGCAAGGATTGGTATTGAAATTACATGTCATCACTTCCCTCCCTAGCAAGTTGGGTAGATTCAAACACAACACCTTCTCATTCTCCTTGTTGGACAGTGTGGATGCTACAACTAGTATGACCTACCATTGAGGATCCCATGTCCATTAAAAAAAATACCTCCCCTAATGCTTTGTTACATTTCTATCCATTGAAACTATCAACTCATACATGATGTGCATGATGCCAACGTCAGACAATACCATTGTAATCACACATACCCTCATAGGCCTCTTCAAGGGTGTCAATCTTATCTTTGCTTGGTAGTTTAGAGGAAGCAGGATTGATAAAGCCAAGTACTCATACAATGTAGGCACTTGACCTCAAAAAGCATGGATGAAATCCTTTGTCAAATAGTATTTCTTATGATTACACATAGACAAACTAAACATGTGAAGCCAAGATTTAACTTGTAACCATTTCTTCTCAAAAGTGATTCAAAATTTTGCCTATGTGGTCAATTTCTACATGCAAAACAACCCATTGCAACCATGTCTTGACATGTATTAGAATCGTCAAAATTACTGATCTGTTGGCAAAGGAGTCACACACCCTCGTAGGCCTCTTCAAGGGTGTCAATCTTATCTTTGTTGTAGTTCGGAGGAAGAAGGATTTATAAAGCCAAGTACTCATGTAATGTAGGCACTTGACCTCCAAAAGCATGGATGCAATCATTTGTTAAACAGTATTTTTTATGATTGTACATAGCCAAAGTAAACATGTGAATCCAAGATAACCATTTCTTCTCTAAAGCGATTCAAAATTTTGCCCAAGTGGTCGGCTTCTACATGCAAACCTACCCATTGCAACCATGAGGCTACCTTTTTCTTGACATGTATTAGAACCATCAACTATTACTGATTTGTTGGCAAAGGACCTAGCTTGAAACGGTGTACCTATTCATTTAACTAGTCCTTAACCATGTCATTGTTTTAACTCCCCTCTTTTCCATTAGAAGGCCCATCAAATCCATTTTCTCCCTTATACTTGTCATATTACCATCAATTCCGTTCACTCCCTTAAACTTATCCATGAACTATTTTTGCATAAAGATCCAAATTTTGTGTTATTAATCTTGGGCCATAACAAGTTGAACACTTGCTTGAATTGCATGAAAGCCATGAATTTACTTGGCTACTAACTCTTTAAGGAAGGCACCTTGGCCTCACTTTATATTCTAGGCTCCTACAAATGCACATATTTTTGAGTAAATTGTTAAAAGGCACCTTGCCCTCACTTCATATTCTAGACTCCTACAAATGCCCATATGTAAGAGTAAAGTGTTGAAAAACACCTTGGTCTCACTTTATATTGCAGGCTCCTACAAATACCCATATTTAAGAGTAAAATGTTAAAAAATTCCCATTGCATTAAAATGTGTTAAGATGCAAAGGTTGTGCTATTATCTTGGGCCATAACAAGTTAAACACTTGTTAAATTGCATGAAAGCCATGTGCTTCTTTGGCTAGCTATGCCTTTCTTCATATTCTATGCTCATACTTAAGAGTAAATAAGAATGCATGCCCTTACTCCATATATGTTCAAGGAACTAAAATAAAAGATTCTTTATTAAGAAAGTCTTGGCATGCTATATACGAATCACCTCATATTATAGCCTAATCACCTCCAAATTAAGGGGGCAACAATAGCAAGTCAGTAATGGATCATTTACCCTTGATTCAAATTTCGAACCTAGCAATCTTTCATTGGGTAGAAAATGCCCTTTAGATGCACCTCTTCTCCCCCTAATTAGCCTTCAAATCTAAAACACCACTAAAATCTGCTTAAAACACAAAATACACCACGTGGTTCTAATAGAGCAAGAAAATGCTTATTTATGTGTTTTATGTTCCTTATCATTGACTTGTTCCTAATCATTCACTCTCCTCTAACTTGCTTTGCTATAACTTGCTACTAATTAACACCCCAAGGCTACCTCTCCCATCGATCCACAACACCTTCTCACCTTAACACCTTGCCTCTTCCGTTGTGTGCCCGCAAGAGAGAGATCGAAAGAGAGAGGGAGGGAGAGAGAGCTTGCACGAGGACCTGGCTCGACGATTGTGTGTTCACACCTATTTTATATGCAACGTGTGAGGGGCGCTAGTTTGTCTCTAGAGAATCGTGTGCGGTGTGAGAAAGAGAGGTAGATGGAACATATCAACCATACACACGCGTGCGGCCCCTTGTGTGCACGTGTGAAAAATATGTGTGTGCGCGTGCGCGTGTGAAGACTTTAACACCCAAGGCTATATTTTAAAATAGGAAACAAGCGCAGCGCCAGCCGATTCCTGAGGCGGCACGCGGCCCGGGGGGTGGCGGAATCGTCGAGATTCAAGATATACACATCGGGATTGATCCGGAATCAATAATTAGACGCTTTTTCGACATTTGGCACCATATATTCATGCTTGTTTTTTTTATAAAGAGCCCACGTGTCAATAGGCACACCAGCTCCGGCCCCCATGCATGTGAGATTGGGCCCACACATTCACACTTTCTGTCCACTACAACGTATACATTTAATACATGATCGCCCATGGATGATGGTCTCATTGGTACTTGTACTATATGCAAATTTACAATTTTACCCCCTTTTTTTCCTCAAGAAAAATCAAAATACTTGTTTTCCCAAGCTTTGGCCCATGGCACATGCATGAGTATGCACTCAAGATGGTGATGCCCCATCTAGGTTTCTAGCAATAGTTCACATTGCAATATTAAAACGATGGTGATGCCCCACCAAGGATCTAGCGGTCATTCACATTGCAATATTAAAACCATGGTGATGCCCCATCGGCCCACGGGGTTTCTAGCGGTCGTTCACACTGCAATATTAAAACCATAGATGCCCCACTAAGGTTTCTAGCGGTCGTTCACATTGCAATATTAAAATCATGGATGATGATGGACGAGTTAAAGCTCCATTTGGATGGAATCACAGTAATCTGATATCTCTAATAGTGTTGAATTTCTTGAAGTCATTCTCTTTCTGTATATCTTGAAGTCATTCTCTTTCTGTATATCTTGAAGTCATTCTCTTCTCTTTCTGTATATCTTGTTTTGTACCTTCTTTGTGAAGGGTAAACCCTCTTTGTTGAAGGTCCTTATAAGTTTTTGTTGTTGATACTAATGATAATCAAATTGATTTCCATAATGGACAATCAATTTGCTAAACCTAAACGTGAAGAGGGGTGATTGGGGAATTTTTTAATTATTCCTTAAAGAGGGGTAGCCATGATGGACAATAGATTGCTAAACCTAAACTTGGAGGGGTGGATGGGGAGTTCATTGAAAGCACATGTGTTGTATGGGTTTTAACATGTTGAACACTCCTTGTTGTTGCCTAGGTCCTACAGCATCTTTCTTTTGTATTTAAGCAATGTACTCCCACTCACATGTAATACTTTGGCCTTTTTGTCTTTATATGGAATCTTTGTACTCTTCATTGCCAACTAAAGAGTTACGTCACACTCAACCTCTCCTTTAGTCCATGAGAGCTTCAATTATGTAAGGTTCAAACCTAACCTAATATGTGCAATGTGTTATAGACAGAGGATTTTCCACGCAATTACGAAAGAGAATCTTAATTAGAAAAATGACATTTAAAAAAAATGCAGCCCCCACTTTGATATTGAATGTAAAAGAAACCCCAATCATACATCAACCCCATGAACTTGATTCTCTCCTCCCAAGACTATGTCTCCTCCAAGGTAAATAAGCATCACCTATATGGCCACCTCATATAGCTAGTTTATTTGCATTTCAATGAACAATGGAGGTAGGCAAAGACCCTTTTTACAAACTTCTTAATTTGATGACACTCTTTAACAAAATTAAGAGGGCACTTTTAATGCTAAGCCTTGGACCATGATGTTACCGTTTCCTATTCAGTTTGATTTGATGACCTTATTATCCCTTAACATGTGTCTTTGTAGTTAGGATTTGATTTAAATAAACCATGCACTATTATGATTTGAAGACATTTTAAAGCATGTTAGCCTAGTTTTCTATTCTCAATAATGTGCCCATGGCTTTTTCATCACTTTGCCATCAACATGTGTCTTTGTAGTTAGGATTTGATTTAAATAAACCATGCAATATTATGATTTGAAGACAATTTTAAGCATGTTAGCCTAATTTTCTATCCTCAATAACGTGTCCATGGCTTTTTGCAATAAAAGAAAGATGTATGCAAATATCATATAATCTTTAAGGGGAAAAAAATTGCTTGTCTTTTTGCTAGCCACAACGGTTAAGAGCTTAGTAAAAGCTATAATGTAGAGTTAAGATACATGTAACATTTTTAGCTTTAGTAAAATTTTCTTCTTGTAAACAAGAAAATATCTTGGAGCCTTATATGAGAATAACTACCTAATCAAGTTTGGACCTTTATGAAGGCATGTTTGAGTAAGAAAGGGGTGAGAAACCATTGCAACTTTTCTCATGTATCATTATATGGTGAAGATTTATTTAACTGATGTATTGATGTGCTTATGGTAGTTCTAATGAAACACTTGACTCTCCTTCACATTTTAAGACATGGTTTTGACAAGCGACATGAAAATTATGAAAATTTTGTCCTAAATGCTAGTCAATAGGTTTTAAATATTGTACGAAAGGTGTAGGGGACTTCATCTGTCTCGGGCTACCAAGAGAAGGAAGAGAGGAATAGGAAGAGGAAGAGGGAGATGGGGTTCTCTCTGGGAAGTATACCTCGCCAAGGACTAGTCCTAGTCACTAGCTAGACGTACAACCTTCTGCTTACCACCGACCAATGTGCTAGACTATCGTGTTTTGTATACCCTTCAAGTTGGCCACACTCTCTCACTCGGACCACACTACTCTAACAACTCATAGTAACATAAACGAGATACAAGCCAACAACACATACATTCTTCATAAGCTTATCCAATACACATAATATCTTCCTCTCTCTTATAGAGGAGATGTCACTTAGACAATATGCCACTCTCTCTCTGTGGGTGAAGATGAATCCTTTTTCAATGCATTCTCAATGTGCTAAATCAGTTACAACCACGAATATCTCGATATCCATATTGTCATGATATTGATTACAAGCTAGATCTTCGGATCTAGAGTTTATCGAGTAAGGGAGATAGTGCTAAACAAGATCTCCCCTCGCCTTGGGAAAGAGAGGGGCAGATATAATGCTCAAGAGAGATCTTTGATCACCTTGGGAAAGGGAGGGAGATGTGCGAGCCCACGAGTAGCAGATCCCAAGGTGTCCATGCCCATCATGAGTGCCCACAGCTCGGGGGGTCACTCTGTTAGCCCCCTACGTAGCGCATGCGTTCCAAGGGATATTTAAAAAACCCCCTACTTACAAAGTTTTGAATTTTAAAGACACCTCTTCTATAACACTTTTTACAATAAAAGTACCCCTTCTGTATCAAAATTTTCACCATTTCAATAAAAATCCCCTTATGTATATAAATTTTATGTAACTCCACTAGAAAACAAAACCCCTTACGTATGCAAATTTTATGTAACTCCACTAGAAAAAAAACCCTTCTGTTAAACTCACGTGCTATCTTACATATTTTTGAGTGACCCCCCTTCTGTTGAACTCACATGCTATATTACATATTTTTGAGTGAACCCCTCCCCGAGGCCCACAGTCATTCATGGACTTGAAGTTTAGAGAAGTTGGGGAGCTCGAAGAGAACTAACTATGGCAGTGATCCGGTCAGTGAGCTCGGGGAGCTCGGAGAGCACCACCAATGACGACGGCCAATGAGGTTGGAGAGCTCGGAGAAATGGTAGAGAGATGAGAACAGAATGTGGAGGACCAAGCCAACCATCTACAGGTCACCCACCACTACTCCATTCACCGTCCTGGTGTTGAAATAAGACGATATGCCTGCTCCTTTGGTGAGAGCTTATCCCTCGGCCAAAGCATCTGACAATACAACTCCCAAAGGCATGAACTCATACCTAAGGAAATTCCTTTGGTGCTACCTCCTGTGGGCAAAGTATTTGGATAGAAAACCCAAGAACACACGTCTTCTGGCGCACTAGACAAAGCATCCGATGAGATAATGTAGGCAATGCTGAAGAATAGAAAAACAATAACATGTGCAAAATATAAGAATCTCAAGCTAATGATGGGCCATCACACACAATGATGATCATAAACTCGAAAGATGGCCTCAGCTTATACATACCATGAAAAATTAGAAGCCCTATGGGAACCTTTGAGGAGGCCTTGTCCCCTCGACCTATAGCACTGATGGTGGAGGAGATGATAGGGTGATCAATGGAATGACGCCTCTCGACCAGCAGGAGCTCAAACTCCATGAGATCCTCCTTAGTTGATTCAACCTACACTGAACTTCCTGCTCCAACACATGCTGTCTTTCAGCACTGACACATGAGTGCAATGAAGCTCCTCGATCTCTACAATATGGTCTTTTGAATTTGTGCTACTATCTGATCCTCATGCTCTTAAATGGCACAACCATAGCATCGTTGTCCACAATGGGGGGACTCATAGAGCTCAAAGATCTCCTCTCATAGGGCCGGTAAGTCATGTTCCTCTACTCGTTTACGAAAGGCTCTCATGCTCATCCTATGCCGCCTTGATGATGGCATTGTGAGCACTCCCTGAGCAACACACTTGGCCATGTACAAGCAATGAGAAGCTGTCGCCGGCGGTTAATGTCGATGTCGGTGGCCACTAGGGGAAAGAGTGATATCATGGATGCATTGTGATGCCACCAATAAGATGTCAAAAATGATGTAGGAATCATGAGCAAGCCTAGGGACTCGAATGTGCCAGGGGTGGGGATGGGGCTCAGGAGAGGTTGAGGAAGAAACCTAAGTGGGGAGTGGTAATCAGAGTTTGTCAAAGGAAGGAAGGGGAGACAAATTCGAGGATGGGGAGAGAGGTTACACAAGGTGATCACATGAGTGTGATAGTACTTTGTGTGCACTAAGGTCACCTATGTGGTGGGCTCTGAGAAGATGGTAGGGAGCAGGGTGTGGAACAAATCATAGATGAGGATGATGGTGGGTGGCTTGAAGGAGGGGATATGGAAACTGGGGGTAATGCCTCTGCTATTATGGTGGGTAGAATCACTGGTGGTGAAGCTAGTGGGGGACAAGAGGGAGATAATAAGGATGGATGCATTGTGATGCCTCCAATAAGGTGTCGGAAATGATGTAGGAATCACGAGAAAACCTAGGGAGATTAGATGTGCCAGTGGTGGATGGGGCTCAGGAGAGGTTAAGGAAGAAACCTAAGTGGGAAGTGGTGAACATGGTGTGTCAAAGGAAGGAAGGGCGGCATACAAATTTGAGGATGGGGAGAAAGGTTACATGAGGTGCCCACATGAGTGCGATAGTACTTTGTGTGCACTAAGATCACCCGTGTGGTGGGCTCTGAGAAGATGGCGGTAGGGGGTACAGGGTATGGAACAAACCATAGATGAGGGTGATAGTGGGTGGCTTGAAGGAGGGGATATGGAAACTGGGGATAGTGCCTTTGCTATTATGGTGGGTGGAATCATTGGTGTGGTGAGGCTAGTGGGGAGAGAAGGGATATAATAAGGGGTGGAGAGGTTGCACTTTCCATAGAGATCCATAGTAAAAGGATGGGTGCAGAGGAGGGTGGGGATGTAGCGGATGTCAAGGGTAAGGTTGGTGATGGTTAGGGAAGCCGATGGTGGGCTGCAATAACCTAATGGTGGGCGAGGTTATTGAAGTCACTACCCCTGGTGAGCTGATCAGTGAGAGCTGACTACATGGGAGAGCTGACTACATGGGAGATGAAGATTGCTGGTGATGGAGAAGAGGTGAACGGAGACTCCATGGTGGCGAGGAATGCGGAGGAGGGTGCACGAGGGAGTGATCAGTTTTGGTGCAATGGGTGGCGGCTATGAGGAAGGGAACGAGGAATCCTAAACCACTCAAGCCCACGTGCGTAGGCAAAAGGTAGTCATGGTATCCATGGGGTTCAACCGCTTTGGATGAGAGACTCATTGGGTGTAGAAATTTTAGGTAATGTGGGTGTATAATGGTGAGGTGAAACACAATGCAAGTGTCAAGGTGGATATGATCCGCAAGACGGCCATGTGCAGTGATGACAAGACAATGACTACCCACCAATAGAAGGGTCAACCGAGATGGAGGCATAAGATGCATCACATAGAGTGAACGGTGTAGGATGCCTCTAGGTGGTAGTGGGGGGCAATGTGGGTGAGGAGAGAATATATATAAATATGTGCAATGGGTGGAGTGAAGCAAATGAGACCAACATCTAGCATCTAGGGAGATGATGGGGGAGGAAGGAACATGTGGTGACTTGAGATGGGTATCATCCATGAGACACCAAGTCCTCGATGTTGAGGATCCACTCATTGGCCGGGATGCCAGAGCACCCCATTCCCTCAGAGTGTGGGGATCCTCTTGGTGGCAAGATCCCCTTAGAAAGGTCCTACATAGTTCCTCACATGAAGAGCTCATGTTGAGGGTGTCAAAGTGGGCCAAGCCCACCGTAGCTAGATTTTGCATAGAGAGGATAGAACTTAAAGCAGGACCAATAGGTGACACATTTGAGCTGACTACATGGGAGATGAAGATTGCTGGTGATGGAGAAGAGGTGAACGGAGGCTCCATGGTGGCGAGGAATGCGGAGGAGGGTGCACGGGGGAGTGATCAGTTTTGGTGCAATGGGTGGCGGCTATGAGGAAGGGAACGAGGAATCCTAAACCACTCAAGCCCACGTGCGTAGGCAAAAGGTAGTCATGGTATCCATGGGGTTCAACCGCTTTGGATGAGAGACTCAGTGGGCGTAGAAATTTTAGGTAATGTGGGTGTATAATGGTGAGGTGAAACACAATGCAAGTGTCAAGGTGGATATGATCCGCAAGATGGCCATGCGCAGTGATGACAAGACAATGACTACCCACCAATAGAAGGGTCAACCGAGATGGAGGCATAAGATGCATCACATAGAGTGAACGGTGTAGGATGCCTCTAGGTGGTAGTGGGGGGCAATGTGGGTGAGGAGAGATAATATATAAATATGTGCAATGGGTGGAGTGAAGTAAATGAGACCAACATCTAGCATCTAGGGAGATGATGGGGGAGGAAGGAACGTGTGGTGACTTGAGATGGGGTATCATCCATGAGACACCAAGTCCTCGATGTTGAGGATCCACTCATTGGCCGGGATGCCAGAGCACCCCATTCCCTCAGAGTGTGGGGATCCTCTTGGTGGCAAGATCCCCTTAGAAAGGTCCTACATAGTTCCTCACATGAAGAGCTCATGTTGAGGGTGTCAAAGTGGGCCAAGCCCACCGTAGCTAGATTTTGCATAGAGAGGATAGAACTTAAAGCAGGACCAATAGGTGACACAGTAAGGATACCTAAGCGAGTGGTGGTGCCGGTGTGGGGTGGTCGATCATGAAGATGATCCACCGCTCCCATGAGGCGCTGATGATGATGTCGTGGGGACAAAGTGGAAGCACATACTCGAGGTGCTCCCATCAAGGCCGACCATACTAACGAGAAGAGGACACTGAAGTCGATGGTGGGCTTGCGAGAGGAGTGACACTCCATGTGGGGAAATGGTGCTGGTAGTAGGCACGATGCTGTAGCTCCATGCCAAGGAGGTAGTTGCTAGAACTGGCTCGCGAAGGGAGACCTGTTTATCATAGAATAAAAAGTGTTCAGTGGCACTGGGATGGCTTGGGACATCAGAAGGCCAAACCAAGGGTGAATGAGCACTTGCAAGGCTGCTCGAAAAAAAATGAAAGGGGGGAGGGAGAGAGATATATATGTATAACGGCTTCTTGTCTACTTCTTGTTGGATAAATGTAATCCCAACTCCTTAGTCCAATTTAATGTGTGGTGGTTAGGCTAGTGGTCAGTGGTTGGTGTAAAGCCTACAAATGGTTGGTTAGGCTAGTGGTTAGTGGTTGGTGTAAAGCCTACAAATGGTTGGTGCATGTGGTTCATGCAACTCATGCAACTAAAAATAGGGTAGAAAGGTCTCTGAATAAGGTACAAGTCATGATCAAGTGATTATGTAAGTTTGGTTCATGCCTAATCATAATTAGTGTCCTTTTGTGTTAATCTCAATACAATTTTCTGCATATACTAGTTTTTGTCCCTCATATTCATGATGTTTTGTACAAGCTTTGATCCACCTTGAGTGTCTTGATCAATCTTCATAGTTGAATTATCATATCCAACATTTGGTATGAGAGCATGACCCAATTAGGTTTAGTTTATTAGAAAAACCCTAATTTTTCTCTTAATCACCATAGTTTTTCTCTGTTTGGACAGCATGCTGTAGATTGCTTCCATGCTTGCATCTGAGGTGATTATACTCCAATATTTTGATGTAGGCTTCTTGCTTTGCTTCCACGCTTGCCCTAAAACGCAGCTCGAAGGTCAATTTGATCGCATCTTCACGAATTCGCCATCGCCATCAAAACAGGCCGTTTTCTGCTAATCGGGTTCATCCGGCGTCGTCTCTACGAATTCGTCTAATTCCTCTTAGGTGCTTCAAGTCTATCATGTGAGGATTCAGCATATCAAATCTTGTAGCAATTGGTCCACAGGAGGTGCTGTACGACGCGTTTTTCCAGTCGCCTGTTTTTTGCCTCTTTTGCTCCAACAACATGGTGATTATTATTTTGATCTATATTGATGATATTATTATTATTTGGGCTTAAATCATCTACATGAGCAAGTTATCAACATCAAGCATCATATTGCATCATCATGAGCTCCAAATTCCCCGACAAATTCAAAGGAACTGGGTTTCATACCTGGCAAATCAAGGTGAAGGGCTACCTCATGAAGAAAAATCTGTGGAGTACGGTCAAGCCACTTCTGAAGATGAAGAAAAATCTGTGGAGTACGGTCAAGCCACTTCTTGAAGATGAAGCAGGTATTTCTGCTGCAGTTACAAGAGCTACAACGACTGCACTTCAAGTAAAAGATGAGCAAGCACTTGGTATTATCATTACTGCTTTAGAAGATGATTTTATTCATTATATTGATAATGTTGAGTCAGCTATGGAAGCTTGGGAATTATTAGAGCGTACTTTTGGTGCAAAGGCAAAGCATTCCAAGATCAGTTTGAAGATGCAACTCTTTGATCTAACCATGGAGAGTAATGAAAATTTAACAGCTATGATTAACAGGTTGAAGAGCTTAATGATACAATTGGTTTATGGTAAGTCTCCTATTCCTGAAGAGGATGCTATTGCTATATTGCTTAAAAGTTTACCTTCAAACTTTAGGCAAATTGTGACAGTACTTAAAGAGAAGGAGCCAGTCCCTTCCTTGGAAAGTATCATAAATTCTTTGCAGGAAGAAGACAAGAAGATTACAAAAGATGTGATAGATCCTTATGCTGTGGAAAGACGAATCATCCATCCGCAAAGTGCTACCAAAAAGATCAAAAGCTAGCAAAGGCACATGTGATTGAAGAAGTCAACCAAGTGGAAGAAACAAATCTTTGTTCTAGTCTTAGTATAAAAGATGTAGATGATGATTATGCTTTTTAGATTATGTCATGTGTCAAGACTTATGTTGTTCCAACTTGACGAGTTGGAGAGGAGAGTACACCACCCTATGTTGTTGTTAAGGGGGGACTCTTACTCATTGTGTCAATTAGGATTGTTAGACTTGTTCATGTTCTTGTAAGAAGTTGGTCTTAAGGGGGGATTGTTGGATAAATGTAATCCCAACTCCTTAGTCCAATTTAATGTGTGGTGGTTAGGCTAGTGGTCAGTGGTTGGTGTAAAGCCTACAAATGGTTGGTGCATGTGGTTCATGCAACTCACGCAACTAAAAATAGGGTAGAAAAGTCTCTAAATAAGGTACAAGTCGTGATCAAGTGATTATGTAAGTTTGGTTCATGCCTAATCTTAATTAGTGTCCTTTTGTGTTAATCTCAATACAATTTTCTGCATATACTAGTTTTTGTCCCTCATATTCATGATGTTTTGTACAAGCTTTGATCCACCTTGAGTATGTCTTGATCAATCTTCATAGTTGAATTATCATATCCAACACTTCTTCCTCTTCTTTTCTTTATCTTGTTCTTTTTTTTCATGAGAGAGAGAGAGAGAGAGAGAGAGAGCTGGTTTTGTCCTCTTCTTCTTCATTCTTTTTTTGGAGAAAAAGCAAGAGAGAGAAAAAGAGATAAAGCTTCTTTTTGTGGTTTTGTTTTGTTTGTTTGTTTAATTAATTATATATGATAAAAAGAAAAAGAAGAAGGAAGTAAAAGAAAAACAAAATAAATATAAAAATAGAAAGAAAAGAAAAAATAAGGGAAGAATGATGAAAAGAAAAATAAAAGAAAAAAAAAAGCAAAAAAGAAAAATTGGTGGGGCTAGGCAGGCAGACAAAACAAAAAGAGAGAGATAACAATGTGGAAGGCCTTATCTACAGCCAGAGGGAGACAGAGGAAGTGGTGATGTGGGTAGCGGGCAGGGGCAGCGCACACGAGAGAGAGAGAGAGTGAGAGAGAGAGAGAGAGAGAGAGAGAGAGAGAGCTGGTAGTGCTAGCGGTTGGTGCACATGGGAGGTGAGTGCATCTTTGCTTTTGAGCCAGCTTCAAGTATATCTACAACTCATTATTTTGGCTCTAAATGTACAGTCCTTGCCTGCTGGGACTTTCATATTGTGCCTTCTAATTAGTCCCCCTTTGCCTGGAAGGACTTGATGATCCCTTCAAAGATTGGAGAAGGTATATTCTTGAGAGTAGTTTATAAGATTGTTATATTCCTTTGGTATGTTCTTTAAGAGCACTACAATTGCATCATCATCTTCCACCGGTGCTCCAATGGCCAAGAGTTGAGTTATAAGACTCTTCATATGATTGATATAAGTAGCAAAAGACTAAATAATATCAAGCTTTAGCTCAAAGCACTCATTTTTTAATGCAATCTTTGAGTTCTCCTCCTTTGCCCCAAACAATTTGTCAAGTGCTTCATATGCTTCTTGAGAAGACTCACTACAACACGTTATTGGCATAACAACATTTTCTAGTAGCGTTCTAGCAATGTTTTGTAAGTGGGGATGTCGGGGCTCAATAACATTGCTTAGGAGCGTTTTCGCATGTTATATAGCTACTGACATACAAAAAAATGCTGCAGAGCAACATAAAATTCTTGCTTAGCAGCAACGGTAGCAACAAAAAAACGATGGTATAGAAAAAAACTCCAGAGAGAACAAAAATTGCATTTGAGTTATACATGTCATATATGAAAAGAGGTTCTTACAAAACAAAACATCTAATGTAGACCATTACATAACCAAAATTTGCATATGTTAGAGGGGAAAAAAATGCAGAAATGTAGAGTAGTGCAATATTGACGCTACCTAGATCAACGCCACCCAAAAATAGAGTGCCAAAAAGTAAAACGTGTGGAGGTGACTTGTGTGCAGGGTGTTACCAACCATCCCTCCATCTTCTCCACAAGCACTTCCAAGCAAGGCGTGCCTCCTCTTCCTCTCCACCTCCCACAAGCTTTCCATGAAAGCTTCACCTTCATGAGAAGGTTTGTTTTTTCATCCTCTCTATCTCTTCTCCTCTCCTTCCCCTCTCTCTCTCCCCCTCCCCCTCTCTTTCCCCTCTTTCTCTTCTCCTCTCTCCAGCTCCCTCTCCTTCCTCTCCCTTTCCACTTTCTTTCGGCTCTTTTTCTCTTCCCCTCTCCTTCCACTCCCTCTCTTTTGAAGGTTTTTTTTCCTCTCTTAGGATTAGGATTAAGGAAAGAATTAGGGTTAGGGTTACTAACCTTACTTTTCTCCTTTTGCTTTTTCTCTCATCTTGCTCTTTTATGGCGAGATAAGAAAAAGCATATGACAAGACAACTCTCAGAGGCGTGAACTTGTACCTAAGACGATTCCTTCGGCGCTACCTCCCAGGCAAAGTATGCAAAGTATCGAGAAAGAGAACCCAAGAACACAAGTCTTTTGGCACTAGACAAAGAATTGAGAGGGAGAATCTAGGCAATGCTGAGGAACAAAAAACAGTAACATGAGAAAAATAAAAGAATCTCAAGCTAACGATGGGCCATTACACACAATGATGATCATAAACCCGAAAGATCGCCTCAGCCTATACATGCCATAAAAATTAGGAGCCGATGGGTGCAGAGGAGGGTGGGGATGTTGACGGTAAGGTTCGGTGAGGGCAGCCGCGATGATGGGGTTCAGCCGCTTTGGATGAGAGATTGAATGGGTGTAGAAATGTTAGGTAACGTGGGTGAATGGGTGTAGAAATGTTAGGTAACGTGGGTGAATAATGGTGAGGTGAAACAAAGTGTAGGTGTCAAGGTGGATGTGAGCCGCAAGATGGCCATGCACAGTGATGATTGAGGAGGCAACGACTGCCCACCAATAGAAGGGTTGCCCAAGATGGAGGCATAAGATGCATCACATAGAGTGGAAGGTGGAGGACACCACTGGGTGGGAGTGGGGGCAATACGGTTGAGAAGATAATAATATACAAATATGTGCAATGGGTGGAGTGAAGCAGATGAGACCAACGTGCTGGTATCTAAGGAGATGATGGGGGAGGTAGGATCATGTGGTGACTTGAGATGGGGTGTCATCCCTAAGACCAAGTCCTTGATGTTGAGGATCCACTCATTGAGCAAAGATGCCAAAGCAACCCATCCCCTCGAAGGGTTTAGGGATGGTAGACAAATGGAAGACATTTGTGAAGTAGGTTGTGGTGATTGTGGGGATCCTCTTGTTGGTGGCAAGATCCTCCAAAAAGTTTCTCCACAATTCCTTAGATGAAGAGGTCATGTCGAGGGTGTCTAAGTGGGCTAAGCCAGGCGGGAGGGAGACGGAGGAGGTGGTGATGTGCTAGGCACTGGTGTGCTAGGAGTATTCACTTGAGGGGAGGTGTTGAAATATACAAGTGAATAGGATGTGTGCGAGAACAAGCCCTTGGCTAGAGGCTGTAAAAGAGAATCTATAAATGTGAGAGAACCTGTGAAAAGGTAAGAAGAATCTACTGGGAGAGAAGATTTAGGAGGTGTGGAGATATTCTGGGAGAGGTGGAGAGAATCAAGCAAAAGAGGTGGAGTGAATCAAGGAGAAATCAACGGGATTAGATGCTTGGATGTAAACTCTATAAATTGAGGCATTGGCCTAATAAGAACTTGCTAGTTTTTGATTATCCATGTCTACATTAAGCTATTAGTTAATTACTCATTAATCACATCTTAATTATCATCTAATCTCTTTGTTAACGATGTTGATTCTAGCATTTGATCCACCATAGCTCATCACATTGCTGTAATTTTAACACATAGTAGCCAAAGTGGCAACATTATTTTGCTGCTCTCCAACTTACAAAAAGGACCCCACACCTAAATCGACACCGCTTGAGAACAGGGCACCCAAAAACAAAACGTGTGGAGGTGACGTGTGTGCAGGGTGTTGCCAACTATCCTCTACATCCTCTCCATCTTATCCACAAGCACCTCCAAGCAAGGTGTGCCTCTGCTTCCTCTCCACCACCTCCCACCATCTTTCCGTGAAATCTTCACCTTCATGATAATATTTGTTTCTTCATCCTCTCCATCTCTATCTCTTCTCCTCTTCTTCCCCTCTCTTTCTCTCCCCTTCTCCTTCCCCTCTCTTTCTCCTTCCCATCTATTTCTCTTCTCCTCTCTTTTCCCTCTCCTTCCTCTCTCTTTCTCTTCCCCTCACTTTCCCCTCTCCTTCTCTTTCCCTCTCTTTCATGTCTCTTTCCCCTCTACATCTCTCTCCCTTTCCCCTCTCCTTCCCCTCTCTTTCTCTTCCCCTCTCCTTCCCATGTCCATCTCACTCTCCTTTCTCTCTCTTAGGATTAGGATTAGGATTAGAGCAAGAATAAGGGTTGGGGTTAATAACCTTGCTTTTGTCCTTTTGCTTTTTCTCTTCTCCTCTTGCGCTTCTCATGTACGTTTTATGAATAATACTCACTTATACATAATACTTACCTTTTTTTAAAGTCTCCTTTAACACTATCAATTGATCACTTGCAAGCCCCGTTGAAGGTAAGAGATCTCTCTTTATTGTGTTTTTTCTCTTTTTTGGGGGGGTTTTGTATATTTTAGTGTTTTTATGCATAAGTATTTTCATGTCTTAAGGTTTACCCATAAGTCTAATCGAATGTATAAGGCTTATGCATATGATTAGGCATGCATAGGCTCATGCATAAGCCTCATGCTCTTGTTTTTGCATCTTGTTTGTTGTAGGTTTTCTATTTTTTAGAGCTAAGATACATTCTCTATTCCTTGAGGTAAGCTCCTAAACATAATTATGCTTATCTATTTTAATTTTTTATTACACCCTTAGGTGCCAAGGTGTAGGATATAGTAATGTTAAGCTTATTCTCATGGCCTTATGCATATGCTTATAGATTATGCAGAAGCATATGCTTATGCATATGCTATAAAGTATATGGTTATGTATAGGCCATAAAGCATATGGTTATAAACCATATGCATAAGCCATAAAGCTCATGCTTATGCATAAGGCATAAAGCATATGGTTATGCATAGGCCATAAAGCATATGGTTATAAACCATATGAATGAGCTTTATGGCTTATGCATAAGCATATGCTTATGCATAAGCATAAAGCATGAAGCATAAACCTTGCATAAGCTATAAAGCTCATGCTTATACATAAAGCATATGCTTATGCATGAGGCGTATGTATAAGCATAAGGCATATTCATAAAGCTTTATGCTTATGCATAAGCATGAAGCATAAGCCATAAAGCTCATGCTTATGCATAAAGCACATACTTATACATAAAGCATATGCTTATACATAAGGTGTATGTATAAGCATATGCCTTATGCATAAAAATTTATGCTTATGCATAAGCATAAGTTTATTTGCTTATGCTTGTGTTTTGTTTTTTTTTTGCTTTTAATTGATTTTTATATGTTTTAGAATTTATCTATATACCATAAACCTTATGCATGAGGCTTAGGGTAATGAGGCTTAGGCTAATGCCTAAGGCTTAGCATGAGCCTAATGCATGAGGCTTAGGCTAATGTATGAGGCTCATGCATAAGTCTCATGCATTAGGCATGAGAATTATGAATGTATGAGAGGATTATGCATGCATGAGGCTAATGCATGCTTATGCATCATGCATAATGCATGAGGTTTATGGAGGGCTAATGCTTGCATAAGCATTAGTATCATGTATAATTCATAAGGTTAATGGAGGGATAATGCTTGCATAAGCATTAGTATCATGCATAATGCATAAGGTTAATGGAGGGCTAATGCATGCATAAGCCTCATGCATTAGATTAGCCCTCCCTTAACCTCATGCATTATGCATGATGCTAATTCTTATGCATAATACATGAGGCTAATGGTTGCATAGCCTCATGTATTAACCTAAGCCTTATGCATAAGGTGTCTCTCATCATTTGGCTAGTCCTCCACATGGCCACTCTACTCCATTGGTGTAGGCCCATCACGTTATCAATGTGATAAGCCTACACTAAAATCTAGTATACCCACGTTAACTAGATCCACCCTCTCTCCCTCATGTCCATCTTTACCACATCGAAATAGGGAGGTTAGGGGCTTTAGTAGATGTAGTAGCGGTGGGGGAGCAGAGTGCTTTTGCTTTGGGAGAGTCACTAAGTCTTCCACAACATCTCCCCAACAAACAGGAGACAGGGGTTCATCATCCCACACTTGTGATCCATCCCCGAGGAGAGCGATACCACCACATGATCCATGCGAGTTGCCATATGGCATAGATGTGAATGGGTCGTTCATCATGGGATAGAAGAGGAAAGAAAGTCATGAACTGAATCAAGGATACTAAGAGGGTAACACATGGATTTGGGTGTTGAAGAGGATGTAGATGTCTATAGCCTCATCATTCACGGGGACACATATGTCGGCCAATCAACAATCTCAATAGCCAACCCCAATCAAGAGCAGACAAGGGAAAATAAATTGATATACCTTGATTGCCAACATTCCAAAAGATTTGGATTTTGAAAGCTATTTAAAAGATGGCTTTCCCTTTAAGAAAAGAAGACTCTGACAAAGCTTACAATTTCCATGAGGCCTCTACAAGTTCTTCAATGCCTAATCAATCTCCATTTTCAAAAGTACTTCAAGAGAGCCCAGTACTTGAGGAAAGGTCTGCTACCCACCAACAAGTTCTCGCATCAATGTCAACACCTTTCCAAACAAGAACCTGTAAGTCCTATCTGTGCTTATGAAAGCATATTACCACCTTTAATCCTTGATTACTCAACATCATCAACAACCAGGTACATCTTAAAGCCAGAGTCCCAAGTGGATAAAAGATGGAGACGATCGCTACAAAAAGCTTACATAAGCCTTCGTGAAGTCCAGGGATGACCTACAATTGGAAGGGGGCGTTTCGATAAAGCCTAAATATTTACCCCCAAGTTCCGCTGCCTGACAAATTTCATGTCCATATCAAGAGGGAGCCTATTGTTGGAAAAAACTAACTCATGACAATATAGCTTGCACCAACATGTATAGCAATATTTCACCTATACACATACTATAAAAATCCAACTAACCATATTTTTTTTAAAAATGATGAGAACGAGCACATAAGAGAATGAAGATGATGAGAAAGAGCACATGTCAAAATAAGAGAATGAAGTACGACTCTTCTATGACTATAGGCTGTGAGCATGGACTTTTCATGGATTGATACGAGCGACCCTATCCTGGACTTGGATTGTCTAGAATGGTACTATTAAGGGTAGCGAAGTATTCCTCCTTTCCAAACCCACTCACACTATTTTTATGCACCACTAGGGGAGAGCAATGCTGTGGAGCCACCTTTGTGGACATTTTATACCTACAGTTTCATCCCCTTGCACCATGTTTTACCCATGACGCAGCGTCCTACTTATGTTGGCACTGTAGAACTTATTTTAGGTGCTATGGGATAGGGCTATTGTCGTCCATGGTAGGAGAGACACCGTACTAACCACATGATGACGTGCGTATACTTCACCTAGTGGGAGAACCCTATCAAGTAAGAAATGCTTAGGAAGAGCTTGTAGAGCAGGGGAGGAGGGCAAGAACTTGTGCACTTACACCATCATTCTATGAAATAATGTTATTGACTCCTTATCCCTTCTGGATCATGGTGGGTCATTACCTAGACAGCTTAGCTAGTGGTAGTAGCTACTTAGCTCACTTATTTATACTATCCATGCCATATCATAGTAAGGATGCACTCAGACCATTGCCTCAACTACCAGAAGAGACATATATATAAGAAGAAAACTATGAGGATAATGAGCTTAGTGACATTGAGTCTAACCTAGTGTATGAGTTACCGCTATCTGATGACGATCTATTGCACTGATTTTTAAGTTTTTTTAAGATTCACAAGAAGCACAAGGAAAGTTCTCAATGTTACAAGTACAATTCGCAAGACCGACTTCCCAACCAAACAACAAACTAGGTGTATTCTAAACCCATCCTCAACTAATGCTATTGTTTTAAATTTTATTCTTTCTTATTATTCTTCATTTAATGTTTGTTTGAGTGGTTTCTTGCATTGTTTTTGTGATTGGTCTATCACTTTTCTATAGCTATTACTTGGATAATCATTCAGAATTTGGTCCTAGTTCAATTCTTTTTGAGATCAACCTTAAAGTATGCCACGTACTCCACCTTCCTTAGTGTGCCCCCTTTAGTTAAAACAGAGCCTTCTACATGAATTGTGAAACTAAAAGAGTTTAAACAAAAAAAAACCAAAAACAAAAAAAAACCAAAAAAACTCCCAAAAAATCCCAAGAAGATAACTATCGCCATGTGCGATCTAGGTAAGACTTTTGGCTCTTAGTGATGGACCCTTGGGACTGTAGCCTTGATCTCCATGGGATGGGACCTTATGGCTAAAAACCTATTAATAAAGGGATTATAAAAAAAAATCATTGATGTAGAGGTACTTAGTGGTTCTTAAATACTCTTGTATGAGGTCTCTAGGCCATTGCTTGGGTCTCTGTAGGGTGAGTCTTGACTTTTACATTTTTCTCTTCTTATTAATTTAAAAAAAAAACAAAGGCAAAGCTTGTAATATTCACTATGAAGTTTCATTTATGAGACTAGATAATAGCTAGAGATGGTTTCACCAAAGTGATAGTGTGTAGTTTCATTTATGAGGCTAGATAATAGCTAGAGATGGTTTCATCAAAGTGATAGTGTGTAGAGACTAGGATCATAACCCAAGGCATGCTCTTTGCTCCATCTTAGTTTAGATTAAATTTAGACCAACCTTAATATTACCCTTGTCTTTAACTTGAAAAATTTAACCAGTCACAACAATCTTTCCTCACTGCTTGATTAAGTGTTTGTATTATGCTTAAATTTTAATTATTTTCCATAAGAATACCTTATTGGTTATACCATGTTGCCTTACAGATCTTACAACACTTCCAACACACCAACATGCATCGAGCACATTTCCTCGATGCATCTTCATGGACATATTTCAGGGACGGAATCTACATCAAGTAGGGGGATATGTTAACCTTTGCCAGAGACCACTATGGCGTCAATGTTGGCCACCATATTATTTTCACTTCTTTTGGGCCACAAGTGTCGGAATGGCCGAAATTCATGGGAAAACCATGTATTGTACATTTTACTTGTGTGCTCACTACTTGTCTGTTAAAGGATCACTGCGGGATCCTAGGATGAGAGTGCTAGCTTTAGATTATTTACACTATCTAGAGTGACCAAATGAGCATGAGGACCAGACTTTTAAATTTGGCTGTCCAAGAGTGTGAGGTCACCTACAAAACCTAAAATGTAACTTTCGTGACTTATTCTCTTATGCATAATCAATAGAGTGCTCTTCTTCTCTACTCTCTTTTTCTCTTGTGTCTTGCTTTCCTACTTCGATTTGAGCTCTTGTGTGCTCATTGCATGTGTGTGTGTGTGTGAGAGAGAGAGAGAGAGTGAGAGGAGGGTCAAGGTGCATTTGGAGTACGGAGGTGGTGGCAAAGTGGAGCTCTCAACAGGTGCTCCTACGAGAGTGCAACCTATGAGGATCCCAACAAGCACAAGTATTCACAAGTGACACATCCTACCCATGATTTTGTGAGCTAGGTCATGGAACATTGGCTTCTCGGTTGAGTTGTTTTATGCTCCCGAGTTTGGTTGGGCAAAGCCCCACGACATTGGTTTGTTCCTGCACTCTTTCTATGGTGCAAGGGCTTTCCACACATGATGGATATTCACCAGTGATTACACCTACCTAGTCCAACCAAGTTATGTCATATTTATCTTGCCAGCTCACCTATTTAGTGCATTCACATTATGGATTGCTTGTATATAGTACTCTAGTACTTATGTTTAGTTTTCACTTATCTTTTGTAGCTTCCTTTTGAGAGCAAGAAAAAGAAGAAGATTTGAGCCTTCCATCTCTGTGTGTCTCTTATATATTATTATGTGAGCGTGTGTATGCTTGCAAGAGCTCAAGCTCTCTCTCCTCCCCTAATCTTTTCAAAATGGTTACAGCTATTATATCACCTTCATTGATGACTATAGTATAATGACATGGATCTACTTCTTTATTGATGACTATAGTAGAATGACATGGATCTACTTCTTGAGAGAGAAAAGTGAAGCATTTGGGAAGTTCAGAGAGTTCAAAGCATATGTTGAAAGAAAAATGGACAGTGGATCAAATGTTTGAGGATAGGCGTTGGAGGTGACTTCACCTCACGTGCATTTGATGATTTCTTGAGAGATCATGGGATACAAAGGCAACTTACATGCAAATACACACCCCAACAAAATGGAGTTACTGAGAGCAAGAATAGAGTCATTGTTGAGATAGCATGAGCCATGCTTAATGAGAAGTGTATGCCAAATTTCTATTAGGCGCAGAAGCATGTGCAATAGTGGTATACTTGTTGAACAAGAAACCTATAGTAGCAGCTATTCATAAGAGTACACTAGAGCTGAGGATGGCTAGCTAAGCACTTGAAAGTTCTTGGTTGTGTGGCTTATGTACATGTGCTTGATGAGAAGATAAGGAAATCAGATCTGAAGGCAAAAAGTGTGTATTCATTCAAAAAGAGAGTGTGGGGGAGAGAGAGAGCGCTTGAGTTCCTTGCAAGCAAACACACACATACACAAGAGAGTGCAAGACACAAGAGAAATGGATGGATGAATTATATTGTCTTCTTCTCTTCTCTACAACAACATATATCTAAAAGATAAGAGTACATACATAAAGGAAAAGCACTCTCCTACAACATACAAAGTGGTCGGTCTATAGTGTGGACTTGACTATATGATCTGACGCTATAACTATGCCATAACTCTAGTACTCCAAAGTGGCTGTCACACAATTTTTCATCCCCTGACCATAATCTCACCAACCATGACAGTGACATAAGTGAGGAAGCTATCACCAAGACAGGTCATCAATGTTTGCCGCCACACCCATAGCACTAGCTGAGCTCGATATCTCAACACTCCCCCCCTCGAGCTCATCTCCACACACTGTACTCCAAGTATGCTCCTAAACCTATGGAGCTTATGTGTGCCTAATGCCTTAGTGAAGATGTCAGTGCGCCACACCTGATCCTCTGTGGTGCTGACATATACCAAATCTACATCACCTGCTAGAACCTTCTCCCTCACAAAGTGATAGTGCACCTCAATGTGCTTCATTCTAGTGTGGTATACTAGGTTACTGGCCAATTGTATGCCACTCATGTTGTCACAAAAAATGACAATTGCCCTATCCACATGGGCTCACCCATATCACTAAGTAGCTTTTGAAACCAAGCTACCTCATAAGCTGCCATAGCAGCACCCCTGTACTCTATCTCTGTACTCGACAAGGCAACTATTGACTTCTTCTTACTAGTACTCTAACTCATAGCGGTACTCCCAAATGAGAACATAAAACCACTCGTAGGTCTTCTGTCCTGCAACACTACCAGACAGAGTACAGGGGTGCTGCCTGTACTCTATCTCTGTACTCGACAAGGCAACTATTGACTTCTTCTTACTACTCTAACTCATAGCAGTACTCCCAAATGAGAACATAAAACCACTGGTAGGTCTTCTGTCTACAACACTACCAGCCCAATCAGCATCTGTGTACCCATGTATCTCTATATGACACTCATAGAAAAGTCCATAATCAACTGTGAACTTTATGTACCTGAGAATCCGTCTAGCTGCATCCAAGTGTGGCTTCCTAGGGGCTTGCATAAAATAACTCATAAGTCCAACAGCATAACTCAAGTCTAGCCTAGTAATGGTCATGTAGATCAAGCTACCCACTATGCGCCTGTACGTAGTGGGTTGGGGTCCTCCAAAAGCTCACATGTATCTATGGAAAGCTTTGTATTTTGCTCCAATGGCACTGACATAGGCTTACAGCCTTTCATACCATACTTGGACAACATGTCCAAGCCATATTACCTCTGCAATAACAAAATTCCACGAGGTAATCTCACCGCCTCTATACCCAAAAAATATCACAGCTCACCCAAATCCTTCATCTCAAACTTTTGCTTTAAAAGCCTCGTGACATCATGTATGTCAACATCACTATGACCAGTGATAATCAAGTCATCCACATAGATGACTAATAGCATGATCCCTCTCTCTATCTTTTTCACATAAAGTGAAAAATCTACATTGGATATCTGAAATCCAATGGTAACAAAATACTTCATCTCAAACTTTTGCTTTAAAATCCTCGTGACATCATGTATGTCAACATCACTATGACCAGTGATAATCAAGTCATCCACATAGATGACTAATAGCATGATCCCTCTCTCTATCTTTTTCACATAAAGTGAAAAATCTACATTGGATATCTGAAATCCAATGGTAACAAAATACTCCCCAATCTTGTTTGACCATGCTCTGGGTGCCTGCTTCAAGCCATATAAGGCTTTCGTAACCTACACACAAAATCTGGGTGTACATCACTCTCATAACACTCTCATAACGTGGTGGTTGCATCATGTAGACTTCTTCTTGCAAATCACCATGCAGCAAGAAGGCATTCTTTACATCCATTTGATGTAAACACCAACCCTTTTCTGCAGCTATAGCAATGACAGCTCTCATGGTTGCCATTCTTGCAACCGGGCTGAATGTATCTTCATAGTTAATGCCATAAGTCTGCGCATAGCCTTTGGCCACCAATCTTGCCTTATACCTACTCATTCAACCATCAGCATTATACTTGACTTTATACACCCACTTACATCCAATTGCCTTCTTTTCTGTAACGCCTCCGCTATACGGCTGCGTCTTCCTCAAGCCGCCATAGCCTAGGCGTGGAGAAGAAGAGAGGGTGGAAGTCGGTTCACCTCCCAACCATATAATGACGAGTTAGGGTTTCTCGTTGGGTTTTATACCAAAACCCTGGCCTGTGTCCACACCTCCTAGCCCGGCCGCCCATCTTACTTAAGAGCCGTGCTAACTTAGATGTGTACACACATCGACCAAACCCTAATGCCCATTAACCCCTGAACCCCGCTAGCACTAATAATACTCTCGAGACTCCGAAAGCTATTAACTTATGCTAGGGTTCGACTTCCGTAGGACCATAGTCCTGACATTACTCCCCCCTTCGAAAAGAGTTTTTGTCCTCGAAAATAAAAGTGGGGAAACGTTTCCTCATCACACTAATGTTTTCCCAAGTGGAGCCTTCCTCTGGACGGTCCTTCCACTTGATAAGAGCTTGTTTCCGAACTTGGTGGCGAGTACGTAACATGTGGTAATCCAATACTCTTTCTGGTTCATGAGGCAGTATTGGGGGTTCCACATATTCTACCAAGAAAGAATCATCCACCGGCCTTTCATGACCCATAAGGCGTTTCCTCAAACGGCTTACGTGAAAGATGGGATGAACCTTGGAATGTGCTGGTAACTCAAGTTTATAGGCTACTGGGCCCACCTTCTTGAGTATCTTAAACGGTCCACAAAATCGGGGTGACAATTTTGGTACGGGACCCGTTTTTAAACTGGTGGAGTGTTTTGGTACCTTCAGAAACACCCAATCACCTTCTTGAAAGTGAAGTGGCCTACGTTTCTGGTCCGCAAACTTCTTGTAACGATCTTGCACTTGACGAACATTTAATCGTGCAAGGCGCAACATATCCATATGGTCTTGGATAAAATCCTTAACCTGACTGATTTTCTCATTCGCCAGTCCCACCGACATTGGTGAACGTGGCTGAAAACCATACATCAACATGAAAGGGCTAAAGCCTGTCGAGACATGCTTTGCACTATTGTAAGCAAACTCAAGAATAGGCAAATAAGACTCCCAATCAGATTGTTTTTTGCTGACATATGCCCTAAGTATATCTTCTAGCACTTGATTAACCCGTTCAGTCTGACCATCTGTCTGCGGATGATCAGCTGTACTAAGATTCAACATAGTATCCAGCTTACTGAATACTGCTCGCCAAAAATGGCTGTTAAACTTGCGATCGCGATCACTGACAATATTGGATGGTAAGCCATAAAGTCGATAAACATTCTCCACGAAAAGGCGTCCCAATTCTGGAGTTGTAACTGTTTTCTTAGTAGGCACAAACCGACAAAGCTTGGTTAATCGATCCACGATTACCCAAATGGCATCATGTCCACGATTCGTTGTGGGCAAGCTCGTTATAAAATCCATAGAGATACTTTCCCACTTTCCGTCAGGAATCTCTAATGGATGCAGTAACCCGCCAGCTTTAAGACGTTCTGCTTTGTTCACTTGACACTTCTGACACTGCAAAACATAGTCAGTAACATCCTTGTGAAGTCCAGGCCAATAGAAATGCTTTCTTACGAGAGCATACGTTTTGCGAATGCCCGCATGACCTGCACTTGGACTATCATGACACTCAAAAAGAATTTGGCGCCTAGTGTCTAAGTCCAATGGAACACAAACTCTCCCCTTGTGGAGTAAGTATCCATCATCGATGGAAAAGTTTTTCCATCGCTGTAGTTCATCTTGTGATAAAGAAGAACCATGTGTGGAAGAACTGGGAACACTACCGTTTGAGTGAGAGGGACCCCTCATTTGAACATGATTCCACACCTTTGAGTATGTTGAATCCTGCTTGCATTTGCCTCGTAAAGATTCTAACAATTCTCTTTTCAACTCTGTGAATAGCAGCGAATTAATCTCCGGCATACGACTCAAAGCATCAGCTACAATATTGTAACGTCCTTTGCGATAGCGTAGCTTGCAATCATACTCCTGAAGGATCTCAGCCCATCTGGCCTTTCGACCCTGCAAATCTGTTTGGTTCATAAACCACTTTATGCTTTTGTGATCAAAAACAAGCTCGAATTGCGCACCATATAAGTAATGTCGCCATTTTCGTAAGGCATATATGATGGCAAAGAGCTCACGCTCGTAAGCTGAGTAATTTTGTTGAGCACGATTGAGCTTCTTGCTCTCATAGGCAATAGGATGACCATCTTGAATGAGAACCGCACCCACTACCTTAGCACTGGCATCCGTTTCAATCACAAATGGTTTTTGAGGATCCACAATTGCCAAGATGGGAGCTGTAGCCAAAGCAACTTTAAGCTTATCAAAGCTACGTTGTTGCTCCTCACGCCATTGAAAGGTAATTGCCGCACCTTTCAATTGATCAGTCATGGGAGCGGCAATCTTTGCATAACCGTTCACATATTTGCGATAAAATCCTGCCATTCCCAAGAAGATTTGAAGTTCTTCCTTACTTCGAGGTGTTGGCCATCGCATAATAGCATCAACCTTACTAGCATCCATAGCAATTCCGTCTGCAGAAATTACATGACCTAGGTATTGTATGCTATCCTTGAGAAATTCGCACTTACTTTCTTTCACGTAAAGTGCATTCTCGCGTAGTAACTGAAAAACTTTTCGTAAGTGTTCCAAATGCTCTTCTAAAGTCGAACTATAGACCAAAATGTCATCAAGAAAGACAATGACAAATTTGCCTAAGTACGGCCTTAGTACACTATCCATAAGCGTCATAAACGTTGCCGGGGCATTAGTAAGCCCAAACGGCATAACCAAAAACTCATAGTGTCCAAAGCGAGTCCGAAACGCAGTCTTGGTTATATCATCAGCGTTAATACGCACTTGATGATATCCTGAACGTAAATCAATTTTAGAAAAATACTTCGCACCTTTGAGTTGATCAAACAACTCATCTATCCTAGGTAGCGGCGGGTATTTGTTCTTAATTGTTACCGCATTCAAGGAGCGATAATCCACGCACATGCGCATGGATCCATCCTTTTTCTTCACCAAAAGAATGGGCGATGCCCATGGTGAAGCACTATGGCGAATGAAGCCCTTACTAAGGTAATCAGCAAGCTGACGTTCCACCTCAGCTGCTTCAGTCGCACTAAGCCTGTACGACGGCTTACTAATTGGTTTGGTGCCTGGAACGACATCAATGCGATGAGGCAAAGCTCGTTCGGGTGGCAAACCCTCTGGTAAATCATTAGAAAAAATATCTTTAAATTCTTGTAACAGTTGTTGCAAAGACAAAGCATTAACTGGTTGCTTAAGATTATTTAAAGAGATTTTAGAAGAAGGTAAAGAGAAAGAAGGCATCGCTGAGGAAGATTCATTTGAAGAAGAAACATCATGCACATCAAACCCACTAGTTTGAGACACACAATAACAAAAATAGACTTCTTCTATTTGATTACTATGCTCCAAAAAAGAGAGTTCGGCATTACATATGAGTGGTGTTGGGGGTACATCGCGTTCCCCAATAAGTAAAACATGCTTACCATTGGCCTCAAACGTAAACGTATTATGTTCATAACGTAAACGTAAATGTTCATAACGTAAACGTATTATGTTCATAACTCCTTTTGAGTGATGACCCTAACCCATACAACCACTCCCGTCCTAAGATGACATCCGCATGAGACATATTCATCACTTGGAAGTCAAGAACCATAGTGTGTTCTTGCACAAACACAGGCACTTGCCGTACTAGAGTATCCCACACATCGTGATCATCCCCCTGAATGGTGGACACCACATAACGATGAGAACTCTTTGTCTCCGGCAACTTTAATTTCTTAACTAATGCATAGTTCAAGAAATTGTGCGTGGCACCATCATCAATGAGAATACATACTCGATGACCATAAATGGAGCCATGCATACGGACCAAATCGTGTGGTCCAACTGTCTCTTGCCACATAGATGCAGTGAGATTACACTCATGCAACTCGGCAGTGTGCGAAACCTCTACCGCAGAATACTTAGGATCAGCATCCAAGGGAAGCGTTTGCACCATGTGTACAGCCTTCTCCTTGACCTTATCCTTATTCTTGCGAGGCAACTGTGGACAATTTTTCTTCTCATGATCACTACCTAAGCAATGATAACATAGTTTCTCCTTCTTGGCCCGTTCATAGTCTTGTGGAGACAACGGGCCACTTGACCCTTTAGACTTCTTTGTGTTTTCAGTAGAATTGCTGGCAAGTTTACGCTTATTAGCATTAAATTGCGAGCCATTGAATTTGGCCGGTCTATCCATGCCCTTCTTATCCATGGTGTCATCAAAGATAAGGGCACTTTGGATAGCCGCGCTTCCAAAGTTTTAGGATACTAGGTTTTAACCTTTGCCTGATATTCTTTATCAAGGCCTCTATAACAAACCCACGAACCTTTTGAAAGTCGTCCAAACCATCTAGCTTGAGAATGACTTCACGGTATTTGGACACATACTGATTAAGTGTAAGACCTTCCATCTTGCACTTGTCCCAGGCTGTCCAACTCCGATCTTTCTCGTTTTGCGGTAAGAACTCCTTTTTAAATGCTGCCGCAAACTCCTCCCAAGTCTTAGGGCGAGTTTCAATAGGTAGACTCATCCACCACTTGTAGGCTTTACCTTCAAGTGTGAGACTCGTCTCAGTGACCATAACAGCGGGAGTGCGGCGTAAGCGATGCAAGTCCGTCCACTTGTGTAAAAATGTACGGACCGCATCCTTGTTACGATCGCGCTCCTCTCCCTTAAACACAGGCGGCTTCACGTTTTTCAACATAGCTCCTTCCTGCGTTGCAGAGGGTGCAATAGATTCTACAGTAGGATTTGGAACAAGAGGAGGCATAACTATCAGAATAGGCCCTCCACTTGCCGCCGATCCACCAGCAAAACGTGCCATAAATTCAGTAAAAAGCGTGCTCATGTTTGTGAGATTGGTATTGACATTTGTTATAGTCCGCTCAAGTGCAACTACCCTTGAAGTGAGAGTACCGTGTCTACCAAACCATAATCATCTATTGGACTCGCACCCCCTTCGGCATCGGTCATGTTGTCATCCCGATCAGGCGCAACGGCCTGTCGCGAATCACCCACACCACCACCCCCAAAGGGTGTGCCTCACTAACATCATGCATATCATTCTCAAAATCGAAGTGAACATGAGACGGTTCCGCTGAGGCCATGGTATGCACGTGCTTACAAATAGAGAACGGATTACCTTCAAAAGCAAACTCCAATTGAAGCGTCGTAGAAGAATTCCTCTTGCATGCACGGAAATCGAGAAGAAATCACCACTCGAGTCGTCAATCAACACATGCATGCAAAAAAGTGTGTTGCATGTAGCATGTCGTTGAAGATCCGTCCACCAAAAACTTCCAAACTTGGAGCATAGAAAACTCCTCTCACAAATTGAAAGAAGGAAAGTTGAAGGTGAAAAGGTCACTTTCCTTGTAGTTTGTGTCACTTTCCTTGTAGTTTGTGTCCTCCCTTGAAAGAATAAGTAGAGCTCTTTTGAAGAGAAGAACAACACAAGTGAAAAGGTGAAGTGGCTAGCACACTTGCCTTGGAGCCTGAGGTTGTGGGTTCAAAACCCCACTCCTTGGATGGTGAAGCCTCCCCCTTGTGCCACTCAAGTAAGAGAGAATTCTCGCGAGCTCGCCAACGATCGCTCACCGATCGCCTTCGAGGACTGCCGGTCTCCGCCTTAGGCGTCTGCTGTGGTGGCCGTACGGACGACGGGTAGGCGGCGGCGGCGCTGGCTGTGGACTGTTCACGCAGGCGCGATATGTTGCGGCTGCGCTCGTGTAGGTCACCGTACGGGTGACGACTGCGCTCGATTCTTTTGCTGCAGCGTTGAGCTCTTTCTTGTGCAGGTCACGTCGGCCACCGCTGGCTCTGATACCAGTGTAACGCCTCCGCTATATGGCTGCGTCTTCCTCAAGCCGCCATAGCCTAGGCGTGGAGAAGAAGAGAGGGTGGAAGTCGGTTCACCTCTCGTGCAGGTCACGTCGGCCGCCGCTGGCTCTGATACCAGTGTAACGCCTTCGCTATACGGCTGCGTCTTCCTCAAGCCGCCATAGCCTAGGCGTGGAGAAGAAGAGAGGGTGGAAGTCGGTTCACCTCCCAACCATATAATGACGAGTTAGGGTTTCTCGTTGGGTTTTATACCAAAACCCTGGCCTGTGTCCACACCTCCTAGCCCGGCCGCCCATCTTACTTAAGAGCCGTGCTAACTTAGATGTGTACACACATCGACCAAACCCTAACGCCCATTAACCCCTGAACCCCGCTAGCACTAATAATACTCTCGAGACTCCGAAAGCTATTAACTTATGCTAGGGTTCGACTTCCGTAGGACCATAGTCCTGACATTTTCCTTAGGCAAAGGCACTAACTCCCATGTTGTATTTGTATTCAATGCTACTATCTCCTCATTCATGGCATCTTCCCATTTCTTATTTCCAAGTGCCTACTCAAAACAAGTGGGCTCTAATTCTTTTATTGCTTTAACCATGTTAGCATAATGATGGGCTACATATCCATCATATCTCAACTTTTCAATAGGGTACCTAACCCCCTCGTACACCTACGTACACTTGGATCACTGCTAATCAAAATATCCCTTGTTCTCCTTACACCAAGAGTAACCACAGATGGAATGCTAAGCTCCTCGTCAAGGCTCTGCTCAGAGCTGCTAGAGTCACCATCCACATATAAGTGACCTGCTGTGAGTACAGATCAAGCACAAAAGTTTGATCTACCTTTTCCTTCCCTCTGCGTGTTACATGTGTACCTACATCTGTCCTCAATCTGCCTTACCACAAAAGTTTGATCTACCTTTTCCTTCCCTCTGCATGTTACATGTGTACCTACATCTGTCCTCAACCTGCCTTACCACCACGGGCTAACATTGGATCCACTACTAGCTCCCCAGGTCTAGTAAGTACATGTGATTGCTACTTACATAAAGAAGGCAAAGGGTCACCATCCACATATAAGTGACCTGCTGTGAGTACAGATCAAGCACAAAAGTTTGATCTACCTTTTCCTTCCCTCTGCGTGTTACATGTGTACCTACATCTGTCCTCAACCTGCCTTACCACCACGGGCTAACATTGGATCCACTACTAGCTCCCCAGGTCTAGTAAGTACATGTGATTGCTACTTACATAAAGAAGGCAAAGGCACTAACTCCCATGTTGTATTTGTATCCAATGCTACTATCTCCTCATTCATGGCATCTTCCCATTTCTTATTTCCAAGTGCCTACTCAAAACAAGTGGGCTCTAATTCTTTTATTGCTTTAACCATGTAAGCATAATGATGGGCTATATATCCATCATATCTCAACTTTTCAATAGGGTACCTAACCCCCTCGTAGACCTACGTACACTTGGATCACTGCTAAGTGTCATCAAAATATCCCTCGTTCTCCTTACACCAAGAGTAACCACAGATGGAATGCTAAGCTCCTCGTCAAGCCTCTACTCAGAGCTGCTAAAGTCACCATCCACATATAAGTGACCTGCTGACAGATCAAGCACAAAAGTTTAATCTATCTTTTCCTTCCCTCTGCGTGTTACATGTGTACCTACATCTGTCCTCAACCTGCCTTACCACGGGCTCACATTGGATCCACTACTAGAGGACTCCCCAAGTCTAGTAAGTACATGTGATTGCTACTCTACACGTGGTGCAGCATCAACACTTCTTACATCTAGATCTTCTATTGCCTTCATTGTTGGTGCATACCAGCTACTCATCTCATCAAAGATAACATCTCTACTTACTCGCATCTCACGAGTGGTAAGGTTATAACATCTATAACCTTTCTACTTCATAGCATAACCAATAAAGATGTGTTTCTCTACCTTTGGATCCAACTTTGTTCTCACTTCATCAAGAAAATGCACATATGCAATACACCCAAACACTTTCAAGTGAGACACATCCGGTCTTATTCTTGTAAACTCCTATTCAGGCATCATACCATGAATAGCTACAGTGGTTGTCCTATTCATAATGTACACAGTAGTTGCTACTACTTTTGCCCAAAAATAATGTGGCATATTATTTTCAGCCATCAAGGCACGTGCCACTTCTGTAATGTGCCTATTTTTTCTTTCTACAACACCATTTTGTTACAAAGTGTACCTGCATGTAAACTATCTCTTGATTCCCTGCTTCCTCAGGAAATTACTGAACTCATTGGAGAAATCTTCTCCCCTACCATATGATCTCAAGAATTTTATTTGCATGCCTTTTTACTTATCGACCAAGGCTTTAAATCTCTAAAAGTGAGCAAACACCTCACTTTTCTCCTTCATGAAATAAACCCACACTTTCTTAGTGTGGTTATTAATGAATGTAACATAATACCTACAACTTGCAATTGTTGCAGTCTTGATCGGTCCCCATACATTTGAATGTTGGACATCTAATGGCCTTGCACTGACATGATTTTTATGTGGAAAAGCATGTTTGGCTTGCTTACCAAGCTGGCATGCTTCACATACTTTATGCATACCATCAACCTTAAACTTTGGCAAACGTGCAACAATATTTTGGGCCTGCATAGACTTTAGTCCTATACATTCACATGACCAATGCACTTGTGCCATATGTCAATATCTACAATGACACCTATTTCATGTGCAAACATGGATGCCTTTACTTTAGGCATGTTCACATCTAAAGTAGGCACAATGTCTACTATGTTACCCTTTGCAAAACCAAGTGACACTGATTTTTGAAGTCTTTCACAAAACATCCTTGAGGCTTGTAGACCCTGCTCAACCATCTGTCCAAAAGAAACCAAGTTCTTTGTAATATTTAGAACATAAAGTACATTTGCCAAGTATTTCATTTTACCATCCTGCATAGACAATGGCACTCTACCCACATGCGCAATAGGATGCAGAGTATCATCACCTATTTCTACATAACATGGTTTTTCCATTTTTTGTATGTCTCTGCATGACTGGTCATAGGCACCACAATACACATACCATGTATCTTGAGATCTTGACAATGTGCTGCATCACAAACAACTACTCACTTATGTCATCACTTCCATGTTTACTAAATGGTGCATAGTTGCCTTGCTACAACTTTCCACTTTTAATGCCATTCTGCTTGTTATAGCAATCCTTTGCCATGTGCCTTGGTTTGCCACAATAATAGCACTCTATGATATTTGCATTCTGATTTCTTTTCCAACCACCTAGGCCTCTTTGGCTCCCCCTGCCTCTAGACTGGTCTCTTCCACTATGTATGATTGGTGCTGCGAATCATTGTACTGTTGTTGTCCAGAATTCTGATTTCCTTGTCGGCCACCACCTTGGCCTTGACCACGACCTCTACCTCTTTCTCAACTTAAATTGGAGTAGAAGGCATGTTCTAATGTGTTCTTGCTTTGTGAAGAAGAGTCGTCACCTAAAGACTTTTCTTCTATGATCACAACATAGACACCAAGTCCCGAAAGTTGGGAATATTCTCCTTGACTGCAATCGAGGTCTTGAATGGCTTATACTCTTTGCCAAGCCCATTCAAACAGACACTTACCAAGTCATCATCTTCCACCAATACATTGATAGACCCAAGGGATTCAATTCCCTTAATCTTTAAAGCATACTCATTGATAGACATGCTTTTCTTTTCCACAATATGCAACTCTTGTTTTAGCTGCAATTTCCTTGCCGTTGTGTTGGTCTGGAACATCTGCACTAGATTCTACCACACGTAAAAACTGTTGGAGTGTTGGCATCCTGTATGTGTCCTATCATCTTGTCTGTGACATTAATTGAAATCTAATACATGACTTTCCTTGCACCCTAGTTCCAATCTTTAAATGCCTTTATGTCTGCTAGAGTGGCATTCTCTTCAGACAACTCAGGAGACCCCTCATTGTCTCCTTCAACATAGTCCCAAAATCCTGTACCCCGTAAGAAAATTGGTCATTCTGAACTTCCAGGCATGGAATTTGTTCTTGCCTAGCTTCTCACTGACAATCTTATTAATTCCATCCCCAGACATGTTTTCCTGCAAACAATCAAAAACTGCAACATACAATTTCTGTATGGAGCCTATAAAACAACAATATCTTCTGTGACTACTATAGAGCAGTACTTCTGTGACTACTATAGAGCAGTACTTCAGCACAACCTGTAGGTCACCAAATCTGACCAAAGTACATGTACATACATCCAATGTCAATAATACATGTGAACACTTTCTGCACTCGATTTTGACCAGAGACAGTTCTCAACTAGAACTTCTCAAAACTATCGAAAATACGTTGCACAGTGACAAAATGGAGACCAAGACGTGCCCGAAATACGATTCTAGTTGAAAACCTATAGTACAAAGTACTGTGTACCACACAAGCACCTCCAAGCCTGCAAAGACAGCTCCTCAATAGGAGATATGTAACTCCCGAAGCTATCGAGGGGTGTTGTACCTAAACCAAGAAGGGAAAGAGATGGTGACGCTCCTTACCCGTGTACTGCTTCCTTGCTTGCTTGTTGTTGCCTCTTGCTTGCCTCCTTAGCTCTCACACGAACCGGAGATCTGATACCAAAAAGAGAATGTGGGGTAGAGAGAGAGCTTGAGTTCCTTGCAAGAAAACACACACATATACAAGAGAGTGCAAGACACAAGAGAGATGGATGGCTGAATTTTCTTCTATCTTCTTCTCTTCTCTACAACATATATCTAAAAGATAAGAGTACATACATAAAGGTAAAGTACTCTCCTATAGCATGGAACGAGCTCAACCGGTAGCGGATTTGAAAATTCGATAGGAATAGATACCCGTTAACGATAATGAACGACAAGGAGAAAATTTGATAGATTTATGAAAATAGAGGATCAAGAGCAAAGCTTTGATACCAAATTTCATGGAGCTAACTCCAACTATGGAAATGGATAAAACAACATACTAAAATAGCAGGAAAACATAGAAATAGCATGCCAAAATGAGATAGGACCATCATACCTTATACTCATGTGTGAGGATACATGCGGTTGCGGTCCAGAGAGAGGGAAAGCAAGAAAGCCAAGTGTGAGGATACATGCGGTTGCGGTCCAGAAAGAGGGAAAGCAAGAAAGCCAAGTGTGAGGCTGGGTTCACACACACACAACGGCTACACCTTTTGCCACTGGAAATGAGCAATCATAGCCTGGCAAGTGGAAAAGTTGGCTGTGAGGCATTCACACGTGCATGGCAACACTCAAGCTCTTGGGCCCTCTCAATGGGGGGATCATACATGACATGAAAGTGGTCAGTCTATAGTGTGGACCCAATTGTATGAGATGGTGCTATAACTATGCCATAACTCTAGTACTCCAAAGTGGTTGTCACATAGCATGTCATCCACTGGCGGCATATCAACCATAATCTCACCAATCATGCCAATGACATAAGTGTAGAAGCTATCACCCAGGCGAGTCATCAATGTGTGATGCAACACTAGTTGAGCTTGATATCTCAACACGTTAGGTATGCACAAGACAAGAAAGCATACAAGTGTTACAATATAGTGACAAAACATGTCCTTATTAATCGTGATGTGATATTTAATGAGATAGGTGGTATAAAAAAAGTGAGAATGTAATGGTTGGTGATATTGATGCCAATGTGGACCATTGGAGAAGATTACGAATATGTCTAGCCCACAAGACATGAAAGCATAAAAGTGTTACAATCTAGTGACAAAGCATGTCCTTATTAGGGGGGATTTTTTTTGCGAGCATTTCCTACGAGCTTTTTTGGTATCTTAGAGGATTTTGCGAGATTTTTTCACAATCTGACATAATTTTCCCATGACTTACACAATTTACATGCTTATACATGCAATTTATTTGAATGTTCTTAATGGTTATGAATAAAAACAGATTGATAGACAATTTACATGCTAAAAGCAAAAACGCACAAAAACACATAATAGATGTGCTTGCAAGCAAGATATGACTTGTTCCCTTGCTTCCTCTTTTGGAAGTCAGGGCAAGTGCATCTTGGCTCAGTAGTTACATGCACATCATATGTTGTCTCTAAGGTACTAGTCATCATGTGAAAGATTGAATGTTGTGGGATAATGGTATCCTCTTCAATGTAAATAACCTCCATTGAAACAGCACTAGAAATCCTCTTGCTTGCCTCTTGTGAGATCCCATGTCTCCATTTGGGCCTTCACACATTACTTTCACCTCCATGTTTTTGGACTTCTTCCTCATGTGTGCCTACTGCGTTCCCTGCTCCATGTTTTTGGACTTCTTCCTCATGTATGCCTATTGCATTCTCTGCTCCATGTTCTTGGACTTCCTCATGTGTGCCTACTACATTCCCTACTCTTTTTAGACAAAACCCAACTGCTTCTAGCATGTCAACTTCAGCTTCAGTGATTTTTGTCCCAATGTCCACAGGCCACTCGGTGGGTCATAGGCTTATGACTGATGTTGTTGTCTGGGTGCCATGTGTGGGTGACATCATCATTATAGAACCACATTAGTTATGCCGTGGCACTGCCAAGTCTAGGATGTTTTCTCGCAGAAAAAAAACATGGAGCAACTACTTCACTTGATGAGTTTTGGATGTAACGGTTGCACTTTGTCTTATCTATTGTCCAACCAAGGCATTTCAACTCTGAATTCAAAGGGGTTCTACGAATAGCCCAAAAGGTACGATTCACATGTCGAAATCTTTGTCACCTTTGGCTCCACCATGACCGGTGGTACCCTCAGACCAGAGCCTCCACTTGGCCGCCCAGAGGACTCAAAAGGCTAAATCTCTGTGACCCATTTCATGACCTGAGTCCAAATCTTATCCTGATCCTGCCAATCCATTTCCTTTCCTTCCCGGAGCACCATCCTCCGTGGGCTGCATAGGTGGTATTCCTCTGGAGCGGGTGATAGCCATCAGTGAGGGCTCGTGGTTGGACTGATCTTCATCCATCACTTCTGGCCCATCTAGAGCCACAATGGCCACCGCATTCATCGTAGGCTATTTGGAGGAGGACAATGGTTCACATGTTCCCCGGCTGTTGTCCTTCTCCGCCTTATGTCGTTTCCACAGCTCACACTCTGACTTGCGGTGGCTCGGAGCCTCACAATAGAAGCACACCACCTTTCGTACCACTGATTGCCCATCCTATCCTGCACTAGCAGCAAACCGCACGCGTGGCCAAAAAGTACGGTGCACCTGCTCAGAGGCTAAGCAATAGGAGCCACCGGAGATGTCGGCTAGACCATCAACACTGCGGCAACAGTTGCCCCAACTATAGACTGCGGAGCTCGCCGCTCGTTATATCTGCAAGCATTAGTGGAGCACATCGCTGTCTGACAAATCGCACACCACCACAAGTCATTCAAGCCACATTCTTCCGCCATATGGCCATGGTTCCGACAGAGAGTACACCATGCTCCTGAACGAGGTATGCTAAGAAGTTCCTGTGCCACCTTCAAAATCCTGAGCTCCCTTCCTGGGCCAATTTCTCGACTTTCTTACTCGACTTCTTCCGCTCTCATGGCACTTCTCCTCCTCCTCATCCGACCCATCACAACATGTGGACTTGCCTTTACTCTTCTGCTTAGTGGTCATCACCAAGACTCGTTCAGCACAAACAGCCGGCCGCTTCCACTATATCTTCCAAGGTTGCAGTAGCCAGGTCACTAGCCGTCACCGCCCGCTTCAAAGGTTTACTCAGTTCTTTAATGAAATAAGAATTGAGGATGTCCTCCGCTGTGGCTGATTGGCCGGATCTAGCCCGCTTCAAAGGTTTACTCAGTCCTTTAATGAAATAAGAATTGAGGATGTCCTCGCTGGCTGATTGGCCGGATCTAGCCCGCCGTCGTAGGAGCTTCTGAAACTTGGTGGCATAACCCTCCACCATAAGATCCTTATGATTCATCCAACCCAACTTGTCGAGCACATGAACGGAGGTCTTCTCCTCCCGGTGTAGCAGGCCAAGAAAGGATCGCGCAGCACATCATAAGTCGAAAAATGGCCCACGCCATACTGCATGATCCAGACAGCCGCCTTCTTTGCAGAGGATCGGAACAAAGGCTGCCTTCTTCAACTGGCTGATCCACTACACCTAGAACATTAACTCACCATGCACTGTCGAACAACAAAACATGCGCATCTACATCATTCGATGAACGCTTGGAAAACTTCGGGTATTTGACCGTCATGGCGGCAACAGGACGGTTCACCAGCCCAAGCTGAAGGTGTCGACGGCCTAAAGGAATGTACCGATGAAAACTGATCAGTGGTGGCGGAAATGGCGGAGGGATCGGTAGGACTCCGGGAGCGATTCACACAGTCGACAGTGGTAATCAGAGTTGGACAGTCGGCAGTCGGTAATCGATAGTCGACAGTCGATAGTTGGATAACCAGAGTTGGACAATCAACAGTTGGTAATCAGACTTGGACATTCGGATAACAGTTTGTAGGTGTAACCGTGTAACCTTATCTTCAAATTGTGTGGCTGTGGACGTTTGTAGGTTCGATGGAAAGCTACCACGTCTGCTATTGTGCTCACAATTGCCTCAGGGAGATCTCCACGCTCACCTTGCTAGGGACGTAGACCAGTTGGAGAGGACGAACACTGTGGAGAGGATATTAGTGCCAATTTGAGCTGGTACAATAGAGGAGATTAGTGCCGATTCCAATGTGTAGCTCCAACCAAAGAAGAGATCGCGTGTGTAGCGCCGATTCCAGTGTGCAGTAACCAACTTTCTAAGAGTCTTAATTCCTTTCCTCCACAAAAAAAGGGGGTTAGCGGCGCAAATCATCAGGGGGGCTCTAGGAGCCCCCCCTGATGATCTGCGCTAGGGGATCTAGGATCCCCTCCACAAAAAAAAGGGGGCTCTAGGAGCCCCCTTTTTTTTGTGGAGTACAATAGAATAGACTGTAGTTAGGATTTTTATTTTGCCAGACAAAGCTGGCCAGTGAGACTCATGGTGATAGGGGAGGGCCTAAACCTTGATAGGGGAGGGCCTAAACCTTGATAAAGCCCATGATTTGCATTATTCTATGGCTAATTGCAATAGAGAGGTGTGGTTGACGTCAACTACATTTGGCGGCCGAGATGGGAAACGCTGAGATGATCGTCGTTCTCCTGGATCACCATGCTGGCCTTGGACATAGTCATGTGCCTGATTAATGCTGCTAATCATGAACATCAGCATGCCAATGATGCTAATCATCTTGTGTCACACAAGGGGCAGCATAGATAATTAGTAATCAGATTAATGAAGCTGGCTTAATTCCGCACACGTTGATGATCTACGTAAAAAAAAGGGGGCTCCTAGAGCCTCCCTAATGATCTGCGCTAGCACAGATCATCAGGAGGGCTCTAGGAGCCCCTTTTTTTCTCCTGATGCAGGTGATCTAGCCACAGTTCAAACACATCCATCCAATCGTTCACCTGTACGACTACCCACATATATTCATATATTTATATCTATCACTTCACATCCACATATATTAATGTCACATCACAACATCTTTCATCACATCACATTCCTTCGCATGCACATCCACATCACATTCTTTTACACACATTCACTCACATCCCATATCATTCATTTACATCTTGATTCACATGACATCACATATCATCACATCTATTCTCCTCACATCTCTTCACCCCTATTCACATCACACATCTCATCACATCTATTCACCTCTATTCTCATCACATCTATGCATCCCTTCATTCACATCTATCTGATTCACATCACACATCTCTTCACATCTATTTACCTCACATCTCATCACCTCTATTCACACCACATTTATTCATCCCTTCATTCACATCTATCTGATTCTCATCACACATCTCTTCACATCTATTTACCTCACATCTCATCACCTCTATTCATATCATATCTATTCATCCCTTCATTCACATCTATCTGATTCTCATCACACATCTCTTCACATCTATTTACCTCACATCTCATCACCTCTATTCACGTCACATCTATTCATTCCTTCATTCACATCTATCTGATTCTCATCACACATCTCTTCACATCTATTTACCTCACATCTCTTTTTCTTCCTGAATTATCTTTCTCGAAAAGGGGGTGATATTTCAATTACTAATTTAGTGAATTTCATTCATTAAATATTCACTTAACTGATTTCTATATTAATCACGAATTTCGATAAGGAATAATTTAATCATTTATCTGAATATTTTGACTTCGATAGATTTCTTGAATTTTCTCTTTACAAATGGAGTGAATATGAAACGATAGAATTTTCCCTCTCAGAGTATTTACTTATTTATTTATCAAATATTCATGATATTAACAGAGAATTAAAGAGAATCTAATTTTGATATAAAAATTCTTTATGCATCTATTTATGCATAAAATCAATTTAATAGGAATAATACTTTTAAAATAAAAAGATTTTCAATATGCATCTTTCTATGCATAGAATTTTAATCTAATGAAAATAACACTTTTATAATAAAAAAATATCCAATATGCATCTTTCTATGCATAGAAATTGAATCTAATGAAAATAACACTTTTATAATAATAAAAAATCCAATATGCATCTTTCTATGCATAGAAATTGAATCTAATGAAAATAACACTTTTATAATTAAAAAAAATTCAATATGCATCTTTCTATGCTTAGAAATTGAATCTAATGAAAATAACACTTTTATAATAGAAAAATATCCAATATGCATCTATCCATGCATAGAAATTGAATCTAATGAAAATCGCACTTTTATAATAAAAATATATCCAATATGCATCTTTCTATGCATAGAAATTGAATCTAATGAAAATAACACTTTTATAATTAAAAGCAAAATATTAAATATGCATCTTTCTATGCATATAATTTGAATCTAATGAAAATAACACTTTTATAATACAAGAAAATCCTTTTATACATCTATTTATGCATAAAATAGAAATAACACTTTTAAAATAAAAAGAATTTCTTTTAGAATGCACAAACGGTGGGGATTATTCTTTTTGAATAACATAAAGATAAAACTTATTTCCATAAAATTTAAGAAAATTTTGCCATAACCTCCTTTGTATGGTTGACCATCTCTCAATTTTTAGATTCTAAATTTACTTTAAAATTTATCTCAAGATGAAATAAAGCACTCTAATCTAATCAAATTTTCACTTCTAAAGAGTAATCAATAGGAAAAGTTTAACTCAATTTAATTGTTACTCATTTTAGGATAAAGAAAGGCTGAAATTCTTAATGAAGAGAAGGGGGAAGCCTTTCATCAAGGCTTATAATCCATAATCACATTAAAAAGCAAAGAATTCAGAAAATCATAGGTTAGAATTAAAAAAAAGTAGAATTAATAACTTACATGGAATTTTGTGAGCTTTCCTTTGGCTTGAGGGATTGAGGGTTCTACTCTTGTTTGGATCAAGAGTGGCCACCAATTCTTTGTAGAGGAATTAGTCAAAAACAAGTGAATTATCAAGTGAATTCAATGTTTTTGGCTCTAGGGAGGAGTAGACTAACAGTGCATAAACACTATTAAGCTTTTACAAAGGAGGAGGCTTCTATTTATAGGAAAAAGTGAGCCTCAAACCAAGCAAACTGATTCTAGAATTTTCCAGATCAGTTTGGTCAATTTTTGACCATTTTTGGGTCAGTTCAGCTTACTTTTTGGAACTAGACTTGAATTAGGAGAGAGGAGAGATGAAATATCTCATTTTATTGATTTAAAATGGAAAGCAACGATGAGAAAAAAGGCGTCTCCTTCACAAGGGGGAATCCCCATTTTGAGGTGTCAAAAATCAGTTTTTTAACTATTTTTCTTGGTCAAATCAGTTTTTTAACTATTTTTCTTGGTCCTTAGTCCACTCTTCATCTTATGTGAGTATTTACTCATTTTTGGGGGGTTTTTCTTTATTTCTTCAATTTATCTCCTCCCTACATTTGGATTAATCTAATTGGTCCCTCAAAACCTTAATCCAAAATTTTCCAAAAATCTGGACCCTTAGGCTAAGGCCTTTTGAGCATATTATATTTATTTGTAATGCACCTTAGGAAATTCTTTTTAAACTTCTGTTTCGGGGGAATTTAGTTTAATAAGAAAGGATATTTTTCCATCCAAAGATATCTAAAAACTGAGTTATCTCTCTCTAGAATATTTTCTCTCTCTAGGCCAAAACAGGTCGAAATAAGATCTTTTATTATTCTGAAAAGGGGATTGATTTGTTACAGGGGAAGAAACTAGACATCTTGAGGGGCTGGGGAGGAATCTTACATTCTCTCCCACTTTAAAAACACGAGATGTCCTCATCTCACAGGTGGAGTATGATCTCTTTCGTCATCTTCTTCTTCTTCAATATCTTTCATTCTGTCCCACTTGAAAAACATGAGATGTCCTCATCTCACAGGTGGAGTATGATCTTTTTCATCTTTTTCTTCTTCTTCAATTACTTCTAGCGTTACTGCCTTGGAAGTGGACGGCCAATTTGGAAATATCTCTCTATGCCTTCCCCTATTCTGAGAGCGGAGGTCTTGCATTACTTTGGATTGAGACTGCGGGTTGGTTAGAGGGTCTACCTCTGGGATTTTCTTGATTTTGGCGGAAAGAAACCTGATTACTCTGGAAGGAAGGAGCTGGAGTTTGGAATCTTGCTCCCTGATTTCCCTGCTCCGAAAAACTTGATCCAAAAGGTGTTGGGCAATCCGTACTGTGATGTCCAAATCCTTGACAGTTATAGCATTTCACTCCCTTGTTCAAGGGTGGAACTTCTGAAGTTGAATTCTAGGGGATTGAGTTTCGGAAAAAGGACATTTCTTCCATTCTGGAACTTCCCATATCCTAGGCTTGACCTTGATATCTTTTAGGCAGCGGAAGGTTGGAATCACCTTCTGGAATTAAAAACCTTTTGAAAGGTGATGGTGCTGGCTTCGGCGGGACTTTGACATCAAAGGCTTTGGTGAAATCTTTTGCCATCATCCGCACTGCTTTAGGCATGGAAACTGGTTTGGCATTCTTCATCTAGAGGTGGCGAGAATTTGAGGAGGAGAGCGAACGGTTGGTGATATAATTCAATAGTTCTGCTCCCTTGGGTTAACTCTAAGAATTTGTTCATCTTTGTTTCAACAAAACCGAGAGGACAAAACCTCGTCCTTAGGTAATTTTTGAGATCATTCCATGTCTAGGAATTCCGATCCAGACGGTTTGTCTCGCAGTGGTTTCTCCATGCCACTCTGGCTGTTTCTACTATCTTCAGTCTTGCAAGAGCCATTTTACTCTTCTCATTGTACCCGGTGACATCGAAGTACTCTTCCATTGCTCCGATCCACTTTTTCACAGACTCACCCAAGTTCTCCCCTTCACCCTTGAAAGGTCCAAGCTACGATCTATGAAGAGTTTTACGAACATCCAAGTCGAGCTCTTCCTCGTCGAGTTGGGGGTTATCATTTCTACCATGACGACCTCGATCCATGCTTCTATCAATACGAAAATTCTTGTTAACACCACATCAATTCTCGTCCATCATATTCAATTACATTACATCCATTTACACCCATCACATTCAATTACATTACATCCATTTACACCCATCACATCTCATTCATTCATATCCATCACATTCATTCTTTCATACCACCTCATACATTTTCATAACCATCTCATCACATGCATTCTATCCACATTATATCACATCACTTCTGTCCACACCATATCTCATTCATACACATTCATCCAATCATTCACCTGTACGACTACCCACATCTATTCGTACATTCATATCTATCACTTCACATCCACATATATTAATGTCACATCACATCATTTTTCATCACATCACATTCCTTCGCATACACATCCACATCACATTCTTTTACATACATTCACTCACATCCCATATCATTCATTTACATCCTGCATCTCATCACATCTATGCATCTCTTCAATCACATCTATCTGATTCACATCACAAATCTCTTCACATCTATTGACCTCACAGCTCATCACATCTATGCATCCCTTCAATCACATCTATATGATTCACATCACACATCTATTCACCTTACATCTCATCACATCTATGCATCCCTTCAATCACATCTATGCATCCCTTCAATCACATCTATCTGATTCACATCACACATCTCTTCACATCTATTTACCTCACATCTCATCACCTCTTTTCGCATCAAATCTAGTCATCTCTTCATTCACATCTATCTGATTCTCACTACACATCTCTTCACATCTATTTACCTCACATCTCATCACCTCTATTTACGTCACATCTATTCATCCCTTCATTCACATCTATCTGATTCTCATCACACATCTCTTCACATCTATTTACCTCACATCTCATCATCTCTATTCACATCACATCTATTCATCCCTTCATTCACATCTATCTGATTCTCATCACACATCTCTTCACATCTATTTACCTCACATCTCATCATCTCTATTCACATCAGATCTATTCATCCCTTCATTCACATCTATCTGATTCTCATCACCACACATCTCTTCACATCTATTTACCTCACATGTCTTTTTCTTCTTGAATTATCTTTCTCGAAAAGGGGGTGATATTTCAATTACTAATTTAGTGAATTTCATTCATTGAATATTCATTGAACTGATTTCTATATTAATCACGAATTTCGATGAGGAATAAATTAGTCATTTATCTGAATATTTAGACTTCGATAGATTTCCTGAATTTTCTCTTTACAAATCGAGTGAATATAAAACGATAGAATTTTCCCTCTCAGAGTATTTACTTATTCATTTATCAAATATTTATGCAATTAAACATAGAATTAAAGAGAATCTAATTTTGATATAAAAATTCTTCATGCATCTATTTATGCATAAAATCATTTTAATAGGAATAATACTTTTAAAATAATAAGATTTTCAATATGCATTTTTCTATGCATAGAATTTTAATCTAATGAAAATAACACTTTTATAATAAAAAAATATCCAATATGCATCTTTCTATGCATAAAAATTGAATCTCATGAAAATAACACTTTTATAATAAAAAAATATCCAATATGCATCTTTCTATGCATAGAAATTGAATCTAATGAAAACAACACTTTTATAATAAAAACAAATATCCAATATGCATCTTTCTATGCTTAGAAATTGAATCTAATGAAAATAACACTTTTATAATAAAAAAATTATCCAATATGCATCTTTCTATGCATAGAAATTGAATCTAATGAAAATAACACTTTTATAATAAAAAATATCCAATATGTATCTTTCTATGCATAGAGTTTGAATCTAATGAAAATAACACTTTTATAATAAAAGAAAATCCTTTTATACATCTATTTATGCATAAAATAGGAATAACACTTTTAAAATAAAAAGAATTTCTTTTAGAATGCACAAGCGGTGGGGATTATTCTTTTTGAATAACATAAATATAAAACTTATTTCCACAAAATTTAAGAAAATTTTACCATAATCTCCTTTGTATGGCTGACCATCTCTCAATTTTTACATTCTAAATTTACTTTAAAATTTATCCCAAGATGAAATAAAGCACTCTAATCTAATCAAATTTTCACTTCTAAAGAGTAATCAATAGGAAAAGTTTAACTCAATTTAATTGTTACTCATTTTAGGATAAAGAAAGGCTGAAATTCTTAATGAAGAGAAGGGGGAAGCCTTTTCATCAAGGCTTATAATCCATAATCACATTAAAAAGCAAAGATTTTAAAAATTCATAGGTTAGAATTTAAAAAAAGTAGAGTTAATAACTTACATGGAATTTTGTGAGCTTTCCTTTGGCTTGAGGAATTGAGGGTTCTACTCTTGTTTGGATCAAGAGTGGCCACCAATTCTTTGTAGAGGAATTAGTCAAAAACAAGTGAATTCAATGTTTTTGGCTCTAGGGAGGAGTAGAGTAACAGTGCATAAACACTATTAAGCTTTTACAAAGGGGGAGGCTTCTATTTATAGGAAAAAGTGAGCCTCAAACCAAGCAAACTGATTCTAGAATTTTCCAAATCAGTTTGGTCAATTTTTGACCATTTTTGGGTCAGTTCAGCTTACTTTTTGGAACTAGACTTGAATTAGGAGAGAGGAGAGATGAAATATCTCATTTTTTATTGATTTAAAATGGAAAGCAATGATGAGAAAAAAGGCGCCTCCTTCACGAGGGGGAATCCCCATTTTGAGGTGTCAAAAATCAATTTTTAAACTATTTTCCTTGGTCCTTAGTCCACTCTTCATCTTATGTGAGTATTTACTCATTTTTGGGGGGTTTTTCTTTATTTCTTCAATTTATCTCCTCCCTACATTTGGATTAATCTAATTGGTCCCTCAAAACCTTAATCCAAAATTTTTTAAAAATCTGGACCCTTAGGCTAAGGCCTTTTGAGCAGATTATAATTTATTTCTAATGCACCTTAGGAAATTCTTTTTAAACTTCTGTTTCTGGGGAATTTAGTTTAATAAGAAAGGATATTTTTCCATCCAAAGATATCTAAAAATAGAGTTATCTCTCTCTAGAATATTTTTTCTCTCTAGGCCAAAACAAGTAGAAATAAGATCTTTTATTATTCTGAAAAGGGGATTGAGTACAGGGGAAGAAACTGGACATCTTGAGGGGCTGGGGAGGAATCTTACATTCTCTCCCACTTGAAAAATGTGAGATGTCCTCATCTCGCTGGTGGAGTATGATCTCTTTCATCTTCTTCTTCTTCTTCAATTACTTCCAGCGTTACTGCCTTAGAAGTGGACGGCCGATTTGAAAATATCTCTCTTTGCCTTTCCCTATTCTGAGGCGGAGGTCTTGCATTACTTTGGATTGAGACTGCGGGTTGGTTAGAGGGTCTACCTCTAGAATTTTCTTGATTTTGGTGGAAAGAAACCTGATCACTCTGGAAGGAAGGAGCTGGAGTCTGGAATCTTGATCCTCCCTGATTTCCCTACCCCAAAAACCTTTATCCAGAAGGTGTTAGGCAATCCATACTGTGATGTCCAAATCCTTGACAGTTATAGCATTTCACTCCCTCAAGGGTGGAACTTCTAAAGTTGAATTCCAGGGGATTGAGTTTTGGGAAAAGGACATTTCTTCCATTCTGAAACTTTCCATATCCTGGGCTTGACCTTGATATCTTTTAGGTAGCGGCGGTGGAAGGTTGGAATCACCTTCTGGAATTAAAAACCTTTTGAAAGGTGATGGTGCTGGCTTCGGCAGGTCTTTGACATCAAAGGCCTTAGTGAAATCCTTCGCCATCCGCACTGCTTCAGCCATGGAAACTGGCTTGGCATTCTTCACCAGGATATTCAAAGGTTCGTTCAGTCCCGGAATGAACCTGGCCATCAGCTCTTCTTCATCCAGTGGTGGCGAGAATTTGAGGAGGAGAGTGAACGCTTGGTGATATAATTCAATAGTTCTGCTCCCCTGGGTTAACTCTAAGAATTCGTTCATCTTTGTTTCCAAAAATCCGGGAGGACAGAACCTCGTCCTTAGATAATTTTTGAGATCATTCCATGTTTGGGTTTTTCGATCCAGATGGTTTGTCTTGCAGTGGTTTCTCCATGCCACTTTGGTTGTTTCTACTATCTTCAGTCTTGAAAGAGCCATTTTTCTCTTCTCATTGTACCCGGTGACATCGAAGTACTCTTCCATTGCTTCGATCCACTTTTCCACAGCCTCACCCAAGTTTTCCCCTTCACACTTGAAAGGTCCAGGCTGCAATCTATGAAGAGTTTTACGAGCATCCAAGTCCAGTTCTTCCTCGTCGAGTTGGGAGTTATCATTTCTACCATGACGACCTCGATCCATGCTCTTATCAATACGAAAATTCTTGTTAAGTCCCTTTATTTATGATTCAAATCCAATTTTAGATTCAACTGATTCAAATCCAATTTTAGATTCAACTGATTCTAATGTTCTTTATATTGGTTAGTTCCTCACACAATCATGGGATAAAGATATTCATACAGAACTCATTATCCGGATAACTGTTGGAATTAGGGTTGCAGGAAAGCACACAAAGCTTGGAGAAGAAGAAGCAAGAATGCACACAACACAAAGTGTATTAGATTGTGTCAATGTACAAAGATAAGTTAGCCCTAGAAGGATGGGCGTATATACAAGCCGAGGGAAAAAACCTCCTAAAGAGGGAAAAAGTGCCCCGGCGGTCCTAAGTGTGTTCACACACATCACTGCCTATATATATATGGCAACAAATCCCCCCTGGGAGTGATGGTGTGAACGAGAGCTGGCACTCATGTATAGGGGAGTGCCATGCCCGAAGTAGATCAGTCCACAAAGGGAAGCAAGCCCAAAGCTTTGCGGAAAGCTTCGAACTTCTCACGAGGAAGCGCCTTTGTGAAAAGATCGGCGAGGTTGTCCTGTGTTGGCACATAGGCCAAGCTGATCTCTCCTGCTGAGAGTCTCTCCCTGACATAGTGATAATGCACCTCAATGTGCTTTGTGCGAGCATGAAAAACTGGGTTTCTCGCAACTGCCAATGCACTCTGACTGTCAGTGAAGATAGAGGTGGCAGACTCCTGTCCAACACCCAAGTCAGCCATAAGCCGTCTGAGCCACACACACTCAACCGTAGCTGTGAAAGCTGCCCTGTACTCAGCTTCACAACTAGAAGTGGCCACAGTATGTTGCTTCTTGCTCAACCAAGATATGCATGAGCTACCGAGCATGAAACAAAAACCACTTGTGGACACTCTTGTGTCATAGCAACCAGCCCAATCTGAGTCCGAAAAAGCATGTAAATCTGGCGGCAACGATCCCCCCTTGGGATAAAACAACCCAAGATGTATGGTGCCACTCAAGTAGCGAAAGATGCGTTTAACTGCCTTCCAATGCTGAGACCCTGGGCTATGCATAAACCTGCTCACCTATGAGACTGCAAACTGAATGTCCGGCCTCGTAATGCATACATAAATGAGGCAACCAACAGCTGTCTGATAGAGTGTGACATCAAGGTGATCTCCAGCATCATGAAGACTCAACTTCAAACCTGTCTCCATTGGAGTAGCAATAGGCTTGCAGTCTTCAAGGCCAAATCTCCGCAACAATGTCTCAATATACTTTGTCTGACACAAAGCAATACCTCCATCACACTGCTTAAATTGTATCCCCAAATAATGATGCAAATGCCCCAAATCTGACATCTCAAAAGAGGCATTCAAATCAGCCTTAAAATCAGCAATATGACTCTCATTTGGTCCTGTGAGCAGCATGTCATCGACATAGAGAGCAATGATTAGATGTACACCATCCACACGTTTAACATACAAAGTGCTTTCTGTTGGACTATTCTGAAACCCATGTGCAGTCAAATATGCATGTATTTTTTCATACCAAGCTCGTGGAGCTTGCTTTAAACCATATAAAGCCTTTTTTAACCTGCACACTTTGTTTTCCTGCCCTCTTTGAACAAAACCACGAGGCTGCGATACATACACCTCCTCATGCAAATCTCCATTTAAGAACGCAGTCTTTATGTCCAGCTGATGTACATTCCAACCATTATGAGCTGCCAATGCACAAATGCTACGAATGGTAGTCATACGACAAGTGGGAGCAAAGGTCTCATCAAAATCAATGCCCTTTTCTTGAGCATAACCCTTTGCAACAAGTCTAGCTTTATAGCGATCAACACTGCCATCTGGCTTTCGTTTCAACTTAAAAACCCACTTACATCCAATGGCCTTTTTACCAATAGGCAAATCACACAAAGACCATGTACCATTCTTTATTATAGCATCATATTCACTTTGCATTGCAGCCAACCAATTTTCTGAATTTTGTGCCTCATCAAATGAAAGAGGTTCTTCCTCTTCACACATACTAGACACAGCCAAAGCATAACAATCTGATGCATAAGAGGCATGCTGAAAACTTGAACGAGTACGACTAGGCATAGGTGCATCAATCTTACTATCACGCAAGGTTTGCACCAGCCATTTAGGCATACCTCTAGCCTGCTCATTTTCAGCCCTATCCTCATGAATTACATCCTGTAAATCTGCATCAGAAATAGGCTGATCTATGATGTCGTTTGAAATCTGCATAGGCTGAATATTTGCCTCATTAGGACTTACATTTGAATTCCCACCTGTAAACAGAGGCAACAATGTATCAAATACATCCCATGAGCTCACACCTGTCTCTTTGGTACATGATAACAAAGGCTGCACAGCATCTTCTACAAAAACAACATCTCGACTAATCAAGATACGCTTTGACTGTGGATGATATAATCTGTAACCTTTGCTTTCAGCACTGTAACCAACAAAAATGCATTTGACAGCCTTATCATCCAATTTTCTGCGTTGTTGCACAGGCACTAAAGCATAGGCCAAGCAACCAAAGACACGCAAGTGACCAATAGAAGGCTTCCTGCCATGCCAAGCTTCATATGGAGTAATAGACTGCAAGGCCTTAGTGGGACACCTGTTGAGTACATATGCAGCACACATGACAGCCTCAAGCCAAAACGCATGTGGCAAAGCTTGGCTCTTGACCATACATCGTGCCATCTCCATAAGTGACCTGTTTTTCCTCTCAGCAACACCATTTTGCTGAGGGGTATATGGCACTGTACATTGGTGTTTTATCCCACGACTAGCCAGAAATGCATCAAACTCTTTAGACATGTACTCCCCCCCTCGATCAGTACGGAGGGTGCCCACAGTACAATTGGATACATTTTCAACCATAAGGAAAAACTGTTTGAAGCACAATAACACTTCGGACTTTGCCTTCAGTGGATATACCCATGCATGCCTTGAGTAATCATCAATGAAAGTCACGAAGTACAAGTGTTTACCAAATGACGGAGTTTGCATAGGCCCACATACATCACTATGTACAAGCTGCAATTTGCGAGTGGCCCGCATAGAACCATCCTTTGGAAACGCAGAACGCTGCATTTTGCCCAAAATACAGCCTTCACAAACATGTTTCAATGGTGCCTCAAGAGGGGGCAATGAAGCAACCATATCAAATTTCTGCAAACGCAGCAAACTAGCAAAGTTCAGATGACCAAAACGAGCATGCCATAGTTTTGCATCTGAAAGTGCCTTTTCATCAGAAACTGCATTTGCTGAATCTTCCACACACTTGTCATAAGAATTGAGCCTATACAGCCCACGAAACAAGGTTCCAGATGCAATAATCGTATCACCAAAAGTCAAATCATGAACAGTACATCTGTCATCCACAAATTTGACTACAAATCCAAGTCTAGCAAGCGCAGAGACAGACAATAGATTCTTCTTTATCCCTGGCACATACAAAGCATCTGAAAGTGTGAAAGCGCTGCCATTTGCAGCAGTAAGCATAATTTTACCAAAGAAGCATTATTGGCACATGTGACAGTATTCCCATTAGGGACAGCCTCAAGAGAAGTGAACATATCACGATGCGAGGTAATGTGCTTTGTAGCACCACTGTCAAAATACCAAACATGAGAGTCAACAGAAACTGCCAAACATGCATCATGTACAAATGGGTCATACTGGCAATACATGCTAAACGCCCATTCTGTATCCTGCACAACATTTGCAGAATCTGCATTTGTAGAAGCATCCGCTATTGTGGCTGCATTTGACTCTTTCTTCTTTGCCTCTTTAGCCTTTAGCTTAGGGCAATTCTTAATGACATGATCATTTGCCTTACAATAGTTGCACCTGGTCTTTTTCTTGCCTTTATCAAGAGCCTTCTCAGACTTATTTCTACTACCTGTGGAAGGAGAAGAAGTTGCAGACCTACTAATAGGAGAAGAAACAGTGGAAGGGGCTGCCTTACCACTTCTTCTCTGCTGCTGGGCAGCAATAAATGCTTGATCAACTGCACGCTGCCTGGCCCTGTTTTGCCTGGACTGCGCTTCTTGCAAGAGCTTGTTGACTAAAGTATCATACTTGACAGCATCAGGTCTGTCCTCATTAAGAAGTCTCCATGTGGAAGCAAAAGTCTGATATGTCTCAGGTAAAGCATCAAGAACAGTCTGCACAAGAGAATGATCAGGAATAATCTCACCTGCAGAAATCAACTGTTCTTTGAGATCTTTAATCTCAGCAAGAAAAACATTCATGTCATCATCTTCTTGCATAATCTTCAATTCTAGCTCTTTACGCAGGTAAGCGATTTTTGCCTCGTTACGACCTGCATACAAACCAGCTAGAATATCCCAAGCCTGTTTTGCTGTTTTAGCTGAACGAATATGTGGGGTGATGTTACGTTTGACAGAAAGTGCAATCAAGGCATGAGCCTGCGCATCTTTACCATCCCAACGAGCTTGTTCAGCAGTGGGTAAAACAGCACCAACAGTAGAGCTGCTAGAACCTGCAACATCCTCAACAGATCCTACATCCACAGAACCTGGACGTACATCCATACCCTGCACAATGTTCCACACTCCTTTTGCAACCAAAACATGCTGCATCATGTATGCCCAAAGTGGGTAGTTGCTGTCTCCATCCAGTTTGTCTTCAGCAGACAACATGCAAAATACATCATTGCTGTTATCAGCCATGGCCACTGACTGAAACTGATGCAAAAGCTGCCTGTAATGAAGCAAAGACTGAATAGAAAACAACTCGTGCTATGTAGCACGGTCCACAATAGAGTACGTATGCCTGTTTTGCAGAAAACTGCACTGTCGAAATTTCTGCAGAAAATGACGAAAACACCTGTGCAGAACTTGAAATGCAAAAACGGAGCCCGAAACGACCTCAGATGTAAATTCTGAGAACGCAAGCGCTCGTGAAAACTCACCTCAATCGGAGAACGTGAGTCGGAGGGTGCTGACGGTGTAGCCCTGGGAGCCGATGCCTGCTCTGATACCAATTGTTGGAATTAGGGTTGCAGGAAAGCACACAAAGCTTGGAGAAGAAGAAGCAAGAATGCACACAACACAAAGTGTATTAGATTGTGTCAATGTACAAAGATAAGTTAGCCCTAGAAGGATGGGCGTATATACAAGCCGAGGGAAAAAACCTCCTAAAGAGGGAAAAAGTGCCCCGGCGGTCCTAAGTGTGTTCACACACATCACTGCCTATATATATATGGCAACAATAACAATTCATTCAGAACATCTCATTTGTATCTTTAACACAGTAATGGTCCATTAGACCAAAATTTCCATCTGAACAGTCCTCCATGGGGATTTTAATTATACAGTTTTTTTTTGTCATCCCTTAACTTGATCCACTGGGTCAAGTGTTAATAGTACCAATTTGTCAGCACAATCCACTAATCTCATAGTGATTTGCTAAAGTCATTATCATCATTCCAGTTATGAACATCATCACAGGGACTCGTCCCATTCATCCTCATTGTGGTTTTGTTCAGCTTATTACATTTTAACCAAAATTTAGAAATCATCATTTTTCAATCAGAATCCAAATCAATTCATCAATTCTTAACCAAAATTTTAAAATCATATCAACCACATTCGAATTCATCATCTGGATAGCATTTTTGCTTATAATTTCAAGATCTTTGATTTACTCGTATATACTACCCAGTAAAGAGCTGCAACTATACCCTCGATATATACCGGTAGTCACGGTCCTTGGAATTATAAGGTAAATACCATCATGTCTAGGCCTCAAGCAAGTTAGGGATTACATATAATTGCGGTATTTTCATCTGAAGACCTAATTACCAATTTATGAATTTCAGTCTGAATAGCAATTTGTATGAATTTAACACACAATTTCAACCTTTTACTGCTACTTCATCAATTTTTGACATTTTTGGCTTCTCAGTTGATCCACTTTAGCCAATTTTGCTCTGATACCAGCTGTAAGGTGCCTGTCCCCACCGCGCAACGAATTTGGGGCCACTAGCAGCGGAAGTAGCACTTCTTGCGCAGGGGCCAGGGTCCCTCACTTGGGGCCTCACCCACGGATATTCAAACAAGAGACTTATCCATCAGTTCTTCCAAAACCAAACCCGGAAAAACTTCCCATTGCCCGGAAAGCACGGGCGATTCCTCCAGGATAATTTTTTTCTCTAACGTACTCAAAAAGTCTTAACTAACTGAACTGATCTGACCAAACCCGTCAGTCCCATAGTCAGATCAGGGAAAGATTGCACTTGGATCATAGAGACCAACGCTTTTTTCCTCATTGAGAGGCACAACCGTTGATTCTTTTCCATAGAATAATTTTTGTGCGGGATTTACTTCATCTAGTGTACCATAACAGAATTGAGTCTCAATTTAGGGATCCATCAGTCTAGCCTAACCCCATCCATAGTCCCATGGGTTAGCCACAAAATTTAAGAAAATTTTGCCATAACCTCCTTTGTATGGCTGACCATCTCTCAATTTTTACATTCTAAATTTACTTTAAAATTTTTCCCAAGATGAAATAAAGCACTCTAATCTAATCAATTTTTCACTTCTAAAGAGTAATCAATAGGAAAAGTTTAACTCAATTTAATTGTTACTCGTTTTAGGATAAAGAAAGGCTGAAATTCTTAATGAAGAGAAGGGGGAAGCCTTTTCATCAAGGCTTATAATCTATAATCACATTAAAAAGCAAAGAATTCAAAAAATCATAGGTTAGAATTTAAAAAAAAGTAGAATTAATAACTTACATGGAGTTTTGTGAGCTTTCCTTTGGCTTGGGGGATTGAGGGTTCTACTCTTGTTTGGATCAAGAGTGGCCACCAATTCTTTGTAGAGGAATTAGTCAAAAACAAGTGAATTATCAAGTGAATTCAATGTTTTTGGCTCTAGGGAGGAGTAGAGTAACAGTGCATAAACACTATTAAGCTTTTACAAAGGAGGAGGCTTCTATTTATAGGAAAAAGTGAGCCTCAAACCAAGCAAACTGATTCTAGAATTTTCCAGATCAGTTTGGTCAATTTTTGACCATTTCTGGGTCAGTTTTCAGCTTACTTTTTGGAACTAGACTTGAATAGGAGAGAGGAGAGATGAAATATCTCATTTTATTGATTTAAAATGGAAAGCAACGATGAGAAAAAAGGTGCCTTCTTCACGAGGGGGAATCCCCATTTTGAGGTGTCAAAAATCAGTTTTTTAACTATTATCCTTAGTCCTTAGTCCACTCTTCATCTTATGTGAGTATTTACTCATTTTTGGAGAGTTTTTCTTTATTTATTCAATTGATCTCCTCCCTACATTTGGATAAATCTAATTGGTTCCTCAAAACCTTAATCCAAAATTTTCAGAAAATCTGGACCCTTAGGCTAAGGCCTTTTGAGCATATTATAATTTATTTCTAATGCACCTTAGGAAATTCTTTTTAAACTTCTGTTTTGGGAAAATTTAGTTTAATAAGAAAGGATATTTTTCCATCCAAAGATATCTAAAAACTGAGTTACCTCTCTCTAGACCAAAACAGGTAGAAACAAGATCTTTTATTATTCTGAAAAGGGGATTGATTACAGGGGAAGAAACTGGACATCTTGAGGGGCTAGGGAGGAATCTTACATTCTCTCCCACTTGAAAAACGCGAGATGTCCTCATCTCGCTGGTGGAGTATGATCTCTTTCATCTTCTTCTTCTTCTTCTTCTTCAATTACTTCCAGTGTTACTGCCTTGGAAGTGGACAGCTGATTTGGAAATATCTCTCCTTGCCTTCCCCTATTCTGAGGCGGAGGTCTTGCATTACTTTGGATTGAGACTGCAGGTTGGTTAGAGGGTCTACCTCTGGGATTTTCTTGATTTTGGCGAAAAGAGACCTGATTACTCTGGAAGAAAGGAGCTAGAGTCTGGAATCTTGATCCCTGATTTTCCTGCCCCGAAAACCTTGATCCATAAGGTGTTGGGCAATCCATACTGTGATGTTCAAATCCTTGGCAGTTATAGCATTTCACTCTCTTGTTCAAGGGTGGAACCTCTGAAGTTGAATTCCATGGGATTGAGTTTCGAGAAAAGGACATTTCTTCCATTCTGGAAATTCCCATATCGTGGGCTTGGCCCTGATATCTTTTAGGCGACGGAAGGTTGGAATCATTTTCTGGAATTAAAAACCTTTTGAAAGGTGATGGTGCTGGCTTCGATGGTACTTTGACATCAAACGCCTTAGTCAAATCCTTCGCCATCCGCACTACTTCAGCCATGGAAACTGGCTTGGCATTCTTCGCCAGGATATTCAAAGGTTCGTTCAGTCCCCGAATGAACTTGGCCATCAGTTGTTCTTCATCAAGCGGCGGCAAGAATTTGAGGAGGAGAGCGAACGCTTGGTGATATAATTCAATAGTTCTGCTCCCCTGGGTTAACTCTAAGAATTCGTTCATCTTTGTTTCCAAAAAGCCGGGAGGACAGAACCTCGTCCTTAGGTAATTTTTGAGATCATTCCATCTCTAGGTATTCTGATCCAGATGGTTTGTCTCATAGTGGTTTCTCCATGCCGCCACTCTGGCTGTTTCTACTATCTTCAGTCTTGCAAGAGCCATTTTTCTCTTCTCATTGTAGCTGGTGACATCGAAGTACTCTTCCATTGCTTCGATCCACTTTTCCACTGCCTCACCCAAGTTTTCCCCTTCACACTTGAAAGGTCCAGGCTGCGATCTATGAAGAGTTTTACGAACATCCAAGTCGAGCTCTTCCTTGTCAAGTTGGGGTTTATCATTTCTACCACGACGACCTCGATCCATGCTCCTATCAATACGAAAATTCTTGTTAAGTCCCTTTATTTATGATTCAAATCCGATTTTAGATTCAACTGATTCTGGGGTTCTTTAGATTGGTCAATTCCTCACACAGAATCATGGGATAAAGATATTCATATAGAACTCATTATCGGATAACAATTCATTCAGAACATCTCATTCATATCTTTAACACAATAATGGTCCATTAGACCGAAATTTCCATCTGAACAGTCCTCCATGGGGATTTCAATTATACAATTTTTTTTTTGTCATCCCTTAACTTGATCCACTGGGTCGTGTTAACAGTAGGAATTTGTCAGCACAATCCACTAATCTCATAGTGATTTGCTGAAGTCATTATCATCATTCCAGTTATAAACATCATCACAGAAACTTGTCCCATTCATCCTCATTGTGGTTTTGTTCAGCTTATTACATTTCAACCAAAATTCAAGAATCATCATTTTTCAATCAGAATCCAAATCAATTCATCAATTCTCAAACCAGAATTTTAAAATCATATCAACCACATTCGAATTCATCATCTGGATAGCATTTTTGCTTATAATATCAAGATCTTAGATTTACTCGTATATACTGCTAGTAAGAGCTGCAGTTATACCCTCGCTATATACGGGTAGTCACGGTCCTTGGAATTATAAGGTAAATACCATCATGTCTAGTCCTCAAGCAAGTCAGGGATTCCATATAATTGCGGTACTTCCATCTAAAGACCCAATTACCAATTTATGAATTTCAGTTTGAATAGCAATTTGTATGAATTTATCACACAATTTTAACTTTTTACTGCTACTTCATCAATTTTTTACATTTTTGGCTTCTCAGTTGATCCACTTTAGCCAATTTTGCTCTGATACTAGCTGTAAGGTCCCTGTCCCCACCGCGCAACGAATTTGGGACCGCTAGCGGTGGAAGTAGCAGTTCTTGCGTGGGCCAAGGTCCCTCACTCAGGGCCTCACCCACGAATATCCGGACAAGAGACTAATCCATCGATTCTTCCAAAACCGAACCCGAAAAAACTTCCCATTGCCCGAAAAGCACGGGCGATTCCTCCAGGATAATTCTTTTCTCTAACGTAGTCAAAAAGTCTTAATTAACTAAACTGATCTGACCAAACCCGTAAGTCCCATAGTCAGATCAGGGAAAGATTGCACTTGGATCATAGAGACCAATGCTTTTTTCCTCATTGAGAGGCACAGCCGTTGATTCTTTTCCATAAAATATTTTTTTTCCGGGATTTACTTCATCTAGCGTACCATAACAAAATTGAGTCTCAATTTAGGAATCCATTAGTCCAGCCTAACCCCATCTAGTCCCATGGGTTAGCCAACTGCCCAACCACTGTAGTGATGGGATCCTATTAGGAATTTGGTTAGGTTTTGTCTCGGGTACCAGGGAAAAGAGTTCCGAGGCCCCCTAGTTGGATATTTATGCAAACTTAAAACTAGTCACACCACTTACACACCCAATATGAAATTGTCTTTTTCACAGATACAGCTGTCTTTAAAACAATGATTTAATGAAATCATAGTCAGTGATCATAATCCTCCAAACATTTCCAGTTGAATTCTAATTTCCAATCATTCTTTCATCGGTGTACCTATGGCATCATTGGCAACAAGAACGCTCACCACTTGTCCACTTATTAGGGGTCTTTTCGATGGTTCCTAGCTCATAGTACTCGGCAATATATTCACATAACAAAATGGAATCTCCGTTGAAGATCAACAAGATCAACCAACGGATCCATATAAAAGAGCCATGGACTCATCCGTTGAGGACCAGCAAGGTCAATCAACCAGATCCTTGCCCGAATTCAGAAAACAACTCTTACTCCTTATTCCAATATCTTCCTCGACGCACGCATGGGTATCGTCGGTGACCTAAAGCCCAAGCACTGTATGGTCAGCACCCTCTAGGATCCTTCACAGTTGACCTAGCGCTTCACTCATAGGCCACTTCCTCGGTCCCTCATCCACCGTATGGAAAGCTCACCATTTTAATCGAACCGAGGCTGGTCAAGACCTCGGCCGACCTTGCTACGCGAGACATCCTCCATTGACTCTTCGTCTCAACTATTGCAATTTTATCAGATTAGGACTCCGCGACCTCAATCACAAGACGGTCAATATGCTTCCCCAGTATTCTTGACATAAAATAGTCATTTAAAAACATGTCATAAATACAGTTTCTATAAAAACGAACCCTCGTCTTTCCACATTATTACATTATCAATCCATATTACTTCATCTTTATTCCCTTTCTCATCACATCATAATTCACACGACACCACATCAATTCTCGTCCATCATATTCAATTACATTACATCCATTTACACCCATCACATCTCATTCATTCATATCCATCACATTCGTTCTTTCACACCACCTCATACATTTTCATATTCATCCCATCACATACATTCTATGCACATTATATCACATCACTTCTGTCCACACCATATCTCATTCATACACATCCATCCAATCGTTCACCTGTACGATTACCCACATCTATTTATAAATTCATATCTATCACTTCACATCCACATATATTAATGTCACATCACATCATTTTTCATCACATCACATTCCTTCGCATACACATTCACATCACATTCTTTTACATACATTCACTCACATCCCTTCTGTCCACACCATATCTCATTCATACACATCCATCCAATCGTTCACCTGTAAGACTACCCACATCTATTCATAAATTCATATCTATCACTTCACATCCACATATATTAATGTCACATCACATCAATTTTCATCACATCACATTCCTTCGGATACACATTCACATCACATTCTTTTACATACATTCACTCACATCCCATATCATTCATTTACATCCTGATTCGTATGACATCACATCTCATCACATCTATTCTCCTCACATTTCTTCACCCCTATTCACATCACACATCTCATCACATCTATTCACCTCACATCTCATCACCTCTATTCTCATCACATCTATGCATCCCTTCATTCACATCTATTCACCTCACATCTATGCATCCCTTCATTCACATCTATTCACCTCACATCTCATCACCTCTATTCTCATCACATCTATTCATCCCTTCATTCACATCTATTTGATTCACATCTATGCATCCCTTCATTCACATCTATTTGATTTACATCACACATCTCTTCACATCTATTTACCTCACATCTCATCACCTCTATTCACATCACATCTATTCATCCCTTCATTCACATCTATCTGATTCTCATCACACATCTCTTCACATCTATTTAACTCACATCTCATCACCTCTATTCACGTCACATCTATTTAACTCACATCTCATCACCTCTATTCACGTCACATCTATTCATCCCTTCATTCACATCTATCTGATTCTCATCTCACACATCTCTTCACATCTATTTACCTCACATCTCATCATCTCTACTCACATCACATCTATTCATCCCTTCATTCACATCTATCTGATTCTAATCACACATCTATTTACCTCACACCTCATCATCTCTATTCACATCACATTTATTCATCCCTTCATTCACATCTATCTGATTCTCATCACACATCTCTTCACATCTATTTACCTCACATCTCACATCTATTTACCTCACATCTCATCACCTCTATTCACATCATATCTATTCATCCCTTCATTCATATCTATCTGATTCTCATCACACATCTCTTCACATCTATTTACCTCACATCTCATCACCTCTATTCCCATCACATCTATTAATCCCTTCATTCACATCTATCTGATTCTCATCACACATCTCTTCACATCTCATCACCTCTATTCACGTCACATCTATTCATCCCTTCATTCACATCTATCTAATTCTCATCACACATCTCTTCACATCTATTTGCCTCACATCTCATGACCTCTATTCACGTCACATCTATTCATCTCTTCATTCACATGTATCTGATTCTCATCACACATCTCTTCACATCTATTTACCTCACATCTCATCATCTCTATTCACATCACATCTATTCATCCCTTCATTCACATCTATCTAATTCTCATCACACATCTCTTCACATCTTTTATCCTCACATCTCATCATCTCTATTCGCATCACATTTATTCATCCCTTCATTCACATCTATCTGATTCTCATCACACATCTATGTGATTCTCATCACACATCTCTTCACATCTCTTTACCTCACCTCTCACATCTCTTCACATCTATTTACCTCACATCTTATCACCTCTATTCACATTACATCTATTCATCCCTTCATTCACATCTATCTGATTCTCATCACACATCTCTTCACATCTATTTACCTCACATCTCATCACATCTATTCATCCCTTCATTCACATCTATCTGATTCTCATCACACATCTCTTCACATCTTTTTACCTCACATCTCATCACCTCTATTCACGTCACATCTATTCATCCCTTCATTCACATCTATCTGATTCTCATCACACATCTCTTCACATCTCCTTACCTCACATCTCATCATCTCTATTCACATCACATCTATTTATCCCTTCATTCACATCTATCTGATTCTCATCACACATCTCTTCACATCTGTTTACCTCACATCTGACATCTCTTCACCTCTATTTACCTCACATCTCATCACCTCTATTCACATCACATCTATTCATCCCTTCATTCACATCTATTATATTCTCATCACACATCTCTTCACATCTATTTACCTCACATCTCATCACCTCTATTCACATCACATCTATTCATCCCTTTATTCACATCTATCTGATTCTCATCACACATCTCTTCACATCTATTTACCTCACATCTCATCACCTCTATTCATGTCACAACTATTCATCCCTTCATTCACATCTATCTGATTCTCATCACACATCTCTTCACATCTATTTACCTCACATCTCATCATATCTATTCACATCACATCTATTCATTCCTTCATTCACATCTATCTGATTCTCATCACACATCTCTTCACATCTATTTACCTCACATCTCTTTTTCTTCCTGAATTATCTTTCTCGAAAAGGGGGTGATATTTCAATTACTAATTTAGTGAATTTCATTCATTAAATATTCACTTAACTGATTTCTATATTAACCACGAATTTTGATGAGGAATAAATCAATCATTTTTTTGAATATTTCGACTTCGATAGATTTTTTGAATTTTCTCTTTACTAATCGAGTGAATATGAAACGATATAATTTTCCCTCTCAGAGTATTTACTTATTCATTTATTTCGACTTCGATAGATTTTTTGAATTTTCTCTTTACTAATCGAGTGAATATGAAACAATATAATTTTCCTTCTCAGAGTATTTACTTATTCATTTATCAAATATTCTTGAAAATTAAACATAGAATTAAAGAGAATCTAATTTTGATATAAAAATTCTTTATGCATCTATTTATGCATAAAATCAATTTAATAGGAATAATACTTTTAAAATAAAAAGATGTCTAATATGCATCTTTTTATGCATAGAAATTAAATCTAATGAAAATAACACTTTTATAATAAAAAAAATATCCAATATGCATCTTTCTATTCATAGAAATTGAATCTAATGAAAATAACACTTTTATAATAAAAAAATATCCAATATGCATCTTTCTTTGCATAGAAATTGAATCTAATGAAAATAACACTTTTATAATAAAAACAATATCCAATATGCATCTTTCTAATGAAAATAACACTTTTATAATAAAAACAATATCCAATATGCATCTTTCTAATGAAAATAAATAACACTGTTATTTTCTAATAAAAATAACACTTTTATAATAAAAACAATATCCAATATGCATCTTTCTATGCTTAGAAATTGAATCTAATGAAAATAACACTTTTATAATTAAAAAATATCTAATATTCATCTTTCTATGCATAGAAATTGAATCTAATGAAAATAACACTTTTATAATTAAAAAATATCCAATATGCATCTTTCTTTGCATAGAAATTGAATCTAATGAAAATAACACTTTTATTTTAAATAATATATCCAATATGCATCTTTCTATGCATAAAAATTAAATCTAATGAAAATAACACTTTTATAATAAAAGAAAATCCTTTTATACATCTATTTATGCATGAAATAGGAATAACACTTTTAAAATAAAAAGAATTTCTTTTAGAATGCACAAACGGTGGGGATTATTCTTTTTGAATATAACATAAAGATAAAACTTATTTCCACAAAATTTAAGAAAATTTTGCCATAACCTCCTTTGTATGGCTGACCATCTCTCAATTTTTACATTCTAAATTTACTTTAAAATTTATCCCAAGATGAAATAAAGCACTCTAATCTAATCAATTTTTCACTTCTAAAGAGTAAGCAATAGGAAAAGTTTAACTCAATTTAATTGTTACACATTTTAGGATAAAGAAAGGCTGAAATTCTTAATGAAGAGAAGGGGGAAGCCTTTTCATCAAGACTTATAATCCATAATCACATTAAAAAGCAAAGAATTCAAAAAATCATAGGTTAGAATTAAAAATAAGTAGAATTAATAACTTACATGGAGTTTTGTGAGCTTTCCTTTGGCTTGAGGGATTGAGGGTTCTACTCTTGTTTGGATCAAGAGTGGCCACCAATTCTTTGTAGAGGAATTAGTCAAAAACAAGTGAATTATCAAGTGAATTCAATGTTTTTGGCTCTGGGGAGGAGTAGAGTAACAGTGCATAAACACTGTTAAGCTTTTACAAAGGGGGAGGCTTCTATTTATAGGAAAAAGTGAGCCAAACCAAGCGAACTGATTCTATAATTTTCTAGATCAGTTTGGTCAATTTTTGACCATTTTTGGGTCAGTTCAGCTTACTTTTTGGAACTAGACTTGAATTAGGAGAGCTGAGAGATGAAATATCTCATTTTATTGATTTAAAATGGAAAGCAATGATGAGAAAAAAGGCGTCTCCTTCTCGAGGGAGAATCCCCATTTTAAAGTGTCAGAAATCAGTTTTTTTAAACTATTTTCCTTGGTCCTTTGTCCACTCTTCATCTTATGTGAGTATTTACTCATTTTTGGGGGGTTTTTCTTTATTTATTCAATTGATCTCCTCCCTACATTTGGATTAATCTACTTGGTCCCTCATAACCTTAATCCAAAATTTTCAGAAAATCTGGACCCTTAGGCTAGGCCTTTTGAGAGCATATTATAATTTATTTCTAATGCACCTTCGGAAATTCTTTTTAAACTTTTATTTCTGGGAAATTTAGTTTAATAAGAAATGATAAATTTCCATCCAAAGATATCTAAAAACTGAGTTACCTCTCTCCAAAATATTTTCTCTCTCTAGGCCAAAACAGGTAGAAACAAGATCTTTTATTATTCTGAAAAGGGGATTGATTACAGGGGAAGAAACTGGACATCTTGAGGGGCTGGGGAGGAATCTTACATTCTCTCCCACTTGAAAAACGCGAGATGTCCTCATCTCGTTGGTGGAGTATGATCTCTTTCATCATCTTCTTCTTCTTCAATTACTTCCAGCGTTACTGCCTTGGAAGTGGATGACGGATTTGGAAATATCTCTCTTTGCCAGGTCTTGCATTACTTTGGATTGATACTGCGGGTTGGTTAGAGGGTCTACCTCTGGGATTTTGTTGATTTAGGCGAAAATAAACCTGATTACTCTGGAAGAAGGGAGCTAGTGTCTGGAATCTTGATCCTTGATTTCCCTGCCCCGAAAACCTTGATCCAAAATTTGTTGGGCAATCCATACTGTGATGTCCAAATCGTTGAAAGTTATAGCATTTCACTCCCTTGTTCAAGGGTGGAACTTCTGAAGTTGAATTCCAGGGGATTGAGTTTCGGGAAAAGAACATTTCTTCCATTTTGGAACTTCCCATATCTTGGGCTTGACCACCCTGATATCTTTTAGGCGGCAGAAGGTTGGAATCACCTTCTGGAATTAAAAACCTTTTGAAAGGTGATGGTGCTGGCTTCAGCGGGACTTTGACATCAAAGGCCTTGGTGAAATCCTTCGCCATCCGCACTGCTTCAGCCATGGAAACTGGCTTGGCATTCTTCACCAAGATATTCAAAGGTTTGTTCAGTCCCCGAATGAACCTGGCCATGAGCTATTCTTCATCCAACGCGCGGTGGCGAGAATTTGAGGTTGAGAGCGAACGCTTGGTGATATAATTAAATAGTTCTGCTCCCCTGGGCCAACTCTAAGAATTTGTTCATCTTTGTTTCCAAAAAGCCGGAAGGTCAAAACCTCGTCCTTAGGTAATTTTTGAGATCATTCCATGTCTGGGTATTCCGATCCAGATGGTTTGTCTCGCAGTGGTTTCTCCATGCCACTTTGGCTATTTCTACTATCTTCAATCTTGCAAGAGCCATTTTGCTCTTCTCATTGTACCCGGTGACATCGAAGTACTCTTCCATTGCTTCAATCCACTTTTCCACAACCTCACCCAAGTTTTCCCCTTTCTACCACGACGACCTCCATCCATGCTCCTATCAATACAAAAGTTCTTGTTAAGTCCCTTTATTTATGATTGAAATCCGATTTTAGATTCAACTGATCCTGGGATTCTTTAGATTGGTCAGTTCCTCTCACAAAATCATGGGATAAAGATATTCACATTGAACTCATTATCGGATAACAATTCATTCAGAACATCTCATTCATATCTTTAACACAATAATGGTCCATTAGACCGAAATTTCCATTTGAACAGTCCTCCATGGGGATTTCAATTATACAAATTTTTTTTTATTTTTATTTTTGCCATCCCTTAACTTGATCCACTGGGTCAAGTGTTAACAGTAGCAATTTGTCAGCACAATCCACTAATCTCATAGTGATTTGCTGAAGTCATTATCATCATTCCAATTATGAACATCATCACAGGGACTCGTCCCATTCATCCTCATTGTGGTTTTGTTCAGCTTATTACATTTCAACCAAAATTCAGAAATCATCATTTTTCAATCAGAATCCAAATCAATTCATTAGTTCTCAACCAGAATTTTAAAATCATATCAACCATATTCGAATTCATCATCTGGATAGCATTTTTGCTTACAATTTCAAGATCTTAGATTTACTCGTATATATTGCCAGTAAAGAGCTGCAGTTATACCCTCGGTATGTACGGGTAGTCACGGTCCTTGGAATTATAAGGTAAATACCATCATGTCTAGGCCTCAAGCAAGTCAGGGATTCCATATAATTGCGGTACTTCCATCTGAAGACCCAATTACCAATTTATAAATTTCAATCTGAATAGCAATTTGTATCAATTTATCACACAATTTCAATCTTTTACTGCTACTTCATCAATTTTTGATATTTTTGGCTTCTCAGTTGATCCACTTTAGCCAATTTTGCTCTGATACCAACTATAAGGTCCTTGTCCCCATCGCACAACAAATTTGGGGCCGCTGCAGCAGCGGAGGTAGCACTTCTTGCGCGGGCCAGGGTCCCTCACTCGGGGCCTCACCCACCACGGATCCGGACAAGAGACTAATCCATCCGTACCCGGAAAAACTTCCCATTGCCCGGTAAGCACGGGCGATTCCTCCAGGATAATTTTTTTCTCTAACGTAGTCAAAAAGTCTTAACTAACTAAACTGATCTCACCAAACCTGTAAGTCCCATTGTTAGATCAGGGAAAGATTGCACTTGGATCATAGAGACCAAGGCTTTTTTCCTCATTGAGAGGCACAGCCGTTGATTCTTTTCCATATAACAATTTTTGTCCGGGATTTACTTCATCTAGCGTACCATAACAGAATTGAGTCTCAATTTAGGGATCCATCAGTCCAGCCTAACCCCATCCACAGTCCCATGGGTTAGCCAACTGCCCAACCACTGCAGTGATGGGATCCAATTAGGAATTTGGTTGGGTTTTGTCTTTCTCGGGTAGTACCAGGGAAAAGAGTTCCCAGGTCCCCTAGCCGAATATTCATGCAAACTTAAAACTAGTCACATCACTTATACACCCAATATGAAATTGCCTTTTTCACAGATTCAGCTATCTTTAAAACAATCATTTAATGAAATCATAGTCACTGATCATAATCCTCCAAAACTTTCCAGTTGAATTCTAATTTTCAATCATTCTTCATCGGTGTACCTATGGCATCATTGGCAACTAGAACGCTCACCACCTGTCCACTCAGGGGTCTTTTCGATGGTTCCTAGCTCATAGTACTCAGCATGCATAGAATTTGAATCTAAAAAAAATAACACTTTTATAATAAAAGAAAATTCTTTTATACATCTATTTGTGCATAAAATAGGAATAACACTTTTAAAATAAAAAGAATCTCTTTTAGAATGCACAAACGGTGGGGATTATTCTTTTTGAATATAACATAAAGATAAACTTTATTTGCATAAAATTTAAGAAACGTTTGCCATAACCTCCTTTGTATCGCTGACCATCTCTCATTTTAAATTTACTTTAAAATTTATCCCAAGATGAAATAAAGCACTCTAATCTAATCAAATTTTCACTTCTAATAAGTAATCAATAGGAAAAGTTTAACTCAATTTAATTGTTACTCATTTTAGGATAAAGAAAGGCTGAAATTCTTAATGAAGAGAAGGGGGAAGCCTTTTCATCAAGGCATTAAAAAGTAAAGAATTCAGAAAATCATAGATTAGAATTAAAAAAAAGTAGAATTAATAACTTACATGGAGTTTTGTGAGCTTTCCTTTGGCTTGAGGGATTGAGGGTTCTACTCTTGTTTGGATCAAGAGTGGCCACCAATTCTTTGTAGAGGAAATAGTAAAAAACAAGTGAATTCAATGTTTTTGGCTCTAGGGAGGAGTAGAGTAACAGTGCATAAACACTATTAAGCTTTTACAAAGGGAGAGGCTTCTATTTATAGGAAAAAGTGAGCCTCAAACCAACCAAACTAATTCTAGAAATTTCCAAATCAGTTTGGTCAATTTTTGACCATTTTTGGATCAGTTCAGCTTACTTTTTGGAACTAGACTTGAATTAGGAGAGAGGAGACATGAAATGTCTCATTTTATTGATTTAAAATGGAAGCAATGATGAGAAAAAAGGTGCCTCCTTCACGAGGGGGAATCCCCATTTTGAGGTGTCAAAAATCAGTTTTTTAACTATTTTCCTTGGTCCTTAGTCCACTCTTCATCTTATGTGAGTATTTACTCATTTTTGGGGGGTTTTTCTTTATTTCTTCAATTTATTCCCTCCCTACAATCTGATTAATCTAATTGGTCCCTCAGAACCTTAATCCAAAATTTTTAAAAAATCTGGACTCTTAGGCTAAGGACTTTTGAGTAGATTATAATTTATTTCTAATGCACCTTAGGAAATTCTTTTTAAACTTCTGTTTCGGGGGAATTTAGTTTAATAAGAAAGGATATTCTTCCATCCAAAGATATCTAAAAACTGAGTTACCTCTCCAAAATATTTTCTCTCTCTAGGCCAAAACAAGTAGAAACAAGATCTTTTATTATTCTGAAAAGGGGATTGATTTACAGGGGAAGAAACTGGACATCTTTGTTGAGGGGCTGGGGAGGAATCTTACATTCTCTCCCACTTGAAAAACGGGAGATGTCCTCTCTCGCAGGTGGAGTATGATCTCTTTCATCTTCTTCTTCTTCTTCAATTACTTCCAGCATTACTGCCTTGGAAGTGGACGGCTGATTTGGAAATATCTCTCTTTGCCATCCCCTATTCTGAGGCGGAGGTCTTGCATTACTTTGGATTGAGACTGCGGGTTGGTTAGAGGGTCTACCTCTGGGATTTTCTTGATTTTGACGGAAAGAAACCTGATTACTCTAGAAGGAAGGAGCTGGAGTCTGAAATCTAGATCCTTGATTTTCCTGCCCCAAAAACCTTGATCCAAAAGGTGTTGGACAATCCATACTGTGATGTCCAAATCCTTGATAGTTATAGCATTTTACTCCCTTGTTCAAGGGTGGAACTTCTGAAGTTAAATTCCAGGGGATTGAGTTTCGAGAAAAGGACATTTCTTCCATTCTGGAACTTCCCATATCTTGGGCTTGACCCTGATATCTTTTAGGCAGCGGAAGGTTGGAATCACCTTCTGGAATTAAAAACCTTTTGAAAGGTGATGGTGCTGGCTTCGGCGGGACTTTGACATCAAAGGCCTTGGTGAAATCCTTCGCCATCCGCACTGCTTCAGCCAAGGAAACTGGCTTGGCATTCTTCACCAGGATATTCAAAGGTTCGTTCAATCCCCCCGAATGAACCTGGCCATCAACTGTTCTTCATCCAGTGGTGGCGAGAATTTGAGGAGGAGAGCGAACGCTTGGTGATATAATTCAATAGTTTTGCTCCCCTGGGTTTACTCTAAGAATTCGTTCATCTTTGTTTCCAAAAAGCCGGGACTTGTCCTTAGGTAATTTTTGAGATCATTCCATGTCTGGTTATTCCGATCCAGACGGTTTGTCTCGCAGTGGTTTCTCCATGCCACTCTGGCTGTTTCTACTAACTTCAGTCTTTCAAGAGCCATTTTGCTCTTCTCATTATACCTGGTGACATCATATCGAAGTACTCTTCCATTGCTTCGATCCACTTTTCCACAGCCTCACCCAAGTTTTCTCCTTCACTCTTGAAAGGTCCAGGCTGCGATCTATGAAGAGTTTTACGAACATCCAAGTCGAGCTTTTCCTCGTCGAGTTGGGGGTTATTATTTCTACCACGATGACGTCCATCCATGCTTCTGTCAATATGAAAATTCTTGTTAAGTCTCTTTACTTATGATTCAAATCCGATTTTAGATTCAACTGATTCTGGGGTTCCTTAGATTGGTTAGTTCCTCATCGAATCATGGGATAAAGATATTCATATAGAACTCATTATCGGATAACAATTCATTCAGAACATCTCATTCATATCTTTAACACAATAATGGTCCATTAGACCAAAATTCCCATCTGAACAATCCTCCATCGGGATTTCAATTATACAGATTTTTGGGTCAAGTGTTAACAGTAGCAATTTGTCATCACAATCCACTAATCTCATAGTCATTATCATCATTCTAGTTATGAACATCATCACACGGACTCATCCCATTCGTCCTCATTGTGGTTTTGTTCAGCTTATTACATTTCAACCAAAATTCAGGAATCATCATTTTTCAATCAAAATCCAAATCAATTTATCAGTTCTCAACCAAAATTTTAAAATCATATCAACCACATTCGAATTCATCATCTGGATAGCATTTTTGCTTATAATTTCAAGATCTTAGATTTACTCGTATATACTACCAGTAAAGAGCTGCAGTTATACCCTCGGTATATACGGGTAGTCACGGTCCTTGGAATTATAAGGTAAATACCATCATGTCTAGGCCTCAAGCAAGTCAGGGATTCCATATAATTGCGGTACTTCCATCTAAAGACCCAATTACTAATTTATGAATTTCAGTCTGAATAACAATTTGTATGAATTTATCACACAATTTTAACCTTTTACTGCTACATCAATTTTTGACATTTTTGGCTTCTCAGTTGATCCACTTTAGGCAATTTTGCTCTGATACCAGCTGTAAGGTCCCTGTCCCCACCGTGCAATGAATTTGGGGCCGCTAGCAGCGGAAGTAGCACTTCTTGCACGGGCCAGGGTCCCTCACTCGGGGCCTCACCCATGGATATCTGGACAAGAGACTAGTCCATCAGTTCTTCCAAAATCGAACCCAAAAAAACTTCCCATTGCTTCCCGGAAAGCACGCGCAATTTCTCTAGGATAATTTTTTTCTCTAACGTAGTCAAAAAGTCTTAACTAACTAAACTAATCTGACCAAACCTGTAAGTCCCATAGTCAGATCAGGGAAAGATTGCACTTGGATCATAGAGACCAACGCTTTTTTCCTCATTGAGAGGCATAGCCATTGATTCTTTTCCATAAAACAATTTTTGTCCGGGATTTACTTCATCTAGCGTACCATAACAAAATTGAGTCTCAATTTAGGGATCCATCAGTCCAGCCTAACCCCATCCAGTCCTATGGGTTAGCCAACTACCCAACCACTATAGTGATGGGATCCAATTAGGAATTTGGTTAGGTTTTGTCTCGGGTACCAGGGAAAAGAGTTCCCAGGCCCCCAAGTTGGATATTCATGCAAACTTAAAACTAGTCACACCACTTACACACCCAATATGAAATTACCTTTTTCACAGGTTCAACTGTCTTTAAAACAATCATTTATTGAAATCATAGTCACTGATCATAATCCTCCAAAAAATTTTGCTTGAATTCTAATTTCCAATCATTCTTTCATCAGTGTACCTATGGCATCATTGGCAACCAGAACGCTCACCACCTATCCACTCAGGGGTCTTTTTGATGGTTCCTAGCTCATAGTACTAAGTAATATATTCACATAACAAAATGGAATCTCCATTGAATATTAGCAAGATTAACCAATGGATCCATATAAAAGAGCCATGGACTCATCCGTTGAGGACCAGCAAGGTCAATCAACCAGATCCATGCCCGAATTCAGAAAACAACTCTTACTCCTTGTTCCAATATCTTCCTCGACGCACGCATGGGTATCGTCGGCGACCCAGAGCTCGAGCACCATATGGTCAGCACCCTCTAGGATCCCTCGCAGGTGACCTAGCGCTTCACTCATAGGCCGCTTTCCTTGGTCCCTCATCCACCGTACCGGACGCTCACCATTTTAATCGAACGGTCGGCCGACCTTGCTGCGCGAGACGTTCTCCATTGACTCTCTGTTAGCTGTTGCAACTTTATCAAATTAGGTCTCCACGACCTTAATCACAAGACGGTCAATATGCTTCCCCAGCATTCTTGACATAAAACAATCATTTAAAAACATGTCATAAATACAGTTTCTAAAATGAATTCTCGTCTTTCCACATTGTTACATTATCAATCCACATTATTTCATCTGTATTCCCTTTCTCATCACATCATAATCATTCACATCAAAATTCACATGACACCACATCAATTCTCAACCATCATATTCAATTACATCACATCCATTTACACCCATCACATCTCATTCATTCATATCCATCACATTCGTCCATTCATACCACCTCATACATTTTCATAACCATCCCATCACATACATTCTATCCACATTATATCACATTATTTCTGTCCTCCACACCATATCTCATTCATACACATCCATCCAATCGTTCACCTATACGACTACCCACATCTATTTATACATTCATATCTATCACTTCACATCCACATATATTAATGTCACATCACATCATTTTTCATCACATCACATTCCTTCGCATACACATCCACATCACATACTTTGACATACATTCACTCACATCCCATATCATTCATTTACATCCTAATTCACATGACATGACATCTCATCACATCTATTCTCCTCACATCTCTTCACCCCTAATCACATCACACATCTTATCACATCTATTCACCTCAAATCTCATCACCTCTATTCTCATCACATCTATGCATCCCTTCATTCACATCTATCTGATTCACATCACACATCTATTTACCTCACATCTCATCACCTCTATTCACATCACATCTATTCATCCCTTCATTCACATCTATGTAATTCTCAACACACATCTCTTCACATCTATTTACCTCACATCTCATCACCTCTATTCACGTCACATCTATTCATCCCTTGATTCACATCTATCTGATTCTCATCACACATCTCTTCACATCTATTTACCTCACATCTCATCATCTCTATTCACATCACATCTATTCATCCCTTCATTCACATCTATCTGATTCTCATCACACATCTCTTCACATCTATTTACCTCACATCTCATCATCTCTATTCACATCACATCTATTCATCCCTTCATTCACATCTATCTGATTCTCATCACACATCTCTTCACATCTATTTACCTCACATCTCTTTTTCTTCCTGAATTATCTTTCTCAAAAAGGGGGTGATATTTCAATTACTAATTTAGTGAATTTCATTCATTGAATATTCACTTAACTGATTTCTATATTAATCACAAATTTTGATGAGGAATAAATTAATCATTTATCTGAATATTTCGACTTGGATAGATTTCCTGAATTTTCTCTTACAAACCGAGTGAATATGAAACGATAGAATTTTGCCTCTCAGAGTATTTACTTATTCATTTATCAAATATTCATGGAAATTAAACACAAAATTAAAGAGAATCTAATTTTGATATAAAAATTCTTTATGCATCTATTTATGCATAAAATCAGTTTTATAAGAATAATACTTTTAAAATAAAAAAGATTTCCAATATGCATCTTTCTATGCATAGAATTTAAATCTAATGAAAATAGCACTTTTATAATAAAAAAATCCAACATGCATCTTTCTATGCATAGAAATTGAATCTTATGAAAATAACACTTTTATAATTAAAAAATATCCAATATGCATCTTTCTATGCTTAGAAATTGAATCTAATGAAAATAAAATTTTAATAATTAAAAAAAATCCAATATGCATCTTTCTATGCTTAGAAATTGAATCTAATGAAAATAACACTTTTATAATAATAAAATATCCAATATGCATCTTTCTATGCATAGAAATCGAATCTAATGAAAATAACTCTTTTATAATTAAAAAAATATCCAATATGCATCTTTCTATGCATAGAAATTGAATCTAATGAAAATAACACTTTTATAATTTAAAAAAATCCAATATGCATCTTTCTATGCATAGAATTTGAATCTAATGAAAATACCACTTTTATAATAAAAGAAAATCCTTTTATACATCTATTTATGTATAAATAAGGAATACCACTTTTAAAATAAAAATAATTTCTTTTAGAATCCACAAACAGTGGGGATTATTCTTTTTTAATATAACATAAAGATAAAACTTATTTTCACAAAATTTAAGAAAATTTTACCATAACCTCCTTTGTATGGCTGACCATCTCTCAATTTTGGTATTCTAAATTTACTTTAAAATTTATCCCGAGATGAAATAAAGCACTCTAATCTAATCAATTTTTCACTTTTAAAGAGTAACCAATAGGAAAAGTTTAACTCAATTTAATTGTTACTCATTTTAGGATAAAGAAAGGCTCAAATTCTTAATGAAGAGAAGGGGGAAGCCTTTTCATCAAGGCTTATAATCCATAATCACAGTAAAAAGCAAAGAATTCAAAAAATCATAGATTAGAATTAAAAAATTTAGAATTAATAACTTACATGGAGTTTTGTGAGCTTTCCTTTGGCTTGAGGGATTGAGGGTTCTAGTCTTGTTTGGATCAAGAGTGGCCACCAATTCTTTGTAGAGGAATTAGTCAAAAACAAGTGAATTATCAAGTGAAATCAATTTTTTTCGCTCTGGGGAGGAGTAGAGTAACAGTGCATAAACACTATTAAGCTTTTACAAAGGGGGAGGCTTCTATTTATAGGAAAAAGTGAGCCTCAAACCAAGCAAACTGATTCTAGAATTTTCCAAATCAGTTTGGTCAATTTTTGACCATTTTTTGGTCAGTTCAGCTTACTTTTTGGAACTAGACTTGAATTAGAGGAGAGAGGAGAGATGAAATATCTCATTTTATTGATTTAAAATGGAAAGCAATGATGAGAAAAAAGGTGCCTTCTTCACGAAGGGGAATTTCCCATTTTGAGGTGTCAAAAATCAGTTTTTTAACTATTTTCCTTGGTCCTTTGTCCACTCTTCATCTTATGTGAGTATTTACTCATTTTTGGGAAGTTTTTCTTTATTTATTTAATTTATCTCCTCCCTACATTTGGATTAATCTAATTGGTCCCTAAGAACCTTAATCCAAAATTTTCAAAAAATCTGGACTCTTAGGCTAAGGCCTTTTGAGCAGATTATAATTTATTTCTAATGCACTTTAGGAAATTCTTTTTAAACTTCTATTTCGGGGGAATTTAGTTTAATAAGAAAGGATATTTTTCCATCCAAAGATATCTAAAAACTGAGTTATCTCTCTCTAGAACATTTTCTCTCTCTAGGCCAAAACAGCAGGTAGAAACAAGATCTTTTATTATTCTGAAAAGGGGATTGATTATAGGGGAAGAAGCTGAACATCTTGAGGGGATGGGGAGGAATCTTACATTCTCTCCCACTTGAAAAACGGGAGATGTGCTCATCTCGCAGGTGGAGTATGATCTCTTTCATCTTCTTCTTCTTCTTCAATTACTTCCAGCGTTACTACCTTAGAAGTGGACGGCCAATTTGGAAATATCTCTCTTTGCCTTCCCCTATTTTGAGGCGGAGGTCTTGCATTACTCTGGATTGAGACTGCGGGTTGGTTAGAGGGTCTACCTCTGGGATTTTCTTGATTTTGGAGGAAAGAAACCTGATTACTCTAGAAGGAAGGGGCTGGAGTCTGGAATCTTGATCTGTGATTTCCCTGCCCCGAAAACCTTGATCCAAAAGGTGTTGGGCAATCCATACTATGATGTCCAAATCCTTGAAAGTTATAGCATTTCACTCCCTTGTTCAAGGGTGGAACTTTGGAAGTTGAATTCCAGGGGATTGAGTTGCGGGAAAAGGACATTTCTTCCATTCTCGAACTTCCCATTCCTTTCGGCAACGGAAGGTTAGAATCACCTTCTGGAATTAAAAACCTTTTGAAAGGTGATGGTGCTGACTTTGGCAGGACTTTAACATCAAAGGCCTTGGTGAAATCCTTCGCTATCCGCGTATCTTCAGCCATGGAAACTGGCTTGGCATTCTTTACCAGGATATTCAAAGGTTTGTTCAGTCCCCGAATGAACCTGGGCGTCAGCTGTTCTTCATCCAGCGGTGGCGAGAATTTGAGGAGGAGAGCGAACGATTGGTGATATAATTCAATAGTTTTGATCCCCTAGGTTAACTCTAAGAATTCGTTCATCTTTGTTTCCAAAAAGCCGGGAGGACAGAACCTCATCCTTAGGTAATTTTTGAGATCATTCCATGTCTGGGTATTCTGTTTCTCCATGCCACTCTGGCTGTTTCTACTATCTTCAGTCTTGCAAGAGCCATTTTGCTCTTCTCCTTGTACCCGATGACATCGAAGTACTCTTCCATTGCTTCGATCCATTTTTCCACAGCCTCACCCAAGTTTTCCCCTTCACCCTTGAAAGGTCTAGGCTGCGATCTATGAAGAGTTTTAGGAACATCCAAGTCAAGCTCTTCCTCGTCGAGTTGGGGGTTATCATTTCTACCATGACGACCTCAATCCATGCTCCTATCAATACGAAAATTCTTGTTAAGTCCCTTTATTTATGATTCAAATCCGATTTTAGATTCAACTGATTCTGGGGTTCTTTAGATTGGTCAGTTCCTCACAGAATCATGGGATAAAGATATTCATATAGAACTCATTATCGGATAACAATTCATTCAGAACATCTCATTCATATCTTTAACATAATAATGGTCCATTAGACCAAAATTTCCATCTGATGGGGATTTCAATTACACAGAATTGTTTTTTTTTTGTCATCCCTTAACTTGATCCACTGGGTCAAGTGTAAGATTCCTCCCCAGCCTCTCAAGATGTCTAGCATCTTCCCCTGTAATCAAATCCCTCTTCCAAAAATATAAAAGATCTTGTTTCTACCTGTTTTGGCCTAGAGAGAGAAAATGTTCTAGAGAGAGGTTATTCAGATTTTGAATATTTTTGGATGGAAAAATATCTCTTCTTATTAAAATAAGTTCTCCCGAAACAGAAGTTCAAAAAGATTTTCAGAAGGTGCATTATTAGAAATCAATTATAATCTATTCAAAAGGCCTTATCCTAGGCGTCCTGATTTTTTAAAAATTTTAAATTAAGGTTTTGAGGGTCCAATTAGATTCATCCAAATGTGTGGAGAAGATAAATAGAAGAAATAAAGAAAATCCCCCCAAAATTGAGTAAATACTCACATAAGATGAAAAAAGGACCAAAGGAAATACTTAAAAAATGGATTTTTGACACCTCACAATGGGAATTCCCCCCTCATGAAGGAGGCGCCTATTTCACATGTGTGGTGGAGTTGTAAATTATCAAAAATTGAGATATTTCATCTCTCCTCTCTCCTAATTCAAGTCTAGTTCCAAAAAGTAAGGTAAACTGACCTAAAAATGGTCAAAAATTGACCAAACTCATGTGGAAAATTCTAGAATCAGTTTGCTTGGTTAGGAGCTCACTTTTTCCTATAAATAGAATCCTCCCCCTTTGTTAAAGTTTAATAGTGTTTTATGCACTACTACTCTACTCCTCCTCATCCTAAGAGCCAAGAACTGTGAATTTCTTAATAATTCACTAGTTTTTTACCATTCCCTCTTCTAAAGATTTGGTGGCCACTCTTGTTGCAAACAAGAGTAGATCCCTCAAACCATCAAGCCAAAGGAAAGCTCCCAGAATTCATGTAAGTTAGAAATCTTATATTTTTGTTTATTCTTTTAATGGTTTTCTTATTTTTGTTTTGTTTGAAATGATAAATGGATGCTATGCCTTGTTGGAAAGGCCTTCCCCCTCTCTCATTATTAAAATCAGCCCTTCTCTATCCTAGTTAAGTAATCTAATTGTTGGAATTAAACTTTTCATATTGTTCTCTTTTAAAAGTGAAAATTGATTAGTCTAGAATGCTCTAAACCAATTGGGGTTAATTTTTAAGTAAATTAAAGTAGGAAAATTTGAAAAACGGTCAGCCATACAAACGAGGTTATGGTAAAATTTTCTAAAATTTTGTGAAATAAGTTTCATCTTTTATTATTCTAAAAGAATAATCCCTATTGTTTGTGTATTCTAAAAGTGTCATTTTCATTCTATGCATAGAAAAATGCATAGTAGAAATATATATACTCTAAAAGTGTTATTTCCATTAGATTTAAATTTTATGCATAGAAAGATGCATGTTGGTTATTTTTATTATTATAAAAGAGTAATTTTCATTAGATTTAAGTTCTATGCATAGAAAGATGCATATTGGTTAATTTGTTTTAATTACAAAAGTGTTACTTTCATCAAAATGGATTTTATGCATAAAAGAATATTTTTTTATTATAAAAGTGTTACTTTCATCAAAATGGATTTTTATGCATAAATAGATGCATAAAAGAATATTTTTTGAATTATAAAAGTGTTACTTTCATCAAAATGGATTTTTATGCATAAAATGATGCATAAAAGAATTTTTTTTTAATTATAAAAGTGTTACTTTCATCAAAATGGATTTTTATGCATAAAATGATGCATAAAAGAATTTTTTTTAATTGTAAAAGTGTTACTTTCACTAATATTGATTTTTATGCATAAATAGATGCATAAAATATTTTTTATTATTATAAAAGTATTACTTTCACTAATATTGGTTTTTATGTATAAAATAATTTTTTTATTATAAAAGTGTTACTTTCATCAATATTGATTTTTATGCATAAATAGATGCATAAAAGAAATTTTTTTATTATAAAATTATTACTCTCACTAATATTGATTTTTATGCATAAATAGATGCATAAAAGATTTTTTTTAATTATAAAAGTGTTACTTTCACTAATATTGATTTTTATGCATAAAATGATGCATAAAAGAATTTTTTTATTATAAAAGTGTTGCTTTCATCAATATTGATTTTTATGCATAAATAGATGCATAAAAGGATTTTCTTTTTTATAAAAGTGTTATTTCCATAGAAGTTGGATTTTATGCATAAATAGATGCATACAAAATTTTTTATATCAAAATAAGAGTTCACTTTAATCCTATGTTTAAATCCCATGAATATTGGAAAAATGAATAAGTAAATACTCAGTGAAGGAAAATTATACCGTTTCATATTCTCTAGGATGGTAATGAGAAAATTCAAAAAAACTATCGAAGTCGAAATTTTAGATAAATGACTAATTTATTCCTCATAGGAATTCGTGTTTAGTTTTGAATTCAGTAAAGTAGTAATTGAAATATTACCTTCGAGAAAAATAGTTCAGGGAGAATCTTTCCAAACTCAAACCCTGAATCAGACTATGACCAAGACGTAACTCCTTCGTCAGTTTCAAGAAATGACGATGTGACCAGTTCACTAATCTACACTCAAATCACCCACCGAATCTGAAACTAAGTTGAGACCTTTGATTTTGATCTGAGGATCAAGAATTCAGAATTCGAGGAATTCTGCTTGGGAATCTAGACCTGTGATCTAGAAGTCTTGGGATATGGAATTAAGATATACTCATTGTATTCAAAAGAAAATCAAAATTGAAAACTTGAATAGAAATCATGTTTTCTTATAAAGGAGTGTCTTACGCCAGAATGCTGGAGGGAGCATTTGGTATATGTGTTTTTCTAAGGGAAGTTCGGTTGCAATAGCTGGCAACGGGGAGTGTTCAAAGGATGGCTCACGCGGCAAAAACCTGCCCAGGTCTTGACTAGCCTGGGTATGGTATAAAATGGTATGCTTCTGGTACGATGGGTGAGGGCCGACGAAGCGATCCCTGAGTGAAGTGCCAGGAAACCTAAGGAGGATCCCGGAGGGTTCTGACCAGGCGATGCACGCGCTCGGGGTGCTTAGGACACCCATGCGTATGTCGTGGAAGATGATGTATATATGAATGATGACGAGAAAATTATTGTAATCTTGTACTGGATCTCATTGTTGACCTGCTGGTCTCAACAGAGAGTCCAGAGTGATACTTTTTTGTGAGAAACAAGGATTGAATGGAAATTTTGAGTTATGACATCTGTAAACCAGTAATTGTTTGTCAATGGATTGTTTTATAAATTAAAGTTTAAAGAGGAGTGTGTGAGTATTTGTATTCTAAAACAAAAGTTAAGAAAGGCTTTCAATTATGGGTGGGTGAGTACTTGTCTGGGTCTACTATTCCCGTGGTTGGGCGGTGGCTAAACCCATGGGCCGCGGATGGCTGGAATCAGTAGAGTTTTAATAATAAAATTGATTAATAGGATTATGCTTAGAACACGAGTAGTTAATTAAAAGCCTAAAGACTTCTCAAATGAATAGATCAACGACTGTGCCTGATTCAATTAGGAAAAAAGCGATCCCTTCAAGTTAAGTCTGTAATAGTTTCCCTTCTATCTGGTTTATTTAGAAGAAGGTTAGTTCAGTATCTTGACCTCGTTAGAAAAATTTGTTAAGAAAATATAAATGGTGGAATCGTCCCCGTTTTCTGGGCATGGAAAATTTTCCCGGTTTCGGTTTTCGGAATGACCACCAGCCTAGTCTTGTGCCCGGACATTCGATGGTGTGGCGAGGCCCCGAGTGGGAAACCCTGCCCAGCGTAAGAGGAAGCTGCTTCTGCTGCTGCTACCATCCGGGAACCCGATGCACAAAGAGGGCAGTGGGATCCCACAGTTCTGTTGTAAATTTACATAACAGCAACAGAAATTGCTTAAAAATTTTAAAGTAAATCTGGGAAATAATGTTTTCGCTTGTTAATATTATGTTGAAGGAACTTCAAAAACTGAAAACTCATAAATTGAATTGGAATTTATAGATGGATACGCCGAATCTTGTTGAGATATCGAGCTCGTCTAGTGAGGCAGTGGACACTGATGACCCGCCTCTGGGGGATAGGCTCCACACTTACACCACTGGCATGGTTGGTGAGATCATGGGTGATATGCGGCCAGTGGGATGACAGGCTGTGTGATAGCCATTCTAGAGACTAGCATAGTTATAGCGCCAGCTCATTTAGTTGGGTTCACACTATAGAGAACTTGTGTATGTATTGGTTAAGTACCTTTCATATTATGTGTACTCTTATCTTGTATATGGTGTGTTGAGTGTTGAGTGAAGAAGAAGAAGATTTTCAGCCTCTCACCTTGTGTGTTCTCTATTAGGGTTTTGTGAGTGTGTGTGTGCTTGCAAGAGCTCAAGCTCTCTTCCCCCCTACATCTTTTCATGGTATCAGAGCCTGTTCATGCTAAGGGCTGAGCTACAAGCAAGAGAACCACAGGAAGCGGTAAGAGGGTAAGAGCTTCAACTACTCTTCCCTATTTGTGTTGGTGACTACACCCTTGTCGGGAGCTCTACGGGAGGCACCGGCAAACAATCTCTGATTGAGGAGCTTTCTTCGGGGGAGTAAAGCTATAGGGAAACTATATTGTCCTATCGCGCGGACAGTATTTTTTGAGCCGAAAACGCGTTTCGGGCGCGTCTGGACCTCCGTTTTTCAGAAAGCAAGCGATTTCGAGCACTGTGGGTAAGTCATCGATTCTCTGCAGAACTCTGTTTTAAGAACTGCAGGAAGACAGATTGACTGTGCAGACATTGTGGGGGCTGCAAAGAGGTCAACAGTTGCCATTGGGTGTATGTATGCACATTGAAGTCACTAGTTGTGACATTTGAGAGTACTACAGTACCGTTGCAGAAAATACAGCAGTTTCTGCAAGACAAACCAGAGTGCTATTTCTGGTAAAATTGTGTATCTGGCAAGATGTCAAATAACGGCATAACCCAGATTGTGGCTGAGAAGCTTGATAAGAATAACTTCCATGCTTGGAGGTTCAGGTTGACGAATTTCCTTATGGGAAAGGGCTATTGGGACTACATAGAAGGTGAGCATGAAGAGGCACCGGAGATACCGGACATAAATCCGACTGCTGCAGATATGAAAGAGTTTAAAGACTGGAACCAAGGAGCCAAGAAAGTTATGTATTGGCTCTCCATTAATATATAGGACACCATGATTGGGCACATTCAGGATGCCAAGTCCCCTAAGGAGGCGTGGGACACCTTGGTAAAACTCTATGAAACAAATACCACGGCACGTAAGATACAGTTGAAGAATGAACTTCATACTGTGGAGAAAAAGAGCATGTCTGTGAATGACTATGCATTGAAGATAAAGGGTATTGTGGAATCCCTTGCATCTATTGGTGTGTCAGTAGATGATGATGATAAGGTGGAAGTCTGTCTACGTGGTCTCGGGCCACAATACAAGGCGTTCAAGACGTCTATTCAAACTCGGGAAAACATTCCTAACTTTACAGATTTGGTGTCTATGCTGATTATAGAAGAGAAGAGCTTGGGTGAAGACCAACAGTCTTCACAAAACAAAAACAGTTCAGAGCAATAGGCCTTCTACACAAGTTCAGGAAGAGGACAAGGAAGAGGAAGCCGTGGACGCGGTCAAGGAGGTGGCCAAACAGGTAATCAGAATTATGGTCAGCAGCAACAACAACAACAGTCCCAGAATTCACAACAACAACAACAACACGTAGGTGGAAGAGGCAAATTCAGGGGCAGGGGGAGTCAAAGAGGTCATGGAAATTGGCAAAGGCAGTATAATGATGCACGTGAATGCTTTTATTGTGGTAAGCCTGGACATGTGCAGGCAGAATGTTATAAGAAGCAGGCTGACATGCAAAATGGAAAATTGCAGCAAAACAACTATGCATCCTCAAGCAGAAATAATGAGGATAATGAAAGGTTGTTTGTTATGCAGCATGTCGTGAATGCCATGTCTGAAAATGTTGAAGCAGCACAAAAAGATGATGTATGGTATGTGGATTCAGGTGCTTCGAACCACATGACAAGTCATGGGGAGTGGTTCAAGGAGATGAAAAACCCAGAAAGACCAGGTTTTGTGGAAACTGGGGATGACACTGCTCATCCAATTGCCCATGTTGGAGATGTGCCATTGTCTATTCAGGATGGCAAAGTGAAGTACCTTGCAGATGTACTTCACGTTCCGAACATAATAAAGAATCTGGTTTCAGTTGGCCAGATGATTGAGCAGGGTTTGCAGGTTCGGTTTAACCCTGATGGTTGTTATGTTGAAGACTTTAAAGACAAGTGCATGTTGGTTGCAAAAGGCAACAGAGTGGGCATAATGTTTACATTGAATATAGACATGCCTGAAATGAGTACTGCGATGTTTGCAAATGGTTCAGGAATTGTTGCAGACAGACATTTGGCATAAAAGAATTGGACATGTGAATGTGCAGAGAATGAAGTCTATATGCAGACTAAAGGAATTGTGACAGGGCTGGCAAAGTTTAAAGTGGAAGGTATGCAGAGAATATGTGAAGCATGCCAATTTGGAAAGCAAACAAAGCATGTATTTCCACTTAACAGATATGTGAGCAGAAATGCACTAGATGTTGTGCATTCAGATGTATGGGGTCCCACGAAGACCATGTCTAGGGGAGGCTGCAGGTATTATGTGACTTTCATTGACCACACAAGGAAAGTGTGGGTATATTTCATGAAGGAGAAGAGTGAGGTGTTCACTCACTTTCAGAATTTCAGAGTTTTGGTTGAAAAGCAAACAGGGAAATATGTAAAGTGCCTAAGGTCAGATGGAGGGGGAGAGTACTTCTCCAATAAGTTCTCTGAATTTTTGAAGAAGAATGGTATTCAGAGACAGTTTACATGCAGATACGCTCCGCAGAAAAATGGAGTTACTGAGCAAAAAAACAGGCACATTGCTGAGATTGCGCGAGCATTGATGGAAGAGAAGAATATGCTGCATAGCTATTGGACTGAGGATGTTTCTACAGTAGTATACATCATGAACAGGACTCCAACTGCAGCCATACATGATGTAACTCTAGAGAGGAGAGGTTTACTGAGACAGAAAACCAGATTTGTCTCATATCTGAAAGTCTTTGGATGCATTGCATATGTGCATGTGCCAGATGAGCTGAGAACTAAGCTGGATCCAAAAGCTGAAAAATGTGTGTTTATTAGATATTCCCTTGAGCAAAAGGGATACATGTGTTATAACCCTGCTACACATGAGTTGAGGGTAAGCAGGGATGTTGTCTTTGATGAGATGAGCAGCTGGTATGCTGCTGAAAAAGAAGCTGTTGGGGCTGATGTGAGTGGAAGTGTGGTTGCACAGAATGCAGGTCAGCAACAATCACAGTCTTTGAGTGGACCAGGAGAGTCCTCATCTAGTGGGTCTATTGATAGACCATGGAGTGGCAGGTTGCATCATAATACCAGTCCTGCAAATGTGATTAGTACATCACGTAAAGGAAAAGAGAAAGTGGTTGAGCCCCTTGGTATGCCTGACATTTTTGCAAGGCATTCTCATGTTGATGGAGAGTCTAGTGGCTCAGATATGAGCCTTGATGAGGAGATTGGGATCCCAGCTATGAGAACACCTGGTGTAAAGAAGGCTATGGAAGCCATGAATGAAAAGCTACGAAGATCTAGGAGAGTGAAAAATCCTATGCAGAGATTTACCTATGATGGTTATGTGGCACATCACTATGCATATATGGCAAAGGTTGTGCAGGTTGTTGAGCCCACATGCATTGATGAGGCTGTTGGAAATGTGTGTTGGGAGAAAGCTATGGATGAGGAGATGAATGCACTATATGGAAATGAAACTTGGGACTTAGTGCAATTGCCTGAAGGCAAGAAAGCCATTGGATGCAAGTGGGTGTACAAAGTAAAACATAACAGTGATGGAAGCATAAACAGGTATAAGGCTAGGTTGGTAGCCAAAGGGTATGCGTAGACATATGGCATTGATTATGAGGAAACTTTCAGCCCAGTTGCCAAGATGGCAATAGTGAGAGTTGTGATAGCAGTGGCTGCGTCAAAGCAATGGTCTTTACATCAGATGGATGTAAAGAATGCATTCTTGCATGGGGATTTGCAAGAAGAGGTATATATGTTGCAGCCACCTGGTTATGAGGATGTGAGTCACCCCGAGCATGTTTACAGGTTGAAGAAAGCCTTGTATGGCTTAAAGCAAGCACCAAGAGCATGGTCTGACAAGATTTATGAATATCTTGTCACTATTGGCTTTCATGTAGCCAATGCAGATTTCTCGCTGTATGTGAGACATGGTGATAGAGGGGTTGTGCTTGTTGTCATCTATGTAGATGACTTGATCATTACGGGGGACCATGATGCAGAGATCTTTGATGTAAAGATCTTGCTTAAACATAAGTTTGAGATGAAGGATCTGGGGGAGCTCAGATATTTCTTGGGCATTGAGGTGATTAGGTCACCACATGGTATTGGATTACTGCAGAGACAGTATGGCTTGGACATGTTGTCCAAGTATGGTATGACAGGCTGTAAGCCTATCTCAGTGCCATTGGATCAGAATGGCAAGTTGAGTGCAGATTCAGGAGAGATTTTGGAGGATCCTACTATGTATAGGTGCATAGTAGGAAGCTTGATATACATGATGATCACCATGCCAGATTTGAGCTATGCTGTTGGGTTGGTGAGTCAGTTTATGCAGGTTCCACGAAAACTGCATTTGGATGCATTGAGACGTATACTGAGGTATGTGAGGTCTACTTTGCATTGTGGACTATTCTATGAGACTGGGACAGAGATATGTGTACATGGGTACACAGATGCTGATTGGGCTGGTAGTATCTCAGATAGAAGATCTACCAGTGGATTCATGTTTTCATTGGGGAGTGCTACTGTGACTTGGAGCAGTAAGAAGCAGCCTACGGTTGCTCTATCCAGTACAGAGAGGCCGAGTACAGAGGAGCTGCTATGGCAGCATGTGAGGTAGCTTGGTTGAGAAAGCTACTTGCAGATTTGGGTCTATCAGTGGATAGACAAGTTGTCATTTTTTGTGACAACATTAGCAATATACAGTTGGCTAGGAACCCAGTTTTTCATGCTCGCACAAAGCATATAGAGGTCCACTACCACTTCGTCAGAGAGAAGGTCTGGGAAGGAGACCTTGACCTTGTTTATGTCAGCACAGAGGATCAGGTAGCTGACATCTTCACCAAAGCATTGGGTACAGAGAAGCTCCGCAGATTCAGGGCTTTGCTTTTGGGTGTACATGAGATGGAGTTGAGCTCGAGGGGGAGTGTTGAGATATCGAGCTGGTCTAGTGAGGCGGTGGACACTGATGACCTGCCTGGGGGGATAGGCCCCACACTTACACCACTGGCATGGTTGGTGAGATCATGGGTGATATGCAGCCAGTGGGATGACAGGCTGTGTGACAGCCATTCTAGAGACTGGCATAGTTATAGCGCCAGCTCATTTAGTTGGGTTCACACTATAGAGAACCCGTGTATGTATTGGTTGAGTACCTTTCATATTATGTGTACTCTTATCTTGTATATGGTGTGTTGAGTGTTGTGTGAAGAAGAAGAAGATTTTCAGCCTCTCACCTTGTGTGTTCTCTATTAGGGTTTTGTGAGTGTGTGTGTGCTTGCAAGAGCTCAAGCTCTCTTCCCCCCTGCATCTTTTTAAATCTATCTGGCATTCCTGAACTCTCCCAGAGTCAGGATATGATAGCCTTTGTATTTGAGCACCTCATCAACTCTGCTATATGACCCGAGTAAGCAGAGTGGGACTCGCACGTCATTTTGAGAGTCTTTACTTTCCTGATCCTCTTGATGAGCGACGTCGGTATATGTGGTTCTGTGGAGGACGATGTATTAATGTCAATACGAGTCAGCGTCAGAGGCTTAGGCAAAATATTTCCTTAGCCATGATTCTGATAAGGCTAGGACTTGTTCAGCATGTACAACTCTTTGATCATTCACCCAAGAACTTCAGAACTTCATGCCGAGTTTTTAGGCTTCTTAGCCGCTTTATCCCTAGAAGTAGAATTACAGCACCTCTTTCTGTAATGAATCGTGTGTACCATGGCATGTCTCCTTCGCAATTTCGCTTCTTTATGTGTATACGATTGAGGCAATGATTTTGGGAGCCGTGATGCTCTATGTATATATCGAAAACTTTTGATAATAAATGATGTTTTGCAAAAAAATTCTAAATTGTTTTTATGATTGTGAATATGGTTAATAAAATTATCAGAGTAAATCTTGTTTCATGATGTATGATGAAATAATTATCTATTTAAAGAATAAATCGCAAAAATTAAATAATCATAAATTTATTATTAAAGCTAAGTTGATGAAAATCTCGTTTTGTCAGAGTCATGAGGCACGCGGCCCGTGCAAGGCAACCGGATCCTCTAACCGATGGACGAAGAGTTAGATCCGGATGTTCGAAAAGCCTTGCACAGATCCCAACCTGGTCCCTTCAAGGGTGAAGGGGAGCAATTAGGTGAAGTAGTGGAAAAGTGGATTGAGGCAATGGAGGAATACTTTGATGATGTAACTGGCTACAATGAGAGAAGCAAGATGGCTCTCGCCAGGTTAAAGATTGTGGAAACGGCTAGGGTCACTTGGAGGAATCACTGCAAGACTAACCGTCTCGACCGGAATACCCAGATCTGGACCGATCTTAAAGCTTACCTCAGAAAGAGGTTTTGTCCTCCGGGCTTCCTTGAAACTAAGATGAATGAGTTCTTGGAAGTAAAGCAGGATAGTCGGACAATTGAAGAGTACCATCAAGCTTTTGCCCATCTCCTCAAATATTCCCCGCAATTGGATGAAGAGCAGCTGATGGTGGCCAGGTTCATTCAAGGAATGAACGAGCCATTGGACACCTTAGTGAAGAATGCCAAACCTGTCTCAATGGCCGAAGTAGTGAGAATGGCAAAGGACTTTGCTAAAGCCTTTGTTGTTAAGGTCCCGCGCCAAAGCCTACACCCTCTAATTTTAAAAGATTCCAAACCTCGGGAAGTACTTCAAACTTTCCTCCCCCAAAGAGGTAGCAAGGCCCAAATCAGAATCAAGATAGTGGAAAATTTAGAACTGAAGGAAGACCCTTCCCACAAAACACTTCCTAAAGAGCCCCACCTATTTCAAGGATTCAGAGGGATGAGCTCAAAAGTGAGAACCGGTGTTTTGTGGATGCCAGGGTTTTGGTCACTAGCTGAAAGACTACCCGACTCCTGCCATGTCAAGGGGACAGGGAATTCAAGGACCGAGAGTGTAAAGACCAACCCCTTCCTATCAGTCAAATCAGGGTCCATCTCGCCCAAATCAGGGAAATCCCAGGAGAACTCTAGCTCAGCCATCTGCCTATGTCTCCAGAGTAGCCTCAAAACTCCTTCCCAGAATTGGGGCAAACCAAAGAGAAAGAGTTCCGCCTCAGATTGCAGCAGCCAGAGCAGTCACAATTGCACAAGTAGTGGGAAGAGGAAAGAGGACAGATTCATGCTGCAATTGAAAACCAAGGGCCAAATCGCCAATTCTTCGTCATTCATACTCCAGCTGAATATTAGGGTAAGCCTTTTAAGCTTTTGATTGATTCACTCATTCTTTCATTTCCCTTGGATGCTTGTGTAAGCTATTCTTAGATCAGAAATCAGGGAAACCTATGCAAGTTGAATTGGCAAGTGGGAAGATTCTTTTCACTCACCTTGAGACAGATCGTATTCAGTTCAATCTATAGATGGGAATTTAACAGACTGTCAATTCAGAGTTATACCTTTCTTTTCACTCACCTTGAGACAAATCATATTCAGTTCAATCTAGATGGGAATTTAACAGACTGTCAGTTCAGAGTTATACCTTTGGGAGTTTTTGACGGGAGCCTTGGAATGGATTGGCTCCATAAAAATCAAGCTGACATTCACTGTCATAATGGAACCATTTCCTTCTGTGACCTTCATGGAAACAAAGTTCAAGGAACCGAAATTTCAGGATCCCCAAGCCTGTAGTTAGTAAAATCTTCTAAGTTACTAAAAGGACTTAGAAAGAAGCAACGCATTTATCTTGTCAAAATGAATCCGGTAGACTCAAAGTTAAATGCTAAAGAACCTGAATGGTTAAGTGACTATGATGATTTATTCCCCAGCAGAGCTAACAGAGAGAAGCCTCCAATTCGGGAAGTAGATCATGTGATAGAATTCACCCCCGCCGGAGCTTAGCCAGTAGCCTTGCGCACGTACAAAATGCCAGTTCCTGAAGCCATCAAACTCAAGGAACAGCTTAGACAGCTGTTGGAACAAGGGTTTGTAAGACCCAGTGTTTCACCTTGGGGTGCGCCAGTTCTCTTTCAGAAAAAGAAAGAGGGAACGCTAAGACTCTGTGTGTGGACTACAGAGGTCTCAATCAGGTGACAGTTAAGAATAAGTATCCTATCCCCATAATTGATGAGCTTCTGGTGGATAGGCTAAGTGGAGCCTAGATCTTCACAAAGATAGATCTCAAATCAGGGTATTATCAGATCAGGGTATTATCAGATCAGGATTAATGAGCAAGATATCCTAAAGATAGCCATCAATACTTGGTATGGGCATTATGAATTCACTGTCATGCCGTTTGGATTGACAAATGCCCCAGCTACATTCAACCGCTTAATGCAGGACATTCAATCGCTTAATGTAGGACATTCAATCGCTTAATGCATGACATTCTTAGAGAATACTTGGATGATTTTGTTCTTGATTTCTTTGTTCTTAGAGAATACTTGGATGATTTTGTTCTTAGAGAATACTTGGATGATTTTGTTCTTGATTTCTTTGATGATATTCTGATTTACTCAAAGAATGCAGCTGACCAAGAAGCTCATGTCAGAAAAGTTCTTGAGATTCTAAGGAAGCACCAACTCTTTGCAAAAAAGAGAAAATGCACTTTCTCTGCCGACCATGTTGAATACTTGGAACATCCAGCCATTTGAAAGTACAACTAAACCATCAAAAATACAACCCATTTTTGAAAATGCTAAAATATCTCAAAAAACACTATTTTTTAAACTAAAAAGAGTATGAGCTCCTAAAAAGCTAAAAAAAACTGTTAAAAAGTGCAAGTTTTACACTTCAATACTTTGAAAGATGATAGAGCTGCTCATAAAATCACACATTTTTTGAGAAAAAAATACTCAATTTGCAATAAAATAATAATGTCCACAAAATTGGTTACAATGAGAGGTCTTATGCCTCTCGTGTTAAATCTTTGACTTTCTCCAGAAGAATTTTTTTGGTTTGTTCTCGTAGATGACCCGACTTTTTCAAGGTAAAACCATAAACAAGAACTTCCACATCCTCCATGCTTAGGCTATCCACGCGACGTTGACTACGATTTGCTTTCTTTCCCTTTTTATTTACTCGAATCATCTCTGGATAATATTTTCCTGATAATGCATCATCTCCATTGACCTTGTACCAGTGGACCTCAATTGAGCTTACTTTTCCATTTTCCTCAAGGACTTTAAGTACCTTTGCCAACCAAAAAGGACATCCGCTTTCATCATCTGTTGCTAACACTGCAATCATTGCACCTACAGTGAGCTCCTCAATATTTCCTTCCCACATTTCCTTCTCTTGCAGTCGTCGTTGACTAGTCCTTCTAGCACCAACATACGCTTCGCGAGTCTCCCCATGCACCAATGTTTGCAATTCTTCAGGCAATTCTGTTTGTTGATTTGGCATTTGAATATTATCATCACGGTCTTCAAGTTCTTGTACTCTCCAAAGAAAGGGCTCTAGATTTATCAGTGATCTTGAATTGCTTTGAACTTCCTCAATCAAGATTTCTTGCTCATGAAAAAATGTATTCCACCATCCAAGTGAGCAAGCTGGAAAATACACATGTGCTGATTGTATGGTCTCTTTAATTTCTATCAAACATTGCTGATAATTGATGGGTCGCTTTTCTTTTTGAGCTTTTGCTGCTTCAATGCTTGATGCCAAAAGCATTTTTGCTGCCTGAAGAATTTGTCGTTCTGGGACACTGAGTAAAAACTTCAAACCATCCTGAGGATGCCATGCCTCTGAGTTAGAGTACTTCTTACACCACAAACGTGTTTCAGCTTCTTTTTCTTTTATTTTGAATTGATGTTGGAAACTATGGTCATTAAGCTGAGCGAATGCAGGGCTTGCAAAATCTCCGCCTGTTGCAAACTCTCTAAAATCATAGGTGCCTTTCAAAACATGAATTTCTGGCGTAGGATCATAAGCTTCTTTAAGAATTATGCACACCTCTGGAAGGTCAAATGCACTTTTCCTAGCAAGTTTGACTGAAAACCTACTAAACATCTGATCAATTTGATCATGAGTGTGACCCACCAACAAAAATCCAAGTTTGACCTTTTTGAAAACTTTCTGCTGCACCAACATACTCAAATAAGCAAGCACTATTTGATTTTTGTTTTCCCTTGCCGTATTATCTAGCTGCACATAAAGTGTGCTAGGTAATTCTCCTTGCCATTCACTTACTATTTTCTGAATTATGGTGATGGTCAAGTTAGGGTCGTTGTGTAAATTTGGAAAGTTTATAAAAACTTTTGACGTCATGATGCCATTAAAGATGAGGGCTCCAACAACGTGTAGTTGTATGAAATTCTCTTCCTTCAAATTCTTTGGAGCACGCATAAAATGGGGTATCAATGTCTTCTTTTGATCCATTCCATCTATGACTAATCCCAAATACATTTCTTTCTGCTCAAGGCACTTCTTTCGATGCTTTGCTAGCTTTTGACGCTCTGTACTTTGTTGTTCTCGATGAGCTTTAAGTGCTTGTAGAATAGGACCTGAAAACTCAAAACAATGTAAAGCTAGTTTAAATTATACCACTTGGAATTCTCATTCATAAATTAAAACGTACAAAAAACACAAATCAAACATACCTTTTTCTTCAAATGTCTTTGCAACATCTCTTTTGGCTTTGAGCTCTGCACAAATTTGACAAATCCCCATTCTAGTTTTCTTGGGAATTTTCACATCAGCAAAATATTGTTTCCAAACTCTAAGAAATGAAGTAAATGAAAGAGATGACATGTTTCTTCCTTTCAACGTTTCCACGTAGAGGTTGTAAACTTCTCCCTTTGTAAAATTATCAGGCAAATGGGTGAATTTTGAATTTGGCATGCGCTCACCATTGTAAGTGACAAATCGTTCCATCCAGCTCTTGAGAAAACACAGCTGAGGAGTCTCACGTGTACTAAATGAGTACCGTGAATCTTCTTCCACCCGTTGCAACTGCTTTAAGATCTTTTGCATCCGCTGATTGCTTAAACAAAACACTTGAAAAAAACACTTTCGACACACAATCGTGCCAGAAACTGTATATTTTATCTTCTCTCCAGACCTTAATAAAAAACCATGTAATGCTGTATTTTGTTGAGCACGTTTTAAAGCAAAGAAGTTTTCACGTTCCTGCTTAATTTTTCTGAATCCAAGTGTCCTCAAGCAGTTTTTTTTACAACAATACACCCTACATGCCTCTCTCAATGCATTGCGATGCAAAAACTTGTCTTTTCTTCTCAAGGGAGTGGTTGTCTCCACACGAATAGGCTGAACTAATGATGGAGAAACTGGAACATCGGTATCAGAATTTGATAAATTAGCAAATAGTGGGCTTGTAACATCATCATCACTGATAGATTGGCTCAGACTTTTAGGAGTGAGTACGGATACAGGCACTTGAAAAGAGCAAAATGAGCTTGAGAGAGACTTTTGTTGCCCTGCCATGACTAGGAACTTCACACCTCTAAGTTTCTCTAAAAAACAATGGTCTAAGCTACAAAGTGGAGTGTAATCTCAAATCCAAATAACTTACTTTTAATGCTTAGATTCAAAAATAATAATATTAATATAAATATTAAAATTTATTAATTATTATAAAATATGGGACTTAAAAGATGAGAGGAAGTCCTTTTTAGAGACACATTCCAAGGGTCTGCCGCTAAGAGAGCCACAAGAGCATTTTTTTAAATTTGGAGCATTTTTCTTGAGTTTAATTCTGTAAGGTATGCATTTTCTTGATTACTTTGTTATTTGTTACAATTTTGAATTTTTCTTTCATTGTCATTTGGTTCAAAGTTTGCTACGAGGAAATTATGGCTAAGAAGAAAAACAAAAATATTATCTAAGGAGGTAAGTGATTTCAAAAATAGACTTTTTTTAAAAAGGTATTTTTTTGAAAGAATTGTTTGTCTTTTAAATACACAAAAATACCAAAACGAAGATTTCATACGTAAATTAAGAAAAAAAGAGGTTGAAAAAATAATATTTTATAAAATAAAGATTTAATCAATAATTTTTAAAAATTATAATGACTTCATTTTTTAAAAAGCTAATTCTTGTGTTGTATTCTGGAATACAACACAAAAATCGATAAGTTGCCATGTTTCTTGTGTATTAAGTAGTTTGTATTCTAGAATACAAAGCTTGAAGTCACATTTTTAAAAATTTAACACTTATGCACTTTGAGATTGTATTCCAGAATCCATTGCTTGTACAAGTTGTATTTTGGAATACAGCTTCTCTCAACACTTGAGTTGTATTCCAGAATATGAAGCTTTTACAAGCTGTATTCAAAAATATATTTTTTCTCTGTACTTGAGATTGTATTCCAGAATACACAATTTCAACAAGTTGTATTCTAGAATACAACTTCTCTGTACTTGAGACTGTATTCCAGAATACACAGTTTCAACAAGCTGTATTCTAGAATGCAACTTCTTTCTGCACTTGAGTTGTATTCCAGAATACACAGCTTCAGCAAGTTGTATACTGGAATACAACTTCTCTCTACACTTGAGTTGTATTCTAGAATACAGAGCTTCAATAAGCTGTTTTCTGGAATACAACTTTTTTTTACACTTGAGTTGTATTCCAGAATACACATCTTCATCAAGTTGTATTCTGGAATACAACTTCTCTCTTCACTTGAGTTGTATTCCAGAATACACGGCTTCGGCAAGCTGTGTTCTACTGTAAACCAAACTCAATGTAAACCATTAGAATAGACCTTCATGCAAAAAAGATTTGCTTTTTATCTAATTTTAGAAGACATGCAAAGAAAGCAAAAGCTCTCGAGTTCGCGTCGCGCGCGCGACTAAAAAACAGCAAACTGTAGTTTTCACATAAAAAACAGAGGAGGAGCAGCCCGGGAGTATTTCAATCAGGCGTCCTGGGGTTTTACCCCCCTTTTGAAGCCAACGGAACGGTCAGAATCTCCATCAGAGCAACGTAGCAGAAGATAGATTTTGGGATAAAGCAAAAGCTCTTGAGTTCGCATCGCGCGCGCGCGGCAAAAAAACAGCAAACTGTAGTTTTAATATAAAAAACGGAGGAGGAGCGACCTGCAAGTATTTCAAGCAGGTGTCCTGGGGTTTTACCCCCCTTTTGAAGCCAACGGAGTGGTCAGAATCTTCATTAGAGCAACGTAGCAGAAGATAGATTTTGGGGGTAAATTTTTCTCAAATTGTGTTCAAGAAAGAGGTTCTGTAAGTACTTTGATGATACAAAGGATCCTAATTGTTTTGGGTTTGATCTATTCATCTCTTAGTGCTTTCTCCTCTCTTTTATATCTGTGTATTGTGGTTAGAAGCTTCTTGTGAGTTGTATTCTGGAATACACAGCTCTAGAAAGTCATTTATTGAAATTCAATTACAAAACACATCTTTGGAGGAAACAACCTGTTGTATTCTAGAATACATCTCTCTCTCCCTCTTTTTCTCTAGTGTGCTGAGGAGCTCTCTCTCTTACATTCCTATCTCATGTTTGCTTACACATCTAGGTCCGTTCTTGCATGGAGGTTAACACTCTCTCTCTCTCTCTCTCTCTCTTTCTCTCTATGTCTATTTGTTCTCTTTCACTTTTTGTCTTTCTCGTTTGTTTGCCCTACATACACATTTACTAATCTTAAATGTTGTTTCATTTAACAAATCATATTTTTGAAAAATATAATTTTATCTCTATTTTTTTATCTTAGCAATGAGATAATGATTTTTTATTGTCTTGTTTAGGTTTAAGATGGCCTCACCAATACGTGATGCTCGAACTTCTAAGAAGCAAAAGAAAAGTAATCAAGCAACTGCATCTGTCCCTGTGGGTGGCTCAGGACGTTCAGGAGTCTTGACACCTTCTCGATCTCAACCTGCTCCAGTTAGTCCTCACTTTCAAGCACCTCGAGTGACTGTGACTCTTCCAAACCCTGATAGACGTCCAAGTGAGCCAAGAAGACAACTTTTAGCAGCTCACCAGTTTCCAGAGTTACAAGATCAACCACCATCAAGCAGAATGGTTTTAGCTACTCATGGACTTCCTCCATCATCTCAAGGAACCACACCTTTAACTCAACATCAGCAGAAAAAGTCCTCAAGCATGGAAGCTACAACTCTTTGGAGTAGTGCAAGAGGTAAAGCACGAGAAGGATTTGCTTGGACAATTCAATTTGGCATGGTAGGTAAGCACAAGACAATCGTTGAGCCAAACACACCTTTCCTTTCTATTGCGGAAGAAAAAGGAGACTCTGAAAATACAAAGTATTTAACTTATGGTCGCATTGTTGAAGTCAAAGAAAGTATATCTCGTGGGATCATTCATCATCTGGTAGACAACAACAAAGGAAAGTTTCTTGCAGTTAGAGTTTTCTCTGCTAATTTTCGGCTTGAAGAGATGAATCCTGTTTCTACCCAGCAAGAGTTTAGAGATGCAATGATTACTCGCAAACGGGTATGGATATCTTTCTCTCGACCTTTTTTTCATTAGTGTTAAAAAAATTTCTTATCTTTGTGTATTCTAGAATATGTAGAGAACTGTTATTCTTTTTTAAGTTTGTTTGAGTCATGTCTTTCAAACTTATATATTGAAATACGTAGAGGTCAAGTCAACTCTAGTTTGCATGTATTCTAATAAACATGAAGTTTGTCTAGTCTAGTTTGTATGTATTCTAGTATACACGTAGTTCAAAAAACTTCTTATCTTTGTGTATTCTAGAATACATTGAGAACTATTCTTTGTTTTTTAGTCTATTTAATTCTTGTCTTTCTAGCTCATATCTTGAAACACTTAGAGGAATAGTCAAGTCTAGTTTGTATGTATTCTAGTATACAAGAAGTTTGTCTGCTCTAGCATATGCTAGAATGCATTCTAGTATACAAGAAGTTTGTTTTGTTTAGTTTGAATGAATTTTAGCAAGAAGGAAGTTTGGCTTACTTTTTATGTCTGGTTTAATGAGTTTACCATGTATTCTAGTATACAAAGAAATGGTTAAAGTGTTCTTACTTTTACATAAGTTACTCTTTGGTTCTTACTTTTAAGTTCACTCTATCAAGTCTTAAAATCCTCTTCTACTTAGAATGACTTTTTCTTTCTCTTTTTTTGTAGTCTTTTTCTGAAGCATTTCAAGAGCATCATGATAATTTGTACAATTCCAACCACTCCACTGATGATTCTGATTATGAAGAGAATGAAGGTACAGACATAGATGACTCAGAAGAAGATGTTGAAGTTCTTGAAGAGACTTCTGGGTCAAAGTCTCAAGATGTGAGTGATACTTTGCTTTCTGGACCTGGAGCTCCAAAGTCTGATCCTTCAGAATCTTCTGGTCTTAATACCATAAGAAATAAAGCCAAAAAGTTTCATATGGTTGATGAGAGACCCTTAATTTTACTAGTGTCTAATATAGAACGTCCTCCATTAGATCCTGTTTCAAATAAGAGACCACTAGAAGTTCGAACCATTGTCCCTGGACATGTGAGTAATCTTAAAGTAATGATGAAGGAGAAACCAACAACAAATGTTTTACCCCTTCTTGTTCTTGTGGATAAGTCTTCTTGTGTTAAGAAAGAGAGTTTTGAGAGATCAAAAATCAATCAATACAAATACTTTGTCTTGGGGGGAACTCACTCTCTCATTGCTAAAAAAGAGTTATGTGCTGAGTATCCTCATGTAGAGAGCTATAAGACAGTCCTAGCATGGGTCTATGCTGGGTTAGGTGATGATGATGCAAAGCTACTTGCCCTTGATCACAACATTGATTCCGAGATGCGACTATCCATGTCTTTCTTACAAAAGATAAGATTTTTTCACAACGAGTGGATCAATCATATTCAGCAAGGTCATAAAGTTGATGAAGCTTTCAAAATCAAGCTTTGTGAGCAAGTTGGTCTTGTCACAAAGAAGTCAAGCAAAGCTGGACGCTCTGGAAAAATAAATGTTCGAGGTCATGACAATTTCTTTCAGTTAGCCTTTCGTGATGGAGAGATATGGGATCTACAAGAAGACATTTTCAAGCTTTGGGAGGAAGGTAAAATCAAAGGGCAAAAAGTAAAGCTCCCACCTGGAAGTCAAAAGGGCAAAGGAACAGGGAATGAGGACACTTTGAAGCCAATTCCTGAAGAAATGCGTATCACGAATTGGCGAGCAATGCAAGGAATACGCGAGAAAAATATTATCATACCCATCTTGGCACGAGTGAAAGGAGGTTCTTTGACACTCGATGAAATGGCAAAGGAATTAGAACAGTACGTTGCTAATTCTTCTTTTTAAATCTACTTATTTTATTTCATGTAAAGTTGTTTTTTTATTTTGTGTTTTTTTGAAACAGGCAAAAGACTTTCTTGTACATGCAAAGAATCATGATTGAAAAACTTAATTGCAAGGATTGGAACGAGGTTCAAATGTTTCATCCCATCACTAGTCAGCCAAGCTCCTTAGAGCGTTTCATTTATCTTTTCAAAAATGCAGTAAGTAAACTACATATTTGAATAGATTTTTTTTTATTTAAGTGTTTTTGAAGATTTTGTAAAAATTTAGATCAAATATTTTAAAAAATTGATTTTGATTTTTGTATGTGTATTCTAGAATATATTTAATGTTTACTTATTTTCATTTTAACAAGTCTCGAGCACCTCGTGCTCCCATAAAGAGCATTCCTCAAGAGTTTGAGCAACATTTGAGTCGCGCAAGGGCAGAGCGGAAGAGATTAGAAGAGGCACAAACTTTGGAGACCATTCAAGAGGCAAATATTTTCATTTCTGATGATGTGTCTGCAGAACCAGTTCAATATTTTGTTCATGAAGGCAAAGTAGAGAACATGGAATCGTTTGTGACTGCACAACATTTTACTTTAGCCATTGCTGATGCTCCGTATGGATTTAAGGCACCACACTCAATACACGATGAAGTAAAGTATGGTGTAAGTGCATATAAAAGAGTCATCGACGCTTTCAAAAAGGTCACAACGGTTGAATCATGGGCACTGGTAATTTTTCATGCTTATGATCAAATCTCTGCTGCAGAGAAAGCATTCGTTGACAATCAAATGGTCCATCAGCTATGCATATGGTATGTTAAATTTCAAGCATTCTTTTGCAAGTTACAAAAGCTTAAGTTAAAGCCTAACTTTTTCTTTTGTAGGACAAAGCCTAACATCAAAGGCTAACTTTTTCTTTTGTAGGACAAAGCCTAACATCAAAGGCTATAAGCTTGACAGACTTTCTTTTGCTGCCGAGTTTGCTACCATTGGTTTCTGGTCTCCTGCGGGTCCGAACAGTAAAGGAAATTTTAATTTTGCTTCGAAACCTAACCGAACAAATATTTTTGATAGACCAGGCGTGTGTCGAAAGCTCAGGGATCTTTCTGGTGATTCAAATGAGATCATGAATCCTTATCAAAAACCACAACTTTTGATGATGGATTTAATTGAGCTTCTATCTTTAAAAGGAGAGTGGATCATGGATCTTTTTGCGGGGACAGGTAATCATGCAACCTTAACTTATTACATATTTTATATTGCTCATTTAAGTGAGCTTTACCATGTTGATTCTTTTTTTCTTAGGAACAACCACTATTAGTGCTCTTAAAAAAGGAAGGAATGTTGTTGCTATTGAGCTAGATCCAGTTCAAGTTCGTTTTATTCAACAACGAGTCACTGCAATGAAAGAATTGCCGGATGAGTTTCAAGAGGTTGGAATGAAAAACATGGCAGCAAACCCAAGAGTGGTGGATGCATCTGGAGAACCTCAGCCTCCCTTTGGACCTGATGATGAAATGCAATTTGCAGATCTTGAGCCTTATGAAGATCCACATACTGTGGATATTGATATTCCTCTTACGGAGTCAACACCACTCGTTGTAGGACGCGAGCAAACTGATGAAGAAGTTAGTCATGAAGAGGAGGAATTTCCTATGCTAGAATAGATTTAGACACTTGTAGTTTCAAACAATTTTTGGTATTTAAATCCTCATTGGGGGTCTTCAAGGATTTCTAGGTTTTGAGAGTGTTTTGAACAACATTTGTTTGTATTCAAAACTAGCATTACAAATCTTTTTGAGGAGCTTGCGTTTTGAGATTGGTTCAAAAAATTAGTCAAATGTTGTCTCTATTGAAGCATTTATAGGAATTGTCTCATAATAAGACTTGTTTTTTTAATCAATGAAGATTAATTTAATCATGACATTGAAGTTGTGCGATAAAAGTAGTTATATTTTGCTTTCTAGTAACGATAGCAATAATTTTGTATTCAAAGTGAAGCTCTTTGTTGTGAGTCTCTATTGCAACTTTTGTGTCATGTTTTTTTGTTTGAAATATTCTAAGATTTTGTAGGGATAGGCTTGTACTTAGACATCAAATAGTGGAAAATTTGGCAAATTTTTAATTTAGCGAATGAATCACTTGCAAGTATGTTTTAAGTTAAGCAAAAAAGTCTCTTTTTAAAGTTCTACTTTATTGGGCACGTCAAAGATTCTTTTGGTGCTAGATTTGGATTGTTTTTAAAGGATTTTTTTGGTCTCTCAAAACTACAACTCACGATCGGTTGTATTTTCAAATGGCTGGGTGTTTTGGGCTTTCTCGTATCCAAAGATGGAATTTCTCTAGATTCCACTAAAGTCCAAGCAATCATAGATTGGCCTAAACCAAAGACAGTGAAAGAAGTTAGAGGATTCTTGGGATTGACTGGTTGGTATAGAATTTTTATACCAAAGTATGCTCTCATAGTTTCCCCCCCCTGACTAATCTTCTCAAGAAGAATATCTCGTTTCAATGGTCTGCCAGGTGCCAGAGTGCTTTTGATAAGCTGAAGATTGCCTTGGTAACCAATCCCATTCTAAAGCTACCAGATTTCTCTCTACCCTTTGAGGTAGTAACTGATGCCAGTGGTTTTGCCCCGGGAGGTGCACTTATGCAAGAAGGTCATGCGGTGGCCTATGAATCCCAAAAACTCAGAACGCATGAGAGGAATTATGCTGTCCCCACGACCTGGAACTACTTTCAGTAGTATATGCCTTGAAGTTGTGGAGACATTACCTACTGGGTCAAAGATTCGCTTTGATGACAGATCATCGGAGCTTAAAGTGGATCTTCACTCTTAAGGATCTCAACATGTGCCAAAGATGGTGGATGCAGACCCTGTAGGAATTTGATTTTGAAATCAAGTATCACCCAGGCAAAGAAAATGTGGTAGCAGATGCCCTCAGCAGAAAAGCCTCCTTGCTTGCAATTACTGTAGTGTCAAATCCTTTGATTATTGAAGCAAGGGAGAAGATCATGCAAGAGATTCTTTGGCCCTATTGCTACCCTACTTATGCAGGAAAGCAAAACTCCATAGGAGTTGAACCGAGTTCAAGGGTACAGCCTGGATGATGGAGTTATGTATTATAATTGATGGCTATGCATTCCCAATGATGAGGGAACCAAGGGTCAAATTCTGAATGAAGCCCATGACAGCCTTATTGCAGGACATCCAGGTTTCATCAAAACCTATATGTCTGTGAAGAAAAGCTTCTTTTGGCTTGGTCTAAAAAGGGATGTGCTTAATCATGTACATCAATGTCTGACCTGTCAAAAAGTCAAGGCCGAGAGTGTAAAAATGCATGGGAAGTTACATCCATTAGACATCCCCCAGATGAAGTGGGAATGCATCAATATGGATTTTATTACTAGATTACCTTCAGTGCAATTAGGTTACAACTCCATCTTCGTGGTAGTTGATGGACTAACAAAAGTTGCCCATCTGACTCCAGTAAAAGAAACCTACACTGCAGTGGATGTGGCCAGAGTGTTCCTCAAAGAAATCTTCAAATTGAATGGCCTACCCAGAAGAATAGTAAGTGATCGAGATCCTAAATTCACGTCAAGATTCTGGACTGCATTTTTTGAAGCAGTAGGAACTTTCTTGGATCTTAGCACAGCTTACCACCTTGAGACCAATGGTCAAACAGAATGGGCGAACCAAGTAATCGAAGATATACTTCGGTCATGCTGTGAGACAGGGAACCCAAGAAGTAGCTAAGCTATCTGCACCTAATCGAGTTTGCCTACAATGCTTCTTATCACCGAAGTATTGGGATGAGCCCTTTCAAAGCTCTGTATGGACAAGATTGCTTAACTTCATTAACTTGGTCCGACCCATTGATTAGGGTCGAGATGTCAAGACAGATGCTTGACGACATGGAGCAACAGATGCAGTCAATTCGTAAAGATATAAAAGCTGCCTAGGATACACAGAAGCAGTATGCAGATAAGAAGAGGACAGACAAAAAATTCGAAGAAGCAGATATGGTCTTCATTCGAGTACGCCCCAAAAGAAGTTCTCTATCTCTTGGGAAGTACAAGAAGTTATCCCCTAGATATTGTGGGCCATCTCTGATTACAAAGAAAGTAGGTGACTTGGCCTACGAGCTTCTTCTACCTCCTCATCTCAAAGTACATAATGTATTTCATGTCAGCCTTCTTAAAAAGTATGTACCAAGCCCAAATCATGTGCTTGATGATGAAATCTTAACTTCTTCAACCCAAGGGCAGATGGAACTCCAACTTGAAGAAATCCTTGATGTTCGAGAAAAGATTCTCAGGAACAGAATTATGAGAGAATTATTGGTCAAATGGAAGTTCTATCCTTTTGAAGATGCCACCCGGGAGAGAGAAACCAAACTGTTGCGGGATTACCCCCAGTTTGCGAGATGAGGACATTTTGCGTTTTTCAAGGGGGAGAGAATGTAAGATTCCTCCCCAGCCTCTCAAGATATCCAACATCTTCCCCTATAATCAAATCCCTCTTCAGAAATATAAAAGATCTTATTTCTACCTGTTTTGGCCTAGAGAAAGAAAATGTTCTAGAGAGAGGTTATTCAGATTTTGAATATTTTTGGATGGAAAAATATCTCTTCTTATTAAAATAAGTTCCCCCGAAACAGAAGTTCAAAAAGATTTTCAGATGGTGCATTAGAAATCAATTATAATCTGTTCAAAAGGCCTTATCCTAGGGGTCCAGATTTTTTGAAAATTTTAAATTAAGGTTTTGAGGGCCCAATCAAATTCATCCAAATGTGTGGAGAAGATAAATAGAAGAAATAAAGAAAATCCCCCCAAAATTGAGTAAATACTCACATAAGATGAAGAGTGGACTAAGGACCAAAGGAAATACTAAAAAAATAGATTTTTGACACCTCACAATGGGAATTCCCCCCTCATGAAGGAGGCGCCTATTTCACATGTGTGGTGGAGTTTTAAATTATCAAATATAAATAAATATGTCCTGGTCTTCCTATGGAGTGACAGTCCCATAGGTAAGACACCAGCCTAGCCATACACGGCGGGTGGCACCAACAGGCTCTCGTTCATCTCTCCTCTCTCCTAATTCAAGTCTAGTTCCAAAAAGTAAGGTAAACTGACCTAAAAATGGTCAAAAATTGACCAAACTGATCTGGAAAATTCTAGAATCAGTTTGCTTGGTTAGGAGCTCACTTTTTCCTATAAATAGAAGCCTCCCCCTTTGTTGAAGCTTAATAGTGTTTTATGCACTGTTACTCTACTCCTCCCAATAGCCAAGAATTGTGAATTTCTTAATAATTCACTAGTTTTTTACCATTCCCTCTTCTAAAGATTTGGTAGCCACTCTTGTTTGCAAACAAGAGTAGATCCCTCAAACCATCAAGCCAAAGGAAAGCTCCCAGAATTCATGTAAGTTAGAAATCTTATATTTTTCTTTATTCTTTGTAATAAAACAAAATTAACCAATATGCGTCTTTCTATGCATAGAACTTAAATCTAATGAAAATCACTCTTTTATAATAAAAAATAACCAATATGCATCTTTCTATGCATAGAATTTAAATCTAATGGAAATAACACTTTTAGAATAAATATATTTCTACTATGCATTTTTCTATGCATAAAATGAAAATGACACTTTTAGAATACACAAACAATAGGGATTATTCCTTTAGAATAATAAAAGATGAACCTTATTTCACAAAATTTTAGAAAATTTTGCCATAACCTCCTTTGTATGGCTGCCCTTTTTTTAAGTTTTCCTACTTTAATTTACTTAAAAATTAACCCCAATTGGTTTAAAGCATTCTAGACTAATCAATTTTCACTTTTAAAAGAGAACAATATGAAAAGTTTAATTCCACTTAACTAGGATAGAGAAGGGCTGATTTTAAGAATGAGAGAGGGGGAAAGCCTTTCCAACAAGGCATAGCATCCATTTACCATTTCAAACAAAACAAATATTAAAAAACCATTAAAAGTGTTACTTTCATCAAAATGGATTTTATGCATAAATAGATGCATAAAAGAATATTTTTTTAATTATAAAAGTGTTACTTTCATCAAAATGGATTTTTATGCATAAATAGATGCATAAAAGAATTTTTTTATGATAAAAGTGTTACTTTCATCAAAATGGATTTTTATGCATAAAATGATGCATAAAAGATTTTTTTTTATTGTAAAAGTGTTACTTTCACTAATATTGATTTTTATGCATAAATAGATGCATAAAAGAATTTTTTATTATTATAAAAGTGTTACTTTCACTAATATTGATTTTTTACATAAAATGATGCATAAAAGAATTTTTTTAATTATAAAAGTGTTACTTTCATCAATATTGATTTTTATGCATAAATAGATGCATAAAAGAATTTTTTTTATTATAAAAGTGTTACTCTCACTAATATTGATTTTTATGCATAAATAGATGCATAAAAGATTTTTTTTATTATAAAAGTGTTACTTTTACTAATATTGATTTTTATGCATAAAAGAATTTTTTTAATTATAAAAGTGTTACTTTCATCAATATTGATTTTTATGCATAAAATATAGTTTTTTTAATTATAAAAGTGTTACTTTCATCAATATTGATTTTTATGCATAAATAGATGCATAAAAGGATTTTCTTTTTTATAAAAGTGTTATTTCCATAGAAGTTGGATTTTATGCATAAATAGATGCATACAAAATTTTTTATATCAAAATAAGAGTTCACTTTAATCCTATGTTTAAATCCCATGAATATTGGAAAAATGAATAAGTAAATACTCAGTGAAGGAAAATTATACCGTTTCATATTCTCTAGGATGGTAATGAGAAAATTCAGAAAAACTATCGAAGTCAGAATTTTAGATAAATGACTAATTTATTCCTCATAGGAATTCGTGTTTAGTTTTGAATTCAGTAAAGTAGTAATTGAAATATTACCTTCGAGAAAGATAGTTCAGGGAGAATCTTTCCAGACTCAAACCCTGAATCAGACTATGACCAAGGCGTAACTCCTTCATCAGTTTCAAGAAATGACGATGTAACCAGTTCACTAATCTACACTCAAATCACCCACCGAATTTGAAACTAAGTTGAGACCTTTGATTTTGATCTGAGGATCAAGAATTCAGAATTCGAGGAATTCTGCTTGGGAATCCAGACCTGTGATCTAGAAGTCTTGGGATATGGAATTAAGATATACTCATTGTATTCAAAAGAAAATCAAAACTAAAAACTTGCATAGAAACCATGTTTTCTTAAAGGACTATCTTACGCCAGAATGCTGGAGGGAGCATTTGGTATATGTGTTTTTCTAAGGGAAGTTCGGTTGCAACAGCTGGCAGCGGGGAGTGTTCAAAGGACGGCTCACGTGGCAAAAACCTGCCCAGGTCTTGACCAGCCTGGGTATGGTGTAAAATGGTGTGCTTCTGGTACGATGGGCGAGGGCCGACGAAGCAGTCCCTGAGTGAAGTGCCAGGACACCTAAGGAGGATCCTGGAGGGTTCTGACCAGGTGATGCACGGGCTCACGGTGCTTAGGACACCCATGCTTATGTCATGGAGGATGTATATATGAATGATGATGAGAAAATTATTGTAATCTGTTACTGGATCTCGTTGTTGACATGCTGGTCTCAAAACAGAGAGTCCAGAGTGATACTATTTTGTGAGAAACAAGGATTTAATGGAAATTTTGAGTTATGACATCTGTAACTAGTAATGGATTGTTTTATAAATTAAAGTCTAAAGAGGAGTGTGTGAGTATCTGTATTCTAAAGAAAAAGTTAAGAAAGGCTTTCAATTATGGGTGGGTGAGTACTTGCCTGGTTCTACTACTCCAGTGGTGGTTGGGCGGTGGCTAACCCATGGGCCGGATAGGCTTAGAGTTTTAATAATAAAATTGATTAATAGGATTACACTTAGAGCTCGAGTAGTTAATTAAAAGCCTGAAGACTTCTCAAATGAATAGAACAATGGCTATGCCTGATTCAATTAGGAAAAAAGCATTGATCCCTTCAAGTTAAGTCTGTACCTAACAGTTTCCCTTCTATCTGGTTTATTCAGGTGAAGGTTAGTTCAATATCTTGACCTCGTTAGAAAAATTCGTTAAGAAAATATAAATGGTGGAATCGTCCCCGTTTTTCAGGCGACGTGGGAAATTTTCCCGGTTTGGGTTTTCGGAATGACCACCAGCCTAGTCTCGTGCGCCCGGACATTCGAGGGCGAGGCCCCAAGTGGGAAACCCTGCCCCGCGCAAGAGGAAGCTGCTTCCACTGTTACCATCCGGGAACCCGTGCATAGAGGGGGCAGTGGGATCTCACATCAAGTGTTAACAGTATAGCAATTTGTCAGCACAATCCACTAATCTCATAGTGATTTGCTGAAGTCATTATCATCATTCCAGTTATGAACATCATCTGAGGGACTCGTCCCATTCATCCTCATTGCGATTTTGTTCAGCTTATTACATTTCAACCAAAATTCAGGAATCATCATTTTTCAATTAGAATCCAAATCAATTCATCAATTCTCAACCAGAATTTTAAAATCATATCAACCACATTCGAATTCATCATCTGGATAGCAATTTAGCTTATAATTTCAAGATCTTATATTTACTCGTATATACTGCCAGTAAAGAGCTGCAGTTATACCCTTGGTATATACGGGTAGTCACGGTCCTTGGAATTATAAGATAAATACCATCATGTCTAGGCCTCAAGCAAGTCAGGGATTCCATATAATTGCGATACTTCTATCTAAAGACCCAATTACCAATTTATGAATTTCAGTATGAATAGCAATTTGTATGAATTTATCACACAATTTCAACCTTTTACTGCTACTTCAATTTTTGACATTTTTGGCTTCTCAGTTGATCCACTTTAGCCAATTTTGCTCTGATACCAGTTGTAAGGTCCCTGTCCCCACCGCGCAATGAATTTGGGGCCGCTAGCAGCGGAAGTAGCACTTCTTGCGCGAGCCAAGGTCCCTCACTCGGGGCCTCACCCACCACACAGATATCCGAACAAGAGACTAATCCATCGGTTCTTCCAAAACTGAACCCAGAAAAACTTCCCGTTGCCCGAAAAGCACGGGCGATTCCTCTAGGATAATTTTTTTCTCTAATGTAGTCAAAAAGTTTTAACTAATTGAACTGATCTGACCAAACCCGTAAGTCCCATAGTCAAATCAGGGAAAAATTGCACTTGGATCATACAAACCAACGCTTTTTTTCTCATTGAGAGGCACAGCCGCGTTGATTCTTTTCCATAGAATAATTTTTGTCCAGGATTTACTTCATCTAGCGTACCATAACATAATTGAGTCTCAATTTAGGGATCCATCAGTCCAGCCTAACCCTATCCAAGTCCCATGGGTTAGCCCACTGCCAACCACTGTAGTGATGGGATCCAATTAGGAATTTGGTTAGGTTTTGTCCGGGTACCAGGGAAAAGAGTTCCCAGGCCCCTAGCCGGATATTCATGCAAACTTAAAACTAGTCACACCACTTACACACCCAATATGAAATTGCCTTTTTTCACAGATTCAGCTGTCTTTAAAACAATCATTTAATGAAATCATAGTCACTGATCATAATCGTCCAAAAATTTCTGGTTGAATTCTAATTTTCGATCATTCTTTCGGCGGTGTACCTATGGCATCATTGGCAACCAGAACGCTACCACCTATCCACTCCGGTCATGGGATAAAGATATTCATATAGAACTCATTATCGGATATTAATTCATTCAGAACATCTCATTCATATCTTTAACACAATAATGGTCCATTAGACCAAAATTTCCATCTGAACAGTCCTACATGATGATTTCAATTATACAGATTTTTTTTTTTGTCATCCCTTAACTTGATCCACTGGATCAAGTGTTAACAGTAGCAATTTGTCAGTACAATCCACTAATCTCATAGTAATTTTCTGAAGTCATTATCATCATTCCAGTTATGAACATCATCATAGGGACTCGTCCCATTCATCCTCATTATGGTTTTGTTCAGCTTATTACATTTCAACCAAAATTCAATAATCATCAGTTTTCAATCAGAATCCAAATCAATTCACCAGAATTTTAAAATCATATCAATCACATTCAAATTCATCATCTGGATAGCATTTCTGCTTATAATTTCAAGATCTTAGATTTACTCGTATATACTGCCAGTAAAGAGCTGCAGTTATACCCTCGGTATATACGGGTAGTCACTCACGGTCCTTGGAACTATAAGGTAAATACCATCATGTCTAGGCCTCAAGCAAGTGAGGGATTCCATATAATTGCGATACTTCCATCTGAAGACCCAATTACCAATTTATGAATTTCAGTATGAATAGCAATTTGTATGAATTTATCACACAATTTCAACCTTTTACTGCTACTTCATCAATTTTTTATATTTTTGGCTTCTCATCAGTTGATCCACTTTAGCCAATTTTGCTCTGATACCAGCTTTAAGGTCCTTGTCCCCACCGCGCAACGAATTTGGGGTCGCTAGCAGCGGAAGTAGCACTTCTTGCACGAGCTAGGGTCCCTCACTCGGGGCCTCACCCATGGATATCCGAGAGAGACTAATCCATCGGTTCTTCCAAAATCGAACCCGGAAAAACTTCCCATTGCCAAGAAAGCACAGGCGATTCCTCAAGGATAATTTTTTTCTCTAACGTAGTCAATAAGTCTTAACTAGCTGAACTGATCTGACCAAACCCATAAGTCCCATAGTCAGATCAGGAAAAGATTACACTTGGATCATAGAGACCAACGCTTTTTTCCTCATTGAGAGGCACAGCTGTTGATTCTTTTCCATAGAACAATTTTTGTCCGAGATTTACTTCATCTAGCATACCATAATAGAATTGAGTCTAAATTTAGGGATCCATCAGTCCAGCCTAACCCCATCTAGTAGTCCCATGGGTTAGCCAACTGCCCAACCACTGCAGTGATGGGATCCAATTAGGAATTTGGTTAGGTTTTATCCCGGGTATACCAAGGAAAAGAGTTCCCAGGCCCCCTACTAGCTGGATATTCATGCAAACTTAAAACTAGTCACACCACTTACACACTCAATATAAAATTACCTTTTTCACAGATTTAGCTATCTTTAAAAAAATCATTTAATGAAATCATAGTCACTGATCATAATCCTCCAAAAAAATTTGGGTGGTTGAATTCTAATTTCCAATCATTCTTTCATCGATGTACCTGTGGCATCATTGGCAACCTGAACGCTCACCACCTATCCACTCATCGATGGTTCCTAGCTAATAGTACTCGGCAATATATTCACATAACAAAATGGAATCTCCATTGAAGATTAGCAAGATCAACCAACGGATCCATATAAAGAGCCATGGACTCATCCGTTGAGGACCAGCAAGGTCAATCAACCAGATCCATGCCCAAATTCAAAAAACAACTCTTACTCCTTGTTCCAATATCTTCCTCGACGCACGCATGGGTATCGTCGTCGATGACCCCCCAGAGCCCGAGCATCCTATGGTCATCAGCACCCTCTAGGATCCTATACAGGTGACCTAGCACTTCACTCATAGGCCGCTTCCTTGGTCCCTCATCCACCGTATACCGGAAGCTCACCATTTTAATCGTACCGAGGCTGGTCAAGACCTCGGCCGACCTTGCTACGGGAGACATCCTCCATTGACTCTCCGTCAGCTGTTGTAACTTTATCAGATTAGGTCTCCACCACGACCTCAATCATAAGACGGTCAATATTCTTCCCTAGCATTCTTGACATAAAACAGTCATTTAAAAACATGTCATCAATACAGTTTCTATAACGAACTCTCGTCTTTCCATAATGTTACATTATCAATCCACATTATTTTATCTGTATTCCCTTCATTCACATCACAATTCACATGACACCACAAATTCTCGTCCATCATATTCAATTACATCACATCCATTTACACCCATCACATCTCATTTATTCATATCCATCACATTCGTTCATTCATACCACCTCATACATTTTCATAACCATCCCATCACATACATTCTATCCACATTATATCACATCACTTCTGTCCACACCATATCTCATTCATACACATCCATCCAACCGTTCACCTGTACGACTATCCACATCATTCATGCATTCATATCTATCACTTCACATCCACATATATTAATGTCACATCACATCATTTTTCATCACATCACATTCCTTCGCATACACATCCATATCACATTCTTTTACATACATTCCCTCACATCCCATATCATTCATTTACATCCTGATTCACATGACATCACATCTCATCACATCTCTTCACCCCTATTCACATTACACATCTTTTCACCTCACATCTCATCACCTCTATTCTCATCACATCAATATATCCCTTCATTCACATCTATCTAATTCACATCACACATCTCTTCACATCTATTTACCTCACATCTCATCACCTCTATTCACATCACATCTATTTATCCCTTCATTCACATCTATCTGATTCTCATCACACATCTCTTCACATCTATTTACGTCACATCTCATCACCTCTATTCACGTCACATCTATTCATCCCTTCATTCACGTGGTCTATCTTATTCTCATCACACATCTCATCACATCTATTTACCTCACATCTCATCACCTCTATTCACGTCACATCTATTCATCCCTTCATTCACGTGGTCTATCTTATTCTCATCACACATCTCACACATCTATTTACCTCACATCTCATCATCTCTATTCACATCACATCTATTCATCCCTTCATTCTCACATCTATCTGATTCTCATCACACATCTATTTACCTCACATCTCATCATCTCTATTCACATCACATCTATTCATCCCTTCATTCACATCTATCTGATTGTCATCACACATCTATTTACCTCACATCTCTTTTTCTTCTTGAATTATCTTTCTCGAAAAGGGGATGATATTTCAATTAGTAATTTAGTGAATTTAACTGAATATTTCAACTTCGATAGATTTTTTGAATTTTCTCTTTACAAACCGAGTGAATATGAAATGATAGAATTTTTCCTCTCAGAGTATTTACTTATTCATTTATCAAATATTCCTGGAAATTAATTATCGAATTAAAAAGAATCTAATTTTGATATAAAAATTCTTTATGCATAAAATCAATTTAATAAGAATAATACTTTTAAAATAAAAAGATTTTCAATATGCATCTTTCTATGCATAGAATTTAAATCTAATGAAAATAACACTTTTATAATAAAAAATATCCAATATGCATCTTTCTATGCATAGAAATTGAATCTAATGAAAATAACACTTTTATAATAAAAAATATCCAATATGCATCTTTTTATGCATAGAAATTGAATCTAATGAAAATAACACTTTTATATTTTTTTTAAATATCCAATATGCATCTTTCTATGCATAGAATTTGAATGTAATGAAAATAACACTTTTATAATAAAATAAAATACTTTTATACATCTATTTATGCATAAAATAAGAATAACACTTTTAAAATAAAAAGAAATTCTTTTAGAATGCACAAACGGTGGGGGTTATTCTTTTTGAATAACATAAAGATAAAACTTATTTCCATAAAATTTAAGAAAATTTTACCATAGCCTCTTTTGTATGGCTGACCATCTCTCAATTTTTACATTCTAAATTTACTTTAAAATTTATCCCAAGATGAAATAAAGCACTCTAATCTAATCAATTTTTCACTTCTAAAGAGTAATCAATAGGAAAAGTTTAACTCAATTTAATTGTTACTTCTAAAATTTATCCCAAGATGAAATAAAGCACTCTAATCTAATCAATTTTTCACTTCTAAAGAGTAATCAATAGGAAAAGTTTAACTCAATTTAATTGTTACTCATTTTAGGATAAAGAAAGGCTGAAATTCTTAATGAAGAGAAGGGGGAAGCCTTTTCATCAAGGCTTATAATCCATAATCACATTAAAAAGCAAAGAATTCAGAAAATCATAGATTAGAATTTAAAAAAAGTAAAATTAAGAACTTACATGGAGTTTTGTGAGCTTTCCTTTGGCTTGAGGGATTGAGGGTTCTACTCTTGTTTGGATCAAGAGTGGCCACCAATTCTTTGTAGAGGAATTAGTCAAAAACAAGTGAATTATCAAGTGAATTCAATGTTTTTGGCTCTCGGGAGGAGTAGAGTAACAGTGCATAAACACTATTAAGCTTTTACAAAGGGGGAGGCTTCTATTTATAGAAAAAAGTGAGCCTCAAACCAAGCAAACTGATTCTAGAATTTTCCAGATCAGCTTGGTCAATTTTTGACCATTTTTGGGTCAATTCAGCTTACTTCTTGGAACTAGACTTGAATTAGGAGAGAGGAGAGATGAAATATCTCATTTTATTAATTTAAAATGGAAAGCAATGATGAGAAAAAAGACACCTCCTTGACGAGGGAGAATCCCCATTTTGAGGTGTCAAAAATCAATTTTTTAAACTATTTTCCTTGGTCCTTAGTCCACTCTTCATCTTATGTGAGTATTTACTCATTTTTGGGGGGGTTTTCTTTATTTCTTCAATTTATCTCTTTATTTCTTCAATTTTTGGGGGGGGTTCTTTATTTCTTCAATTTATCTCCTCCCTACATTTGGATTCATCTAATTGGTCCCTTAAAACCTTAATCCAAAATTTTTAAAAAATCTGGACCCTTAGGCTAAGGCCTTTTGAGCAGATAATAATTTATTTCTAATGCACCTTAGAAAATTCTTTTTAAAATTCTATTTTGGGGAACTTAGTTTAATAAGAAAGGATATTTTTCTATCCAAAGATATCTAAAAACTGAGTTATCTCTCTCTAGAACATTTTCTCTCTGTAGGCCAAACAGGTAGAAACAAGATCTTTTATTATTCTGAAAAGGGGATTGATTACAGGGGAAGAAACTAGACATCTTGAGGGGCTGGGGAGGAATCTTACATTCTCTCCTTGAAAAACGAGAGATGTCCTCATCTCGTAGGTGGAGTATGATCTCTTTCATCTTCTTCTTCTTCTTTAATTACTTCCATCGTTACTGCCTTGAAAGTGGACGGCCGATTTGGAAATATCTCTCTTTGCCTTCCCCTATTCTGAGGCGGAGGTCTTGCATTACTTTGGATTGAGACTGCGGGTTGGTTAGAGGGTCTACCTCTAGGATTTTCTTGATTTTGGCGGAAAGAAACCTGATTATTCAAGAAGGAAGGAGCTGGAGTCTCGAATCTTGATCCTTGATTTCCCTGCCCCGAAAACCTTGATCCAAAAGGTGTTGGGAAATCCATACTATGATGTCCAAATCCTTGATAGTTATAGCATTTCACTCCCTTGTTCAAGGGTGGAACTTCTGAAGTTGAATTCCAGGGGATGGAGTTTCGGAAAAAGGACATTTCTTCCATTTTGGAACTTCCCATATCCTGGGCTTGACCCTGATATCTTTTCGGCGGCGGAAGGTTGGAATCACCTTCTGGAATTAAAAACCTTTTGAAAGGTGATGGTGCTGCCTTCGGCAGGACTTTGACATCAAAGGCCTTGGTGAAATCCTTCGCCATCTGCACTACTTCAGCCATGGAAACTGGTTTGGCATTCTTCACGAGTATATTTAAAGGTTCGTTCAATTCCCGAATAAACATGGACATCAGCTATTCTTCATCCAACGGTGGCGAGAGTTTGAGGAGGAGAGCAAACGCTTGGTGATATAATTCAATAGTTCTGCTCCCTTGGGTTAACTCTAAGAATTCGTTCATATTTATTTCCAAAAAGCCGGGAGGACAGAACCTCGTTCTTAGGTAATTTTTGAGATCATTCCATGTCTGGGTATTCCGATCCAGGCAGTTTGTCTCGCAGTGGTTTCTCCATGCCACTCTGGCTGTTTCTACTATCTTCAGTCTTGCAAGAGCCATTTTGCTTTTCTCATTGTACCTGGTGACATTTCTCTCTCTAGGTTAAGATAAGGATAAACACATCAAAGGTGAGATCATAATTCATGGAAGGAAAGATGAAAGGCTCAGGAGAAGCAAGAATTTTTGCGAGTCTGGCAGCTCCAAACAAGAGGGCAATTCTTTGTTGGAAGAAAATCTTTCGACTTAGGATTATGTGAACGAAAACATATGGGGAATGTTGGTAAGGTTCATCCGTTCAAATTGGGCAATTTGGACGGAACATATTGAAGTAAAAGAATATAGCAATCACTTACAAGAGGATAAGACACATGGGATTTGCCTTTTGATAGATTAGGAGGAATTAATCATTATTAATAAGAAGAAATAATGGCCAAAAGTCTATTAAAATAGAGATACACAAATAATTGTAGTTTTAAATCCATATAGACTATACAAAAGAGGACTATATAGGTACGTAGAGCGTGAAGAGAGCTTCGTGTCTATATAAAAACTTTCAAAAATGGACAACCGAGCGAAAAGTTATGAGCATTTTACTACAAGACTATAAAACTACCAAAATTCGCCTAAAAATTAGCAACTTTGGGAGAAATTCTGATCATCAATGAAGTAAAGGATTGAGAAATTAGTTACATGAGTAGAAAGAGCATATAAAGAGCTTCCTAGACATATGATCAATTTTAGAAACCAATACCCAAGTGAGATGAGTAATTACCGGTTGAAATTTGGATATTAGACCACAAAGACTGCACTTCCCTCTCTTTGCATGAAACCTCAATTTTCACATAGCCTCTTGCCTTTCATCTCCTTCATGATTCAAGCTAGAGGGTAAGGGTTAACATTGCTCAGCGGACAATCATAAAGATTTACCTATGGTCCCCAAAGTCTTTCTGCATGCTCATTACCGCGCTAAAACCATTCGTACCTCCAAAGGAGGGTGGCAATAAGGCAAGGGCTACCTTGAAAAGTCACAGGCCCACCAAGATAATAACTCCTTATCCCACTTATCATGAATCATCAAAGAGGTCCAAAATTGGGTTAAGCATGAGGAGCTAATGCTAAATGAGATATTCACATGTAAAGAGAGTGTTTGAATAAGGGTTTGAAACATAAGAGAATGGCAATGACACAAAATGCTCAATTGAGGAGGCTTCATTCATTGATTTGAAAGGGAGAGGAGGGCTCCTTTTATAGGTGGAGAATCACCCTCTCTTCCATTGTTACAAATTACAACATAAAAATCTTCAACCCTTCAGTGACATAAGGGTAGATGTCACCATCAATTGTCCTCTTAGGCTAAGTCTTCTATTGATTATAAAATTGAAGACTTTTTGACTTTGAAAGTGTGATGAGATAATAGCCAAGTCTAAGTGGCATGTAGGTGGAGATCCCACTTACACATGGCAGAATTCTCCTCTTCCATGTAGGCATTCTAGAAGAATCTTTCCCAATTATGCACCTACACACACTCCTCCACATGCCTTCCACACTCCCCAACTTGTAGCCTTATGGTGAATACTATATTAATAATATAATTAAAATCCATGTGAGCATGAAGGCCCACTTTTATTTTCCACATCACTAGCCTATCTACCATACCAAAGTATTTATCAAGCATACTTGTGGCATTTACAATGTGTGCATCCTAAATCAAGTAAAACCATTATATTTGAAGATAGAATACTGTTATCAAGGTAGCCGCCAAGCCACCGCATCACCACGCCATTATTCCATTATGGGCGTCGCAATCTTCTTGGACAAGCTTCCACCTTATTACCATTGAGAAACCATCAAAATATGCACAAAATTGAAAATGAAAGATATCAATTTTTCATGTCACATCTTCTCCCCCCCAGCAGATCCTCCGTGCTTGTCTTGGGGGTCTGCTGGCCATTGTGCTCGAGGGTAAAATATCTTTAGCCGCCGGTACTCATTGGCACGTCCAGGAACCTCCTGGCCACTTGCATCCTCTAGAAGATAGGTGTTATTTTTGAACTTTTGCTTTATCCCCTGAAGGGGCCTTCCCAGCCTCGAAGAAGCTTCTTATCTAGCCGTTTCTCCACACGGCCCATCATACCTCATGACTAAGCTTCCTTGCTTGAGTTCTGGCTTCTTCTTCTTCTTCGTGAGAGTGTCATGCCTTGCCTTGTCCGTTGTTGTGCAGCCTTCAAATTTTGAAGTGCCATTGTTGTGCAGCCTCTCATCCAAGGTCTCCAGTTGTACTAGGCGTTGGGCATGTGTTTCTTCTTCATTATTCAAGTGTGCAAAAGATGTGCGAAGGCTTGTGATTTCCAATTCTATTGGAAAAATAGCCTCCATTCCATAAACTAACTGAAAAGGTGTTAAACCAAGAGAGAGTTTGTGAGTTGTCCTATAGGCCCATAGGACCTCTAGCAAATGCACATCCCACTTTCTCTTCATAGTATCCACTAGCTTAGACAAAGATCCACAAAGTAGTCCATTAGTTTTTTCTACTAAACCATTACATTGGGGATAATAGGAAGTTGACACAGCATGCTTTATTTTTTATTTTTGCACCAAAGCTGCATTCAAGTCATTCCTGAACCTCCTCCCATCCGTAAGGATTTCTAATGGACACCCAAATCGGGCACATATGTATTCCCTGAGAAAGGATGCCACAGCCACTGCTTTATTATTGACCATGGCCTTTGCTTCTGCCCACCTTGTTGCATAATCTGTGGCCACCAATATGTAATACTTTCCATGTGAGGAACAAGGAAGTGGGCCCACAAAATCTAATCCCCACCTTTCAAATGGACCATATGCTGGGATAAGGTTTAAGGGTCCGGGAACCAATTGCTTATGCCCATATGCCTGGCATACTTCACAACTTCTGCAGACATCTTTGCTGAGTCGAGGCCAATAATAACCTGTGTTGTTAAGGATCCTCCGAGTTGTGCTGGCCGAGGCAAAGTGACCTGAACATTCATGACATAATTCCATAATCCTTTTAGATTCTTCCAGGCTCACTACCCTCCTGAGAATCTTATCCTTACCTTGCTTGTAAAGAACATCCCCTAGAATTGTGTAAGGATGAGCTTTCTTGGTGGGCCTTTGCTTCTGTTGGAGGATTCAATCCAGGAGGGAAGTATCCTGTATCTAAATAGTGTTGAACATCTTGGAGCTTAGGCCAACCTGTATCCATTAATGCAAGAGTAGCTACTTTGAAAGAAGCCAAGGTTTTAGTAGCCAATTCATCAGCCTTTTGAAGATATGGTGTGGACAGAAGTGATGTGATATAATGTGGATAGAATGTATGTGATGGGATGGTTATAAAAATGTATGAGGTGGTATGAATGAACAAATGTGATGGATATGAATGAATGAGATGTGATGGGTGTAAATGGATGTGATGTAATTGAATATGATGGACGAGAATTGATGTGGTGTCATGTGAATTGTGATGTGAATGATTATGATGTGATGAGAAAGGGAATACATATGAAATAATGTGGATTGATAATGTAACAATGTGGAAAGACGAGAGTTCGTTGTTATAGAAACTGTATTTATGACATGTTTTTAAATGACTTTTTTATGTCAAGAATGCTGGGGAAGCATATTGACCGTCTTGTTTATTGAGGTCGTGGAGACCTAATCTGATAAAGTTACAACAGCTAACGGAGAGTCAATAAAGGACGTCTCACGTAGCAAGATCAGCCGAGATCTTGACCAGCCTCGGTTCGATTAAAATGGTGAGCTTCTGGTACAGTGGGTGAGGGACCAAGGAAGTGGCCTATGAGTGAAGTGCTAGGTCACTTACGAAGAATCCTAGAGAGTGCTGACCATACAGTGCTCGGGCTTTGGGTCGCCAACGATACCCATTCGTGCATCGAGGAAGATATTGGAACAAGGAGTAAGAGTTGTTTTCTGAATTCGGACATGGATCTGGTTGATTGACCTTGCTGGTCCTCAACGGATGAGTCCATGGCTCTTTTATATGGATCCGTTGGTTGATCTTGCTGATCTTCAACGGAGATTCCATTTTGTTACGTGAATATAGAAGCCTCCCCCTTTGTAAAAGCTTAATAGTGTTTATGCACTGTTACTCTACTCCTCCCCAAAGCCAAAAACATTGAATTAACTTGATAATTCACTTGTTTTTGACTAATTCCTCTACAAAGAATTGGTGGCCACTCTTGTTCCAAAAAAAGAGTAGAACCCTCAATCCCTCAAGCCAAATGAAAGCTCACAAAATTTCATGTAAGTTATTAATTCTACTTTTTTTTAATTCTAATCTACGATTTTCTGAATTCTTTGCTTTTTAATGTGATTATGGATTATAAGCCTTGATGAAAAGGCTTCCCCCTTCTCTTCATTAAGAATATCAGCCTTTCTTTATCCTAAAATGAGTAACAATTAAATTGAGTTAAACTTTTCCTATTGAGTTAAACTTTTCCTAAAATGAGTAACAATTAAATTGAGTTAAACTTTTCCTATTCATTACTCTTTAGAAGTAAAAATTTAATTAGATTAGAGTGCTTTATTTCATCTTGGGATAAATTTTAAAGTAGATTTAGAATGTAAAAATTGAGAGATGGTCAGCCATACAAAGAAGTTATGGAAAAATTTTCTTAAATTTTGTAGAAATAAGTTTTATCTTTATGTTATTCAAAAAGAATAATCCCCACTGTTTGTGCATTCTAAAAGAAATTCTTTTTATTTTAAAAGTGTTATTCCTATTTTATGCATAAATAGATGTATAAAAGGATTTTCTTTTATTATAAAAGTGTTATTTTCATTAGATTCAAACTCTATGCATAGAAAGATGCATATTGGATATTTTTTTAATTATAAAAGTGTTATTTTCATTAGATTCAATTTCTATGCATAGAAAGATGCATATTGGATATTTTTTATTATAAAAGTGTTATTTTCATTAGATTCAAATTCTATGCATAGAAAGATGCATATTGGATATTTTTTTAATTATAAAAGTGTTATTTTCATTAGATTCAATCTCTATGCGTAGAAAGATGCATATTGGATATTTTTTTATTATAAAAGTGTTATTTTCATTAGATTCAATTTCTACGCATAGAAAGATGCATAGTGGATATTTTTTTATTATAAAAGTGTTATTTTCATTAGATTCAATTTCTAAGCATAGAAAGATGCATATTGGATATTTTTTTATTATAAAAGTGTTATTTTCATTACATTCAACTTCTATGCATAGAAAGATGCATATTGGATATTTTTTATTATAAAAGTGTTATTTTCATTAGATTCAATTTCTAAGCATGGAAAGATGCATATTGGATATTTTTTTTATTATAAAAGTGTTATTTTTATTAGATTCAACTTATATGCATAGAAAGATGCATATTGGATATTTTTTTATTATAAAAGTGTTATTTTCATTAGATTCAATTTTTATGCATAGAAAGATGCATATTGGATATTTTTTATTATAAAAGTGTTATTTTCATTAGATTTAAATTCTATGCATAGAAAGATGCATATTGGAAATCTTTTTTTTAAAGTATTATTCCTATAAAATTTATTTTATGCATAAATAGATGCATAAAGAATTTTTATATCAAAATTAGATTCTCTTTAATTCTATGTTTAATTTCCATGAATATTTGATAAATGAATAAGTAAATACTTTGAGGGAAAATTCTATCATTTCATATTCACTCGGTTTGTAAAGAGAAAATTCTGAAGATCTATCGAAGTCAAAATATTTAGATAAATAATTAATTTATTCCTCATCGGAATTTGTTATTAATATAGAAATCAGTTAAGTGAATATTCAATGAATGAAATTCACTAAATTAGTAATTGAAATATCACCCCCTTTTCAAGAAAGATGATTCAGAAAGAAAAAGAGATGTGAGGTAAATAGATGTGAAGAGATGTGTGATGAGAATCAGATAGATGTGAATGAAGGGATGAATAGATGTGATGTGAATAGAGATGATGAGATGTGAGGTAAATAGATGTCAAGGATAGATGTGAATGAAGGGATGAATAGATGTGATGTGAATAGAGATGATGAGATGTGAGGTAAATAGATGTGAAGAGATGTGTAATTGGATCCCATCACTACAGTGGTTGGGCAGTTGGCTAACCCATGGGGCTGGATGGAGTTAGGTTGGACTGATGGATCCCTAAATTGAGACTCAATTCTGTTATGGTAAGCTAGATGAAGTAAATCCCGAAAAAAAATTGCTCTATGGAAAAGAATCAACGGTTGTGCTTCTCAATGAGGAAAAAAGTGTTGGTCTCTATGATCCAAGTGCAATCTTTCCATGATCTAACTATGGGACTTACGGGTTTGGTCAGATCAGTTCAGTTAGTTAAGACTTTTTGACTACGTTAGAGAAAAAAATTATCTTGGAGGAATCGCCCGTGCTTTCCGGGCAATGGGAAGTTTTTCTGGGCTCGCTTTTGGAAGAACCGATGGATTAGTCTCTTGTTCGGATATCCGTGGGTGAGGCCCCAAGTGAGGGACCCTGGCCCGCGCAAGAAGTGCTACTTCCGCTGCTAGCGGCCCCAAATTCGTTGCGCGGTGGGAACAGGCACCTTACAGTTGGTATCAGAGCAAAATTGGCTAAAGTGGATCAACTGAGAAGCCAAAAATGTCAAAAAGTAATGAAGTAGCAGTAAAAGGTTGAAATTGTGTGATAAATTCATACAAATTGTTATTCAGACTGAAATTCATAAATTGGTAATTGGGTCTTCAGATGGAAGTAGCGCAATTATATGGAATCCCTGACTTGCTTGAGGCCTAGACATGATGGTATTTACCTTATAATTCCAAGAACCATGACTTGCTTGAGGCCTAGACATGATGGTATTTACCTTATAATTCCAAGGACCGTGACTACCCGTATATACCGAGGATATAATTGCGGCTCTTTACTGGCAGTGTATACGAGTAAATCTAAGATCTTGAAATTATAAGCAAAAACGCTATCCAGATGATGAATTTGAATGTGGTTGATATGATTTTAAAATTCTGGTTGAGAACTAATCAATTGATTTGGATTCTGATTGAAAAATGATGATTCCTGAATTTTGGTTGAAATGTAATAAGCTGAACAAAATCATAATGAGGATGAATGGGACGAGTCCCTGTGATGATGTTTATAACTGGAATGACGATAATGACTTCAGCAAATCACTATGAGATTAGTGGATTGTGATGACAAATTGCTACTATTAACACTTGACCCATTTGATCAAGATAAGGGATGACCAAAAAAAAAATCTATATAATTGAAATCCCCATGGAGGACTATTCATATGGAAATTTCGGTTTAATGGACCATTATTGTGTTAAAGATATGAATGAGATGTTTTGAATGAATTGCTATCTGATAATGAGTTCTATATGAATATCTTTATCCCATGATTCTGTGAGGAACTGACCAATCTAAAGAACCCCAGAATCGGTTGAATCTAAAATCAGATTTGAATCATAAATAAAGGGAACAAGAAGAAGAAGATGAAAGAGATCATATTCCACCTGCGAGATGAGGACATCTCACGTTTTTCAAGTGGGAGAGAATGTAAGATTTCTCCCCAGCCCCTCAAGATGTCCAGTTTCTTCAATTCTCTTTTCAGAATAATAAAAGATCTTATTACTACCTGTTTTGGCCTAGAGAGAGAAAATATTCTAGAGAGAGATAACTCAGTTTTTAGATATCTTTGGATGGAAAAATATCCTTGCTTATTAAACTAAATTCCCCCGAAACAGAAGTTTAAAAAGAATTTCCTAAGGTGCATTAGAAATAAATTATAATCTACTCAAAAGGCCTAAGGGTCCAAATTATAATCTACTCAAAAGGCCTAAGGGTCCAAATTTTTTTAAAAATTTGGATTAAGATTTTGAGGGACCAATTAGATTAATCCAAATGTAGGGAGGAGATAAATTGAAGAAATAAAGAAAAACCCCCCCAAAAATGAGTAAATACTCACATAAGATGAGAGTGGACTAAGGACCAAGGAAAATAGTTAAAATTTTGATTTTTGACACCTCAAAATGGGGATTCCCCCTTGTGAAGGAGGTTCCTTTTTTCTCATCATTGCTTTCCATTTTAAATCAATAAAATGAGATATTTCATCTCTCCTCTCTCCTAATTCAAGTCTAGTTTCAAAAAGTAAGCTCAACTGACCCAAAAATGGTCAAAACTTGACTAAACTAAATTGGAAAATTCTAGAATCAGTTTGCTTGGTTTGAGACTCACTTTTTCCTATAAATAGAAGCCTCCCTCTTTGTAAAAGCTTAATAGTGTTTATGCATTGTTACTCTACTCCTCCAAGAGCCAAAAACATTAAATTCACTTGATAATTCACTTGTTTTTGACTAATTCCTCTACAGAGAATTGGTGGCCACTCTTGATCCAAACAAGAGTAGAACCCTCAATCCCTCAAGCCAAATGAAAGCTCACAAAATTCCATGTAAGTTATTAATTCTACTTTTTTTTAATTCTAATCTATGATTTTCTGAATTCTTTGCTTTTTAATGTGATTATGGATTATAAGCCTTGATGAAAAGGCTTCCCCCTTCTCTTCATTAAGAACTTCAGCCTTTCTTTATCCTAAAATGAGTAACAATTTAATTGAGTTAAACTTTTTCTAAAATGAGTAACAATTAAATTGAGTTAAACTTTTCCTATTCATTACTCTTTAGAAGTGAAAATTTAATTAGATTAGAGTGCTTTATTACATCTTGGGATAAATTTTAAAGTAAATTCAGAATGTAAAAATTGAGAGATGGTCAGCCATACAAAGGAGGTTATGGTGGCAAAATGTCCTTAAATTTTATGGAAATAAGTTTTATCTTTATGTTATTCAGAAAGAATAATCCCCACCGTTTGTGCATTCTAAAAGAAATTCCTTTTATTTTAAAAGTGTTATTCCTATTTTATGCATAAATAGATGTATAAAAGGATTTTCTTTTATTATAAAAGTGTTATTTTCAATAGATTCAAATTCTATGCATAGAAAGATGCATATTGGATATTTTTTTAATTATAAAAGTGTTATTTTCATTAGATTCAATTTCTATGCATAGAAAGATGCATATTGGATATTTTTTTATTATAAAAGTGTTATTTTCATTAGATTCAATTTCTATGTATAGAAAGATGCATATTGGATATTTTTTTATTATAAAAGTGTTATTTTCATTAGATTCAATTTCTATGCATAGAAAGATGCATATTGGATATTTTTTATTATAAAAGTGTTATTTTCATTAGATTCAATTTCCATGCATAGAAAGATGCATATTCGATTTTTTTTATTATAAAAGTGTTATTTTTATTAGATTTAAATTCTATGCATAGAAAGATGCATATTGGAAATCTTTTTATTTTAAAAGTATTATTCCTATTAAATTGATTTTATGCATAAATAGATGCATAAAGAATTTTTATATCAAAATTAGATTCTCTTTAATTATATGTTTAATTTCCATGAATATTTGATAAATGAATAAGTAAATACTCTGAGAGAGAAAATTCTATCATTTCATATTCACTCGGTTTGTAAAGAGAAAATTCAAGAAATCTATCGAAGTCGAAATATTCAGATAAATGATTAATTTATTCCTCATCGAAATTCGTGATTAATATAGAAATCAGTAACGTGAATATTCAATGAATGAAATTCACTAAATTAGTAATTGAAATATCACCCCCTTTTCGAGAAAGATAATTCAGGAAGAAAAACAGATGTGAGGTAAATAGATTTGAAAAGATATGTGATGAGAATCAGATAGATGTGAATGAAGGGATGAATAGATGTGATGTGAATAGAGATGATGAGATGTGAGGTAAATAGATGTGAAGAGATGTGTGATGAGAATCAGATAGATGTGAATGAAGGGATGAATAGATGTGATGTGAATAGAGATGATGAGATGTGAGGTAAATAGATGTGAAGAGATGTGTGATGAGAATCACGTAGATGTGAATGAAGGGATGAATAGATGTGACGTGAATAGAGGTGATGAGATGTGAGGTAAATAGATGTGAAGAGATGTGTGATGAGAATCAGATAGATGTGAATGAAGGGATGAATAGATGTGATGTGAATAGAGGTGATAGATGTGAATGAAGGGATGAATAGATGTGATGTGAATAGAGGTAAATAGATGTGAAGAGATGTGTGATGTGAATCACATAGATGTGAATGAAGGGATGCATAGATGTGATGAGAATGGAGATGATGTGAATGAAGGGATGCATAGATGTGATGAGAATGGAGATGATGTGAATGAAGGGATGCATAGATGTGAATCAAATAGATGTGAATCGAAGAGATGTGTGATGTGAATCAAATAGATGTGAATGAAGGGATGCATAGATGTGATGAGAATAGAGGTGATGAGATGTGAGGTGAATAGATGTGATGAGATGTGTGATGTGAATAGGGGTGAAGAGATGTGAGGAGAATAGATGTGATGAAATGTGATGTCATGTGAATCAGGGTGTAAATGAATGATATGGAATGTGAGTGAATGTATGTAAAAGAATGTGATGTGGATGTGTATGCAAAGGAATGTGATGTGATGAAAAATGATGTGATGTGACATTAATATATGTGGATGTGAAGTGATAGATATAAATGTATAAATAGATGTGGGTAGTCGTACAGGTAAATGATTGGATGGATGTGTATGAATGAGATATGGTGTGGACAGAAGTGATGTGATATAATGTGGATAGAATGTATGTGATGGGATGGTTATGAAAATGTATGAGGTGGTATGAATGAACGAATGTGATGGACATGAATGAATGAGATGTGATGGGTGTAAATGGATGTAATGTAATTGAATATGATGGACGAGAATTGATGTGGTGTCATGTGAATTGTGATGTGAATGATTATGATGTGATGAGAAAGGGAATACAGATGAAATAATGTGGATTGATAATGTAACAATGTGGAAAGACGAGATTTTGTTATAGAAATTGTATTTATGACACGTTTTTAAATGATTGTTTTATGTCAAGAATGTTGGGGAAGCATATTAACCGTCTTGTGATTGAGGTCGTGTGGAGACCTAATCTGATAAAGTTGAAACAGCTGACAGAGAGTCAATGGAGGACGTCTCGCGTAGCAAGGTCGGCCGAGGTCTTGACCAGCCTCGGTCGATGAAAATGGTGAGCTTCCGGTACAGCGGATGAGGGACCAAGGAAGTGGCCTATGAGTGAAGTGCTAGGTCACCTACGAAGGATCCTAGAGGTTGTTGACCATACGGTGCTCGGGCTCTAAGTCACCGACGATACCCATGCATGCGTCGAGGAAGATATTGGAACAAGCACTAAGAGTTGTTTTTTGAATTCGGGCATGGATCTAGTTGATTGACCTTGCTGGTCCTCAATGGATGAGTCCATGGCTCTTTTATATGGATCCGCTGGTTGATCTTGTTGATCTTCAACGGAGATTCCATTTTGTTATGTGAATATATTGCCGAGTACTATGAGCTAGGAACCATCGAAAAGACCCCTGAGTGGACAGGTGGTGAGCGTTCTGGTTTGCCAATGATGCCATAGGTACACCGATGAAAGAATGATTGGAAATTAGAATTCAACCAAAAAATTTTGGAGGATTATGATCAATGACTATGATTTCATTAAATGATTGTTTTAAAGACAGCTGAATCTGTGAAAAAGGCAATTTTATATTGGGTGTGTAAGTGGTGTGACTAGTTTTAAGTTTGCATGAATATCCGGCTAGTTTTAAGTTTGCATGAATATCCGGCTAGGGGGCCTGGGAACTCTTTTCCCTGGTACCCGGGACAAAACCTAACCAAATTCCTAATTTGATCCCATCACTACAGTGGTTGGGTGGTTGGCTTGGGTGGTTGGCTAACCCATGGGACTGGATGGGGTTAGGCTAGACTGATGGATCCCTAAATTGAGACTCAATTCTGTTATGGTATGCTAGATGAAGTAAATCCCGGAAAAAAATTGTTCTATGGAAAAGAATCAACGGCCGTGCCTCTCAATGAGGAAAAAAGTGTTGGTCTCTATGATCCAAGTGCAATCTTTCCCTGATCTGACTATGGGACTTACGAGTTTGGTCAGATCAGTTCAGTTAGTTAAGACTTTTTGACTACGTTAGAGAAAAAAATTATCCTAGAGGAATCGCCCGTGCTTTCCGAGCAATGGGAAGTTTTCCCGAGTTTGGTTTTGGAAGAACCGATGGATTAGTCTCTTGTACGGATATCCATAGGTGAGGCCCTGAGTGAGGGACCCGGGCCCGCACAAGAAGTGCTACTTCCGCTGCTAGCGGTCCCAAATTCGTTACACGGTGGGGACAAGGACCTTAAAAAGTTGAGGAGTACTTTAATGAGTATGCTTAAGCTTAGAGAGTGTTCCTCTAGTGATCACATGTTTCAACTCACATGTCTGTGGTGTTATGAGTGAAATGTCTTTGGTGCCATTAGAAATGGGAGTCCTACAATTGGTCCTACATTAGAAATGGGAGTCCTACAATTGGTCATATGACATCAGTTCAAACATTGGCCCATGCCATTGCTAGATAGCCTACATGGTTCTCTTAGAATCACACAAAACTTTACAACTATGTCATCTTCCTTTTGCAGCATAGATTGAGCTATCCATGAAGAACCATGAAATAACTATATCATCCTTACAATGCACAAGATTGTTATGGCTCACCCTAACCCTCCTTGAAACATCCATGAAGTACATCACTTGGGACTTCATCCTAACTTAGCATCACATGCTCATAAAGCGAAAATAGCCCATAAGTATTACATAGGACCATTACGGGCACACGTCCAAGTTGTAGATTTGGACACCATTGCTTCATATCTTGTATGTATGACATGTTGGTGTATCTACCTTGACTCCTTGATATAATATAATGGTATTAGCCCTTTTTAACCCTAAGAATGGGTTAACAAAGATTAAACCCTTCATCAAGAACATGAGAATCTTTCCATTCCATCTCAAAGTACACATGGTTCTCCACACAAGACCATGTTACTATTTGCATACTTGCATTGTGACCAAATAATTGTGCTATTCTTGGCACACAAATAAAACTCCATGTTTGCAAGCACGAGATTGTGATGCATGCAAGAAAATATCCCTTCCATGGTGGATGGGAATTATCACTCCATGGAAGTTGAGGGGGCTTCTTAAAGGTGCTTACTCTCTGACTTGTTTTTCATTATAAATATTTTGTGAGCTAAAGAGACCATCTTTTTTTATGTGATTCAATCTAGAGAGATTCATTAGCTTCAATAGATCACTGCTAATTCACAATCAAACTAGAAGCCTAATCACATGAAAGTTAAATCAGACACAAGGACTTCAAAAACACAAAGATTGTTCGATTCACATAGGTTTTTTGAAATAATTTAGTGACAAAGACTTCACATAGATAGAGGAAGAATTAAGTCAAAAACAAATTATTGAGTAACTTACATTGTAGCTGGAGATAGTAACTCCACATAGACAGTGGGAGAGGAACTTACATGGTAGCTAGTGTTCGATTAGCAATGCGAATTGAGTAATTTTTTCTCGTTTTCTACATGTCTTTGTTTATACATTTTTAGCGTCTTCTTGAATGCATGGTATTCAAAATATGTATTTGTTATGAGTAAGAAAGGTCGTGGGTGCACATCACATTATGAGTACCAACGTCATGGGTGCAATTTTGAGATACGTGTATGGATATTTATTATCACTCACCCAGTGACAATATGAATTCCCCATCCCAAAAAATTTAGAAAAACAAAATGAAATTTTTATTTTTATTTTTATTTTTATTTCTAATAAAATTTAAAACATGTCACTGCTTATGTTTTTCTCATGTCACTAATAAAATGGGTTCACTTAGCTTGTCAAAGGGTAGTAGATATTTTACAAAGTCATATTGCTCTATGAACTTGAACGATCATGTGAAAACATGGAGGTTGAAATTCCAAGACCTAACCATAAGCAAAAAAAGATTTTGCAGGTGCGTCAAAGTGAAGTAGCAAAAGGTTCATCTACTATTGCTCAGGGTTTATTCAAGCTTGGAGAAACCGACATTGAAGATCATCCTCTTGTTAAATAAGGGGAAGTGACAGAAGGAGATAACATAGAAGGTAAGGAAGGGAACAGCGGTAAGAGAGAAGGGGAAGGGGATACGGAAGAAGAGAAAGAAGGGGATGGGGATGGGGAAGAAGAGATGGAAGGAGTTAATATTGAAGGGGATGATGAAGGGAGTGAAGAAGGTAATGACAAGGGGGATGAAGAAGAGACTGTAGAAGGTGTTGAAGGGGAAATCAGAAAGGTGAGGAATTTGTTGAAGAATCAAGTGCTCAACAAGAAAGTGCACAGGAGACAAATGTGCCAAAAACTACGGATAAGAGGAAGATAGAGATATTTGGTAAGCTCTTGAAAACTAGTACACCTCAAGGTTTCCTAGAGAGAATTAGGGTGAATTTTACGACACCACCTCCAAAAATCCCTCTATGTAGGCTCATTTTGACGATAAAAAAATTAAGTCCATCAATAGAGAAAAATCTATTAAGGTCTTTTATGAAGATGGGTGGTTACTTGGAAAGTAAGGGGTCCTTCATTGTTTCCATCCTTGATTTAGAGGGGGAGGAGACACCCCTGACAGATGAGAGGAGGGAGTCTTGGAGTGATGCATGGAAGACTATGAGTGATAGGTTTGAGGAACTCTTAAACACAAATGCAAAGTGGGGTCCATACCTTAGGGGCAAAATGATCCACATACTTGATGGAAACAATTTCCACAAAGCATTCATGGATTGCATTAAAAGAGGTGAGCATTATATTATAATTGTTTATGTCGATGATAAAATCTTGTTTTTTACTTATTTATAATTGTGTACTTGATGCTGCAGAATAACAAAATGATTTGTCGATGCACTTCAGTGTTGTTTGTGATTTTGTTTTGTTTGAGAACAATGGTGTTGGGGAACCCTTGTCTTCTCTCACCCAATTGAACAAGTAAGAAATTTCTCTCCCCCGATTAAACTTATTTATTCTCTCATCTGATTGACCAATGTGCATTTTGGGTCGTTGATTGAAACGTTGTCTTGTGTGGTAGGATCAATGAGTTTGGGTATGTTCCCAACACATTTAGAGATAAGCTTTTTTAGATTATGAAACTTGGGGAATTAGACCTTACTACTCTTATTGGCTAAATTTGATGGAGAAGATAATAAATGGATTGAAGTAGAGTTGATTGAAGATAATAAATGGATTGAAGTAGAGTTGATCAAGATAGTTGATGCACGAGCAAAAAATGGTTGGTACAAGATTCCAATTCAAATACTCACACAACTTGTTTTCAAGGTAATTTCCTACTCGTAACTTGCATTTCTAAAAATGTCAGATTACATATATGTCTTCCATTTGCAAAGTGAAAACATGAACTTACGTTAATTGTTCTTGTTTTATTATATTATGTTTTCTATCAAAGGATGAAATGGAATAAAAATGGATGAAAAGACAAAGGGCATGGATGATGAGGCTAGACAAAAGGTCATAAGAGAGGTGGAGGTGTTGTATAGAGGAAAAGCATGGAAGTATGTGAGGCTTGAAGATTCTTGCAATGGTGAGTGTTACTAGCATGCTATCCTTTCTTTGCCTTGGCATGAGCCAAGAAAATACATTACCACAGAGGAAAAATTGAACATGATTTGCTGCTACCTGCATTAAAGATGAAGATAAATCCTATCTTATGGGGATGCTTGACAATTCCCAATCTCTTATATGCACCTTGGAGTACTTACCTAATTACAAGAGGAAGATACGAGATTGGTTGCACATGTTTGTTTATTGCTTCAAATTTCCTAATTGGGGGTATCTTTGTTGCATGACATACATAATGCAGATAGAGTGAGACTTCCTAATGACAATGTGTACACAGAGTATATCATGACTGTAGGGTCCCTATCCCCACCGTGCAACGAATTCAGGGGTGCTAGTAGTGGAAGTAGCACTTCTTGTGCGGGGCAGGGTCCTACACTCGGGGCCTCACCCAACGGATATCCGGACAAGAGACTAATCCATCAGTTCTTCCAAAACCGAACCCGGAAAAACTTCCCTTGCCCGGAAAGCACGGGCGATTCCTCCAAGATAACTTTTCTCTAACGTAGTCAAAAGCCTTAACTAATTGAACTGATCTGACCGAACCCGTAAGTCCCATAGTCACAGATCAGGGAAAAGATTGTACTTGGATCATAGAGACCAATGCTTTTTTCTTCATTGAGAGGCACAGTCCTTGATTCTTTTCCATAGAACAATTTTTGTCCGGGATTTACTTCATCTATCGAACCAGAACAGAATTGAGCCTCAATTTAGAGATCCATCAGTCCAGCCTATAGTCCCATGGGTTAGCCAACCGCCCAACCACTGTAGTGATGGGATCCAATTAAGAATTTGGTTAGGTTGTCCCAGGTACCAGGGAAAAGAGTTCCTAGGCCCCCTAGCCGGATATTCATGCAAACTTAAAACTAGTCACACCACTTACACACACAATATGAAATTGCCTTTTTCATAGATTCAACAGTCTTTAAAACAATCATTTAATGAAACCATATTGTCACTGATCATAATCCTCTAATTATCCAGTTGAGTCCTTATTTCCAAACATTCCTTCATCGGTGTACCTATGGCATCATTGGCAACCAGAACGCTCACCCCCTGTCCACTCATGGGCCTTTTCGATAGTTCCTACCTCATAGTAACCGGCAAGTATTCACTTTAACAAATATGGAGTCTCCGTTGAAGATCAGCAAGATCAACCAACAGATCCATATAAAAGAGCCATGGACTCATCCTTTGAGGACCAGCAAGGTCAATCAACCAGATCCATGCCCGAATTCAGAAAACAACTCTTACTCCTTGTTCCAATATCTTCCCCGACGTACGTGTGGGTATCTTCAGTGACCCAGAGCCCGAGCACTGTGTATGGTCAGCACCCTCTAGGATCCTTCACAGGTCACCTAGCGCTTCACTCATAGGCCGCTTCCTTGGTCCCTCATACCGAATGCTCACCATTTAAATCAAACCGAGGCTGGTCAAGACCTCGGCCGACCTTGCTACGCGAGACGTCCTCCGTTGACTCTCCGTTCAACAGTTGCAACTTTAACAGATAGGTCTCCACCCACGACCTCATTCACAAGACAGTCAAAATGCTTCCCCAGTATTCTTCACATAAAACAGTCATTTAAAAACAGATTTCACATACAAATACAGTTCCAACAATATTTCCATCTTTTCTTATCACTCCACATCCTTTCACATTAGTTCCCATCTTTTCTCATCTTCCCATAATTTTTTTTTCTTCATCGATCCTATCACATCACATCATTCCCACATAAATCACATCCAATCGCATCATCCACATCATCCATACATCCATCCACATCAATACACACATCAATCCACATCATCCATACAGCCATCCACATCAATCCACATTATCCACACATCAATCCACATCATCCATACATCCATTCACGTCAATCCACATTATCCACACATCAATCCACATCATCCATGCATCCATTCACGTCAATCCACATTACCCACACATCAATCCACATCATCCATATATCCATGCACATCATCCACATCAATCCACATCATCCATACATCCATCCACATCAATCCACATTATCCACACATCAATCCACATCATCCATACATCCATTCACGTCAATCCACATTATCCACACATCAATCCACATCATCCATACATCCATTCACGTCAATCCACATTACCCACACATCAATCCACATCATCCACATATCCATCCACATCAATCCACATCATCCATACATCCATCCACATCAATCCACATTATCCACACATCATCCATACATCCATTCACGTCAATCCACATTATCCACACATCAATCCACATCATCCATACATCCATTCACGTCAATCCACATTACCCACACATCAATCCACATCATCCATACATCCATCCACATCAATCCACATTATCCACACATCAATCCACATCATCCATACATCCATTCACGTCAATCCACATTATCCACACATCAATCCACATCATCCATACATCCATTCACGTCAATCCACATTACCCACACATCAATCCACATCATCCATATATCCATCCACATCAATCCACATTATCCACACATCAATCCACATCATCCATACATCCATTCACGTCAATCCACATTATCCACACATCAATCCACATCTTTCATACATCCATCCACATCAATCCACACGCCAATCCACACCATCCATAAATCCATTCACGTCAATCCACATTATCCACACATCAATCCACATCATTCATACATCCATTCATGTCAATCCACATTACCCACACATCAATCCACATCATCCATATATCCATCCACGTCAATCCACATTCATTTCATAAGTATTCCCATTCTCATCTAAACACATCTTTTTCTATCTCATCACTTATTTCCTCATTTATCCTCATCAGATCTCATCCTCTTGCATCTACCCATACATCTCATCACTTCACATACATTAACATCTATCCAGTTTACATCGCATCTTATCACATCCATTTCACATCACATCTCATTCATTCACATCCCGATTCACGCGCTAACACGTTCATTCACGTCCCTTATTGTTCATTCACATCCCGATTCACATCACATCACATCACATCCATTCACATCCCTTATCATTCATTCACATCCCGATTCACATGCTATCACATTCATTCACATCCTATATCATTCATTCACATCCCGATTTACATGCTAACACATTCATTCACATCCTATATTATTCATTTACATCCTGATTCACATGACATCACATCTCATCTGTTCATTCACATTTATCTGATTCACATCACATCTCATCACATCTATTTACCTCTCATTCTCATCACATCCATTCTCTATTCATTCTCATCTATCTAATTCATATCACATCTCTCTATTTATAGAATGTAAGTGAATTCTTATTTTTGATATAAAGATTCTTTACGCATCTATTTATGCATAAGAACAACTTCAGTGGGAAATAACACTTTAATAAAAATCCGTTTATGCATCTATTTATGCATAAATTCAATTTTAAGGAGAATAAAACTTTCAAAATAAAAATAAATCTTTTATGCGTCTTTCTATGCATAAATTCAATTTTAATGAGAATAACTCTTTTGAAATAAAAATAAATTTCTTTATGCATCTTTCTATGCATAAAATCAAAATTAATAAAAATAAATTTCTTTATGCATCTTTCTATGCATAAAATCAAAATTAATAAAAATAAATTTCTTTATGCATCTTTCTATGCATAAAATCAAAATTGATGAGAATAACTCTTTTGAATAAAAATAAATTTCTTTATGCATCTTTCTATGCATAAAAACAAAATTGATGAGAATAACTCTTTTGAATAAAAATAAATTTCTTTATGCATCTTTCTATGCATAAAAACAAAATTGATGAGAATAACTCTTTTGAATAAAAATAAATTTCTTTATGCATCTTTCTATGCATAAAATCAAAATTGATGAGAATAACTCTTTTGAAATAAAAATAAATTTCTTTATGCATCTTTCTATGCATAAAATCAAAATTTGATGAAAGTAACGCTTTTATAATAATAAAAAATCTTTTATGCATCTATTTATGCATAAATTCAATTTTAATGAAAGTAACACTTTTATAATTAAAAAAATCTTTTATGCATAAAAATCAGTTTTGATGAAAGTAACACTTTTATAATCAAAATATTCCCAATATGCATCTTTCTATGCATAGAAATCAATTCTAATGAAAATAACACTTTTATAATAAAAATATTTCTAATATGCATTTTTCTATGCATAGAATAAAAATAACACTTTTAGAATAAATGAAAATCTAGTGTTTATGAATGAATGGATCATCCACACTTTTTGATAGCTATTATGTATGTGTTTTGTTTCCTTATTAAAATGAAACGTGTTTCTTGTTTGCAGCTCATCAGAAGATGATTTCATCTGTCGAGGCAAAGGCTCATGTTGGGAAAGGATTCAGCCCTTGGAGAATACATAAAATCCTTCAAATTGCCACAATTAGTTATATATCACCAAAAGTTTTCAGACAATGCAAGTTTTCCATTGTTTGCAATAATCAAGACTTTGTCTAGATATCTTGGGGACTATCCTATCAGATGGAATAACGATAAGATAATGCTACTAGAGAAGCAAATGGCTTTGCAAGTCTTCAGTCAAGGGCCTGGCATTTACGCCTTCAGAGGACCTTATCACTTGACCTACACAACATATGCACTATTATGTGTAATTAAGGATAGCCAATTGCTTAAAGATTTTGGAAAAATGGAGTTCCTCACGTATCAAAAAGAATTACCTGCTCCAATCGAAGATCATGTAGACGATGAGGCAACTCCGAAAAGGAGAAGGGTTTAGTGATTTTTCAGTGAGATGATGATCATGATACTCATCAATATTGTATACTATTTTGTTTGTAATTTTTAATGGAACTTTTTATCTCTCATAGAAAGAGTATTACAACCCAAAAGACATACTGTTGTAAATTGCCTCATGTGCTTCTACCCATGCATACGCTCTGTCTTGTAGGTGAAGATAATCCTGATAAGTTAGATGAGTATGGTAAACATTTTTTCTTAGATACAAGCAACCAACCAACAAAGTTGACAATCATCTACTCCAATACAAAGATAGCCAGAATTAATTAATGCAGTTTTGCATCATTACAATCTATTAATCCGGCAGTGATTTACATACATCTTTTTTTCTCTCCACATGTTCTGTGCTTCAATAGCTGTTGAATTTTTAAAGGTTTCTTTCCCATGAAGCTAGTGCAGTATTGTGCAGTAGAACCACAAGAATACTTCATGCATGTTGTTTGCTTTTCTTCTTCCTCCACCATGTTGTGTATGTCTGAAATATGCATTGCGAGCCTTGTAATGTGATTTCTCCATTCCTTGAATGTTCCATATACTTGGGTACCCATATTTTTGAATAAATAATGGCATATGATTGTAGATAATATGTTGCAAATCAACACAAAAAAACAAGGTTATGCATTACACAAGCTACTTCTGCTTTAAAAAAGCATGAATCTTACCATGTAGTGTGTTATGTTGGATTCAGTCCAAGCATCCTTCACGACTTGTTTAAATGTTTGCAGATTGTCTTGAAAGTTCTTTTTATATTGCTTTGTCTAAGTAGATTTCTCAAACATCCTAAACAGAACATCAATTAACCGCCAAACCTCTGCTTTGGCATGTCTTGATTCACCCTCTTGGTCTTTCACAGCATTATGGAGCTTCTTCCATTAATCATACTTGATTTTTCTAACGTAGTTCGATTCGTATAGCATTCTTGTCTTGGTCTTTTTCTTTTTCCGGGATTGTAGAGGTTTTGAAAGAAATCTTCTTGCTTTTACACCCCCAATGGATGATTTCAATGGAACATCCTTCTCATTTGTTAACCTCTTTGTGTCTTGCAAAATACAAACATTTTGCCCATGTAGTCCAATTTCGGAGAACACTTTCTCTAATGATGCAATAGCTTCCTATCTCTCTTTCACCTCCTTAATCTTCCAAGCAAAGCCAATGTACAGAAACACTAGTTTCTCTATGATACGGCACATGGCACATTGACTAGAGGAATGGAAAACGCAGGATGAAAGTTATCATCAATCAAGTTTCAGTTTGGTGGCCTTCTCCACCACTTACAATCTAGCTCTTTTGCAAGGCCCATGCAATAAAGACATGGCGACTTTGCATTAGCTCCCTTGCTGCAATTAAATAAGCACTTGAGAGTCTTTAGGTCACCTGCAAGATGCCACTCAACCTAGAAGTCTTCCATGTCGTCTACACTAATTAAGTGTTCTTATCCCATTCATTTGTTGGCTAACCAACTCAGGAATTGATGTATGATGAAACATCCAAAACAATGTTTCATGATCTTCTTTCATGATGTGTACATATTTAAATAGATAATATCAATAGAATATACCAAAAAAATGTGAAGTTAATGTAATGTGATTTACCTCAAATTATCCAAGCCACCAAATATTTGCTTCAAACTACACACTAAAATATTGAGGTTTATCATCCTTGATGCTTGTATCAAGTGCTCTATTCATCAGTGTTATTGTCACTCTTTTCACCTTTTTTTATTTAATAATCTCGCATTCATCAAGCTTGATGAAAAATTTAAGCAGACCTCCTGTCTCCTTGAAAGTTATGTCATAGAACTCCACCATTCTCTTCTGTAAAAGTTCCATATCCAAGAATATGTTATTGAATTCATTGTACTGAATGCTACCACTTTCTCCATTGAACTCCTCTTCAATGTGATAAGGTTTACCGATATATTGCAAGACCTCGGCATTAAGCTTGCTCTGGAAAGCCCAAACATCTATAGGAGTTGGAAGTAGTCTCCCTTTAATCTTGGCAGCCTTAAGAACTAAAGATTGTGACTTCTGAAGAGCATTGTAACCTTTACGACTCTACTGACACCATTAGTATCCATAGCTTCCTGTATTTCTAATGTGGAAACTACATTACTGGTAACAAAATTTTCTATAATCTTGGCAGCCTTAAGAACTGAAGATTGTGACTTCTGAAGAGCATTGTAACCTTTACGCAACTGCTGACACCATTAGTATCCATAGCTTCCTGTATTTCTGATGTGGAAACTACATTACTACTAACAAAATGTTCTTTAATCTTGGCAGCCTTAAGAACTGAAGATTGTGACTTCTGAAGATCATTGTAACCTTTACGATTGCTGACACCATTAGTATCCATAGCTTCCTGTATTTCTGATGTGGAAACTACATTACTGCTAACAAAATGTTCTATAATCTCTTTTGATCAACTTGAACTTCTTTTCCTGCATCAATTCTTTTACTGTTCTTGAAGTAAGCAAAGGTTTTAATTGCTTTGCTGGATGGAGATTGGGATTGATATTCTCGTTTTGTCAGGTTGCATTATAACCCTCTAGTTAGAACAATGATAGATTCTAGCATCTAGAAGACAATATTAACAAAGCAACTTCTTTAAATACATTTATTACCTGATTTCTTGAATTCTTTTCTTCACACCACCTGAGCGTGGCTTCAAGATCTCAAAGTTTTTGAGCTTTCTCGTCCTCTATCTTTCTCCAATGCTAGTGTCCTTTGCCCTATATCTCCTTACTTGTGTCCTTAATCTTGCAATTTCAATCTCATTTTCCTCCAATTTCTTTCTGAGGGCTTTGCAATCTTCTATTGAACGGAGGAGTTTGACTACTTGATGTTGTGAATAATGTCTTTTACCATCTACATAGGTAGCAATGGATTTGCAATATCCTAGGAATCCATTGACTCCATCTCCTATAAAACGTAACAAAGTAGTTAGGTTTGAGAAAGGGAGGATGGGAAGTGGTCATTGGGTTGATAGGGTAAATTGATCATCACACCAAAGATCTATGTGATGTAACCCTACCATTGTCATGTTTTCCTTAACGTTTGATGAGAGGATTGCATAGTTTTTTTTGTGCTTTTGAATGGGCTCATACTCACTATCAAGGTCAATGTGCAGATGATACTCTTTTTTTTATCTTTAATTGAAGGGTTAGTTGCATTGATTAATCTGGTTAATTGAAGGATTAATCCTCCATTGGTTACATGTAAAGATGAAAGAGGGTGTGGAAGTGGTTTATTACTTTAATTTCAATTATACCGCCACAATGCTTCATTAAAGTGGAAAATCTTAGTGAAGAAGATTCAAAAATAAGGTTGCAGCCTCATTAAATATCAGAATATAAGGTTATGACAAGCTCGCAACCTTATTCGTAAATAAGGTTATGACAAGCTTGCAGCCTTTCTTAAATATCAGAATGGTAATTTGGAATAACATGTACATTTTGATATTTGGACACTTTGGTATTTTTAAGTTTTCTCCAGTGAGAAAACGAGCAAGTGAAGAAGCTACATTGATTGATAGGTTTCCTTTGCCGCCATGCCCTCAACCACATTGCCTTCTGTACAAGAACAATGCTTGTTCCTGCAATGTGGTTACTTAGCAACCCCCATCCAGTATTCAAATTGAGCTGGTCCATGGAGTGATTGAAAGTTGGCAACTCGAAGTCCCCATGAGAGACAGAAAGCTGCTTCTGTGGCGGCTTGTCATACTGGCCCTCTGATTTCCTCCCAGCAAAAAGGGACAGGGGCCTAGAGTTTCTCTTCTCCATAATTAGTCCTAAGTGGAGGAATCCAAGCGCTTGAGGGCCAAGAAACAGGCCAGCTTGATGAGCTTGTGGGCATTTTGCAGGGTGCCCAGCTTGCCCTGGTCAGCCGCCTGGATGAGATCTTGAAGAAACTCGGGTGTAAAAAGGTCCTCATCATCTTCAGCTTGAGAAACAGCAGTAGAATTTGAAGGTAAGGAGGAGGGGGCTGCCGCTGCAACTGAGAAGAATACCCTCATTTGTGCTCTGATGTCGCCAATGGCATTTGGATCGTACCCTCCTCTGCCACCTTCCTCCTCCAAGCCTTCCTCTGATACCTCCAAAGCCTTCACAACATCCTTGGCAGGGCTTGCCTGGTTTCCCACAAAGCTTAGCAGCTCGCCGTATGTCCCTTCATTCAATGGCTTGTTTCTGAAGGGGCCTTCTCTCTTGAAGAAACTCAAGTAATGTGTCTTCTCATCCCCCATGAGCCCCTTTGCAACTGCTGCTATATACTGCAGCATGTAGTATGTCAATCGTGCATGCACGACCTTCTCCAGTATCCTGCATGCGGCTTCCTTCCGTGACCCATCTATGATTCTTCTTAAATGCAAGTCACAGTTATATTCCCGCCATAGCTGAACAATCTGCTTCCTCTCTTTCCAATCTGGGTCTAACCTGTCCTCACTCAACCCATTGCCCTTCTTCTGCCCAACTATGTGCTGCTCCTGAGTTTCAAGACCTCCGGCAGGGCTACTTTCTTCCTTTCGACAAAAAGATGAATGTTCTTCCTTTTTAGGATGATGTGGGTGTTGCCATTTGTATGTCTCTGCAGGACGGTTTTGCTCTTGATGATGGCATTTTCCATGAAGGTTACCAGCATAATTGTTCTCCACAAGCCAAACATCCTTGCCCAGGTTTCCCTTTGAGTTTGTGACATGGTTATCATCATCCAGCTTTTGCCCTATCATTTGCACCCTCTCTCTAAGGGACTTGCCATTTAAAAGCCCTTTCATTTCAAGTTGGAGAATGGAAAGGCGACGCAAGAGGACATTCAGGTTTGCATATTCCATCATTTTGGCATCCGATGCCACAGCTCTCTCTCTGGAAAATGTAGGGCTGCCATGCCTGTATACAGAGCCACCATCCGGGTAGGTGTCATGGAAACCTGCTCTGCTGACCGATCGGCTCCGTCCGACATGAGGGTTTCTGTGATCAAATCTCACAGTTTTCCTAGCACAGTGGGGGATGGAGACGGGGCATCCACATAAGTGATTGCAAGTAGTACGGCATGCTGATGGGCTAGGACTGTAACATCTTGCAGAGGGGGAGTAGTAACCAGGCGTACTCTGCTGAAATCCTAATCCTGTTCTGTCTCTCGAGGTATACATTTGCCCTAATCATATACGGAGAAGAAAACAATGACCCGATTTGATGAAAATGTGCGCAAGAGAGAGCGTTACAGAAGTACCTGAAGGTCTGCCGCAGCCGCACTGTTGGGAGAAACCCTAACGGCACAGGAAGTGAAAAGGGTTCTGGAGGTTTTTACTGGTTCAATGGAGGTGCCATGGCGTCAATTGATGGTGTAAGGGCTTTTGGCCTGATGGGCGAGCAGCCAAACGTCGCAGCATGGCACGTGTGAAGACAAGATGCCCACGAGGACACAGATGCGCATCACATAGCATCGTTTGCGTCTGTTCATTCTGTGAAGACGGAGGTTTGCGCGCGGCCGTCTGCATGCCACGTCACGTGCCCTATGCATGATGCCGTTATGCCAAAAAATAAATAAATAAATAAATAAAATCCGATGTCTTCTCTTTCTCTCCACTATCTCATGAGGTCTTAAAAAGACCTCTCTTGTGGGATCTAGATGTGTGAAAAAAGATTTCGTTTGCGTCGCCATTTCTCCACCATCGGATCTTAAAGTAAATTAGCTTAGGTAAACTAGGGAAAGTAAACTAGGTGGTTCGAAAAAAACTCTCAGCATTTTCTTTTCAACAATTACTTAAACAGGTGGGATTGACGTGCAAAAAAACGATTTTGCTTGCGCCACTGTCGAATCTTAAAGTAAATTAGCATAAGTAAACTATGGAAAGTAAACTAGGGGGTTCATAAAAAATTCTCAGCACTCTCTTTTTGGCAATTAGGTGAACAAAGGATATTGGAGAAAAATTTGTGGTTTTCTTTTCCCCGAGTTTCCTTTCAGAAGAGATCATTACAAGAATATTTGGAGACTATTATGAGAATATTTTAGTAAATGTGAAAATCATATGGTAGACAAGGCTTTTTGAGAAGAGTAAAATCAAGTATAAACTAGAATTAACACTCAATTGAAAGTAAACTAGGGATGTAGCTATATGTAAACTAGGGTATCACGCATTAAAAGTAAACTACGAGAAACCTGGATATTGCATGCACACACTCAAAGTAAACTAGATCTATATGGCAAACTAAGGTCTATATGGTAAACTACACATTCAAAGTAAACTCGGAATGATTGGTAAACTAAGGATTAACTAGGGTTTTAAAACCACGCTACTAGAAATGTTTGGTAAACTAAGGAGTAATTAGGTTTCTAAACCAAGCTAGCAAATAAGCATAAAAACATGTAAATCTAAGTATGTTCACGATTTAAACAATATCTACAAGTTAAACGATTTCAACTATCATTTGAAAATTAGTTGGGATAGTCGTTGGTTAAGTCCGAACTAGATTCCTACGTAGGTCTCGGTGTGGGAACGTGACTATTCTTCCTCTTCCCTTTCCCCTTCCTACATTGACTCCTCGATGGGGTCCTACTATACCTCTGATCATTAGGGAAAGAGGAGCTTCTATTGCATCTTCATTCGAAATTCTCTCTTGACCTTGTAGTAGCACTAACTGCATGTAGGTAAGGAAGTCGGGACCACGCATCATTTTATTAATGCCTTCCCTTGTGTACGATTATTCTTTGGCTTCCTCAGCCTTCTCCGTGTTGTGGGATCATCCATATCTAAAAGGGTAGCCATTTCCCACCCCTCTTTGGAGTTTTTATGAATAGGTTCCAATGGTGGTATTCCCTATGCCAGCTTGAGCAATAGCTTGCCAGAGAGAGAGAGAGAGAGGAGAGTGCCATTGTTATGAGACTGACAGGAAACACTAAAAGGAAGACTAGGAAAGATTATTTATATGTAAAAGGTTTGTATATAAATAAGGTTCATGGGATTTCAAATAGGAAATACCTAAGCAATGGTTAATAAGCATTAAAGTTTTTTTTTTTAAAGGAAGTAAATGGTGCACAATGGAAGCCCAAGGGACATAGAGGAGGGCATCCCCTTCTAGGGGTAGTTGAAAAGGCATTGGTGATTAAAAAGGCAATGTTTAGCCAATGAAAGGTCAAGGGGTTGAAGTTGGAAGGTCATGCACCACTTAGGCCTATATAACCATGAGTTTAGGGTCTATTTGGGATATGGTTGGGTGGAAAATCAAAGTACTAGTCTTACAAGTCCTCAAGCTTATAACTCAAGGAGCATTACATTAGTATCAGAGCCAAGTTCTTTCTCTTTCATGTTTTCATTGAGCTACTCATTGCTAACTCTAATCTTTACTTCTTAATCTTTTCTCTGTTCATTTCCATAAGCTAATACCTATATTTCTCAAATCTTCTCCATACAAAATATCTCTTGCATAATAAATTGGACATACTTTGGAGTTATACATGGAGTAAGTGAAGTACAAGACAACCTTGAAGGATCTTTGAAGCAAATATGGCAACAAGGAGGGATCAACGGAATTGTTCTTCACATCATTGGGGACAATTCATAATTACCCAACCAAGTAAGATCATTGTGTTGCAATTTTCTTTTGCTTTGTAAGAATTTTTCCATTTTGGTTAGTGTTAGAGTAAATGGCTTCTCAAGGTGGGAAGGATGAAAATGGTGAGAGAAGGAGAAAAACCTAATGTCCTCTTTCCACATGAAAGAGGATATTACAAAACCAAATAAAATAGATATGCAAGATTTAGACCTTAATGATTATGAGGATATGGAAATGAAGAAATTGAAACAAAAAATCTCTAATATAAAAAATAATCTTGAGAAAATGGTGGGTCTTCTTAGCTCCTTAATGGGAGGGGAAAGATTGGAAAAGAAATATCTAAAAATAACATTGGTGAGGGAAGGAAAAAAAACTATAGAAAAAGTGTTTAATGAAACCATAATTGAAGAGGATCCCAAAACTAGAGACTAGGGTATGGTATTCAAAGATTTAAAGGCACCCATTTTTAATGGAGAAGAGAAGGAGATAAATAAAGATGTGGTCCATATTTTTCTACAAAAATGGCAAGTTGCATATTTTAAGAAATGTGCCTAATCATAACAGCCACATTGAAGCTAGCATATCCTTCTAAGAAAAAACTTATATAAGTGGTGGATGAGTTTATGGAAAGCTAGGCAGGTACCCGATTCTTGGGATTCATTCAAGGAGTTATTCTTAAAGAAATATCTTCATAAAAATGAAGAGGACTGAAATTGGGAGGAGTGGAATAATTGTTCTATGGATCAAAAGAATTTAAATCTCGCTCAATATATAGCTCGCTATAGAGAAATTATCTTAAAGCTTATAGGAATAGAGAATTTTCAAAAATTAAGACGCTATATTAGAGGCCTAAAAAGGAAGTACGAGAAGGACGTTCGCTCCAAAGAGCCAAAGAACTTAGATGAGGCTATAAGATTTGCAAACAATTTTGATGATACCATGGGTAATGGTAATCGTAAAGAAAAAGATTTAAATGTTTCATATAAACCTCATGGAAAAAATTTTCTCTCTCAAAAAAGAAAGGGTTTTTTCTTTAAAAAGGAAGAACCTTCAAAAAAGCAAAAATCCAATCCTAGTAAGTTTCTAAAAAAGAAAGATTTTGAGAGAGCAATTTAAAAAAAAACTTTATTTCTCTTGTCTTGAGCCAAGACACGATAAAAAGCATTATCCTAAGTCCCAAGGACAAGAACTTACTGGGAATGGTAATAATAAACCTAAAGGAAAATCAGTACACACTATTTAAGAGTTGACACTTAAGGATTCTCCTAAATATAAATCGGTCGAGGTTTGTCATTCTGATGAAAAGCATTGGTGTATGGTGACAAAATCTATGTGGGAACCATCATTTGGACCACATGATTTGGTTCAAGTGTATAGAAATATTAAGAATAAAAAAGTTAAAATCCTCATAGATAATACGGCCACACATAACTTTTTAAATTACAACTTGGTTAAGAAACTTAAGTTGCCTCAAGTCCCGAGCTCTCATAAGTATATAGTATCATTAGCTAATGGCTATGATAAAGATGAGTGGGATACTATGGTAACCAAGTTGGGATAAAGATTCAAGAGTATGAAGTACTTTTGTATTTTCAAGTGATGTGTCTGTCAACCGCACAAATGTAATTCTTGGAAGAGAATGGTTATTTTCATTGGGGGAAACACTTTCAAGAAGCTATTTGCATAATACACTAACATTTGAGCATAAAGGAAAATTTATTACATTGCAAGGAGAGCACAATGTACCATCTTCTCCTTTGATATGTAATATTGAGCTCCAAAAGCTTCATCAAGATAATGAAATAGAACAAATGTTTTTTTGTTATGTAATGCCTCAATTTAAAAACCATTTTGAAAAGCTTGATTTAAGTATTTGTGAAGTAGTTAATTCTTCTTTGAACAATTTATTAAACATGTTTGTCCAGAAACATTACCTAAAGGTTTACCTCCGAATAGAGGGATAAATCATAGAATTTTTAAAGGATTCAAAGCCAATTAGTAAGCCACCTTATAGAGTAAGTTTGATTGAAAGACAAGAAGTTGAAAAATAGTTGGCTGAATATTTAGAACAAGGCTTTATTAGGCCAAGTAAGTCTCCCTGGGCTTCATCAATATTATTGGTGAAAAAAAAAAAAGATGGATCTATGGTCCCTTTAAAAAAACCAGTTTGGGACCCTAACTGATTTTCACAAAGTATCAGATCTACGTTTCCACATGCTTTTGTCAACTCACAAAATTCCACCCTATTTGATTTCCACAAGGTATTAGATCTACCTTTCATAACATTCCATTTATCATTTTTCTTTCCTTCAATCAGGGTCATGAAGTTGCAAGTGAAGTTGTAAGCAATATCTTACCCATTCTCTGGTCTATCTATACTAAACGGTTGATAATATGTTTCAAATTGTTTAAGGTTTGAGCCCTTATCATTCTATCCATTTTTTTTGAACCACATCCCACATATCTCCCTCCTTTTTTGGGGAAATATATATTATATTATATAAGGGCTATTACATTATGACCATCCTTTCATCTCTCAAAAGTTACCCATATACATTTGATGATTTCAAAACCAGACAGACTACATAGTATTCAGTCATTTACATATTTTATCCCACACCTTATGTTCAAAGACAAAAGACCATTTATCCCATCTAATATGAATCCAAACTGCTTACTGGCCTGCAGAATAGGCCCAGTTAAAACCCCTTTTGGAGTCGTTTCCTCCATATCTCCCTCCTTTTAAAGAGTAGCTTCATTCAATGTTGGGGATGCATGCTAACATCTATACGGATATCTCTTTTGCTTCTCCTCGTCTTCCTTTTGTCCATTCCTTTTATACACCCCAAATTACATATTTTTCACACTTTTTTAGATTGGCTTCCTTTCCTAATGACTTCTACAATTCACAATCCTTCCAGTGGCTTTCAGACTTGAAGGAAATTTGCATTGCAATCCTTCTTCGGATTTTCTAATTCATACTATATGCGAATACCAAATAACTAATGCCTATGAAAAGCTAAAGGGAGACTCCATTGGCCTTGGCTTACTAAATCATGCTCTGCACACACATACCCTATGTTTATGGATGGTCTGGGCTTGGGACTTGGGCGGGCAAGATTGCATGTGACATGTCCATCTTCCATCTTATTTCCATACATACATACCCTATTTTGTTAGATGGCCTGGGCTTGGGAGTTGGGCGCGCAAGATTGCATGTCCATCTGCCATCTTATTTGCATGGTTAAGGTTTCTCCATAGAGTTGGGCAGTCACATGTGTAAAGACCACCTATGCTCTGTGTTTGATCGTTGGCCGCACACCAAGTTAACAAGCCCGGCATGAATATTTACACAAATTCCAGTCGCAGGTATAGATGATATGCTCCTAGCTTGATAGATTCAAAATGGGCTCAGGTATTTCTAGTTACCCTGTGCCCCGAGGCATCAAGTACTTAAGGAAATACTAAAATCTTTGGAGACATTGGAGGACCTGAATGTTACACATCATCTTGCTTCAAAACTCAAAGAAAGGACATGTAAGGGCCTATTTTAGGATTCAATGACAGAGAGCACACATAGTGCTTTAACTTGCTTAATTTCACATAACTTCAAAACTCAAAGAAAGGACATGTAAGGGCCTATTTTAGTATTCAATGACACAGAGCACACATGGTGCTTTAACTTGTTTAATTTCACATAAGGCTGTCTACTTTCGTCTCGAAAGAATGGAAAACACCATGGATTGGTGGTGATGAGAGCAACAAAGGACAAGGCGCATGAAGTTCTAGTTCCAACCAAGCATGGTCTAGTTCCAACCAAGCATGGTAACTCAAAACTTGAACCAAGCATGGTAACTCAGTAACATGTCTTGAAGACTTCTGGTGACATGCTCTTTGTTATTATGTCAGGAAGCCGACGGACCAGGGCGGCGGGATCATGGAACCGTCACGGATGGAAAGCCCTCGAGACGCAACAGGGCTGGCAGGATCATGGAACCATCACGGATGGAAAGCCCCGAGGAACCACGTTATCACAAGAGACGGGCAACATTAGTACCTATACAATTTTAACTTTATGTACTTGCTTCTATCTTGCTTGATGCATTACATATGTGCGGTGGCCTGTAAATGTCAAAATTTATCTAACAAGGCCCTCATCATCCTTTAGCTTGCTTGGTGCATGAATATATGTGGAATTATAAACAAGTTCATGAACCATGTCAAATGGCCTGTCAATGTCCAAATTCACATAGCGGAGAGACCCTTCTCATCTTTAAGAGTCATTGTGAGTGCAAAAAAAAAAAAAGTACAGCAGATAGATGTTTAAGGTCTTTGATAAAATGCTATTTCTTTTAAGAATGAACTCAAGTGCTAGTTCATTAATCCTGACTTAATATAAGAAGTTGAAGTGATTTTCTGAACTAAGTATCAACTTCCTTGCTAAGATCCAAAATACAGTAATTTATCTGGAATGTCTGAAATGAAGGCCTTCAATATGCAACAAGATGCTATGGACAGTTCATACAACTAAGGAATCAACCTTAAGGGTTAATTAGTAAGGGATACATGATTTATTTACATGCACATCAAGTTAAAATTCATAGCAGGCCCACACAAGTATCATTAATTGTACTTTTTCCACACTAGATTCCTTGTAAATCAACAAACATAAATGAAGCCACAACAATGCAATAACACCATAGTCACAATGCTTACAAAAACAGAGAAATCTCAACTGCCTAAAACTTGTATCAACCATGCATATACTTGAACCATCAAGTTCCCCAAAGCTCAGAAGTTGGACTTGCCCTTGGCATTAATAATTCCAGTGACATGATGAATAAGAGCTGGTTTCAAGCCCACAGTGCCTATATCAACAAATAGCTCGAACAAAGTTAAGCCGTATAATCCATACATACATCATTTCTCTTTAGTTCCAGGGAGAACCCAAAAATACTTTATTTTGCTTCTATTGAAGGTTCCAGATTCGGCAATAAGAATCAAAACTGCAAACCAAGTCAGCCACTCAAGGAAGCAGCCTCTACAAATCCCTTATTTTTCAGCAATAAGAGGAGAGATCCACCTTTCCTCTGCAAAACTGTTCTAAAGCTCCAAGTCTCTAATTAACACCACCGTTTTGGACCTCAATACCATAGCATTGCAGAATTTTGTAAGCACTTTGATTGGATCTCTCTGAGTTCCTCTGAAAGTATATATTGTTCTGATGTCTGTAAACTAGTTGCCCTTGTTGGCAGCCACAACCACTGCAATGTGGCTAATCAAATCGACAACTCGGTTGCTGTCATTACAAAAAGACAGGTTGAAGCGTATGAGATGATGTAGAAGAAAATGCTAAGAAAACCGCTACAACTTGTAATAGGAGGTATGGTGAGTACCTGTATCCCCACTCATTATCATACCACGACACAAACTTTACAAACCCATTATTTAGGGCAATGCCTGCTTTTGCATCAAAAATGCTTGATCTGCAGCCAACCAAATGCAAGGTTAAAATCTCCTAGAGGAAAGCAACACTTCCTGCATGAAAGAAATGCATTACTTTGCAGCCCTTGTCTCTGCAGTTACCTTGCATCACCAACAAAGTCGGTGGAAACAACATCATCTTCTGTGTATCCCAAAATTCCCTTCATAGAACCTTCAGATGCAGCCCTGTAAAATAGCATATTAAGTTCACACCTCACCCTGAAAGACAGTCTCTTTTGGATTGAACTTACTCCTAGAGCACAGCCAGGATATGAGGGCTAATCAAGACTTTCACAATGATTATATTACAAGTGTGGCCTTCTGCACCTCATCTCTTGGTAACAGTAAGATGTGCAGAAACGATACAACAGAAAATAGTGCTCAAATGAACTTACTTCACAGCCGCCTTAATGTGATCATATGATGCCCCTTTCTCCAGACGACAAGTCAAGTCCACAACTGAAACATTAGCAGTTGGCACTCTGAACGCCATTCCAGTCAGTTTCCCATTCAATTCTGGAAGCACCTTCCCTACTGCCTGCAGTAATCATAAATACTGAACATAAATACCATGACTACTTGTGAGGACCAACTGCACATGGGTTGAGTGTTATAGCCCAAGCTGGGATTACCAGTGTTAACCTTGGGTCTCTGGCTTAGGGTTAGGACAGGATTATAGTTAGGATGGCTGATCAGACGCTGGGTAAGAGGCAAGGGCTAGCAAAGATGAGGTCTAGATTAGCAGACCAGTGGCTGAAAGCAGCAAAAAGCCTAAGGATAGGGCTGAATGCAGTTAGGGCCGGTCTATAAAAGTGTGCCCCAGGCTCAATTATTAATCATGGAGGAATCCACAGGCAAAGATATCTATGCCTGAGGTTTTCTTCTTGGGAAAGCTTTTAGCCCCAACCCTCAGCCTTAGCTGGTCTGGGTTTACCTTAAGCCTAGGTCATCCGATCTGAGGTTAACAATGGTGTCAACCGAGTTCAGGATGCACCTCATTTGTAGAATTTTAAGTAGTCGGACATCATGACTAAGCATTATATCAAATGTTAAGGATATTGGTTGTATACTTATGCAACTCATGATTCTACACACCTTGGCGGCACCTGTTGAACTTGGGATGATGTTTTGGCCAGCTCCTCGACCACCTCGCCAATCTTTCCCAGAGGGACCATCTACAGTCTTTTGGGTGGCTGAGAAAAACAATGTCAACTGTAAGTTTTGATTGTCATTTTTTGCTTTGGTTTTTAGATGGTGCACTATATATGAGATGGGCACATGACTATCAAATATATTAAGTTGAGATCACAGCACCAGTGGTAGCATGCACTGTTGTCATCAGGCCTTCAGCAATTCCAAACTCTTGGTGAACTACCTGAAAGCCATCAGTGTCTAACTGAGTACATCATCATTTTGAAGGAAATGACCTGTATCAGAGCCCCTACAATGGAAACTCATAAAATTACTTTGGCAAGTGGTGCAAGACAGTTTGTGGTGCAGCTTGCATTTGAGACAATCTGCATTTCTGGCTTGTAAGATCCCTCGTTGACCCCCATGACAAACATTGGTGCATCTGCAGAAGGTGCTGAGATGATGACTTTCTTTGCTCCACCCTGTATTAGCACCACACTAAATTGCTTATCAAATGAACAGTCCAATCAGATTGTCAGCCTATTCAGGCACCAAGTGATAGACAAAATTACAACCGTTTTTTCTCTACTTGAGCAGTGAAAATTACACTAAGGACGGTTATTTTTCTGACACTGACCTTGAGATGTGCAGAAGCCTTATCAATGGTTGTAAACACTCCAGATGCTTCAACAACGTAGTCCACCCCAGCTTGGCTCCAAGGGATCTCAGCTGGGTCTCTGTACAGACACGATTAGACTTAGACCTCCATTGTATCTTTTGTGCACGTGTCAAATAAATTCAATGCTTTTATGATCAGAGATCATCTTTCCAAATAAGCTCAGGAGAGAAGCTGCCACTGACCTTTTCCCGAAGACCTTGATGGAGTGCCCACCAATCTCTAAAGTTGTATCATCAATTACCTTGGTATCGTCTTTGTAGATACCATGCGTTGAGTCATACTTGAACATGTAAGCCTGCCAGTACACCAGACGTAACGCTTGTTAACACCAAGCAAATGTACACCCATAAAGATTAGTTCATACTTTGCATATAGGGTCCATAATTTTACCATGTACTTGGTGTCAATGAAGGGATCATTTACGGCCACCACCTCGATATCCTGCCTAGCTAATGCTACTCGCAAAACTAGTCTTCCAATGCGACCAAAACCTACAGAGTTGAATAAGACAAATGTGCAATTAAGTGTCATAGGAAATTCAAAGATTGCTTGCACATAAATTTCAACTCTCACATTCTACCTCCATCAAAAAATCTGAGATTAAATTCAGATGAATCCCTATGTCATGCTTTATTATTGTGTGCGTGCCTTAATCCATGCATCAGTGTAAATGCAAGATCAACCAAATTTGAACACACTTGCTATGCATATATTTGTTTACTTTGAAGCAATTTAAGTACACTAATGAGAAGCTTAACCTAATGAAGAAAGATTAATAAGCACAGAAATCCAAATTCGTAAACTCTTCGCATAGTCACTGTTGAATGCAAGTACAAGGTTGAGGTGAGAAAGAAAATAACACAAATTACTAAGTGAACAATGCTTCCATTTTCGTTGATACCAAAGGACACGCTGTCAAAAGGGGTAGTTGGGAAAAAAACTTGATATGTAAATGCATCTAACAAGACCAACTAAGAAGTAAACTTGGGTGAAGTTGTAAACTGCTCACCATTGATTCCAATTTTGACAACCTCTTTAGTGGAAGGCTCTGAAAATTTTTGTGGAAAAATAAGGATTTAATACTTTTTAAAAAAAATAAGTTTTACATACTTTGCAGTTTTGCAGTTAAATTTAGGACCAAAAACAAAAATCAATTTAAGAGCCATACTTTGCACTTTTGCAGGAATCTCAGTGGCTACTGCGCCGATTGTTTGTGATTGCCTTGGAAGACTTTGGCACCTACCAGATCCAATATTTAGAATGACCAAAAGTCATCAATAACCAGATGCCAGTTGTTTGACTAATCAGCTTCTTGAACACATACTCTAAGCTCATTCAGAGCGATCTAGCTTTACCTTGAGCTGCCGTTTTTTAAAGATGCAACAGAGCCGCAAAAATCAGAGGACTTCAAGGTTAATCCGGCATTCTGAACAAGAAACCCCAAAAAAAAAGTCTCAAACTTATAATCCATTTCGTCCTTCCTTGTGAGCGAGAAATGGAATTTGAGACCATAGTTTGGCAGATAAAATTGATGCATCATAGCTCTTATTCAGCAGAAAAACTTTGATCCAAACCTTCATTTAGCAGAGACTTTGCAAGACCATAAATTAGCAGAAAACTCTATCAGCAAGAGAATGATCATGATCAGAATGATCATGATGAGCATGACCATGTTATCAAAACCTAGCTCGATCTGAAGCACTAGCTTGTGAAACAGTTTACCTAGCTCAACAGCAATTGTTGTTCTGCATGTATGCAAGGGGAAAAAAAAAAGACGCTACCGATCTGACCTAGCAGCTTAGCAAAACTCCTTGCATGCAGTAGAACCCCCTAGATCTTAGAAAAATCTTTTGCATGCTATGAAACCCCAACTAATAAACTTAGCGGCTCATCTGAAAGAAAGAAACAAAAAGCGATCTGAAACCCTAATGTTACAGAGAGAGCCTAGCTTAACGGAGAGACTCTTATCGTGCAGTAGCTAAGCAGATAAACAGAAAGACCAACCTTGGCGAAGAGAGGAGCAGAGAACCGTCCGGAAGATGAAGAAGAAGCTGCTGTGACTTGGTGAGTCTCAGAAACGGATGAGATTAAGGAGGTCGAGGAGAGGCAAGATCGAGCGAAGGTCATGGAGGCCGCCATCGGTGAAAAGACCTGTGCAGGAAGCTTGGAGGGAGGGAGGGAAGGAGGAAGAAGCGCAGCGATGGCAAACTGCAGCTATGTAGCAGGCAAAGAAGCTCAGGATTGCAGTCCCTCTCGCCTACACACACGATAAAGATGACGAAGAAGACGATGAAGCGCTGCAGACACGAAGCTCCCTTTCTGCAGACAAACCCTCGAAGCGCGCGTCTGACGTGGCCCACCGTCAAACCGACCGATCCTTCATCCGACGGCCCAGAGATCGTCTGCTTCACCACCCCACTGGACATCAACACCCTTGCAGTCTAACCGTCCGATCTTGCGCCCATCATCCAACGGGTGAAGCGAGTTCTGAAAATAATTTTATTTTCAAAGGCTCCTCTTTTTCGGGCATTTAAATTTTAGATATTGGGGATGGGGGCCCACCACGTCACGCTTTATTTGTTTAGACATGTGTACACGTCACGCACCACACCATTGGCTGGTAACTTATGTGTTGGACTGGTCTACAAACAGCTTTTTCTACAAAACACGTGTCCTTTATAGCATGGAGTCACACGTTTGGACTGGTCTACAAACAGCTTTTTCTACAAAACACGTGTCCTTTATAGCATCGAGTCACACGTTTGGACCAGAGTGCTTACGAGTCACGAAAAACTTTTTTCTCAACCGGTCTAAAAAAGGACAAGGTTCAAGCCTCGCCCGTTTCCATTAATAAAAATCGTGCTACTAGCCAGTTTTATAACTAAATATGTAAAAATTTAGTCAGTTATCATAAGGACAGTTAAATTCTTGCTGAGAAATTTGAATTTCAGCCAGTTGAAAATACACTAAAGGTTGGTTTTTCGTGAGCACTGGTTTGCAGTAATTGCCTCATGAGTCTTCTGCTCTAACCGGGTTTGGGAAAAGATGGGTTTGCTTTATCTTGGAGCATGTTTAACTTTTGAAAAATCTGCCTCATCTCAAGAGAAGGAAAAATGCCACCTCCAATTTTTCAAAAAATAGTAGTAAACGGATGAAAGTTATGAAGAAAATGCTTAGGTTTACTCAAATATGTTTCCCAAACACTACGGGCTCTAGCTCACAAGCAGTAGCACCCTTGCCTCCCAATGATGCCTCTAATTTTTCAAAGAAAAAGTACTTCTTCAAAATTGCCTTATCCTCTTCAACCCGTGGTGAGAAGGATTCATGTCTAGTTCACTCAAATATGTTTCCCTAACATTGTTGCTCTTGCTCAAGCCCCTTGCCTAGGAAAAATGATGCCTCGAACTTTTCACAAAATAGTAGTACTTGGATGAAATTATGAAGAAAATGCTTGCTCAAAATTGTCGTTTCCTCTTCAACCCATGGTGAGAAGGATTCATGTCACGCTACACTCTAGTTCAAGCAGTAGCACCCTTGCCTCCCTCTATGGATGTATGTACAAGGTTCGAATTTACCCTTCTGGCATGTACTGCACTCTCGCTAGTGTACCACCCATTGGGGCGGGGACTTCTTTTAATCAAGCAAAGTACATGTTATCCATAGTGCCATACACATCCACAATACAATGATGAATAAGTTTAGCTTGCACTCACCACCCAACCATAGGTCACAAACTAGGTAAAACTGTATGCTAGAGACCACAAAACCCTAGCCCGATCCACATCCCAAAGGCATGCATGTCCCATACCATGCACACGCAGTCGTTCAAAATTGTCACAAATAACTTGTAGCTTGGGCCTTAAAGGGCCCTATCTCACCAAGGTCTTAGTCCCACAGAAGTCTCACTAGATTGAGCCGCAACCAAAGTATACACAGCCCAATAATCTAGTTAGCACTATAATGAACTATTTGACGTACATGCTAGCCTTACTATGTCCAAACACAATGAGACATAACAGCATGGGTGTAACATGGGTTAAATGATAAATTCCAAGGTGATTAACATAGAGATGTTTCATTATCTTGGTTAATCTTTGATTTATTTAGTGTCAATCTTCATTATATCTAATAATGATTTGCTTGCATCTGTTTTGACCTACCACATACTTCCCTAGATTAGATAGTTTTCCAAGTTAGGTGTTTTGTCTTGATCTTCTTTGTACCTATTTACTTTTATTAGAAATTATCTTTCTTTAATATTTTGCACCAACTAACTAATCTTTCTTTAATGTATTTGATGACATGGATAACTAAATTGGAAGAGAAATTATAACATGGAGGAGGATCTTCACAAGGATTTGCCATTTTTGCATACTATATCGGAATTCATATGCATTATTTATAAATACTTTTATGCTACTATTATACTTGTACTTTAGAGAAATATAGAAGAAAGCCATTTACAATTGTACTTTCCTTTTTTGACTATTAAGGGAAATGGGTCATGGTGACCCATTACGAAATGCTCTCCCCACACATTTTTCTTTTTGGGAAGGATGGGTAATGAAGGACTGGTGGTGGTGGGCACTTTGTGTCACTTTCTTCTTACACATACTATTAAGGGGAATGGGTCGAGAATGGGTGACCCATTACGAAATGCTCTCCCCACACATTTTTCTTTTTGGGAAGGATGGGTAACGAAGGACTGGTGGTGGTGGGCACTTTGTCTCACTTTCTTCTTGCACATACTATTCACAAATTATTAAAAAAAACCTTTATTATCAAATACATTTGTAAAAGATACTATCATGATATAACACTCTTTACAATGCTTCTTTCACATAATCAATTCGAAAAACATTATTTACAATACTTCTCACACATAATCAATTCAAAAAAACCTTTATTATCACATACATTTGTAAGAAATACTATCATGATACAACATTCTTTATAATTCAAATGCTCGAGAGATAAGCAGGTGCTATTATTGTAGCTACATCCATGCTATAGTACTTTGATAGCATCTTTATAGGTAGTGATAGGCCATGAAGAAAGTAGGTCATGCTCCCTACGTGACAATATCGGGAAGAGAGAGAAGGGAGGGTTATGCTCTCTTTAGATTCACATGACAATTGATGAAGAAGGCCATCACATGCTCACATGCCTCTATGTGTATTGCTAGGATAGAGTCATTACCTTTGGTCAAGTGAAAGTTGCAGTTGAAGTCAAGGGGGGCCACTCAAATGTTGCAAACTACAATAGGATGGTGGGGTAAGAAAAGAAAGATCCCTAATAAAAATGGAAGTGGTTTTTTAAATTAATTGCTTGTGGTTTTGCTATAGGATATTAAATATTGTTGCATGTGGTTTTGCTATAGAATATTAAATACTAATTGCTTGTTATTTTGTTATAGAATATTAAATACCGCGAAAAGGCAAGGAGATTATTATTGTTGAGAAGAAAGGGTGAGGGGTAGGTTGGAAGCATGTTGCTCAATAGAGCAAAATAGAATAGCTTGTTTTGGTGTTTACCAATCCAACTTTTAAACTGGTATAAGCTTCTTAAAGCACATATATGTTACCTCTTCAAAATCTCAAAGGACCTTTCCAGTTCTTTTTTTAATAATAATGGTACCTTCGATCTCAACATTTTTTTAGAAATAATGAGGAGTTGGGGGCTATGAAACATTTCGATATGGAAGAATATATGAATATTCAATATATGATCATTTGGAAGTGTGACCTTAGGCACATTTCATGTTGATCTTATGTGTATCAATTCAACCCATTAGACACTTTAACTTAATAATATTTTTTACTCATGTTGCTTGCACTAACATCTATGATTTTTAGGGGCAAGTGGATCATTTGACTCATTAAGGTGTGCTCTACCAAAAGTCAAAGGCTTTCCATCAATGTCTTATTTTACTTCAAATTTGTGCAATATTAAGTGAATTTAAGAATAACATTAATGTGCTTATACTAATTTATGCTAAGCTGAAGTCAAAGCAATGCTCAAAATAAAAGTTCTTATTTATGGGTGGAAAACCTGTATTTCAAAGATGTACAAGAAATTTTGTATACATTTCAAAAAATGTATAGGTTTTATTACTAAAACCTCTTAGAAGATGTACAAGTAACTTTGTGTACATTTCAAAAGATGTACAAGTTTTCTTTACTATATATTACAGGGCA